>NC_138771.1:420911844-421514344 GCF_965119305.1 Pelophylax lessonae
ACATCCCTACTGGATGATCTCCCTGCAAGTGAGAGAGGTGGAGCCCCCTACAGTGTACTGGGAGGTAATAGAGCCGGCTGAGTGCTTCAGCTTAATAAAGAAACAACAGTAAGACGTGTATGTGGAAGATGGTGGAGTTTTTAAGGAGGAAGGGTGGAGAAGATTGGGCAGTGGAGGTGGGGTTGCATGCAGAGGTCAGAGTTGAAGATGGATGAAATTGAGATGTGGATAGGGAATGCTGCTGTGGAAGAAGGCTGAACTCTGCAGTCTGTATGCAGTGAACTCCTGAACTCTACACTATGTACATAACGCATCCCCAAACTCTGCATGCATGTAGCACACACCTGAACTCTGCACTCTGTGTGTAACTCCTCCCAACTCCCCAACTCTGCACTTGGTATCTTATGCACTCCTGACATTTAGCTCCACTGTTAGTAAAAGTTTACCACAGCCGCTATTTGATGCGGTTGATCCCAGGGGTGATCAAATACCAGCAAAATAAAACTCTATATGTGTGTGTTAAAATAAATGATACAAATTTAGTTTGGGTACAGCGTTGCATGACCGCGCAATTGCCAGTTAAAGTAGCGCAGTGTTAAATAGGAAAAAAACGGCCTGGCCATGAAGGGGGTAAAACCTTACGGAGCCGAGGTGGTTAATGAGAGATTATGAAGGCTGCTATTGCTGAATACTGCTTTTTGAGAATGCTAGTTATTATGTAGATGCTTCAATGCTGTCTGAGGTGCTAAACCAAGGACAAGTGTAGGATAAGGAATTTCCAACCAACATCTGCCTCCCATAATTCCAAGTGTGTGTCTCAGTAGTAAAAGCACTTAAGAGGTATGTAAATCTTAAAACACAAATTTTATACACTGCAGCTCACCAGTCCAGGGTGTCTAACTTTGGCCTGTTTATTCTATGAATTCCACTTCTTGCCCTTGGGTTTCTATGCTCACTCCACTGTTTTTATAGGGGGGAGCCATGGTCATGACTTAACAAATCTAGTAAGCGAGTCGGCAACTCTAAATCCGTATACAAAAAAGGTATTCGTTACATGAAAAGAGTATAAAGGAAGGCTAACATGTTTCGGCAAACTGCCTTAATCACAGCACAATAATGAAGTGAGATACAGAGTATATATAGTGCAAAAACTCCACCTACCTAACAAGCAATCGGAAAATTAAGCTAATTAAAATATAAATTGCTTAAAGAGGAAGTAAACCCTCCTAAAAAAAATGAGAAAAATAAAAACCTGTAAAGACAAAGGCATCGCGTACTAGCTCATTATGAAATACTTACCTTAAAACGAATCCCCCGCAGTGCTGCCCGATCAGCGACAGGACGGCTGACATGTTCAGCCGTCCTGCTTCCTGGTTCGCGTCCTCCGGCCATCTGATTGGCCGGAGGCGCGATTACATCACTCCTGCGCATGCGCCCGGGAGCCGCTGGCCACGGCACAGGGCTATGAAGGAACGGCATGGGTGGCTGTTCCTTCAGAGCGCATGCGCCAATGACGTCATCGGCTGCATGCAATGTAAATATCTCCTAAACTGTGCAAGTGCAAGGGGCTTACCTATAGGTAAAAGTATTTAAAGTGGGTTTACAACCACTTTAATTGGTAACCTGGCATAACACTGAGAAAGCTAATGGACTGAACACAATATTAAGACAAGAAACAAAAAAGGTCAAAGAAATCAAACAACAAATAAAAAATAAATGGAAATAAAAAAACATATATAAGTACATAAAGACCTGTGTGAAAATATATGACCACAATGCATATAAAAGAGCCAAAAAAATAAATAACGGGCAGTTAATAGCACAGGATAAATAATCCATGATCCAAAACACTATGGCCCTCCAGCTGTTGCTGAACTACACAATCCATGAGGCATTGTAAAACTCTGACATTCACAGACATGACTAGGCATGATGGGATTTGTTATTCCCTAACAACTGGAAGGACACAGTTTGAAGACCCCTGCCCTAGACTAAATGATGGTATAATTTAAGAAAAAGGTCCACATCATGCATGTAGTTCATACCTGCAGGAATCCTAGTGTGGAGATCAAAAATCCACCAGACCTCCCTTTCAAGGAGCTTCCTGTGGGTGTCACCCCCTCGGAGAGAACCTTTAACCCTTTCCAAACCACAGAATTTAAAAGAACTCATGTTGCCAGCGTGAGTATGTTTGAAGTGTTTTGAGACATTGGACAATTCTTATCGCTAGTGTAAGAAGCGCCATGATAATGTTCGCTAAATCTGGCTTGCAGAGGGCTTGACGTACACCCTACATACTGTAGTCTACATGATGTATATTCTATGGCATAATCCACATTACAAGTGCCACAGTTGACATAGTTACAGATAGTAAATTCTCTCCCACTAGCACAAGCAGTCATGGTTTTATATTTACTGCTTTGCTTGTCGCAAAAGTGGTCGGTGTTCAAGCCACATATATATGAGCCAGAGACAGTCAACCATGTCTTGTTCTGTCATGAAGACAGAAATAGGCTAGTGGTCATGACTTAGGCTGGTCTTCTGATTTGGACTACAAACATGCCTTCATTCTTCATTTCCATTACATGGAGGGCAGGGAAATTCAGAGTTTACAGAAGACAGCTTGGAAGCTAGATATTATTTCTTGTGATTTCAGTTCAATTCACTCGGCATGACAAAGTCACTGTATTTCTGGCAAGATCAGCAGGTACTCTCTGTACTTGCTGAAAATGTTTGTAGCTTGCAAAAGAAAACTAATGCACACACCACATCTAAGGCCTGCAGTATATTAAATTTTCATTCTTGGTTTTAGATATCCTTTAAAATAGATGTTTGGGTTTCTTTTTTTTTTTTTTAGATTTATACTTACCTAGGTGGATGCAGGATGGTGCATCTGTCCCCTTGGTGCCTCTACACTGAGAACCGAGCAATCGAACACCGCTGATTGCTCAGTTCTAACAGCCCCATGAGCAGAGAGCTGCTGACTCTCAGTCAGCAGCTCTCTGCTCTGCCCCCTCCTCACTCACTGGAGCGCTGGGCTGTGTAGGGGCAGGGAGCGGCCGGTCCAGGCTCTCAGCGGCTCGCTGAGAGGCTGAGCTGGGTCTGGGTCCAGGCACCAGGTGGATCCCAACTTGCATAGTCGTGATGATGCAGTGCCTGGACTGACTTCTGTGATGTCAGCAGAAAACAGACTTCAGCCCGCTCTCTGCTGAAAAAAGGTCACAGGAATGCAAAACAAATTGCACTCCTGTGATCCACAGGAGATGTACAGCCATGGCGTCACACGGTGCCTCTACACCGAGAACCGAGTGATCGAACACCGCCGATCACTTGGTTCTGACAGCTCCGTGGGCAAAGAGCTGCTGACTGTCAGTCAGCAGCTCTTTGCTCTGCCCCCTCCTCGCTCATTAGAGTGCTGGGCTGTGAAGGGGGTGGAGCGGCCGGCTCAGGCTCTCAGCAGCTCACTGAGAGGCTGAGCTGGGTGTCGGTCCAGGAACCTGGGAGGTCCCAACTTCCATTGCCGTGATGATGTGGTGCCTGGACTGACTTCTGTGACATCAGCAGAGAGTGGATTTCAGCCCACTCTTTGCTGAAAATGGGTCACAGGAGTGCAAAACGAATTGCACTCCTGTGATCCAAAGGAGATGTACAGCCAAACAAGCTTTGGCTGTCCATCTCCTTTGAGTCAGACCCGCCAAGCAACTAGCATTTTTAAAAAGGAGGCCAGCAATGGCAGCTTGCTTCTTTGATGATAGAGTCATTTTTAAAAATGGATAATAGATCATGGCTGGTAATCATTAGCAAAAAAAATACTGGCCTTATGATTCAGAATGTATTTCTTAAAAAAATATATAATGCATTCTGCATAAATAATAATTATAAATACTATACAGCGGTGCTGCCAACCAGTAGATCATGAGTCATGTGAGACTCTCAGTACCTTTTGATGTTGTTCTCAACACTTGCTCAGCAGGTTTTCTACTTTAAAACACCCGTCTTATCTAAACCCATGCTGTGCTATATACTTCTCATAAACCTGACACCAATCAAATCCTGGCTAATTTACATAATTTCTGTATTATTTACAAGGATTTTTGAGGACTATATTTTCATACTTTCATTACTGCTTCCAATATCAAATAGGAAAACAAAGATCAAACTTTTTAACATATGCTGTAGTTAAAATGCATGTCCAGGCTCTAGCGAAAACTTTTTTTCTTTTGGATGTTAGAACCCTTGTCAGCAGAGGTGTAACTACAAACTATGGGGCTCCATAGCAAACATTTAGGCCTCATGCACACAGAGTGTTTTGGAAACTCTCCTAAAAGCTTTTCCTCCTGGAAATAACGTTTTGCAGAAAAAACGCCTGACACCTGTAAAAGAATGTAACGCTTAAAGATACCTTTAAGCGCGTTTACAGGCGTCAAGTGCTTGGGCGTTAATTCATTTATTTATTTTGGCCATTGAAATAAATGAAACATGCCTAGTGTTAACAAGTTAACAAGCATTACCACGCGCTAAAAAGCGCTTTTTCTGGCAAAACTCCACTGTCCCTGGATGCACTGGCAGTGTTTTTTTTTCTGATTTTTCATGATTATGCGCAGCCAAGCCACCCTGCTGCAGCAAATCTGCGTGGGGCGGTCGGCAAGTGGTTACTAAAGGCAGATAGACTGTGCACTTTGCAAAGGGCAGTTGCACTCTGCAAGAGCAGTTGCTCCAGCGCTTAGTAAATAAGGAGGAGCTCTGCTGACTTCCAATGATGTGCAAGCAAAAATGCTGTTTTTTTATTTTTCCTTGCATGTAATTGGATACTCTTTGCAAATTGAAGCTTTACCTTAATAACTAATGCTGGCCATACATGTACAGATTATTGTTTGGAAATTTTTGTTTTAAGAAAATTTGTTTGTTTTTCTAATTGTTAGTGGGGTCCATTTTCGACTGCAGTGATGGGAAAATTTGATGCGGCAGGAAAGAAAAGTTTTCTCGATCAATTAATTTTCAAGCAGTGTATGTGGTTATCGCTCAGAAATTACTTTCATTTTAAAATTGAATGTTAAAAGCAAAAGACAATTTTCGAACAACATTTGTCCATTCATTGAATGTTCAAAGAATTTTCGCACGAATGTTCTGTGAACATTCTCGTCCAAAAATCTTTACCTGTATAGCCTGCATAGGTTCTGGAGCAACTGCCCTTGCAGAGTGCAACTGCACATTGCAAAGTGCACAGTCTATTTGCCTTTAGTAAATCAACCCCATAGGCCAGTGATCGTGAATCTTGGCACTCCAGATGTTTTGGAACTACATTTCCCATTATGCTCAGGCACTCTGCAGTGTAGTTGAGCATCATGGGAAACATAGTTCCAAAAGATCTGGGGTGCCAAGATTCGCCATCCCTGCCATAGACTAGCATGCAGGGGAGTTTGGCGGCAGAAAGGAAAAATGTCTGACACCCCTAAGAGCAGCTTCAAAAACATTCAGTGTGCATGAGGCCTTAATGGGGCCCCCCAGTGACCTTTCTCGGTGGCACCTAGCAGTGGCAGTTTTGACAATGTTGCCACTGACCTTAAGAGTCAATTCACACTATGGCGACACAACTTCAAGGGCAACTTGAACAAGTCGCCGTGTACCGCAACTTCGGCGCGACTTGCATTGACTTCAAATAATGGAAGTCAATGCAAGTCGCTCCGACTTCGGCCAAAAGTAGTGCAGGAACCTTTTTCTAAGTCGGAATGACCAAGTCGCCTGACAAGTCGGAGTAGTGCAGGGCCATCTTTTCCATTGGGCATGCCCGGCAGTTGCCCGGGGGCCCCACTTGCCAAGGGGCCCCACACACAGGGCTGGCAATTACTGTCCCCCTACAGGCCTTACTGTCCCCCAACAGGCCAGATTATTTTGTTTACCTGGTGGTCTAGGGCCCCCCCCCCCGTTGTCCGCCGGGCCCCCTGTTGTCCGCTGCACATTGGTTGCTAGGAAGGCCAGCCGATTGGCATCTAGTAACCAGTGACGTTGGAGAGCAGACCCATCATGCACAGCAGAGGAGGATCCTCCTCATCGGCTCGTCCCTCTCCTCTCCGCGCCTAGAAGACTGGCTCCACCCACCTCCTCCCTTCATGTGCAGCATGACTCAAGCAGCGAGCCGTTGTAAAAGGTAAGGCAGCCAGGCTTAACCTCCTCACCACCAGCAGCCTAACCCTTCTCCTCTTCACTGCAAGCACCCCAACCTCTCTCCTCTTTACTGTCAGGAATGCAACAGTTGCTTGCAACCCACCCTCCTCCTTACATTCCTCTTCTTCTGCCTCCTGCTGCCCCATGGCATTCCACATGCTGATGGAGGGAATAGATGGCATTCTGTGCAGAGTAATGGCAATTGGCATATGATCTTTCGGGCAAAATCATGGCATCTGAGTACCTAACATTTTGGTGCAGCACAGGCCAAAAAGATGGCGTAAATGGGGTGTTTGGTGAAGCTGAGATTAGCACGCTGGGAATGGGGATGATTTGGGCAACAATCCACAGAATATAGCAGAACAGAGGTCTGTGGTATAGCAACCCTGAAAAAATACAACTAACTTCTTATAGCCAATAGGTGTGTATATGGTAAGGTTGCTGGATGAGAAGAAGGAAAAGAGCACAGAAGAAGCAATAGCAAATGTCTGCTCTGGACTAGTGATGAGGAATGGATTCAATTTGTGGGCTGTTTGTTGAACTCATCATACATTTTGGGACTTAAAGTTAATAGCTTGCACAGCTTGAAAATAATTTCTGGCAGTCAGCCAGATTTTTTTGGTCTCATCTTTTAAATTTCTTGGGATTCAAGTTTCTTCTAGATTATCAGAATATGTTACTTTGAATATAGAGCCATTATTTATAAAATGGAAGCAGAATAATGCCACTTAGTGTAAATTACTCATCTCTGTTGTGGGCATGGTAAATCCTATTAAAATGGTCTGGTTGCCACAAGCCCAGGCTGCTTGATTTTCTTTCTTTTTTTCACTCTCTCTCCATCGACACTGTGACAAGAGAGTACAACTACCTGGAGGTCGGATATACCAGGGAACACACTATATACTACAAGAGAGTACAACACCTGGTCCTGGAGTATATACCAAACTTACTATATACATATTACAGGGTCAGGGACCACTATATACTACAAGAGAGTACAACTACCTGGAGGATATACCTTACTATATACATATTACAGGGAACACTATATACAGTATATAGTGTTCCCTGTAATATGTATATAGCAGGGCTCAAAATTTAAAGTCCTGAGCTACTAGCCAGGCCTTAAGGGTTACTCCCCACCAGTTGCCCCACCCAACTCCTACCCTGCCCTGCCCCTAGTTCCGCCCCTAAACACGCCCTCATAAATGATCTCATAAAATTAAACTGTTAAACGTTTTTGCATTAATGCAGAAGTTACAAAAATACATTTTAATAACTGGAGGGGGGGGCTGAAGAGCACTGGGGGGGGGGGCTGAAGAGCACTGGGGAGGGCTGGAGGGGGGGCTGAAGAGCACTGGGGTGAGCTGGAGGGGGGGGCTGAAGACCACTGGGGAGGGCTGGAGGGGGGCTGAAGAGCACTGGGGAGGACTAGAGGGGGGGCTGAAGAGCACTGGGGAGGGCTAGAGGGGGGGCTGAAGAGCACTGGGGAGGGCTGGAGGGGGGCTTAAGAGCACTGGGGGGGGGCTGAAGAGCACTGGGGAGGGCTGAAGGGGGGGCTGAAGAGCACTGGGGAGGGCTGGAGGGAGGGGGGCTGAAGAGCACTGGGGAGGGCTGGATGGGGGGGCTGAAGAGCACTGGGGAGGGCTGGAGGGGGGGCTGAAGAGCACTGGGGAGGGCTAGAGGGGGGGCTGAAGAGCACTGGGGAGGGCTGGAGGGGGGCTTAAGAGCACTGGGGGGGCTGAAGAGCACTGGGGAGGGCTGAAGGGGGGGCTGAAGAGCACTGGGGAGGGGGGCTGAAGAGCACTGGGGAGGGCTGGAGGGGGGGGCTGAAGAGCACTGGGGAGGGCTGAAGGGGGGGCTAAAGAGCACTGGGGAGGGCTGGAGGGAGGGGGGCTGAAGAGCACTGGGGAGGGCTGGAGGGGGGGGCTGAAGAGCACTGGGGGGGCTGATGAGCACTGGGGGGGGCTGAAGAGCACTGGGGAGGGCTAGAGGGGGGGCTGAAGAGTACTGGGGGGGTCTGGAGGGGGGAGCTGAAGAGCACTGGGAGGGCTGAAGAGGGGGGGCTGAAGAGCACTAAGGGGCTGGAGGGGGGGGGCTGTACAGCACTAGGGGAGCCAGCAAAAAAAAAAGAAGTTGGATAGGAGGGGGATGGGGCGGCTGCATATAGAGGAATTGATCTTTGCATATTCCTCCTGCAAGCGCTAAATGCCTGCAGAGAGGAGAATCAGGCATCCAGCCCAGCTGCTGCAGGAGGAATATGCAAAGATCAATTCCTCTATATGCAGCCGCCCCACTTATGTGCCTTATGTACTATTAGCAAATCTGACTGCTTCGGGAGAGTCAGTTCCTTAGCACAGCCCCCTCCCTCCTGCCACATCACCCTCTCCTTTTCTGGGAGTGTCTGAACACTCTCTGTGCTAGCCAAATTCCTCTGCCTCTCCCTTTACTTCCCTACTTACCCTTTGATGGAGTGACAGCTTTGAGTCTGTTGGGGCTGCGGACATCACATCCAGATGGCCCCACTCTTAGTGCCTCAAAGAATGTTAAATAACATACCTAAAATACAATAAATGCATACATAAAAAAATTGTTGTTGGAATAAATGGTCTCTAGAAACGGTCAGCATGGTCAGTACTCTATCAGAGACCAAGGTGACTGCAAGGCACAGTAACCCAAAACCAAAAATTTCAATTATTTTATTCAAATTACTTTACAGAAGATCGCTAGGAAACAAGATGTTCTTCAGTGCAGCTCACAGGAGGTGACAAGGACACTCAATTTCTTGCAAGATGTTTTACATGTTGGAGCTACATCTGTATTTCATTTTATGATTTTTATTTGTAGAATGATAATAAATGATCTCTATATCTCTCTTATCGGTAGGTATTTTCTGTATTCGCCAAAAATGTTCTTAGCTGACCACATCTAAGGACTGTAAGTTTCATTATACTGTATTATATCTTCGCTCCCGGGTTTAGTTAGCTTTTAGTGCCGGTTCACACTATTGCTATGCGGGAACACTGCGAATTAACAGCGTGTTATCGCGTGTCAATGGAAAGTTAATGACACCCCCAGATCAGATCGCATATCGCAGTGTGATCTGACAGTTCACACACAGGAATTGGATCGCCCTGGTGTGAACCACCATGCGATCCGATTCTGCTGCGGACCAAAAAAAGGGTCCTGTGCTTGTTCAACTGTATGGCTGAACTCGCACAGCACAGACATCGCATGTGATTTTAGGAGCAGTGCGCCCCAAATCATATGCAATGTCTGTGATCGCATTAGTGTGAACCGGCACTTAAGTTACTGAGTCAGCATGATAACCTGACAACCATCTTTTTCAGAAACAATAACAGTCTTTCTCAACTAACCTGCAGAGGTATTTGAGGGACATTAGCTCATTTCACAGACGTCATACCCCTCTGTAATCCTCAACTGATTCGGTTGCCCTTTACATTCCTAGATTCTTCTTTTTTATTGCCAAAAATCATACAGTTAAAGAAATGTCCTATTAAAAAAATTACCAGATTTAAAACATCACTGGAAACCCATTTTCAATCTTTGGCAATCTGTACAATGCTACAGCATTTGCTTATCTGTACAGTCACTCCTGTTTTCAGACTGCAATGTCACTTGTGAACTCACCTTGACTATCCTGGAATGCTACTGCCCTCCAGTGGGCGCATTTATTATAACACACCACTGCAGAGTTTTCATAGATGAAAAAGTTTAGCTTGCCACTTTAGTGAAAAATGAAATCTGAAGGTTTTCTCAGCATTAGAAAGTAGGAAGCGTCCAGGATGTGACAGATGTAGACAACACGACAGATGCTGTCAGGCTTTACCTGCCTCTCTTAAGCTAGGAAAAGGGAAGGCAGGGATTTTCTGGAGAAAAAGTTTTCCAGTGTTAAACTGCTAATTATTTCAAATGCCTGACAATGTCAGTCATTGTGGTTGGAGTATACAGCAGAAGCATAAAGAATGAGCTATGAAATAACAGAGTACTGTATTAGCCTGGTTTATTCTGTGCAGCACACATTATTATTATTATGTATAGTTAAAGGCTCAAAATATTTGAGTCATAAAATACAATTAACAAATAGGTTCAAATGTTCAAGGTCATAGTGTGATTTCAGAATTCAGAGAACAATGCAGATCTTGTACAAGAAGGATTCATTATAATGAAAGAGCAGCAACAAAATCAGCTGTGCTGCTAGTGCTAAACAGCAAGATATTGCAGCTATGCCAAAGAAAGGCACGTCATTCATTTCTTTAAAGTTTTTATCAAGGACATATGTGATTTCAATGTGCAAATAAACATTACACATACGTACATAGTATGGGGTACAGAAGATAGGGCTTCCTGTTTTATTAAAACAGCTCTATACGTTATCAAAAGGGAATAGTACACTGGTCAAGATAGCTTACAGTGCCTTGCGAAAGTATTCGGCCCCCTTGAACTTTGTGACCTTTTGCCACATTTCAGGCTTCAAACATAAAGATATAAAACTGTATTTTTTTGTGAAGAATCAACAACAAGTGGGACACAATCATGAAGTGGAAAGAAATTTATTGGATATTTCAAACTTTGTTAAAAAATAAAAAACTGAAAAATTGGATTTGCAAAATTATTCAGCCCCTTTACTTTCAGTGCAGCAAACTCTCTCCAGAAGTTCAGTGAGGATCTCTGAATGATCCAATGTTGACCTCAATGACTAATGATGATAAATAGAATCCACCTGTGTGTAATCAAGTCTCCGTATAAATGCACCTGCACTGTGATAGTCTCAGAGGTCAGTTTAAAGCGCAGAGAGCATCATATAGAACAAGGAACACATCAGGCAGGTCCGAGATACTGCTGTGGAGAAGTTTAAAGCTGGATTTGGATACAAAAAGATTTCCCAAGCTTTAAACATCCTAAGGAGCACTGTGCAAGCGATAATATTGAAATGGAAGGAGTATCAGACCACTGCAAATCTACAAAGACCTGGCCGTCCCTCTAAACTTTCAGCTCATACAAGGAGAAGACTGATCAGAGATGCAGCCAAGAGGCCCATGATCACTCTGGATGAACTGCAGAGATCTACAGCTGAGGTGGGAGACTCTGTCCATAGGACAACAATCAGTCGTATACTGCACAAATCTGGCCTTTATGGAAGAGTGGCAAGAAGAAAGCCATTTCTTAAAGATATTCATAAAAAGTGTCGTTTAAAGTTTGCCACAAGCCACCTGGGAGACACACCAAACATGTGGAAGAAGGTGCTCTGGTCAGATGAAACCAAAATCAAACTTTTGGCAACAATGCAAAACTTTATGTTTGGAGTAAAAGCAACACAGCTCATCACCCTGAACACACCATCCTCACTGTCAAACATGGTGGTGGCAGCATCATGGTTTGGGCCTGCTTTTCTTCAGCAGGGACAGGGAAGATGGTTAAAATTGGTGGGAAGATGGATGGAGCCAAATACAGGACCATTCTGGAAGAAAACCTGATGGAGTCTGCAAAAGACCTGACACTGGGACGGAGATTTGTCTTCCAACAAGACAATGATCCAAAACATAAAGCAAAATCTACAATGGAATGGTTCACAAATAAACATATCCAGGTGTTAGAATGGCCAAGTCAAAGTCCAGACCTGAATCCAATCGAGAATCTGTGGAAAGAACTGAAAACTGCTGTTCACAAACGCTCTCCATCCAACCTCACTAAGCTCGAGCTGTTTTGCAAGGAGGAATGGGCAAAAATTTCAGTCTCTCGATGCGCAAAACTGATAGAGACATACCCTAAGCAACCTACAGCTGTAATCGCAGCAAAAGGTGGCGCTACAAAGTATTAACTTAAGGGGGCTGAATAATTTTGCATGCCCAATTTTTCAGTTTTTTATTTGTTAAAAAAGTTTGAAATATCCAATAAATTTCATTCCACTTCATGATTGTGTCCCACTTGTTGTTGATTCTTCACAAAAAATTACAGTTTTATATCTTTATGTTTTAAGCCTGAAATGTGGCAAAAGGTCAAAAAGTTCAAGGGGGCCGAATACTTTCGCAAGGCACTGTAGGTCCAAATGTTGACTGTATATTGAAAATGCACACCATTTGGGGCATTGAAGTGAGTAGAAAGCAAATCATCATCTCAGCCCTTTTAATTTTTTCAAAAAAGTAACTAAAATGTAGTAACACAGTGAAGCAACGTGAAAAAAACAAGGTAAAAAGAATAACAAGACATAGAAGTCAAGGGAGGTTTAAATAGTTAAGGAAGAACATTAGAAATATATGGGGAAAAGAGAAGGGTGGCAGAGTAAGGGATGATGCAGGATTGTGATCTCTTCAATCAAAAGAAGAATGAGGGGCAGAAAAGAAAGGTATGTTATCTAATCCATTTGGGTTCTTTTTGAATTTGCTTGGCTACTCCTAAAAACATCTCAAAATGACTGAGTGTATAAAGTCTGTGAAAAGTCCCAAGTTGTCAGATAAATCAAACTGTGAATCCGGGAAACTACCACCAGACATCCTGTTCACACTGTCTCTTACCGAATGGAGATGATCCCCATGACAGGGATCCTAAACACCCAAATCTTTAATAGAGCCCAAGGTGATCCTCCTCATGTCCAGCAGTATCCAAACATATAATCATGGGTAAGTATGAAACAAAGAACAAGGCACCATCATAGCGCAGACCGTTTGATTTATTCACAAAAATAAGGATTAAGAACACTTACAAAAGGCAGGATAAAACGAGCATCCAGTCAATAAAATGTTCCATCCAGCATATTCCGCTTGGCTTCCGCAGTAAACCACCCAAAAGATGGCCGCCACGTCTCCTCCGTGTGGTCGAGCATGACCGCAAGCACCGGTCACGCGGTACTTGCGGTACTTGCGGTCACGCTTGTCCACACGGAGGAGACGCGGCGGCCATCTTTTAGGTGGTTTACTGCGGAAGCAAAGCGGAATATGCTGGATGGAACATTTTATTGACTGAGATGCTCGTTTTATCCTGCCTTTTGTAAGTGTTCTTAATCCTTATTGTTGTGAATAAATCAAATGGTCTGCGCTATGATGGTGCCTTGTTCTTTGTTTCATACTTACCCATGATTATATGTTTGGATACTGCTGGACATGAGGAGGATCGCCTTGGGCTCTATTAAAGATTTGGGCGTTTAGGATCCCTGTCATGGGGATCATCTCCATTCGGTAAGAGACAGTGTGAACAGGGTGTCTGGTGGTAGTTTCCCCGGATTCACAGTTTGATTTATCTGACAACTTGGGACTTTTCACAGACTTTATACACTCAGTCATTTTGAGATGTTTTTAGGAGTAGCGCTACATTGTTCACTATATTTTTACTCTTGATCTGAATTATTCCAGATTCTGTGTGGCTGCTTTCCAATTGATTTTATTGTGATTACATTTTAATCATTAGCTAGCGCAGCAATTTACCCTTGTAACGTGTATGATTACCTACCTTCGCTCATGTCCAAAAGCCTCTTATTTTTAAACACAACTACCAGCACACACCAGAAGTCTGGGAGTAAATTTTAAGTAGGACTATCAGCACTTTGAGATCCTCCACGTGTTTGATAATGTTTATTTTGGAACATATTGGATTAAGAGACAAGGGAAATCTTTGCTTCTAGAGGAATACATGTCCTACCAGGTTTATAGAATGGATAAGAAGAGATCTCTCCTACATCTACTCCTAGGGGGAAAAAATGGTGAAGTAAATAGGCTTCCGGGTTGTTACCAAAGTTGACGTGTATGATTACCTACCTTCGCCCAAGTCCAAAAGTCTCTTATTTTTATACACAACTACCAGCACACACCAGAAGTCTGGGAGTAAATTTTAAGTAGGACTATCAGCACTTTGTACTACCTGGTTAGGATGTTATAGCCTGATTCTTGCTAGCTATGGAAGATTAATGAGAGAAATTAACAATAGCTTCCCTATTCAGGTGAGAACAAAGTGTCGGGATCTTTCTACCTATCTTTCTAGAAAGGTGGCGTAAAGGGAAAAGCATCCTTTTTGACTACCTAAGTACGCATGTTTTGAGAGCAACAGAGGAGCCACCATGTCTGACCCACTCCTTAAAATGAGAGTAGACCGAATGTTATAAGTTACTGACCATGAATAGGTACACAGGTCAGGAAAGTTTAACATTTTGATTGGAATAAAAAGTATTAAAGCAAAAAGGCCAGCTTTACAACCAGGCAATTTTCATTTTCAGAAGGAGACATTAAATTGGACCTTGCAATAAGAGTCAAGGTTTGCTTATTACTTAGGTTTACTTTAAGTTTTGAGTTTTATTTAATCTAGATTTCAAAATCTACTTACACACCTTTGTTGAGACCTATATCATATAATTACATTCTCTGCAAACTCTGTCACATGCTGCTATGTGTGAAGATGAGACTGCACTGGGCCTAAGAGAGGGCAATACATGAACCATTATACAGATTCAAAACATAATGGTCCGGGCAGATCTAAGTATTTGGTTAGTAGTGTTGCTGTGTGCAACAGATAAATGCCAGGATGAAATTTGAAGCCATTTAGCATGTGGATTTGTACTGGGCAGAGGGATTTAAGGGGGAATAAAATGATTTGTGCTAGAAAGTGGATTTCGGTGGGTAATGGTGTTGGGAGAGAATTTGTGCCTAGAGCAGTGATGGCGAACATTGGCACCCCAGATGTTTTGGAACTACATTTCCCATGATGCTCAACTACGTTGCAGAGTGCATGAGCATCCTGGGAAATGTAGTTCCAAAACATCTGGGGTGCCAAGGTTCCCCATTACTGGCCCAAAGGATAAATTTGGGGAGGGAGGATTTTTGATAGAGGGATTTGGAATTGCTGAGGATTTGTGCTGGGAGGAGGCATTTGGGGGAAGAAGAAGATTTGTACTAGGAAGGGGATTTGTGAGGGGGGTACTAGAAAAAGAGATAAGGGGGATTTATGCTAGTGGGGAGGACTATTCATGCTGGGTGGGAGATTGGAAGAAAGAGTATTTGTCTTAAGGAGGGAGTCTGGGGAAGAAGAAAAATGACTTGTGTTAGAAAAGGAATTAGGGGAGGAAGGAGTTGTGCTATGAAGGGGGAGAGGATTTTTGCTTGGAAGGAGGATTTAGGGATTGCGTTTTGTACTGGGAAGTAGGGTTAGGGGGAGGATTTATGCTGGGGGGATTTGGAGGGGATGAGGATTTAGGCTGTATGGGGGGGATTTGGGGGGAGAAGAGCATTTGTACTAGAAGGGGGATTTCGAGGGAGGAGGATCTGTGCTGAGAGGGGAAATTTGAAGAGGATTTGTGCTAGCAGAGGAAAGAATTAATGCTGGGGGGGGGGGGTTGCGGGAAAAAGTATTTGTGCTAGAAGGGAGTTTTGGAGAGGAAGAGGATTTTTACTAGAAGATAAATTCGTTGAGGGGGGGGGAGACTTGAGCTGGTAGGGGAAGAGGATTTGTGCGGTAGAATTTATGCTCGGATCTGGACAGGGAAGAGGAATCTGTGCTGAGGGGGGGTTGGCGGGTAACAGAGGATTTGTGTTCGGAGGGTGGGGGGAAGGATTTGTGCTGGGAACGACACTTATTTAGTGGGGGGATTTGTGCTGAGAGGGGTGAACTTGCAAATTAGTATTGGATTTTTTTGGAGGGGAGGAGTGAAAATTTTGGCTGAAAGGTTTAAATAGAGAAGATATAAGGGGGATTTTGCACTCTCCTCACCCCCACACTATGCGTTACACACCCCTGATTCCTGCACTCTTTTCATTTTGTACTTCTGACCTCTACTGTGCATTACATACTCCTGACCCATACTCCTAAACCAGGCACTAACTTTAGCATTCTGTGCGTTACATGCTCCTGACCGCTGTAATACTCTGTAATACTCTGGCTTACAGACTCCTACACTATAGCATATAGTATAGCACTATATATATATAGCACTGTACTGGAGCTTCTCACAAAAGTGTTCAATGTCTCAACAGTTGCTGGCTGCTAAGAAGACCCTAACTAATATAAATGAAATTCTTTTGTAGAAAAAGTGTAAGTTTTCTATCTATTTTCAGTGTGCACAAAAGCATTAGTAATGGCAGCATTTGGCATTGTGCTGAGGTTTATATGTGTCTGTAAGGCTACACTCACACTGGCGTGCAGCCGCCGACCCTGTTCACTATAATGACAAATTGCCGGCGGTATTTGAAGCTGTCCACACAGCAGGTGATTGCCTGTGGTTTTGGATGTACAAGGGGGGCTGGCAGCCACACCTAACTGCCCAGAGTCACAGTAGGAATCAGAAGATTCCTGCCCCTACAAATCACTTCGGCATAAATTGCTGGTGGGAACGTAGCCCAAGGCTTTTACTTGTGGAACAGCAATCAAAGCTTGTTTTATAGGTACAAGGAGGCTCGGGAGGGCTGTGTGTGTACTGGTGAATTTTATTTCAGATCATTTCCAGGTTGTGTTTATTTGTTATTTCTAGTCAGAATATTAAGGCCCAATCGATGTTTTAGTGTAATTTACCCACAACCACTTTTTACCCTGGTCTCAGGTCAATGCCTCCTTAACCACTTTCTGGACTGGAAGATTTTCCCCCTTAATGACCAGGCCATGTTTGCGATTCGGCACTGTGTTACTTTAAGTGACAATTGCACGGTCATGCGACGCTGTACCCAAATACATTTGATGTCCTTTTTTCCCATTAATCAAGCTTTTTTTTGTGGTATTTGATCAACTCTGTTATTTTTTTTATTTTTTGCGCTATAAACAAAGAAAAAGAGCAACAATTCTGGAAAAAAATAAATAACATTTTTCACTTTCTGCTATATAACATTCCCCCCCCCCCCCCCCCCCCAAAAAAATTTAAAATTATTTTTTTTTCATCCTTTTATGCCAATTTGTATTCTGCTACATATTTTTGGTAAACAAAAATCCCAATTTATTTTGATTGATTTGCGCAAAAGTTATCGCGTCTACAAACTAAGGGAAAGATTTATGTCATTTTTATTTATTTTAATATTTTTTACTAGTAATGGCGGGGATTAGTGATTTTTAGCGGGACTGCGGCGGACAGATCAGACACCTAACTGACACTTTTCACACTTTTGGGGTGACCAGTAACATCACCACAGTATTCAGTGATGAAAATATGCACTCTTACTGCACTAATGACACTGGCAGGGAAGGGGTTAACACCAGGGGGCGATCAAAGGGTTAAATGTATGCCTAGGGGCTGTTTTCTAACTGTGTGGGGGAGGGGCTTATGGAATCAACACAGGGACTTGTATTCCTAAATAGGAGGAAGACAGGAGCCCTGTGTTGATTGCTGACAGAACAACGGTCTACTGTGATTACAACAACAGACCGTCGTTCTTTCTCCACGGGGAGCGATCGCAGCCGCCGGCCCCACGGATCAGCTTCCCTGCTGGCAAATGGGGATGTGCACACTCCCCCATGATTGCTCCCGCAAAGCGGCGTACAGGTATGGCGTTTTGCGGGAACCTGCCGACGTATATCTGCGGTGGCTGGTCGGCAAGTGGTTAAGTGTCCCTCATTCTCAAGTTCAAAAATTGGGCAACCCCCCAATTACCATGTGACCAGCTGTGTCCAATCACAGATGGTCACATAGTACACAGGAAGAGCCATTGATCGGCTTTCCTCAGTACGTGCCTGACAGGCACGAGTAAAGGAGAGCCAATCTGCGGCTCTCCTGACAGGGGGGGGTCTGCACTGGTAATCAGATCATTGATTACCAGTGCAGACCCTCAGGGGGGGTGCCACTAGAACCACCAGAGATGCCCACCCATGACCCCAGGGATGCCCACCATGGCCACCAGGGATAGCAATCAGGGTTCAGGGAGCCCACCAGTGCCCTACCCATCAGGGCTGCCTGCCAGTGCCCTCCCCATCAGTGCTGCCCACCAGTGCCCATCATTTCCATCTATCAGTGCCACCCACAGTGCCCATTATTGCCCACCAGTGCTGCCTATCAGGGCCCATTAGTGCCGATCAGTGCCGCTGATCAGTGCCGCCTGTCAGTGCCCATCAGTGCCACCTATCAGTGCCCATCAGTGCTGCCTATCAGTGCTACCTATCAGTGCCACATATCAGTGCCCATCAGTGCCGCATTTCACTGCCAACCCATCAGTGCCACCCAATCAGTGCCTTCTCATCAGTGCCTGTCAGTGCAGCCTCATCAGTGCTCATCAGTGCAGGAAAAACGTATTTATTTGCAAAATTGTATAACATAAACAAAAAACTTTTTTTTTTTTCAAACTTTTCGGCCTTTTTTTTTATTTGTTTAACAAAAAAGAAAAAGCCTTGCGGTGATCAAGTACCACCAAAAGAAAGCTCTATTTGTGGGGGGGAAATTATATAAATTTGGTGTAGGTACAGTGTTGCATGACTGCGCAATTGTCATTCAAACTGCAACAGCGCTAAAAGCTGAAAATTGGCCTGGGCAGGAAGGGGGTGAAAGTGCCCTTTATTGAAGTGGTTAAAACTTATCCAAACCCAATAAAGACACTGTATAAAGCTTTTCCACAACCTTTGTCGTGTGTACCTTTTTCTATCCCTGTGAGCGAGTCTATTGGGGGTGAAACACAAATTAGAAGTGTGGTTCTCTGAGTGGGGATAATATGTATGCAGTCAGTCAACAGCTCTCCGCTCTGCTCCCTCCTCGCTCACTGGAGCTCTGGCCTGTGGAGGGGGCAGAGCGGTCGGCCCAGGCTCTCAGAGGCGGTGTCGGTCCCGACACCTGGCGGATCTGGACTTCCATTGTCCTGATGACAAGGTGCCTGGACTGACTTCTGTGTGCAGCAGTCCCCCTCAGGCCCCCTAATACTTACCTAAGCCCCCTCTATATCCAGAGATGTCCATGAATGCCTCAGCTGCCTGGGACTCTCTCTTCTGATTGGCTGAGACACAGCAGTGGTGCCATTGGTGCCCGCTGCAGCAAATCAAACTCGGTTAGCCAATCAAGAGAAAGAGGGGGGCAGCTCTGTGTCTGAATGGATACAGGCAGCTACAGCTCGTCTCGGGATCCCTATAGCAAGCTTCTTGCTGTGGGGGCACTCAACAGGAGGGAGGATCCAGGAGCACCGGCCAGGGACCCAAGAAGAGGAGGATCTGGGCTGCCATGTGCAAAACCAACTGCACAGAGGTGGTAGGTATAACATGTTTGTTATTTAAATGGAAAAAAAAGGAGATTTACAATCACTTTGATATTTCTATGTTGGAGCAGAGATGAGCTGTAGGGAGCCAGAACCCAACTGATCTGTGAACATCAGGAGTTGGAGGTTTGGAGCAGTGTCATAGATCTGGGTATGCTTTTACTGTTTACCCACTTGACCTCCGTGAGATTTACCCCCAGGCAGGGTCCATAAAGACATGGATGAGCGAGTTTGGGGTGGAGGAACTTGACTGACCTGTACAGAGTTCTGACCTCAAGCTGATAGAACACCTTTGTGATGAATTAGAGCTGAGACTGCGAGCCAGGCTTTCTCTTCATCAGTGCCTGACCTCACAAAATGTGCTTCTGGAAGAATGGTCAAACATTTCCATAGATACACTCCTAAACCTTGTGGACAGCCTTCCCAAAAGACTTGAAGCTGTTATAGCTGCAAAGGGGGGGCAACTCAATATTGAACCCTATGGACTAAACTGGGATGCCATTAAAGTTAATGTGCGTGTAAAGGCAGGTGTCCCAATACTTTTGACAATATAGTGTATTTAAAAGACAGCTTCATCCCTCAGTGACACCTACTTATCAAAATACAGTAAAACCTTGGATTGTGAGCATAATTCGTTCCTGAAACATGCTTGTAATCCAAAGCACTCTTATATCAAAGCGAATTTCCCCATAAGAAATAATGGAAACTCAGATGATTCGTTCCACAACCATTTATTCAGAAGTCTTTCAGTTTTGAGTCTATATACAAAGATTATAGCAATGTGATAGGTTGTGTCATCATAAAATGTCCATCCACAAAGGGATTAGAAGCAAAATCCAGCAGGAGCTACAGAGTATAAAAGAGAAGAGCGGTGCCTCTAAGTGTAGTAGTATGGGGACATTTAATGAAGGTACAACATTTAGCAACTCCCATGGTTGATGATTAAGAGGCACATCTGAGTATGCAGGCATCCGGGGTAAAGCTGTCCACATAGACAATCTTCTGAACCACTGGCTCTCACCGATGTCAGTCTGCAATTGTGATTGGGAAGACTACCCTGCAGTAGAGTGATCTGAAAGCGAGACTTTGAATCGCTCGTGGAGCGCAGCATGGAAGGGTGTGATGAATATGGCAGTGCGGAGGCTGGTCTATATGGTCAGCTTTACCCCAGATGCCTGGATACTTAGATGTGCCTGTTTTAATCATCAACCATGTGAGCTGCTAAATATTGAACCTTCATTAAATGTAACAATATTGCTACACTTAGAGGCACCTCTCTTCTCTTTTATACCCAGTTGTGACATGACGCTACTTGTATATCAAGACATCGCTTGTATATCAAGTCAAAATTTATTGAAAAAATTTGCTTGTCTTGCAAAGCGCTCTCAAACCAAGTTACTCTCAAACCAAGGTTTTACTGTACTTACCCTCACTACACAATATAGTGTATATCCCAGTGTATCTGTGCTGCTCTCTGTATTCTAAAACATGACACAAAAAAGTGATCAGGAAAGGCAAGATGATCATTTTTGGGAAGGAAAGTGCAGGACCCATATACACCAGATCACAGATATAAATCCCAGGGGCAGGGCAGATGTCCTTGTTATATCATATGCACACAGTCATTTTTTTTTTACTGTATTATCTACACCTACATAAAAGGAAAGATTTATAGATTGTTCAGAGGATCTGTTCAATTTAAACGATCTTACTGCATAACTGAACAGTCATGAGTATCAGACTGCATTGGATAAGGCATTAGACAGTTTTGGCTTTTTTTTTTATAGCGTTCCAGTTGCAGAGAAAGCAGAAATCACCATGGTTACAGCTGAGTGTGAAACTGCTGATCAAAACCGCAAGACCCATGGGTAAGAGAGTGAAATAAAGAAGACAGAAAAGATCTTGCTGCAGACATTTCCCTCACAACCTGCTTGCTGACATTTTTTCAACGTAATTGACTGGACAAACATAACCATTGACTGAATGATCAAAGGGGAAGCAACAAGAGCAGTTAAGAGACCAGCCTGATATGTCAGTGTTTGATAGCCTGTCGCTAAAAATGAATGTATGAACAAAACCAAGGCAAGGAAACTGTGACCTTCAGGGTTGTAAGGGGCTTCGTGCTTTTAAAGAGAACCAGATTTTTTTTTTTTTTTGTCAGTTTTAATTTGTGTTTTTACTTTACAAATGTGACTGATGTTTTATATTTTTTTTGCAAATATTGGTATAAAGTTTGTATTTTCAAATAAACCTATAGTGAGTCTCCGGTCAGATCTTTGCAATGCAGGAATGCATGCATTCCCACGTCTTTCCTGCATCGTGTGAGGTCGCTTGTTAGGCTCGGTTTCCACTAGTGCGACTTGTGGTGCGACTTGACACATGTCAAGTTGCACAGCAAGTCAAAACCCATTGTTTTCAATGGGGCACGATTCCACTGCCGCGGCTTCAGTTGCCGCTACCTCAAAAGTAAATCGTGTACTACTTTTGAGCGCGACTTCCCTCTATATATGAGGGACAAATCTAACTGAAGCCGCGGTTTACTTTTGCTACGAAGTCGTGCTAGAAGTAGCACGACTTCGTAGCCGCACTAGTGGAAACCGAGGCTTACACTGTACTGTGTTAGTTATTACTTTGCATTGTGGAGCAGCAGTATTTAAAAAAAAAAAAAAGGGGAAGGGGTTTATTATTATTATTATACAGGATTTATATAGCGCCAACAGTTTGTGCAGCGATTTACAATGTGAGGTAAGACAATACAGTTATAATACAATTAGACATTAAGCCTGTTAAATTAACGGACGCTAGAACATGTGTGGTCAAACATTTGTAAAAACAGACTTAGCATTAAGTCCACGCGAGTGTGCACCCGCCGCGTGCCCGCGCACACCCGCCGTGTGCCCGCGCACACCCGCCGCTTCAACAGTTTCGCCCGGCCGCCCGAAGTCTCTGCGCTCCAAGTCCCAACGGCTGTCCGTGGGGCACATGAGCAGTAGCGCAATCCCACGGACACAGGGACTGGACGCAGAGACACTTGTACTTTATATGTATAGATTATTTAGTATACTTAGAACAGAAGGAGCTATATATATATATATATATATATATATATATTTTTTTTTTTTTTCATTTTTTTTATTTAGTATACTTAGAACAGAAGGAGCTATATATATATATATATATATATATATATATATATATATTTTTTTTTTTTTTTTTTTTTTTTTTAATTCTTCCATTTATATATAAAAATATATATATATATATATATATATATATATATATATAATATATATATATAATTTTTTTGATACTAATATTTCATATTTGGTTTTTAATATGTATCTTTAGTATTTAGTTATATTTTGTATTTCTTAATTTCTTAATTTTTACTATTTATTTTTTTTTATTATTATTTAGTATACTTAGAACAGATTACATGGCCGGTGTGCTGTCGGATAATGCCTCCCCGCCTCCTCTCAGTCAGCTGTTCGCTATAATTATTCTTACCGCACTGTCTCCCGTCGGAAAATGCATCTGACGGACTGCGCACGCGCAATAATGACATCAACCCCAGCTGAGCGGAGCAGTCAGCTGGAATGACGTCATTTCATTATATTTTGTATTTCTTAATTTCTTATTTTTTATTATTTATATTTTATTATTATTATTTAGTATACTTAGAACAGATTACACGGCCGCTGTCCTGTCGGATAATGCCTCCCCGCCTCCTCTCAGTCAGCTGTTCGCTATAATTATTCTTCCCGCACTGTCTCCCGTCGAAAAATGCATCTGACGGACTGCGCACGCGCAATAATGACGTCAACCCCAGCTGAGCGGAGCAGTCAGCTGGAGTGACGTCATTCACCGCTCATGCGCAGTCCGTGAGATGCATTTTTCAATGGGAGGCATTATCCGACAGGACACCGGCCGCCCGAAGTCTCTGCGCTCCAAGTCCCAACGGCTGTCCATGGGGCACATGCGCAGTAGCGCAATCCCACGGACACAGGGACTGGACGCAGAGACACTTGTACTTTATATGTATAGAACTTTATATGTATAGATATAAATACACACACATCTCTGACAGGAGTTCTAATTCTCCCACACTTTATTAAAAAACATATATACTGTACATATATATATATATATATATATATATATATATATATATATATATATATATAATGTAGCGACAGCGGATCGGACGGGATACAATCTGATTGTACAAACTCTGCTCCATCTCCTGACATGGATGTAGAACCGATTGTACAGTGTATGGGGGACGGAGGGAATTGTAGTGTATGGGGGGAGGGAATTGTAGTGTATGGGGGAGGGAGGGGATTGTAGTGTATGGGGGAGGGAGGGGATTGTAGTGTATAGGGGGAAGGAGGGGAGGTAGTGAATGAGGGGGGGAGATTATAGTGTATGGGGGAGGGGTTCTACAGTGTATGGAGGAGGGGTTTTACAGTTTATGGGGGAGGGGTTCTACAGTGTATGGGGGAGGGGTTATACAGTGTATGGGGGAGGGAGGGGATTGTAGTGTGGGGGGAGGGAGGGGATTGTAGTGTGGGGGGAGGATTGTAGTGTGTGGGGGGGGGGATTTTAGTGTATGGGGAAGGGAGGGGATTGTAGTGTATGGGGGGGAGGGGATTTCAATAAGAGAAAAAGGAATTGGCAGCACTCCAGATGAGGTCAAAATCCATATTTATTGACTGGACATCCAAACATGACAATAGTGACAAGGTAGACGCGTTTCACACACTATACTGTGTGCTTAATCATTACGGGGGGAGGGGATTGTAGTGTATGGGGGAGGGGATTGTAGTGTATGGGGGGGAGGGGATTGTAGTGTATGGGGGAGGGGATTGTTGTATATGGGGGAGGGAGGGGATTGTAGTGTGCGGGGGAGAGAGGGGATTGTAGTGTGGGGGGGAGGGAGGGGATTGTAGTGTATGGGGGAGGGGATTGTAGTGTATGGGGGAGGGAGGGGATTGTAGTGTATGGGAGGGAGGGGATTTTAGTGTGGGGGGAGGGAGGGGCTTGTAGTGTATGGGGGAAGGGATTGTTGTGTATGGGGGGGGGATTGTAGTGTATGGGGGGAGGGGATTGTAGTGTATGGGGGGGGGATTGTAGTGTATGGGGGGAGGGGATTATAGTGTATGGGGGAGGGGATTGTAGTATATGGGGGAGGGAGGGGATTGTAGTGTATGGGGGAGGGAGGGGATTGTAGTGTGGGGGAGAGAGAGGGGATTGTAGTGTGGGTGGAGGGAGGGGATTGTAGTGTGGGGAGAGGGAGGGGATTGTAGTGTATGGGGGAGGGAGGGGATTGTAGTGTATGGGGGAGGGAGGGGATTGCAGTGTATGGGGGAGGGAGGGGATTGTAGTGTGGGGGGGGCTGTAGTGTATGGGGGAGGGAGGGGATTGTAGTGTATGGTGGAGGGAGGGAGGGGATTGTAGTGTATAGGGGGTAGGGGATTGTAGTGTATGGGGGGGATTAAACGATAAATGTCGGGTTGGAGATTGGTGTGGGGGAGGGGAGATGTGAGGGCGGGAAATCAGAGAGAAGGGGGGAGGGGAGCTCCTCACACACACAGAACAGCGGATCATCCAATAGGAAAAGACCCCCAAATCCACCACCACCTCCTGTCCCCCGCCCCGGCTGAGGGTCTAAGCATTCCCCGCACCAGGGCCAATGATGTGGCTGTGATCGGGAGGGGGCGGGGACTGGGAGGCAGGGACAGTTGTAGCGTGGGCTGTGATAGGTAGACGGGTTTGGTTGCACAGTGAGCCGTGAGCAGGGTGGGCGGGGAGAGGGAGGTGATTCAGTTGTCTAATAGGCTGCAATAGGGGTGGGCGGGGACAAAGAAGGTGATTGGGCTGTACAATAATCTGGGATGAGGGTGGGAGGGAAGTTTAGTTGCACAGCATGCTGTAATTCTTCACCAGCCACCCGAAGTCTCTGCGCTCCAAGTCCCAACGGCTGTCCGTGGGGCACATGCGCAGTAGCGCAATCCCACGGACACAGGGACTGGACGCAGAGACACTTGCACTTTATATATTAGATTCAATACAGGAGGAATTAGAGGGCCCTGCTAGTTAGAGCTTACAATCTAGAAGGTTAATGCACTTGTTCATTGCAATTTTGATGTGGTAAGCATTCGAATGAACAGGCTGCCTTACCACAACGCATGGTAACATGAGTGAAAACAAGCAGCAACGCACATGTGAACCCAATCCAAAGGGTGACTCTGTGTTTGCAAAGCATGGTAAGCTTCATAAAAGTTATCAGAACCAACTATACTCACTATCTCCACATTCTACTGTCAACCTGGTGCTTTGCAGTCTCAACCCTGTGCAAATTCTGCATCAGAACATACATGGGGTTGATAATGTCACCCTCATCAACCCCATGTTTTGGACAGTGTGATTGACCATTAAGCCAAAGCAATACAACATGGAACTCCACATGCACCCACTGGAAGCATCAGGTATTTTACAGCAATTCTGATGGAACAACAGAGCAGTGAGGGAATGCAGAGAAGATGAATATAGGTGAGTTGGGGGGGGGGGGGGGCTTCAATCCTGTGTTTACTGCTATCTGAAACTTGATTTATGCTCCACGAGCTGGCTACAGGAGGTATAGTTGTAATTTTTGATACTTAAAGTAATAAAACAAAACAGAACAACTTCACTTCTGCTAAGAAAAACCAAACCCTCTGGGTGATCTATAGTATGTACATTGCAAGGATTATAACAAACTTTGTAGCAGAGTCCTACCTGTTTCTGTTTTTAAGAAACAAACTGTATGTTCCACTATGTCCTTGGAATACTGGTTTCTGAGTGGGATGCCATGGCCACAGTACAGAGCTCTGAAGCAACGGCATGGGCAGAGCTGGAGTCCTGTTGGAATGCATGGAAACGACGTTCCTGTACTTTTTCCACGGCAGGAACGCCGTTCCCTTGTGACGCCCAGGATCAGCACTGCTGTGGGTGTGCATGAAGGGGAGGACATCCGTGTCAACAGGGGGCGGTCCGCCCCTGATGGGGGGTGTCATCCCATCATGCCCGTCCTCCCCTCCCTCGGTCCTCCTCTTTCAACGGCTGCTGTAACAAAGTCCCGCCTCCTAGACCAGCTCCAGTGATAGGCGGAACACTGATCCAATGCGGGCAAATTGAATCGCTGTGATGTGTATTATAGGAGGCGGACCTTGTTACAGTGGCTGCTGGAGGAGGAGGACCAAGGGAGGGGAGGACTGCGTGCCGGGATATTCAAATTCAAGATCCACGACACAGAGGAAGATCACTGACGTGTGTTATCTATCCAGACACTAATGAGGCTACGTTGCTAGGCATTTATAGGCACTGATAAGGCTGCAGTGCTGGGCATTTAAGGGAACTGGTAAGGCTGCATTGCTGGCCACTTGTAAGGCTGCATTGATGGGCACTGGTCAGGCTGCATTGATGGGCACTGGTGAGGCTGAATTTCCTGGGCACTGGTGAGACTTCATTTGCTGGACACTGGTGGGGCTGCATTTGCTGGGCACTGGTGAGGCTGCATTTGCTGGGCACTGGTGAGGCTGCATTTGATGGGCACTGGTCAGGCTGCATTGCTGGGGACTGGTCAGGCTGCATTGCTGGGGACTGGTCAGGCTGCATTGCTGGGCACTGGTAAGGCTGCATTGTTGGGCACTGGTAAGGCCACATTTAATGGACACTGGTAAGGCTGCATTGCTGGGCACTGGTAAGGCCATATGGGCCCCCAGTCTTTGTAACTTATTTTAGAAATGCGCTGCGAGGGAACCATTATCATACATTGTGGCTGTTTTTTTTTTTTATTTAGTACAGCATACAGGTTAAATTATTTTGTTGTTACATCTGTGCTATATTTATTTGTTTAATGCATGTGAATTTTGGAGGTGTCCTCGTAAAGTTTACTTTACAATAAATGTTGCACTTTGTTTGTTAAAAAAGGAGTACATATATACACACACAAACACACTTTTTTTCCCAGGACTTGACCCCTGGGCATGGGTATGCTGTTCATGCAGAGCACATGCGCCAGTGACGTCACCACCTGCTGTTTACTCGAATATCTCTTAAACAGTGCATGTTTAGTAGGTATTTATTTACCCTACAGGTAAGCTTAATTATAAGCTTACCTGTAGATTAAAATGCAAATGGAGACTGTATTTAAGACGGTAAGTACAGTATTCTCTAATTATATCTGGGCCCATAGAAAATCACGGGTAGCACGAAGTACCCTGACTTTACCCAAACGAATGGGAGGTATTGCACTCCCGGACGTACGTAAATATTATTACGCGACACATCTGACCAGAATCCTAGACTGGTGGCACCATACAGGGACAAAACTTTGGATACAAATAGAACAGGAGCAAACCATGGTAATTTTGAAGAGAGCATTATGGTGTTATCAGTCACTTTCAAATACTATGAAGCAACATCCGGTAATAGGGACTACACTACGAATAGGATGGCAACAGGGCATTAACCACTTAAGCCCCGGAAGATTTTACACCCTTCCTGACCAGGGGGTGTTTTGCGATTCGGCACTGCGTGACTTTAACGGACAATTGCGCGGTCATGCGACGCTGTACCTAAACTAATTTGACATCCTTTTTTTCCCACACACAGAGCTTTCTTTTGGTGGTATTTGATCACCTGTGCGATTTTTTGATCATGTGCTATAAACAAAAAAATTGCGTCAATTTTGCAAAAATAGCAATATTTTTCAAATTTTTTTATATGAAATTCCCCAAAAAAAAATGTAAAAATCAAAATTTTTTAACATCTTCGGCCAATTTGTTTTATGCTACATATGTTTGGTAAAAAAAATCGCAAAAAGCGTATTTTGATTGGTTTGCGCAAAAGTTATCACGTTTACTAACAAAGGGAAAGATTTTTGTCATTTTTGTTGTTTTTTTTTTAACGCGTAATGGCGGCGATCTGCGATTTTTCTTGCAGTACTGCGACATTGCGGTGGACAGATCGGACCCTTGACTGACATTTTTGACACTTTTGGGGTTACCAGTGACATTTCTACAGTAATCAGTGCTATACATATGCACTGTTACTGTAAAATTACACTGGCAGTGAAGGGGTTAACTTTTTTTTGAGAGGGAGGGGTGGTGTGTGTCCCTAGGGGCGTGATTCTAACTGTGATTGGCTGTGGCTTGAGGTGTAGGAACAATGATCAACGGTCCTACATACTAGGACCGTATGATCACTGTTTCTACACATGGGAGAATGACAGGCGGCTTGTTTACATCAGCCACCTGCCTTTCTCCCTCTGCACTGACGACCGCCGAGTGACCGGTGGACATCGGGTCCGCCGGGTCACACGCGCGGGGGGGTCCGTGACCACGCGGGAGCGCGCCTCTGGGGGCGCGCGCTCGCTCCCTAGACCCTCACAGGCTAGCGACGTAGATCTACGTCACTCTGCCTGTGAGGGGCTGACTGCCGACGTAAATAGTGGTTAAACAAAATTTAACAACATTGTACTCTCCTCTATTCCCTATATTGGGAAACCCTCAATTTGCACCGGGTCTAGATATACAGGGGTTTAGGAATTTGAGAGAAACAGGCCAAGAACAAGCATCAGCTTTTCTACTAGAAAAAAAATGGCCGTCACTTAGCTGCTGGATAATGGAGGGCCCTTTAATCTCTCCTTCTGGCCAGCTAAGCAGTTACAACATTTCTTAGCTTCACTACCGGACGTAGAAAACTTTATCAGACCCCTTACAAGTTTTGAGAAGTATTGCGATACTCCTGGTGGGTTATCGCATACTTTATCAATTACATATAAAATAATAAATATACCAGCAGAGCAACTAAGGTTTTCTTGGCTAGAAAAATGGGAAAGAGATCTAAATCAAGCCTTTACGAATGAACAGAAACAGCGGATATTTAAGTTTGCTTTTAAACCAGCAAATGTACGAAAATACATGAAACTAACTTTAAGATTATCACTAGGTGGTATATTACACCGGATAAATTACATAAAATGTACCCACAAGAGAAGGAGGAGTGCTGGAGATGCAGGAAGAAGAAGGGCACATTCTTCCATATATTTTGGGAATGTGCAAAGATAAGACCATTTTGGACAAGGATAAGCTGTCTAATTCAAAATTATACAAATTATAATATTGAGGAGGATCCGGCTTTTTTCCTCCTGCGTGTATCCAGTATTCCAATAAAAGAATATGAGAAATCTATTGTCCCTCTCCTGCTAGATGCGGCTAAGACATGTATACCAGCGCAGTGGAAAAAAAACTATAACCCGTCAGTATCAGAATGGGTAAGAAAAGTGGAATATATTAATAAAATGGAAGATCTAGTGTGGTCCTCATATCATAAACAGGAAAGATATAAAAGAACATGGGGTATATGGAACCAGTTTATAGCCTCAGAAGAGGGTAAAGAACTCTTCACAAATGAACTGGGGTGAAAGTAAAAAGAAAGGGAAGTGAGATGAGTAGGTCCTCCATCCTGGACAGGAAGGGGGGTAGACCCCCCTTACCCATTCGGGGGTTTTCTTTTTTCTCCCCTTGTGTGTTTTTTTTTTGGGGGGGTTGTGTTTGTGGGTTGTGTTAGTTGCTTTGGAAGGAGAGACCGAATTGAAAACGAATAGCGTGACAGCATTGTAGTGTGCCAGGAGGAAGGGAATGATCTTGAGAATTGGATATTAAGAAAGGTGTACACATGATAGCTGGGAATGACTATTTGATATAATAATGTAAGATATATATACCTTGGAAAATGGAATATACTCTTTGGGGTATATAAAACTTGTACTCCTGATATACTGTTTGGAATGTATATATTGGGTCTCTGTTTTGTGCTTTATGGAAAAAATTTAATAAAGTAATAATTGAAAAAAAAAATAAAATGCAAATGGAGAGTTTACTATCACTTTAAATGTACTTTTTACTTAAACATTGGAATGCTCTAATAATATCAAATTGACTAGAGATCTTCCCACTATAGTTAAGAAGTTATTGCAAGGCTACAAAACAACTCCACTAATTATGATCAATGAAACGTGGTGGGAAATGCTAAAAGTAGTGAATATTTAATCCAACTAGCTGCGCATAGCATATACACACTATATGCGTTGTAACAGGACGTCAAGTAAATGTGACAGGAAGTCAGGTAAATCTGTGAGTGTTGTCACAGATGGGAGATACAATTCACCAATTACTATAGGGTGTCGGCTGCAGAAGCCAGCAGAAATGTCTAAAGACGTTGAACAGACTTCAGCTGTTCAGAATGAGGAAGTTAAGGCCTTTATAATTTGTCCAGAGAAAGTCTATGGAGGGCTGCCTCCGGAAGCTGTCTCCTGAAGCTGTGTGAGCTGGGGACAGGAGAGCAGTCAGATGTATGCGTCCTGACGCTGTATGGGCATGGGAGAAGACCCCCTGAAGTGATGTGCGCTAAGGAGGGTAAACAGTTGTGAAGACTTCTCAAGGTGAGAAAACAAACTATTTCTATGTGGAAGAAATAAAGGAATGTTTGCTGTTCTGTCCTCCCTATGTGTGAGGGTACATAGATTGACAGGCAGTATAACCCTGATTTCCTTCAATGCATTGACAAAGGAGCAAGGTCCAACTTCAACTTTTATTGCAAGGAAATACGTGAAATTAGAGTGGTAAAACTGTGGAACAGAAAAGAGAATACACTTACTAATGTATACTGACATGTGGCAATGCATATAAGACATTACTGTACATAGCAATGCAAATACAAGAAATGTGCACAAGATGTAAGTTACACAAGACATAGATACAGGATGATAATGTTAAGCATCCATAAGAGTATACACACCAGCGATGCCGCCATAAACTAAGATGAGGGAGGATGCAACTAGCTGTGTTTCCTCTAGCTGAATTTCCTGTAGAAAACAAGATATGGAGGGAAGATGATGTCACCAAAGTTCATAGGTGAAAGCTATGGTAGCTGGGCTGGGACAAAAATTGTTCCAATATGTAATATGTGAATGGCCACTAGATGGCGCTGGTACAACATGAACAGTAGGTTACACAGTAAATTACACATTGTGAAAACTCTCATAAGAATAACATGACAATATAATGATGGAGACATGACACTCCCCGCTTGGTATCCCAAGGATACCACATTAACTATTCTCTGGAGAGAGTAACAAAATCAGTTCAGTAACAGGTCTCTGGAAGAGTTTAGGCTCATTTTGCCTGCAGACTTTCACTTCCACCTTCCTGACTCTTCCATCTTCACTTGGAAATACTTTAGTTATCAGTCCCAAAGGCCAGTCATTTCTTTTTGACTGAGAGTCTTTTACAAGAACAACATTACCAACCTTCATGTTGGGTTTACTGGTTTGCCATTTATTCCGGGACTGTAGAGTAGGGATGTATTGTTTTCTCCATTTATCCCAGAAGGCATCCGCTAGAGTTTGCACTCGTCTCCACTGACACTTGTACAAATCTTTAGTGCTAAACTCACCAGGGGGAGCTGTAACCGTACCAACCTTTTGGGTGAGGATAATAGAAGGAGTGAGTAAAAGAGGATCTTCTGGATCACTGGATATTGAAGTCAAAGGTCTGGCATTCATGATCGTCACTACTTCGGCCATAAAGGTTGTAAGAGACTAATGGGTAAGCTTCAAAGTCCCCAGCTGTAGAAAGATAGAATCAAGGATCCTGCGGGCTATACCAATCATACGCTCCCAAGAGCCTCCCATGTGAGAGGAGTGTGGGGAATTGAATGTCCATTTACAGTCTTGGTCAGCAAGATATCTCTCTACATGGTCACTGTCGATGTTTGAGGGGATCTGCAGTTCCTTACAGGCTCCTACAAAATTAGTGCCTCTGTCAGAGCGGATTTGTTTGACCGGGCCTCGAATAGAAATGAAACGTCTGAGAGCATTTATGAAGCTGGATGTGTCCAAAGACTCAATGACTTCTATATGCACAGCCCTAATACTCATGCAGGTGAATATGACTGCCCAGCGTTTGCTGTTTGCACGACCTCCTCTGGTGTGTCGTGTAGTGACAGACCAAGGGCCAAACACATCAAGACCAACATTTGTAAAGGGAGGGTCTGTACTGAGTCGGTCGGCAGGAAGATTAGCCATTTTCTGTGACTGAAATATACCACGTAGTCTTTTGCAAGTGATACATTTGAAAATTAGACTACTCACAAGTCTTTTTGCTCCCACTATCCAGAATCCAGCTGTCCGTAAAGCTCCTTCAGTGAACAAACGTCCCTGGTGCTTGGTCTTTTCATGGTAGTGTTGCACAAGTAACGATGCAATATGACTGTTTGGAAGTATTATTGGGTTACATTCCTTACTCTCAAGTTTTGCCTTAGAAATACGTCCCCCAACTCTCAACAGTCCATTATCATCTATAAATGGGTCAAGTCTCTTAAGGGAACTGTCTTTAGGAACGCATTTTTGCTTTTGGAAGTGTTCAAGATCTTGAGCATAAACTTCTTGTTGGATACACCGGATGATAGCGTCTCTAGACTGTGTGAGTTCATCCAATGTATAGGCTTTATGACAGTAATGCCAACCTTTACAATGTTCTGATCTTGTAGATGTGGCTCTAAAAGATCTGGCTATGTGGATCAAACCAGCTAATGCTCTGTTTAACGATTTCCATGTGGAAAATTTGTTGAATCGTTCAGATCCAAGATGTCTGTTAGAAACTGTTGTGGCGAGTACAGAAACGTGAGGACGAATCTCTGCATCAGAATTCGGCTCTGACAACTCAAATGTATCTTCCTCAAGAGTGTCCACTACTGGTCTGTAGAGGAATGTTGGCCCTGTGAGCCAGGTAGAGTCTTTGAGGTGGGCTGCAGGAACAGCTCTTGTGGCATGATCTGCCGGGTTTTGGTCAGTTGGTACATAGCGCCACTGGGTAGGCTGTGTTGACCTCCTAATTCTTTGAACTCTGTTGTGTACATAGACGTAGAATCTCCTAGTCTCATTGTAAATGTAGCCCAACACTACTTTGCTGTCTGTATGAAACACTGTATTGTCAAGTTGTATGTCTATTTCTGACACAATAAGCTCTGCTAGTTCTACTGCCAGAACAGCAGCACAAAGTTCCAACCTTAGTATGGTGAGCTCAGGACATGGTGCCAGCTTCGCCTTGCCCATTACAAAGCCAATTTGAACTTGATCTTTATTGACTATTGTTTTGAGGTAAGCGACAGCAGCAATTGCTTTTACTGAAGCATCACAAAAGATGAACAGTTGCCTAGACTGAACCTCTGCTGGAGAGAGGTGGGTATATGACCTAGGTATGTGTAGGTTAGATAATGACTTTAAAGAGTCTCTCCATGTTATCCATAGTGCCTCTTTCTCTGAGGAAAGTGGAGAATCCCAATCACATGTATCTGTGGTTAACTCTCTGAGCAGAGTCTTACCTTGGATGATCACGGGTGCTGCAAACCCAAGTGGGTCATATAGACTGTTGATTGTAGATAAGACACCACGTCGTGAGAAGGGCTTTTCCTCTTGGTTGACCTGAAAGGTAAAGGTGTCAGACTTGAGATCCCAGCTGAGCCCCAGGCTGCGCTGCATGGGTATTGTGTCTGTAGCCAAGTCTAGGTCTTTCAAGTCGCTGGCGTGATCTTGAGTAGGAAAAGCTTCCATAACAACTTTACTGTTTGAAGCTATCTTATGCAATCTGAGGTTTGAACATGAAAGCATAGTCTGAGTCCTCTTGAGTAGGCTGATTGCAGCTTCTGGTGAGGGAAGTGACTTTAGACCATCATCAACATAAAAGTCCCTTTCAACAAACTTCTTAACATCCTGTCCATAGTCTTTTTCACCTTCTCGGGCAGAGAGTCTGAGACCATATATTGCGACTGCAGGAGATGGGCTGTTCCCAAAAACGTGTACCTTCATACGGTACTCTATGATGTCCTTGGTGGGGTCATTGTCTCTGAACCAGAAGAATCTCAAGAAGTTTCTGTGCTCCTCTGTAACTTGGAAACAATAGAACATTTGTTGTATGTCAGCAACTATAGCGATGGATTCTTTACGGAATCTGATGAGGACACCTAGAAGAGAGTTATTGAGGTCTGGTCCTGTCAAAAGAACATTGTTGAGGGAGACTCCCTGATATTGTGAGCTGGAGTCAAACACCACTCGGATTTGACCTGGCTTCTTAGGGTGATAAACACCGAAGATTGGCAGATACCAGCATTCTTCTTTTTCTTTCAGAGGTGGAGCTACCTCTGCATGGTTGTTTTCAAATATCTTGCCCATAAATAAGAAGAAATGTTCCATCATCTCTGGTCTTTTCTGGAAATTGCGTCTAAGTGAACAGAAGCGTTTTAAGGCCTGATCCCAGTTGTTAGGAAGACAGCGTCTCTGAGTTTTGAATGGAAGTGGTGCAACCCAGGTGTTTGTTTCATCCTTGAAAATTCCTTGTTCCATTATTTTTAAAAAGGTCTCATCTTCAAAGGAGGGAGCTATCTTGTGATCTTCTTTTGTCCTCTGGAACACTGTGCATCCTAAGTGGTCTAGGTCTTCACCACAAGAAGGGTTCTGGATTTCAGTAAAGTCTGAATATAGCATACCTGCAGGCTTCTCTCTTACAAGGAATTTGTTAGGGCAAGGCTGAAAGAGGGATGGACGTCAATTTTCCAATGTATGCGTGTAAAAAGAATTTACAGTGGTTGGCATGTGGACATTTCCTAAGCAGACATCACCTATAATGACCCACCCTAGGTCCAGCTTCTGAGCATATGGAGAATTGTGAGGACCGTTTATCTGTTCTCTCACCTTGTGGACTCTTATGATGTCTCTTCCCAGCAGGAGTATTATTTGAGCCTCTGGATCAAGTGCAGGAATGAGATGAGCTATGGGTTTCAGATGCCAATGATGCGATGCAGCCTCAGGTGTAGGAATCTCTTCTCTATTGTTTGGAATCTGGTTACATTCGATCAGGGTAGGCAGAGGCAAGGATGCTTCCCCATTTACGGATTCGATTTGGTAACCAGTAGCTCTTCTGCCTTTTTCTTCACTCACACCTGTGCAAGTTTTAAGTGAGTATGAAGAGTTATGTCCTTTAATACTGAAGATATCAAAGAAAGCTGAGTTAGCAAGAGATCTATTGCTTTGATCATCAAGGATGGCATACAACCTTATGGCTTTCTCTTTGTGACCAATGGGGTACACTGTAACCAGACAAATCTTAGAGCATGATTTGTTACTAAGACCTTCTCCACAGACTTGGGTGCACTGGGGTGTCACTTCAGGAGGTTTTGTATCTCTCTCCTCCCCGCCGTGCTCTGCAGCCTGGTCTGAAGGTGTGAGAGTCCATGGAGGTGGCCCAGGGTGTAAAGCTGTAATATGCTCTCCACTGTCACATTCTGAGCATTTAATGTTCTCTGTACAGTCTTTTGCAAGATGAGAGGTAGATGCGCAACACCTGTAGCAAATATGGTTTTCCTTGAGGAAGGTTTTGCGTTCCCTGAGAGGTTTTCCTCTAAATCCTCTGCATTTCAGCAATGAGTGTGGTTTCTTATGTAGAGGGCACTCTCTGTGCAGGTCTTTTGTTGGGACCTTCTCAGTCTCTGTAGTACTGTAAGTTTTGATTGAGGAGTCTTTAAGAGATACACTGGTTTTGTGTACTGCAACAGGTGTACCTTTCAGGTTGCGAGGTGAGACAGGTTTAACTAGTTTGGGGTATGCGGTGTCAAACATTGAGAAGTCAAAGCTAGGATCATTTCTGGTCTTTGCTTGTTGGTGCACAAAGTCCACAAAGAATGAAAATGGAGGAAATTGGACATTGTACTGCTGTTTGTACTTGGAGCCTTGAGCGATCCACTTCTCTTGTAGACTAATAGGTAGTTTTTGTACAATGGGGTTGACACCACGCGCCGTATCTAAGTATGCTAGACCTTGCAAGTCTCTTTCGTCCTTGGCAACTTGGAGTTCCATCAGCAGATCGTTTAGTTCTCTAAGCTTTTGATAACCTTTGTTATGAATTTTGGGAAAATCTTGAATTCTTTGGAATAGTGCGTTCTCTATTACTTCTGGTGAGCCATAACACTCTTCAGGTCTCTCCCATATGGCGTTCAGCCCTCTAAATGGATAGTTAATGTTAATGTCTCTAATCCGCTTTGCATGTTCTGCTGACTCATTTCCTAGCCACTTGACTAGAAGATCAACTTCTTCACTTGCAGACAGATCTAGATCTCTGTTTGTATTCTTGAATGATGATCGCCATGATCTATAGCCTTCAGGTCTGTCATTAAACTTGGAGAGCCCCTTGGTTATTAGCTCACGTCGGGCAAAGAATTTAAGGAAGTCTGACATACCTTCATTTCTGCTTGATGGACCCGGAGATAAGTTGTGGTGTAAAGATCTCGGCGGGCTGGTATAGCTTTTTGGTGTCAACTTGTTGTTGTAATAGTCACCGTCTACTTCAGGTTGCACTGAGGGATGATGGTATGCAAAACTGCTCTCTTGCTTAACATGAGGAGAATGGTCAGCAGAAGTTGCTTGCCGTGTGACAGGATTCTGCTGCTCTTTAGCAGGGGTTGACTCTGCTCCTGGTCCTAAATGCAGACTGTCACCTGACTTAGAGTGCTGCAGTATGTAGTCTGTAGTGCGTTTCATGTTATCAGGATGGCCAGGTTCAGGCCCAAGCATGTTGCTGAGTCTATCACTTGTGGAGTTTGCTGCTTCTTCTAAAGCTTCTGCTTCTGCGATAGCGGCTGCAGCTTCCTTCTCCACTTCTAGCTTTTCCAATGTTGCCCGTTGTTCAGCTAGGGCTGCTTCCATGCGTGCTTTCTCTATTTTCAATTGTCTCTCTTGTTCAGCAAATGTTGCTCGCATTTTGGCGGCTTCAGCCTTTGCGCAGGCTATGGCAATAGTGGAGCTGCTCACTGACCTCTTTGAGTTTCTGGAACTGGCTGAGGTGTGGGACCTTGTCTCCAATGGATCAGACTTGCTTGTTGACATGGTAGCAGGTTTGCACACTTGCACTGTGTGGGGTTCAGTATCACGTGGTCCAACCTGTACTCGGTTGCTGTTTCACTGCAGCTTGTGAGAGGTCACAGCGTCTTGCATCAGCTTGTGCAGAATCTGCAGCTTCACTGTGTCTCTAGCTTGTTAGGAGGTCGCTGTTTTACTGTTCTGTCCTCCCTATGTGTGAGGGTACATAGATTGACAGGCAGTATAACCCTGATTTCCTTCAATGCATTGACAAAGGAGCAAGGTCCAACTTCAACTTTTATTGCAAGGAAATACGTGAAATTAGAGTGGTAAAACTGTGGAACAGAAAAGAGAATACACTTACTAATGTATACTGACATGTGGCAATGCATATAAGACATTACTGTACATAGCAATGCAAATACAAGAAATGTGCACAAGATGTAAGTTACACAAGACATAGATACAGGATGATAATGTTAAGCATCCATAAGAGTATACACACCAGCGATGCCGCCATAAACTAAGATGAGGGAGGATGCAACTAGCTGTGTTTCCTCTAGCTGAATTTCCTGTAGAAAACAAGATATGGAGGGAAGATGATGTCACCAAAGTTCATAGGTGAAAGCTATGGTAGCTGGGCTGGGACAAAAATTGTTCCAATATGTAATATGTGAATGGCCACTAGATGGCGCTGGTACAACATGAACAGTAGGTTACACAGTAAATTACACATTGTGAAAACTCTCATAAGAATAACATGACAATATAATGATGGAGACATGACATTTGCCATGTGAAGAGACAAGCAAAGGGACATTCTCAATGTGAAGAGTAAAGGGACATGTTCAATGGACATTTGTTGTGGGAAGATAAAACATGGACCATTGAGTGTCCGCTGTAGGATAAGAAAGTTTGCCCAACAGTAGGTTGGAGACAGACTCTTAGGTAGGTTCCTGTGTGAGAAGGTAGCCGCCCACAGTGGCAAGGATTTATTTTGTGTTTTATTTTATTTTGGATGTTTTTGCTGCATGCAGTCTGGTGAAGAAAATTGCATGAATAAACCACACTGTTTGCAACCACTTTTTGGCTATCTCCTTGTGTAAACGCACCCCCAAAGGGGTCATCCACGCCCGCCACCAAGCTAATCCCTTACATAGTGGAAACAAAATAGGTGGATAATTATGTGAATAAATAAACAACCATAAATATACACAAATTCATTCACAATAATGTGGCATAATGGTACATAAAATTAGTGTCCATAAATAACCAAATTCACAAAAAGTCCACATTCAGTGCACAGTGCTCAAAAAAATTCAAGTGTTGATAAATAAAAATGATTAGTGATCAGATGTTATAAGTCCTGCGCTGATTAGGGGGTCATCAGGAAATCCACCACCTTTGTGATCCCACACCCCTCAGCTAGGCAACTCACCCCACTATATTGCCCACCATCCTCATGGTTAGGGCCAAATGCGCTATATTACAGATGTAGCAATCAGAATAATCCACCTCAGGTTATTCCTTCAGGCTGGCCTCATGTTGGACCAAGCTGGTAGACAGAGCTGCCGGGGGGAAATGCAATCAACGCTTTTGCACTGGGCTTACATTCACTTTTTTTAAAATAGATAATGCAATTGGGCTCTGCCTCTGATGGATGCCCAATATATGAACAACACAGACCTTCTTTACTTCATTGCTTGTGGTCTTGTCCTACAACCTATGAATTTTGGGCCCATGTAAATGTTTATATACATTCTAGAGACAGTCGAACAGTACCTGATGATCCCATACTCCTACTCTTTGGATTCAAGGACTTGACAGGTTTTGAGGCAGAGAGATCCCCTCAATGGAGTTATAAATGGAAACATATATGCTTATTGACAGCCAGAAGGTGAGGGAATGGGGCTCCACTCAACCACTTTCCCTCTCTGATTTTATACAAGACCTATGAGGATTCTTTTATTGTGAAAGTTGGATGCTGAACCGCAAAAAGGATCTCAGACTTCCAGATTCTTTAGGACCTTGCAGTGGTTGTTTAAAAAATCATTTAGTGAACAGGGAAGTACAGAGAGTGCAGAGTTCAGGGGTGCACTACACACAGAATGCAGAAATTAGAGGTGTGCTATGCACAGCGTACAGGGTTCAGCTCCTTCTCACAGGCTTCCCACATCTTACTTCCACCCCCACATCAGCTCTGACTTCTGCACCACGCTCCCCCCATCCCTCACCTCTGCACACACCTCCCTCCACAGCCCCCCCTCCCCAAAAAGCTTTCTCGCATTTCACCTTTTATCAAAGAATAGCCGGCCCAGCTCTAGTACCTTCCTGCAGTGTAGTTGGCTCCATGAGTGCAGCACAGGCAGGGATCTGTGAAAGCCACCGGGAGGTAAGCCGTCCTAAACATAGAAGATTTCTGTGTTTACAAGTGACAGTGGTGAATGAGGAGTGGAGGGCGACAGCCAGAGGTGGTGGAATGGAGTTCCGCCATGTTCTGGCTGAAAATAAGCCCTAGGTGCGAGTGCCACATGGCGGACTGGATTCAGCCAGGGAGTCTTGTGTTTGACACATGTGCTTGATGTAGTTAGCCCCACCCTTCTTTCTCCTGCTTAGCCTCCATTCACCACATGAACTGTATTCTGCTGGAGCTAGACACACTATGATTTTTTTGAGCTGCCTGATGTTCATCTGTTATGATCTACACAAGTTGTTTGTATTATACCTTTCAACAATATGCAGGATGTCATTTGGATTGAGTCACTGTCTAACAAGCTACTAGACTGTAAATTAGGCTATCTCACCACAAATGGATCAGTTATAGGGATAACACTTTCAGGGCTTAGATTGCAAAAGCAGCACAGTCAAAAAAATTATTTAGCTCCAGCAAAAAAAGTATCTTCTATAGCAGGCATTCATAAATGGTGGCCAAGTCCAGACCGAGTCAATGTTTCGTCCAGTCCCGCTGCAGTCGCGCCATTTAGGATCTACTTTTTTTTCCCCCTCAGCTGCCACTGCCCACTAGCTCTGTTGTCTTTATAGAGCTGACATTGGAAGAGCAGCAAAGCGATGCAAGGAGGGCAGGGCTGGCCCAGTTAACTGATTGGTTGCAAGAATCGCCCGATGTCTGCTGCGGTGCCTTCTACTGTGCTGTGCCTCCGATGTCAGCTGCTGTGCCCTGTGTAAGGTAGGACAGGGAAGAGAGCACTGGTATTGTTATGAGGGACAGAGGAAGCTGATGTAAAGCGGGAAAGGATCAGAAACTGTAATATGAAGGAGGAGGGGTGAAAAATAAAGAGGCATGGCAGGAATGTGAAGGGAGTGATATGAAGGGGGGATGGGGGGTTCTAAAAAGGGGGTGAGGACAGAAATGTGAAGGGGGGGCTGGGGACTGCAGTGTGAAGGGGAGTTCTGAAAAAGGGGGTGAGCACAGGAATGTTGTGGGGGGAGGGGTGCTATAAAGAGAGTAAGGACAGGAATATTAAGGGGGGGGCTTGGAACTGCAAGAGGGGTGCTATAAAATGGATGAGGACAGTTAGGTGAAGGGGGTGTGATAAAAATGGGTCAGTACAGTTATGTGAAGGGAGGTGCTATAAAGGGGGTGAAGAAAGGAATGTGAAGGGGGGGTGCTATAAAGGGGATGAGGACAGTTATGTGAAGGGGTGCTATAAAATGGGTGAGGACAGGTATGTAAAGGGGGGTGCTATAAAGAGGGTGAGAATAGTTATGTAAAGGGGGTGCTATAAAGGGGTGAGGATAGGAATGTTAAGGGGGTGTTATCAAGGTGGGGGAACAGGAATGTGCGGGGGTTGCTATAAAAGAGGTGAGGACAGGAATTTGAAGGGGGTGCTATAAAGGGGGTGAGGACAAGAATGTGAAAGGGGGATTCTATAAAGGGTGTGAGGACAGAAATGTGAAGGGGGGCTGCAACGTAAAGAAGGGGTACTATAAAGGGGACGAGGACAGGAATGTGAGGGGGGGGGGCTGGGGACTACAATGTTTAGGAGGGGTACTATAAAGAGGGCGAGGACAGGAATGTGAAGGGGGGGTGATATGAAGAGGGCTGGGAACTGCAATTTGAAGTATCGGTAGGGGGTGATATAAAGGGGGGCCGCAGACAAGAATTTGAAGTGGGGCTGAGGACTGTAATGTAAAGGGGGGATGATGTGCAGGGGGACTGAGAACACTGATTTAATAAAAAGGATTGTGATGTGAAGGATCTGAGGCTAGATTCACATTATTGCGCAACGCGTGTAGGCGGCCCATTTATTTCAGTGGGCTGCCTTATAAACAGAGACTCAGAAAAATAAGTCCCTGACCCTTTTTTTTTTTTTAATTGAGCCGTGACAAGCTGCATGGTACTGTGGCACCATGCAGCGTGGCACTCACAAAAACGCGCCATGTTAGCCATTGTGCAGAGGTGCCATTGAAAGTCAAACATATGATTCGGACCTCAGCTTGAAGAAAATTTTACTGACCAGACCTTTAGAAATTTAAATTCAATACCCCTGTTTTAGCGCTATAAAAAATCTTATTTAGCTCCAGCCAGGAAATCCTTTGTAGATCCAGTCAAAAAATCATCTATAGCTCTAGAATACACCGTTAAATGTAATATCATCCTAGATATACAACAGCTTAGGTTCAGAGCAGCCATTGTCATATAAGCCTGTATGAACATGCCTGCAAGCTAAGAACCCCTGGGGGATCAAGAATGGAAAAGAATCTGGGGGTCCTAGTTGATTACAGACATGCAATAGCATGCAATGCCAAGCTGCAGCAAGCAAGGCCAGCAAATTATTAGCATGCATTAAAAATGGATTTACTCAAGAGATAAAACTATAATTCTACCACTTTACAAAATTTTGGTTCAGCCACACCTTGAGTATGTCCAGTTCTGGTCACCAGTCTTCAGAAAGAATGTGCTGGAATTGGAGAGAGTCCAGAGAAGGGCAACAAAACGAATGGAGGACCTCAGTTATGATGAAAGGCTACACACATTAAATTTATTCTCCCTAAAGAAGAGGTGATTAAGAGGAGAATTAATGGAAATAAATAAATATCTAAATGCTGATTCTAGCACAGGGAAAAAAAACTCTCTCAGGTTGCTCGGGAAGAAACATTGTCACTTAATGAAGTTTAACCTTATACTGCGTAAGCGGTTCTTTACTGTTAGAATGATAAAGGTTTGTTATTGTGAAATACTTTAATAAAAACATTGAAACAGAATGATAAAGGTAAGGAAACTCTTTCCACAATTGGTGGTGTCAATGGCAAGTGTTAACAATTAAAAAAAAACAGGCACCTTAGAATAACCAATATATACACAGGTATATAGTTACATAGTTAATCTGTTTGAAAAAAGACACAAGTCCGTCCAGTTCAAACAACAGAGGGGGAAAAAAAAACAACACACACAAATAGAAAACCTCTATTTTCACCATCCAGTAGCCACTGTTGATCTGGAGGAAGCCAAAAAAACCCCAATAAAGCATGATCTAATTTGCTCCAGCAGGAGGAAAAAAAATTCCTGCCTGAAACCCCAAGAGGCAGCCAGAAATCCCCTGGTTTAGCTTTACCTACACATATTAATATCCAGTTATATATTATGTACATTTAGGAAAATCTGACATAAATCTTTCCCCTAGTTTGTAGACGCGATAACTTTTGCGCAAACCAATCAATATACACTTATTGGGATTTTGTTAACTAAAAATATGTAGCAGAATACATATTGGCCTAAAATGATGAAAAAATTTGATAGAAAGTAAAAAATATAGGTTTTTTTTTTTTTTTTTTTTTTTGCAGAATTGTCGCTTTTTCGTTTATAGCACAAAAAATAAAAATTGCAGAGGGGATCAAATACCACAAAAAAAAAGCTCTATTTGTATGAAAAAAAAGGACATCAAAGGAAATAAAGGTAATTGCTCAATCACAAATAATGACATGAACTATAATACCACTAATCACCATAATACTGGTAATAAAAATAAAATCCAAAGAGGAAACCCTCCTAAATTCCTAAAAATCAGCATACAAATCCCAATACATGTTCCACTGGAATGGAAAATGCAGCCACGGTTAGAGATTTTTGCTCTAAGGAATTTGGAGAGCCCCATGCTAGAAAAGGAAAAAAGGAGTCCAACATAGTGTTGTGGTGTCCAACACCTTCCAGGTTCTAGATATGGAAGATGCCACCATAGACCCACTAGTAGGGACTGGTGCTATTAGCTCTAAAGATATGAAGTTTTTTAGCCAAAACTTTCCTCCCAGAAAAAAAGGAAAATATAGAGGATGCAGAGGAAGAAGGAGACATGGGAAGAAAGAGAGGGAAACAGGGGAGTCCAACACCACCATAAAAATATTTTTCACACATTTTATCTAAAGGTGAGATAAGCCTAAGGCAAAAGGGGCTTAATTCCTCTTCCAGTTGTAAAGCCAACTTATTCCAGCTATTCAAAGATTTAAATACATATATTAGGGACATCACAGTGAAGCAGTATTACTACCTTAAAGAGATTGTAAAGGCAGAACGTTTTTAAATCTTAATTGAATCAGGAGAGAGGGGGCGGGGCCCGGTTGTGGCTCTGTGTCTGAATGTGACTTCGCTTGGGTGCCCCCACAGCAAGCTGCTTGCTGTGGGGACACTCAACAGGAGGGAGAGGCCAGGAGCACAGAAGGGGGACCCAAGATGAGGAAGATACGGGTCACTCTGTGCAAAACCAACTGCACAGAGCGGGTAAGTATAACATGTTTGTTATTTATTTTTTCAAACGAGACTTCGTTAGAATTGAATATATTTAAATGTTTTATTCCATGGTATACTCACATTTTGTTAAACTAAACCAAAACCCATGGTATAAATATCCATCCAATCTCAGTCCATCTGAAAGGGTGGCTCTGCAGAATCTTGAACACAATGACAGGATTGTCATCCGCAGTGCTGACAAAGGTGGGGGGGGGGCAGTATTTTGAACAGGGGTGACTACATACATGAAGCCAACAGGTTGTTATCAGATGTGAACACTTACCAGAAGCTTGCTAGAGACCCACTACCTGCGTAACAGGCCCCTACTGCACAACTTGGTGAAAGAGGCATATAGAAAGGGTATAAGAAGCAAAGGGGAAAAAAAGTTTCCTGTGTAGAGAACACTATATAATGCCATACTTTTATCACAGCCCTAAAGTACACAAAACCCATCCTCCAGGGCGTCCAATCATTGCTAGTATGGATAGCCTTACCTGCTAGATTTCACAATATGTAGACCACTTCTTGCAGCCAATTGTAGCATCACTCCCAGCATATGTGAGAGACTCTACTCACATTTTGGAACTTTTAGAACCATATAGACACCCAGTTCATGTTGCTGTCTTTGGACGTGTGCTCCTTCATACACGTCCATTCCTCACAAAGCTCAATTTATTAGCGATTATACTGAATTCAAACTAGAGCACAAATACTTCCAGTTTCTAGGTACCCATTGCTTTCAAAAATCTGGTACAGCTATGGGAGCCCATTTTGCACCCTGTTATGCAAATCTGTTTTATGGGCTTTTGGGAGGAGGGACACATCTGGAGGCATACCCCCTTCAGTAAACATCTTGCCTATTATGGTTGATATCATCATCATTTGGGAGGGTCCTCCAGATGTGATCCTTAAGTTTGTGGAAATTTTGTAACAATAATCCGTGCAACGTTCAGTTCACATTTGTGGCTGATTCAGAAAATCTTATGTTTTTTGATTTACTATTGTCTTGGGATGAGGATTGCAATATCATCTCTAAAACTCACTTTAAAGAAACTGCTGGCAACTCCTATTTGCATTATAGGAGTTGCCACTTGCCAAGTTGGAAGCGAAACATACCCTATAGTCAATTCCATAGACTAGGCAGAAACTGCACCAACACTACTGATGATCTGGAGCAGGGGAAAGCCTTACCCAAAAAAATGTATAGAATACCTCGGAAAGGTATCTGGACATGCAACACAATGATATGCGAACTCACAAGATTAAGAGAAAACCTAGAAATCGCTCTACAAAGTTCATTATTAACTATAACAACCAACATTGGTCAATTAGGATCACCCTTAAGAAATGGCCAATCCTATTGCAAGATCCTGCCCTAACCAATATGCTGCCCACTAAACCTAATAGTGTATTTAGGAGAGCAAAAAATATCAAAAATTGCATAGCACCTAGCAACATAAGGTGGCTACAACCTAAGCTAGGTAACATCCCCTCTCTCTTTGATATTCCTGGTACCTTTAAGTGCAAAAAATCTAACTTGTGCTTTTATAAGACACTGCCAGAAAAGAGTTTAAGGATAGAAATGGGAAAAATCTACAAAATAAATCAATTTATTACATGCGGAACCCAATATGTTGTCTATGGGTTGAGGTGCCTATGTGGTTTATGGTATGTGGGCCATACCATACGTGCTATGGGTACAAGGTTTAATGAACATATGAGGTCCATAGAGGAGGGTGTTACAAAGCACATGGTGTGCCACACCATTTTAGCACCCACCATAATGAGACCACTAGTGGTTTGGAACTATTTGGTATAGAAGCCATCTCCATGCATTACCAAAAGGTGGGTGTCAGGGTGCAAGGAAACCAGACCAACCGGGGATACAGGTAAAATAAAGCAGTTCATTGGAGCAAACAACAATAAATGCAAAGCAAGAGTGAGGAAGTGGGAGCAGGAACAAGCCAGGGTCAAGTTCAGAAGCGGGTAGTCATCTAAGCCGGGATTAAGTCTAGTAGCGGGTAGTCTGCCGATGCCAGGTCGTCTGCCGATGCGGGTCGAGAGCCAGGAGAGTTGTCAGCCAAGCCAGGTCATACACGGAGGAATATGGAGAACAGAAGACTGCTAGCAGAGATGCACCTTGGAGCACAAACACAAGGGCAAGGACTGCAACCCATGAAGTGTTATATATGCAATCAGAATCTATAAGAGGCAGCAGTCTGCACATTTCCAAGATGGTTGCTAACAGGAGGGTAAGGTAAGACCTTGACATTACCCTCCCCTCAACGGCCCCTACTCCGTGGAGCAAAAAACGGTTTCTGAGGAAAGCGAGCATGGAAAGTTCGGAGAAGGGCGGGAGCATGAAAATCAGTGGAGGGAACCAAGCAGCGCTCCTTGGGACCATAACCCTTCCAGTGCACCAGGTATTGAAGCTGACCTCGGAACAGACAGGAATCCAAGATGCCGCTAACCTCATACTCCTCATGATTGCCTACAGGAATGGGACAACGGCGAGGAAGTAAAGAAGTATAGCGATTGCAAACCAGTGGCTTCAAAAGTGACACATGAAAGACATTGGAGATACGCATGCCAGGGGGAAGACCAAGGGCATAGGCCACCGGGTTCACCTTACGGAGGATGCAAAAAGGCCCAACAAAACGGGGTGCCAGTTTTGGAGTGGGCACCCTGAGGTTGAGATTACAGGTCGACAACCACACCCTCTCCCTGACCTGGTACGAAGGAGCAGATAAACATCTCCATTCTGCCTGTAGCTTCTGACGCTGTGCAGAGACCCGTAAAGACTCAGCGGCACCATGCATTTGGTAGGCCGAGGAGGAGAGTCAAATACCCAAATGGGAGCAAAAGGCGCGCCAGAACCTGGTAACAAACTGGCTCCCACGGTCTGAGACAATCTCCTTAGGCAACCCATGTAAATGAAAGACCTCCCTGGCAAACACCGAGGCAAGCTCCTGAGTGGTAGGCAGCCCCTTAAATGGAATACAGTGGAACATTTTGGAGAACCGGTCAAAAACCATGAGGATAACTGCATAACCTCGACAACCACAATAAAATCTATGGCCAGGTGAGACCAGGGACGCTCCCCATTGGTAATGGGATGCAGTAGGCCCCAGGGAAGGTGACGAGGAGATTTTTTTCTGGGCACAGACCGTACAAGCAGCACATACGCAGCAACATCACTGCGGAGAGATGGCCACCAGAACTGATGGGAAATATCCCAGGACATCTGGTTCTTACTAGGATGACCGGCAGTCTTGGAAATTGTGGTATGTGTGCAACAGTCTGATGCGCAACCCCTCAGGTACAAAACATTGCCACCAGGTCTCTCAGTGGGAGCATCAGGTTGGGCAGCCAAGATCTGTTCCCCAAGAGGAGAGGTTAAGTTGATGCGGATGGCAGCCAGGATATGATCTGAAGGTATGACCGGTGTCGGCACTGAGTCCCCTCTGGTTAACTCAAAATACTGGCGAGACAAGGCATCAGCCTTAACATTCTTGGAGCCTGGAAAATAGGAGACCACATAGTTAAAACGAGACAAGAATAAGGCCCATCTGTCCTGATAGGGTGTGAGCCTCTTGGCCTATGAGAGATATGTCAGATTCTTATGATCGGTAAGAATGAGAACTGGAACCACAGAACCTTCGAGCAAATGTTTCCACTCTTTGAGAGCCAGGATAATGGCCAAGAGCTCTCTGTCTCCCGTGCCTACTCCCATCTCAAATGCATTCCACCTCTAGGAAAAAGGGCAAACCAGGATTGGGATCAGACAGAATAGGAGCCGAAGCAAAAGCAGACTTGAGGGCCTCAAAAGCTTGGATGGCAGCAGGCGTACAATTGTGGGAATCGCTGCCCATTCTTGGTCAGATCTGAGAAAAGTTTGGCCAAAGAGGAAAAGTTCCTGAAAAAATTCCGTTAGTAGTTGGCAAACCCAAGGAAACGCTGAATGGAACGGAGACCACTGGGGCGAGGCCATTGTAGAACAGCCGAAACCTTCTGAGGGTCCATGAAGAACCCTTCAGCAGAAATGATGTAGAAATGATGTAGCCCAAGAAGACAACCTGAGACAGGTGGAATTCACATTTCTCAAGCATACAAAAAAGCCCATTCTCACGTAACTGTTGCAGCACTCATCTGACATCCAGATTCAATGGAGTCCCAGTAAATCAAGATGTTGACCAAATTGACTATCACGCATTGCTGCAACATACCATGAAAGACATTATTGATGAACTCCTGGTAGACAGCAGGCGCATTGCACAATCCAAAGGGCATCACCAGAGATTCGTAATGACCAGTTCTGGTATTAAACAAGGTCTTCCACTCGTCGCCCTCCTTGATCCTTACGAGGTTATACGCAGCCCTTAGTTCAAGCTTGTTAAAGACCGTTACTCCGTTGAAGCAGTTGAACAATTCAATGATTAATGGAATCGGGTATGCATTCTTGACCGTCATGCGATTGAGGCCCCTATAATCAATGCAAGGTCTCAACTCACCCCCCTTTTTCCCCGCTGGAGAATTAGACTTGCGAATGTGCCCCCAGGCAAGCGCATCCACAAAATACTCCTACATGGCCCTCTTCTCCGCAACCGAGAAAGGATAAACCCTGCCACGAGGGGGAATGGCACCAGGTTGCAAGTCTATGGCACAATCATACGGACGATGAGGAGGAAGAGTACCAGCACGCACCTTGTCAAATACATCTTGATGCTCATAATATTCAGTAGGCAACACTGAATCCGAGGTGGTACAATGTACCTTAACAGGCCCATGGATACAAACAGCGCCACACTGTGGAGACCAAGAAAGGATCTAGACTAACTTCCAATCAAAGGTTGGATTTTGTTTCTGAAGCAAAGGGTACCTCAAAACAACTGAGTATCGTGGGGACTAAATAACCTGGAAACAGGTTGACTCCCTGTGAACAGCCCCTGTCACCATATCAACTGGAACAGTCTTGTGGTTAACCCCTGTAACCAGGGGTCTGCCATAAATCGCTTCGATAACTAGTGTAAAAACACGAGGCTACAATGGTATGGAATTCGCAGTAGCAAACGTACTGTCAATAAAATAACCGCCAGCACCGGAGTAACCACCGAACCCGATGCCCAGGAAAGGAAAACTGTGATTAGCAGGTTATTTTTATGGGAAACCGGAAACGAGGAAATTCCACCTAAGATTTGCCCCCGACAGGATCTTAGGTGCGAGCGTTTCCCGGACGGTTCAGACAAAATTTCAGGAAATACCCACTAAGAGCACAATACAGGCACCGGCCCTAGCTCCAACTAAAGGCCCGCTCAGCCTCAGAAAGGCGAGTGATCCCCAGCTGCATGGGTTCACAGCCAGAGGCACTATCCCCCGGAGGAGTGGGAGGTGAGGGAGGAAAGGATGGGAAAGAAAATGTAGAAGCCAATCTGGCACTCCTTTAAATGATGGTCTCTCCCTGAGCCTGGCCAATCAAAATCAGGAAGGAAATGAGAGCCTCGAGCTTGTCAGGGAGATCCTTGGCCGCAATCTCATCCTTCAATGCATCGGAAAGACCATAAGAGAAAACAGCAACCAGAGCCTCATTATTCCAGCCCTCCTCTGCTGCCAGGGTACATTGAATACCCTACAAAAGGAGGCAACACAACTTGGGTAATCGAGTATCACAGGATTATCATTCTCCCATAAGGGATTCGCCCAAGCCAAGGCCTTGTCCGAGAACAACGAGATTAGGAAGCCCACCTTGGATCTGTCAGAAGGAAACGCCTGAGGAACCATCTCATAATAAATGCCCACTTGTTTTAGGAAGCTACGACACTGACTCGGTTCACCCCAATAGCGCTGTTACCCTCCAGCTGCAACTGCAGGAGCGGCAACAGGAGCAGCAGCAGGTGCAACAACAGGAGGAACCACCGGCCTAGCAGTGCCAGAAGCGAGGCGCACTGTGCGTGCAAGCAACTTCTGTAACAGCTGAGCGAACTGACCCAAAAGGTGATCTTGTTGATCGAGCCTGGTAACCAGCATAGAGAGCGTAGGAGCACCTGAATCAGCAGGATTCATGGCCCTTGTGTACTGTCAGGGTGGCAGGAAACCAGACCACACGGGGATGCAGGTAAAATAAAGCAGTTTAGTTTATTGGAGCAAACAACAATACACGCACAGCAAGAGTGAGGACGTGGGAGCAGGAACAAGCCAGGGTCAAGTCCGGAAGCGTGTAGTCATCCAAGCCGGGGTCGAGTCTAGCCAATGCCAGGTCATCTGCTGATGCTGGGTCATCTGCTGATGCGGGGTCGAGAGCCAGGAGAGTCGTCAGCCAAGCCAGGTCATACACGGAGGAATACCAAGAGAAGAAGACTGCTAGCAGAGATGCACCTTGAAGCACAAACACAAGGGCAAGGACTGCAACCCATCAGGATATAGTCAGGTGTGCAGCAACATCACTGTGCGATGCCCAGGCAGCAGGAAAGTGATAATGCAATCAGAGTCTATAAGGGGCAGCAGTCTGCACATGTCTAAGATGGTTGCTAACAGGAGTGCAAGGTAAGACCTTGACAGTAAGAGGTTTTCACAGCTATGCCATAGAGAAACCTTTTGGATCTTCACCCTAAATACTGAGTCTAAGGGGGCTTAATGAGAAATTAGAGGTCAGCACCATCATTTGACCTCTCTGTGTTTGAAGATGTGACTCCTCTCCTCCCCTTTTCAAATATTCATGGGTGAAAGATTACCTGGATCCAAAGATTCCCACCTGTGGATCCATTCCACATGCTGTATTAGATTTCACCTTAGTGGGATGTCTGTGATGAGCATTATACCTGTACGGGAGGCGTTCCCACTAGGGTATATCAGGTTGATGTGAGCTTTTCTTCCCTCCACCATAACATACTTAAACCTAATCCTCTCTTAAAACTAAAGGGTAAATGTAGCCAAATAGTCTTGAATTATAACCCCAATCTAACATGTGTATAAGTACACTATATGCCTGTGGTTGTTAAGGTCCATCATATGGGTGCAGATTGTAAGTTCCATTTATTATCAATACTAAGATAATGCATTATTAGGTTTAATTGTTTGACAAAGATGAGTCTTGGTAAGGCTATCGTCTTTGCCATCACAAGCCATTATCAATTCTCTTCCATTGTGTTATTATTTATTATATATGTTTATATGTATATATATTTGAATTTACTGTTCTATATATCTTTTTGAACTTATTTACATTTGAATCTGCCTGTATATAAAATGTACATTTAAAGATAACTGTTTAGACTCACACAAGCACATATAATCAATTTTTTATAATTGCATTCTGAGAAATAAACCCTATTGCTCTAATAGTTCCCAAGTACTAGGAACCCTTTTGGTATATACGTGGCCGAATGTGTGCTGTTGTTGACTAATAGTACCATTTAGCAATGATGGGTATACCTCAGTGACAAAGTGAAGCTATATGTTTTTAATTATCAGTAAGTTGCCTTTGAATTGTGTCCATTGATTTCCTTTGAAAGCCTGGGAACTGGTGCTCTGAGGGTTAACAATCCCAGGGCCGGTGGCAGATGTTAAAAAGGCTCAGAGGACAAGACCGGGCTGACCTGACGAAGGAGGCCACACCCTCTGAAACACATTGTCCTGGCAACCTGACAGCATCCCTCGTCAGCTGATGCGGCCCCGAGTCATGTGATCATGGACGCTGGCTTAGCATTTCCGTGGCTGGAGAATCTCTGACAAGCAGGAGCGGTTTGCTTGCAGCCTGTCGGCGCCTGCACGCTGAACACCACCTCTCTCCACTGTCAGCCCTCTGATTCCTCTGTGAGACCATGCCTAGAGTGCGGGCCGCTGTGCCATATATGGACACTTATCTCTACACACGTTTGTTAATTCATTTTGATTTAATTTTATTTATCTATTGGTTTTAATAAAAACAGTGTTCTGTGCACAGTGTTTTGTGAAAGATCATGGTGAGCCTGCACCAGAAGAATGTTAATAGGTTGCATAGGGAAGTCCAATTGGTTCTGTGGGGAACAGAATCCCCTTATTGTTCCAGTCCAATACCATGAGCAAGTCCAGCATCATGCCAATGTCTTCTGGAGTTGATGGAAGAAGGAGTAACTTTGCAACCTTCCAGCTTGTGGCAAATGGAAAACTAGCAAACCCAACCTACATGTGGACAACATAGTCCTCTTGAAAGAAGAGAATGCCAACCACAACTATTGGCCTATGGGTCCCATTACAAAGACTGTACCAAGTAATGATGGAAAGGTTCAGAAAGTAGAGGTCAAAGTAATTAAGTAAGTATGGGTCAGCATGGCTCTACTTTAGGCCTATCAACTAATTTTTGCTTCGTCTTCTAAACCGACAACTTGAACGGGAGGTCACAAGGACTGGTACATGTTGCTGCCTTCCCTTCTGAAGATATACTCATAAACTGTCTTCTGTGACATCTTGCAGACACCAGCAGCAACATTTACTGTATGTTAATGTTTGCATTATTATTCTCTTCTCTGTTCCTGGAATAAAGTCTTCATTTATTGTTTGGACTTGATTCTCGGATGTTTAGCATCTAAAATTACAGATTTCAACAGGAAATATCATCTTACACATGCATTGTTGTTTGTTTGCCTTTAAACAATTTTGTCCCTACCTCACTCTGCAGCTAGGGGATGTTCTAAATAGTAAGCCCCATCTTTCTTCTTCATGTGTAGCCTCCATTCACCACATGTTCTGTATTCTGCTGGAGCTAGACACACAATGATTGTTTGACCTATCGGATGTTCATCTGTTATGATCTGCACACGATTTTCTGTATGAAAAAATACATGTTTTTTTGGATTAAATATTTCAACGATGTGCAGGATGCCATGTTGATCGAGTCACTGTCTGTCAAGCTTTTAGACTGTAAGTTTAGTGGGGTACATATGTCAAGTATTTTTTTGGTCAACCCAGAGGGCTGAAGGAAAAAAAAACTGAAAGATCATCGTACTAACATAAGCAATGTTAATTTGGTGATCTCCCCCACTGTATTATTGTATTCTGACAGAGGACTATCAGAGTGAACGCTAATCGAATGCTGGTTTTCAAAAACAGTCATTGGACAGGCTTCTGTCAGAAAGACAGCTGCACACACTGATTGAATGTCAGCCAGTTTCTGTTGAACCGGCCAATATTTGATCCGTGTGTATCCAGCACGTATAGCTATGTATGTTCTGTCTCTAGGACAGAGAGCTAAACCTTCCTGCTTCATGAACTTCAGATACCATATTTCTTTGATCTCAAATTTATTAGAACAAGCCAGGTGAAACTACAAATTAATAAAAATATAAGGATAGGGGGAGCATTTATTGATCCACCAAACCTATGGGACAGTGGCAGACCAATCAGTTTAAAGCTAATTAATAATTAATTAGGGATATTTGCATAAATGTCCTAATTGGTTCAAATTCTTTACAGTTGTGTTTAACGTTTTTTTAGTATTTCAGAGCATATAAAAAGAGATAGCTGCGTCATCAGCTATCGGTCGGCGGGGACAGAGAAGAAGCATTGACCTGTGACTCCTTTGACAGATAATTGTGCCTGTGCTCCCTGTTTCCGTCATGCAATCCCTGCTTCAATCTGTCCTGGAACGGGCCGGTTCCGCCAGCGGGGAAGAATGGATCCGCCGCTGCTTAACTATGCCTGACTTTCCAGTCTCTGAGGGTGAGGATGCCCAATTCCTACCCTCTCGCCCCCCTTCTCCTACCTTCTCTGACAACATCCCGGCTGTTCCTCTTCCTGGGTCCTCAGTGCCGGCCAACATCCGCCCTTCATGTCACCGCCGCCCCCGGTCTCCGCCTACTGTATCGGCTTCAGCACGTCCATCTAGGTCACCTCCTACATCCAGACCTGCAGATCGGCAATTTCCGCCTGGATTTCCGGGTCCTTCCCGCGCATGCTCAGTGTCAAGGAGCTTCAGGGAACCCAGGGCCAAGAAGAAACTCCGCCGGTTCGAATCCCCGTCCCCTCCACGCTGCTCCGCTGCAGCAAAAAAGAGCAGGGAGCTGAACACCACCAGAGATAATTCATTAATAAACAGTGATCCGGTTATTCCCCCTGTTTTGGAGGATCGACCCCTTTCTCCCCCCTCTGCTTCTTTACAGGTTGCTTTCAATGATCCTGGACGTCATCCTCTGGTGCCACCTAATGGTACTGAAGCGGTACTACCGGTGCAACCTTTGTCTACTGCTGTGTCAGCCACTTCTGCTGTTGGTGAGTCTGACAATGTACAATTGCTGTTGGATTTAGCACGTTCATTTAATGTGTTATTGAATAGATGTGTTTATGTTCCTAATGCTGTTAATAATTCCGTTGCTCCTGTTTGGAATGACCATGTTGATCATAACTCGCATGTCTTGCCCGTATCAAATGTTTCTATTTCTACAACTGTACCTTGTAGTATCCCTTCAGCGCTCCCTCCATCTGCTTCGGTGGCTACGATTCCGGAAAGTTGTTACAGGGAGGCAATGGCGTGCGAGCTTTCGCCATTAGGTTTTCACCTTCCGGGGCGTGGCCAGGAGCGGCATGTGAGAGGACGCATCTCACTGAGCTCCCGCTGTGATCCGTGCTTTGATCCTTTCCCCGGTCTCCATCTCTACATACCGGGTCACCACAGCTTCCCTGTACCATCGGGTACTCGCCGGTGTTCTTCTCTCCTTGATTCCGGGCGATGCTCCGCCGCAAAACTCGGGAGGAATCCGGGATGTCTGGGCCCCAAGATGGCACCGCACACGGCCTGCCACAGCGGACGAGAGGCTCTGAGAAGCCCGCTATATCCAGTAAGTCCTCCAAGCCCCCTAAGAATCCACCGAAAGAACCACAGCGCGATATGCGCTATTAAGCCCAAAAGTCCCCTGGCTCTGTGGGGAAGGGGAAACATCCGGACGCTAGTGTTGGCTCAGGTTACCCTGGACCGGTCAGCCCGGCAGAGAGCGGCCCTGGAGTGGAGGACTGTGCGGCTGACTTGGTGGAGGATGTGGAGCAGGGCGACGGGGGCGAGGAGGCACAGCCTACACTTGCTGACATACTGCGGGCCATTAACAGGTGCAATGCGAATGTGGATCACCTCAAGAAACAGTTTGGGGGTCTGACGGAGGCTGTGTCCCTTCTTAGGCAGGACCTCCAGAAGGTCAGGGAGCCGTGGAGGGGAGGGTTAGTGACCTGGAAGACCAGCTGCCCCCCCTGGCCAGGGAGTCCCGCCACACCGCTGGTATGACCAGGGCCCTGGAGCAGAGGGCTGAAGATGTGGAAAACCGCCTCCGGCGGAATAATGTGCGTATTGTGGGTCTGCCTGAAAAGGTGGAGGGGAGAGACCCCATGGACTTTGTGGACTCTTGGCTTAAGGAAACCTTTGCTGGGGATGCCTTTTCTCCTCTCTATGCTGTGGAGAGGGCACACAGGGTTCCCCCTCACCCCCTGCAACCGGGTCACCCGCCAAGGACCATGCTGGCCCGCCTACTTAATTACTGGGTCAAGGAGACCATCCTGAGGTTGGCGAGGGAACGTCGGGACATACAGGTTTTCACCTTCCATTGGCGATAAAAGAAAAAAAAAGAAATTTGGAAGGAGGATTTTATTGATATTTTACATTTGTTACCTTCCTCTAAAGATAGTAGGTTTGAGAGAAGCGGTCTATTCCAGCATGTCGAAATAATTTTAGAAGCATTTAAAAATTTTAATGGATTAGCATGGTTTTTTTACGACTAATCTTTTCGCCAAAAACTGTCTATTCATAAGACGCTTCGTTGGGGTATGAAGGACGTGGGCCTATGGCTCAACCTTTTATTGCCACAGCGTTCTTTTCCTAAACCTGCTTCTGTTCCTGCTGGCCAAATTAAAAAAGGCCTGTGTTTTGGTTTTAACGAAGGGCAATGTAAATGGCCAGGTTCGTGTAAATACAAACACGAATGTACTCATTGTTCTGGGGCACATTCGGCTTCCAGATATTTAAAAAAATTGACATCTTTGTCTTTCGCATCCCCAAAAGGAATTTTTTCTTAAAAGCAGCCACGCCGGTGAAGGTAATAGAAATGTTGCCGTGGCTCAGAATGTGGCCAAAGCGTCAGATGGCGGCCATGCTGTATAATGGTTTTTCGCAAGGTTTTTTGTTACCATCTTTCACAGGTTCGGGTTGCTTCGTTTATAAGAACTTGAATTCTGTGACCAAATGCGAGTCTATTGTAGCTTATAAGATATTCAAAGAACTTCATGAAGGACGGATTGCAGGTCCTTTTGATTCCCCACCTTTTTCCAACTTTAGGGTTTCTCCGTTGGGAATCATTCCTAAAAAGGAGAGTAATTCCTTTCGCCTGATTCATCACTTGACCTTTCCGAAAGGTTCTTCATTGAATGATGAGCTGCATGCAGAGATTTGTGCAGTCTCTTATACGTCTTTTGATGACGCTTTGCGTATCATACAAAATGTTGGTCATAGGGCTCTGCTTGCAAAAGCAGATATAAAATCGGCTTTTCGCCTGCTTCCGATTCACCCGAGTGCGTTTAACTCATTGGGTTTTGAATTTAATGGTTAATATTTTTACAATATGTGTCTCCCGATGGGATGTTCATTATCTTGTAGGTATTTTGAGCTTTTTTCCTCTTTTTTGGAGTGGGTTGCTATGGTGCCCTCTGGTTCAAAAAACGTTCTGCATTACCTTGACGACTTCCTTTTTGTTGGTAAAGCAGATTCTTTGGATTGCTTGTACGTTTTTACTGAATTTAAGCTCATGTGTAATCAGTTTGGTGTTCCTTTGGCGGACGATAAGACTGTTCTTCCTACACATTGTTTGGAGTTCTTGGGTATAACCATCGATACTATCTCCATGGAGTTTCGTTTGCCCCCCCGCAAAGATATTTTGTTTGGTTAATTTAATAAATTTTGTTTTATCCAAACGGAAGGTGACTTTAAAAACTTTGCAATCTTTGTTGGGTTTATTGGCCTTTGCATCTCGTGTCATTCCAATTGGTAGGATATTTTCTAGAAGTTTTTATAAGTCTATGGCGGGTGTTGTTTCACCTTTCAATTTTGTCCGTATTACTAGCAGTTTAAGAGAGGATCTTTTTGTTTGGAAAACATTTTTGAATAATTTTAATGGTAGTACTTTGTGGAGACAGCCTTTTTGTCCAATGTCGGCTTTAAATTTGTTTACTGATGCCTCAGGTGCTTTTGGTTACGGTGCCTTTTGGCAAGGCCATTGGTCGGCTGGTTTGTGGCCGTAATCTTGGCAAAAAAATGGTTATACAAAGAATATAGTTTTACTTGAAATATTCCCCGTTGATTTCCATGGAGCTATGGGGTACACATTTTAGTGATAGAAACATTTTGCTTCATTCTGACAAGTTGGGTGTAGTATACGCTGTTAATTGTTTGACGTCAAAATCCTTGCCTGTTATTGCGGTTTTGCGACATTTGGTTTTTAAGTGTCTAGAGCTGAATATTTGGATCAAGGCTAAGTATGTTCCTGGTGTTTGTAATTTAATTGCTGATTCTTTATCTCGTTTGCAGCTAGACCGTTTTCAAGCTTTAGTTCCGGATGCAGACGATCATGGGAGTTTATGCCCTCAGCATTTATGGACTCTGATATGACCACGGTTCATCAGGCAGTACGGAATTCGGTGGCTCCTTCCACGTGAGCACAATACTTAGCCGCGTGGCAGTCATGGTGTGTTTTCTTCTCTAACTCTGTGCCTGATCCTGAGATTTCGTTTGAAGAAAAGGTTTTATCCTTCCTTGATTACTTAATGTCCCGGAATTATTCCTATTCGCATATTCAAAAAATTATTTGTGGTATTTCCTTTTTCTATAAATTGACTGGTGCTCCTTCGCTTATGTCTTGGTATTCAGTTAAACAAGCTAAGAAAGGTTACTGCAGACAGCATTTTTCTTCGGACTCCAGGTTTCCGATTACGTCTGATATTTTAAGGCGCATTTGTGTTGTCACAAATGATATTTGTTTTTCTCCCTTTGAGGCGCTGTTGTTTAAAGTGGCTTTTTGTATTTGTTTCTTCGGAGCGTTCAGAATAGCTGAATTGTTGCCAAAAAATTCAGTTTCCCTTACGGGCTTTTGTATTCGGATGTTAAGTTGCATACAAATTTTGTCAACATTTATTTGAGGAGAAGTAAAACGGATCAAATGGGACTTGGTCGTTGGATCACTCTTCGTCGTTTCAACGACCAGTTGATCTGTGTTGTAGGTTTACTTCATGGTTATTTCCTTATCCGTCCTTTGGGTACTTGCCTTCTTCTTCATGAGTCGGGCCTCCCTTTGACTATATATCAGTTCAACTCGGTTTTGAAAAGATGTTGCTTACATCTTGGTTTACACCACCTTCACATTACCTCGCATTCCTTCCGTATTGGGGCCTCTACTGAGGCAGCTAACTTAGGTTTGCCAGTACCAGTTATTAAGAATATTGGTAGATGGGATTCTTCCAGTTTCCGCTCTTATGTTAGGCCTAATTTTCTTATTTAATTTCAGGTCTTCGAAAGCACGTGTGGATATTAGGGCATTCATTCGTTTTCTGGGCCTCCCGTCGAGCAGCACTACGGAATTATGGCTCAAACCTTGGTTTTGACATGGACTATCTATAAATATGGTGGTTTGGGAAAGGGGGAATGAAATGTACTGAATTGTCTATTTATTTGTCTTTCTTGTTGTTACATTGGCCTTCCCCTTCTATTGTTATTCTACATTTAGGTGGAAACGATATTGGTTCAAAAAAAAAAACTTTGGATATCATTTCCACTCTTAGGTTAGAATTTGTTCAATTGCGTTCTCTTTTTCCGAATGCGGTCTTGATATTTTCGGAAATTGTTCCTAGATTGCAATGGACATTACGACCTGAATTAAAATTCTGTAAAATTGTTAAAAGAAGAATTAATAGAGTTTTGGAAAAATTTATGGCGTCGGTAAACGGTTTTTCTTATCGCCATTCCGATTTGGAGGGTGATCTTCCGGGTTTTTATCGCTCAGATGATGTTCATTTGTCTGATGTAGCATTGGACATTCTGAATTTGGGTTTTGAAAATTGTATTGAACTGGCCTCGGTCCGATTGGTGGGGTGCCAGGCTCCTGGTGTTTGAGCCTGGCTGGTGGATGGAAGTTGTAGTGTTCATGTTCTTCTTTACAGTTGTGTTTAACGTTTTTTTAGTATTTCAGAGCATATAAAAAGAGATAGCTGCGTCATCAGCTATCAGTCGGCGGGGACAGAGAAGAAGCATTGTCCCGCCCTCCCATCCCTCATTTGTCACGGCTCCTATTTTGGATGTATACAGTGTCTCCATATGGATATAAATTGTGATGGAAGTTGTAGTGTTCATGTTTAACTCGAGCGGTTATAGCTGAGTTAACATACTAATTTATTGGTTTTTGTTTTAATAAACAAATGGTCTAATAACAAAAGTGAAAATAATATATTGTATTTTAATACATCAATAAAGGGCCGTGGCCAGTTTCAAACCACAATTTATGGTGTTGTGCTAATTTATTGATCTAAAGTAATGTTTTAGAGTGGTTCTGTCTACTGTCCCATAAACATCCATCAGTACCATATTACATACAACAAAGAAACAATGATCTATAATACAGGATGGGATAACCAGAACTCACTTTTTAAGCTCTCTCAGGAGTGATGGCGAGAGATTGAGAAAAACATGTCTTGCTACCTTGCTGTATCTTCTGAAAATGGTGGCTGATTCACTTCCTGTAGAAATCTCCCCAGAATGCCCCTGGTTTCTAACAACTTTATTTAACAAATTCTGAATTTACAATATGTAGTTATTGCAGGACAACTGAAGCTATACCAAAAAAGGACAGTAGATTGCGCCTGCGCTCTGCATATGACTAACTGGTGTGAACCAAGAAAACACAACCCGTTATTTTAAGCAATAAACACAAGTACTCTGAATAGAAGTCTGGTGGACAGAACACTCCCCGCCTGATGTCATGTGACATCACTAACAGAGTCTTCTGCAGAAAGCAACAGAACAAGTTCGCCCACTGGTCTTAAAAATACTTTGGCCTCATTCTGCTGGAACATCTTGACTTCGACTTTACGGACACACTTATCCTCACTTGGTAGTACTCTGGTGACCAGACCTAAAGGCCACTTATTAATTTGTGTCTGGCAATCTTTCATGAGCACAACATCGCCAGGTTTAAGATTAGGTTTTTCAATGTGCCACTTTCTCCTTGGTTGAAGAGTAGAGATATATTGTTTCCTCCACCAACTCCAGAAGGTATTGGCAAGGGTTTGTACTTGTCTCCACTGATGTTTGTAAAGGTCCTTTTCACAAAACTCTCCAGCTGGAGAACCAACAAGGCCAGTCTTTTGGGTAAGTAACATGGCAGGTGTGAGAATCACTGGATCCTTGTCTACATCAATTAAATGAAATGTGGCAAGGTCATTAGTGTCACACAGAAAAGTGGGACCTGTGAACCATGAAGTACTTTCAAGGCGGCTGGCTGCAACAGATCTGGTTGATAGGTCTGCAGGATTGCAGTCTGTAGGCACAAAATGCCATTGTTCTGGGCGGGTGAACCACCTTATCCTCAAGGACACTTATCCTTAAGTGTCTATGGTTTTGAGGTAGGCTACAACAGCAATTGCTTTAACAGAAGCATCTGAAAACACACAAAGTCCTTGTTTCTGAACTTCTGTAGATGACACGGGGACATATGGGTGTGGAACTTTGAGACTAGGTAGAGCTGTTACTTCCACTCTACCCATTGGTTCTTCCTGTCAGTGGGGAGAGGGTCGTCCCAGTCTACTGTCTCACAGGTTAAGTCTCTAAGTAGTGCTTTACCCCGGATGGTAACATATGCTGCAAAGCCTAAAGGGTCATACAGGCTGTTTATGGTAGACAGGACACCTCTACAGGTGAAGGGCTTTTCTTCTGTGTTTACTTGGAAGATAAAAGTGTCAGATTTTAAATCCCAAAGAAAACCAAGGCTGTGTTGCATGAGAAGTGAGTCTGTGCCTAGATCTAAATCCTTTAACTCACTAGAATGATCCTGGGCAGAAAAGGCTTCTACAACTTCCCTTTTGTTGGAAGCAATCTTATGGAGCCTTAAGTTGGAGCAAGCAAGCATTGCCTGAGCTCTTTTGACGAGACTGATTGCGGCTTTTTTTGTGGGTAGTGATTTTAAGCAGTCATCTACATAAAAATCCTTGTCCACAAATTGTCTGACCCATACTCTGACTCTCCAACTCTTGCAGAGTGTCTGAGGCCATGAATAGCAACTGCAGGGGAAGGACTGTTGCCAAATATGTGCACCCTCATACAGTATTCTGTTATGTCTCCAGAGGGGTTGTTGTCCCTGAACCAAAGGAACCTCAGAAAGCTTTGGTGTTCTTTAACAAGAAAGCAATGGAACATTTGTTGTATGTCTGTTATGAATGCAACTGAATCTTTGCAGAAGCAGAGAAGTACTCCTAACAGTCTGTTGTTAAGGTCAGGGCCAGAAAGAAGAACATCATTTAGGGAGACACCCTCATGCTTGGCGCTAGAGTCGAAGCCCTGGCCTTTTAAGGTGATAGACTCCAAATATAGGTAAGTACCAGCATTCCTCTGAGTCTTTGAGGTTTGGGGCTATCTCAGACTGACCATTCTGGAATATTTTCTCCATGAAGGAAAAGAAGTGTTCTCTCATCTCTGGTTTTCTTTGAAGATTCTGCCTTAGGGAAGTGAAGCGTTTATATACTAGCTCCCTGTTGTTAGGCAAACGTCGTCTTTTTGGCCTAAAGAGAAGAGGTGCAACCCAGCTATTAGACTCGTCTTTCTCTATACTCTTTTCCATCACTTCCAGGAAGAGCCTATCCTCAATGGACATTGCTACCTAAGTGTTTTCCTTTACTCTCCTGAACACTGTGCATCCTAAGCCCTAAGAGGGGCTTTTAAACTAGGGAATGGGGGGGAGGGTACAGATGTAGAATTAGCCAGTGGAAAGCAAGATTCAGAGGGCATAAATGGGGGCATTAGCGGTAGGGTGTTCGGAGCTCCTAAACCCAGGGTGGGTACAAGGAAAAATCAAGAGAGCAGCCTAAAAACATCAAATGAGGATAAATGTAACCGATCAAAATTAAGAGGCTTGTATACCAATGCCAGAAGCCTGGCCAACAAGATGGGGGAGCTGGAGCTGCTGATGTTTGAGGAGGACTTAGATTTTGTGGAGATAACTGAGACTTGGTTTGACAGCTCCCATGACTGGATGGCGACCATTCAGGGGTATTCCCTTTATCGCAGAGATAGAGAAGGTAAAAAAGGGGGAGGGGTATCTTTGTATATTAAGAACAGCGTACAGGTAAATATGAGGGATGATATTAATAATGGAGCTATGGACGAGGCAGAATCCCTATGGGTAGAGCTTCAAAGGGAAGGCACGGTGGGGAAGGTATTATTGGGCGTATGCTATAGGCCCCCCCAACCAGAGGGAGGAGGGGGAGGCGGACCTCATGTTACAGATAGGATTGGCAGCAAGGATGGGAAATGTCATTATAATGGGGGACTTTAATTATCCTGATATAGACTGGGCAGAAGGAACTGCGCATTCAGCCAAGGCTCGGCAGTTCCTAAATATTTTGCAGGACAATTTCATGGGTCAGATGGTGAATGCACCGACAAGAAACAATGCGGTACTTGACCTACTGATTACCAACAATACAGACCTGCTCACGGATATAGAAATACGGGACAACTTAGGAAACAGTGACCATAGGTCAATTGGTTTCAGTATTAATTACAGTAATAGGAAACACAAGGGTAATATAAGGACACTGAATTTCAAAAGAGCCAATTTCCCTAAACTGCGCTCGCTGCTAGAAAATATCAAATGGGATAGAACCCTGGGGACAAAGAACACGGAGGAAAAATGGGAGTGCTTCAAGAGCATACTTAACAAGGGGATTGGCCAGTGCATTCCACTAGAGGGAAATAAATTTAAAAGAGCAAAACTAAACCCTGGGTGGCTAAACTCCAACATAAAAATGTATATTAGAGCTAAAGAAAAGGCCTTCAAAAAATACAAGACTGAGGGGTCATTGGCAGCATTTAAGCACTACAAAGAGTGTAATAAGAAATGTAAAGACGAAATCAGGGCGGCTAAAATAGAACATGAGAGACATATAGCGGAGGAGAGTAAAAAGAACCCCAAGAAGTTCTTTAAGTATATAAACAGTAGGAAAGCGAGGCCAGAGCACATTGGCCCCATAAAAGATGATAAAGGAAAAATGGCCACAGAGGACAGAGAAAAGGCGGAAGTGTTAAATAATTTCTTTTCATCAGTCTTCACAAAGGAATCGGGGGGCTACACGAACCTTGCTTGTAAGGCCGAACTAAATAATACACCTCAGGAAGTGCCGCCATGGCTAACAGAGGATAGACTTAGAGCTAAACTAGAGAAACTTAACATAAATAAATCCCCGGGACAGGATGGCTTGCACCCGAGGGTTCTTAATGAGCTCAGCCAGGTGATTGCCAGACCATTATTCTTGATCTTTAAGGATAGTTTACAGACGGGTATGGTGCCAGCTGATTGGAAAAAAGCCATCGTGGTACCAATATTTAAAAAGGGGCCGAGATATATCCCGGGTAACTATAGGCCGGTCAGCCTAACATCAGTAGTCTGCAAAATTTTGGAGGGGATGATAAGGGACCACATACAAGACTTTAGTAATGAAAACGGTATTATAAGTAGTAATCAGCATGGATTCATGAAAAATCGTTCGTGCCAAACCAATCTATTAACCTTCTACGATGAAGTGAGCTGCCACCTAGATAAAGGTAAGCCTGTGGATGTGGTGTATCTGGACTTTGCAAAGGCCTTTGACACCGTTCCCCACAAACGCTTACTGTACAAGCTAAGGAAGGTAGGTATGGACCATAAGGTGAGTACCTGGATAGAGAACTGGCTCCAGGGGAGAGTACAGAGGGTGGTGATTAATGGGGAGTACTCGGACTGGGCGGGTGTGGAAAGTGGGGTCCCCCAGGGTTATGTCCTGGGACCAATCCTGTTTAATTTATTCATAAATGATCTAGAGGAGGGGATATCTAGTACAATCTCAGTATTTGCAGATGATACTAAATTAGGCTTGCCAATATCTTCTATGCAAGATGTGGAAACCTTGCAAGCGGACCTGAACAAAATAACGGGGTGGACAACTACATGGCAGATGAGATTTAATGTTGAAAAATGTAAAGTAATGCACTTGGGGGCCAGAAACCAGAAAGCATGCTACTCACTAGGGGGGGAACCTCTGGGTGAGTCTAGGATGGAAAAGGACTTGGGGGTACTGGTAGACAACAGGCTTGGCAGTGGCATGCAATGCCAAGCCGCCGCAAGCAAAGCCAACAGAATACTGGGATGTATAAAAAAGGGGATTCACTCCAGAAATAAAGAGATTATTCTTCCACTCTACAAGACTCTGGTCCGGCCACATCTGGAGTATGCTGTCCAGTTCTGGGCACCGGTCCTCAGGAAGGATGTGCTGGAACTGGAGAAAGTCCAGAGAAGGGCAACAAAAATAATTAGGGGAATGGAGGACATCAGCTATGAGGAAAGACTACAAGCACTGAACCTATTCTCTCTGGAGAAGAGACGATTGAGGGGGGATATGATATCAATGTACAAATACTGTACTGGCGACCCTAGCATAAGGAACAAACTATTCAGAGAGAGGAGATACAATAAGACACGTGGCCACTCACTAAAACTTGAGGAAAGGCGGTTTAACCTTAAAGTGCGTAAGGGGTTCTTCACTGTAAGAGCGGTAAGGATGTGGAATTCTCTTCCACAAGCAGTCGTATCAGCAGGGAGCATTGATAGTTTCAAAAAACTATTAGATGGACACCTTAAAGACCACAACATACAGGGGTATACAATGTATGGTTAAAAGCAAACACACACACACATCATAGGTTGAACTGGATGGACTGATGTCTTTTTTCAACCTCACTAACTATGTAACTATGTAACTATGTAACTATGTCTTGGTCACCGTCATAGGTATTGCTGTCACAGTGTAAGATTCCGGTACCTCCGGTACCCTTAATAACCACTTTCTCTATAATGCGTCCCACCTTTCTCTTCAGGTGGTACGCATATACCTTTAAGAACGATGATGTCACTGCTGAGCGCCGCAGAGCGGCTATTTCAACCGCCGGCGGTCTCACTCACATTGTTCGTTCAACCTGCCTTGTTATCCACATGCTTTCAAGCCTGTCTCTCGATCGGAACCTCCAGCTATTCCCTCTACCTGGAGCAGACCGGAACCTCGCTACTGATCCCTGTATCTCGCTACCGGACCATTCCTTATCTACTGGACCTCTCTAAACTACTAACATTACAAGTGATAAGTACCCCGCAGGGGAACCCTCCATAACCTTATTGCACTATCTACCTATGCACATTAAGGACTGTTACTACCTATCTATACTATCCTATCATCTGCACTGTTAAATAGATTGCTAGCTCTTCAGCCTACTACCATCTATCATCTGCACTGCTGCATAGATTGCTAGCTCTCCTGTCTACTACTATCTATCCTTGCACTGGGTTAGTCTATCCTGTATTTGTCATCTGCTGTCCTCACCACCTGTTAGCATACTCGATACTAACCTATCTGCATTCCTAAATACCATCTTGAACTCTCCTATACAAAACCTATCAAGTGATTACCATCCTTGTCACTGTTCACACCTGTCCCTTCAGCACATCACCTTCATACTATCATATACATACTATCACTCGAGGAACATCTCATTGAGTGTGTATATATCTGTATGTTGAAGCTGACAGGCCCACGGTGATGAGTCCTGGAGAGTTGGATCTGGTATTCAACACATCTCTACATGACTACTGAGTGGAGATTTTGCAGCTGCAAATCCAGCCTATAATAAAAACGCAGGAGTGTTACACACAGAGGGAACTTAGGAAAGAAAGAGGTACAGGGTTGCTGTGTGGTAGCTCCTTAATGAGGATTTGATTTTGACAGGGATGGAAAAGAGAAGGATGACCAATCTCTAGTGTACTAGTGAGCAAGTTATTAACAGATGTCGGTTTGTGTGCGCCCCCAGGCAAACATCACCTATATTGACCCACCCAAGATCAAGTTTTTGGGCATATGAGGCGTTGTGAGGACCATTGATCTGCTTTCTTGCTTTGTGGGCTTGTAAGATATCCCTCCCTAGGAGTAAGATTATCTGAGCCTGATCATCTAGTTCTGGTATTAAATGTACTATGTGATTCAGGTGAGTCTGGTGAACTGTTGCGTCTGTTGTGGGAATCTCAGATCTGTTGTCTGGGATCTGATTGCACTCTAGTATGGTTGGAATGGGTAGCCGTGTCTTACCATCCATAGATTCGATTTGTAGGCCATCAGCTCTTCTCCCCGCTGTCTCCACTGTACCTGCACAGGTCCTAAGGGAGTAAGGACTGCTGGGGGCCCTTAATGTTCAGAATGTCAAAAAAACATAGATCTAGCTAGTGACTTATTACTCTGATCATCCAAGATGGTGTAGAGCTTGACTGCTTTATCTCAGCATCCTTTTGGGTAAACTCTTACTAGACAGATTTTGGAACAGGATCTGCAACCTGTGATTCCTTTGCAGACTCCAGTGCACTGTGAAGTGATTGCTATTGCGTCTGTACTGGAGTTTTTGGCCTCCCCGCCATGCTCCTTGTCACTATGGGCAGGTGGGAAGGTTCTTGGAGCTGGCCCTGGGTGCAATGCTGTGTTGTGATCTGTACTGTCACACTCTGTACACTTAAAACTGACCTTACAGTCTTTGGCGAAATGTGCTGATGAAGAGCAGCACTTGTAAAATATGTTATTTTCTTTGAGGAAGGCCCTGCGATCCCGGATAGTCTTTGTCCTGAAGGTTCTGCATTTCAGAAGAGGATGTGCCATCTTATCCAGAGGGCAGAACTTAGCAGGGTCACTGTCTTGATACTCTGGCTGAGACTACAGATCTGTGGGAAGAAATTTTAATTTTGTGCACTGCTACTGGAGCCCTGTGTTACTTAGGGCCAGAAGAAGTGACATAAGACACTAAAAAAATTAAGCTGGGGTCATCTTTCGTTCCTGCTTGTCTGTCTACAAAGTCCACCAACTCTCTAAAGGGTGGAAAAGCTACATTGTGTTTTGGTTTGTAGTTACAGCCATGAGCGATCTATCTTTCGTGCAACTCATAAGGAAGTTTTTGTACTAAGGAGTTAATACCTCTAGCAGAGTCAAGATAGGAAAGGCCAGGTAAGTATCCTTCTGCTTTAGCAACTTGTAACTCCATCCATAGGTCACTGAATTCTCTGAGTCTTTGGTAACCTCTGCTAGGTATTTTTGGGAGGTCTTCTATTCTTTTAAATAATGTACTCTCTATAGCCTCTGGTGAGCCATAACATCTATCCAGTCTGCTACAGATGTTTACAGATGCTACAGGCCTATCTCAGGGTGGTTTATATTAATGTCTCTGATCCTTTTGGCATGCTCAGCAAAATCATTGCCAAGTCACTTTACGTGGAGATCTATCTGTTCCCTGCAGGATAAAGCTAGACCTTTGATGGCACTCAGGAAAGAAGATCGCCATGCCCTGTAATGCTGGGGGTGATCACTAAATTTGACAAGTTCTTGGGTAACAACTCATGTTTTGCAAGGAACTTGGCAAGGTCTACAGTAGCCTGATTGGCATTGGGGTAGGCTGCTGGTGTATCGCGGTGTGGTGTATAGGCATACCTGGTAGAAGTCTCATCTTTAGGTGGGCTGGGTTCATACTTGCATAAGGTTGGCGGCTGGTACTAGCTTGTTGCATACTCCCTTGGAGTGAAAGCAGGTGCTTGATGCTTGTATGAAGGCTGAGTACCTTGCTGAGTAGAAGGTTTGGTTGGAGCAGGATAGACTGGATCTCGGTCAGATTTTTCTTGTTTTTAGCACTGGGGTTCAAGGTCGGCTTCTTACTGCTTTATTTGATGTGAATCTGTCACGTACCTGGGAGGAGTCTGAGTTGACGAGGTCGGCCTCTCTTATATCTCCGGCCCAGACCCCACTGAAGGTGAGACAGAGGGTGTCAAAGGCCAGGAGGGACACGAGTGCCTGTGGTTGTTGATGGATCAGGATAGGCTGCTTGTCCGGATCCTGGAAACTGGAACATGCAATGCTGTATGGAACATGTGCAGCAGATAGCCAGGCAAGCACTCAGGTAGTTCTGAGAGACAGAGTCAGAGTAGTAGGAAAGCCAGGGTCATCAACAGGTGGTGCAGCAGGGTACCAAATCGTAAGCAGAGCCAAAGTCAGGGACGGAGCCGGGTCAGGTTTAGCAGAGAAGCAGAAGCAGAATCCAAGTCCAAGTTCAGAACAAGCCAGGTCAGCAACAGGGAAGCATACAGGTATCATCAGGTCACAGGAAACAGCTGAAGATCAGTCAGCACAGGAAACAGGAATGAACTTCCTTTAAATAGCCTGTCTGGCACCACGCCCATTAGTCATTCTTCTGGGAATAGCCTGTGCACGGCCACGCCCCAGACGTCTCACAGGGATTCCCTGACAGAATCACTGACGTCATATTTGATTTCTTGCTGTGGAGTACTGCTTGGGTTAGAGTGCTGGTAGACATAATTTGAAGTGCGCTGCATGGAATCCTGCTGGTCATCCTCTAGACCTAGTATGCTGCTACCTACTCTTAGCTCATCATAGACAGCTGCTTCTAATGCTTCTGCATCTGTCTGCACTGCTAGCCTCTCCATGTAAACTTGTAGAATAGCCTGCTGCATTTTTAGAGATGCTTCTTGCTGAGCTAGTTCAGCCTCCATGCGTATTCTTTCTTGTTCTTTCTCTTGCTCCACATGTACTCTCTCTTGCTCCATGCATACTCTCTCCTTCTTTCTCTCTTGCTCCCTGTGTACTCTCTCCTTCTCTCTCTCTTGCTTCTGCCTCACCTTTTCTGCTTCAAGGTGAGCCTTTTCTGTTTTCATCTGCAACTCTTGGTCTGCAAATGCAGGCCCTGGCCCTCACTGTTTCGGCTTTTGAATGGGCGATTGCTGATGCATTTGCGACAGATGACTAGGATGAGCTTGCTCATGATCGAGTTTTGTAAGAAGATGCTCCACTGTGAGACATGGCTGCCGGGGAGAAGCTGTCCTGCTGTGTAGAGACCGCTCTAGTGTCAAGTGCGTGACGGAGCGCATCTCTGTGTAGCCTGGCTGCTTGCTTCACCTGCTGAAGGCCTCTTTTATCTAAGGCTTCTGACTGTATGGATACTGCATAGAACCGGGCTGTACAGTCTTCCCAAGTCAGCTTATTTTCACCCCAGACGTCAGCAAAAAATTCACTGTTCTGTCTCTAGGACAGAGAGCTAAACCTTCCTGCTCCATAAATTTCAGATACCATATTTCTTTGATCTCAAATTTATTAGAACAAGCTTGGTGAAACTACACATTGATAAAAAATAAACATCAATCAGTACAATATTACAAACAACAAAGAAACAATGATCTACAATCAGGTCCATAAATATTGGGACATCGACACAACTCTAATCTTTTTGGCTCTATACACCACTACAATGGATTTGAAATGAAACAATGTGCTTTAACTGCAGACTTTCAGCTTTAATTTGAGGGTATTTACATCCAAATCAGGTGAACGATGTAGGAATTACAACAGTTTGTATATGTGCCTCACACTTTTTAAGGGACCAAAAGTAATGGGACAGATTAACAATCATAAATCAAACTTTCGCTTTTTAATACTTGGTTGCAAATCCTTTGCAGTCAATTACAGCCTGAAGTCTGGAACGCATAGACATCACCAGATGCTGCGTTTCATCCCTGGTGATGCTCTGCCAAGTCTCTACTGCAACTGTCTGAAATTCCTGCTTGTTCTTGGGGCATTTTCCCTTCAGTTTTGTCTTCAGCAAGTGAAATGCATGCTCAATCCGATTCAGGTCCCGTGATTGACTTGGCCATTGCATAACATTCCACTTCTTTCCCTTAACCACTTCCCGCCCTATAGGTGATTGACTGTGGGAAAGTGGTTGCATTATCCTGACCGGATGTCATATGACGGCGGCAGGATAATGCGCTCTGCACGCCCCCGTGGGGCGCGCAGAGTGGCGATCGGTGATGCGGCGTGTCACTCTGACACACCGCATCTCCGATCTCGGTAAAGAGCCTACTAATGTAGGCTCTTTACCACGTGACCAGCTGTGTCCAATCACAGCTGGTCACATAGTACACAGGAAGAGCCGTTGATTGGCTTTCCTTAGTTCGTGCCTGACAGGCACGAGAAGAGGAGAGCCGATCTGCGGATCTCCTAATGGGGGGGGGGGTCTGCACTGGTAATCAGATCATTGGTTACCTGTACAGACCCTCAGGGGGGTGCCACTAGAACCACCAGGGATGCCCACCCATGACCCCAGGGATGCCCACCCATGACTCCAGGGATGCCCACCATGGCCACCAGGGATGGCAATCAGTGCTGCCTGTCAGTGCCCTCCCCATCAATGCTGCCTGCCAGTGCCCTCCCCATCAGTGCTGCCCACCAGTGCCCATCATTGCCATCTATCAGTGCCGCCCACCAGTGCCAAGTTATGCCCACCAATGCCGCCTATCAGTGCCCATCAGTGCCACCTATCAGTGCCCATCAATGCCACCTATCAGTGCCCAGCAGTGCCACCTATTGCCCACCAATGCTGCATATCAGTGCTACCTATCAGTGCCACATATCAGTGCCCATCAGTGCCTCCTCATCAGTGCCTGTCAGTGCAGCCTCATCAGTGCTCATCAGTGCAGGAAAAAAACGTATCTATTTACAAAATTGTATAACATAAACAAAAAAACTTTTTTTTTTTCAAACTTTTCGGTAATTTTTTTATTTGTTTAGCAAAAAAGAAAAAACCTTTCGGTGATCAAATACCACCAAAAGAAAGCTTTGTGGGGGGAAAAAATGACATAAATTTGGTTTAGGTACAGTGTTGCGTGACCGCGAAATGTCATTCAAAATGCAACAGCGCTAAAAGCTGAAAATTTGCCTGGGCAGGAAGGGGGTGAAAGTGCCCTGTATTGAAGTGGTTAAAAAACTCTTTGGTTGCTTTCGCAGTATGCTTCGGGTCATTGTCCATCTGCACTGTGAAGTGCCGTCCAATGAGTTCTGAAGCATTTGGCTGAATATAAGCAGATAATATTGCTTGAAACACTTCAGAATTCATCCTGCTGCTTTTGTCAGCAGTCACATCATCGATAAATACAAGAGAACCAGTTCCATTGGCAGCCATACATGCCCACGGCATGACACTACCACCACCATGCTTCACTGATGAGGTGGTATGCTTTGGATCATGAGCAGTTTCTTCCCTTCTCCATACTCTTCTCTTCCCATCACTCTGGTACAAGTTGATCTTGGTCTCATCTGTCCATAGGATGTTGTTTCAGAACTGTGAAGGCTATTTTAGATGTTGTTTGGCAAACTCTAATCTGGCCTTCCTGTTTTTGAGGCTCACCAATGGTTTACATCTTGTGGGGAACCCTCTGTATTCACTCTGGTGAAGTCTTCTCTTGATTGTTGACACACATACACCTACCTCCTGGAGAGTGTTCTTGATCTGGCCAACTGTTGTGAAGGGTGTTTTCTTCACCAGGGAAAGAATTCTTTGGTCATCCACCACAGTTGTTTTCCGTGGTCTTCCAGGTCTTTTGGTGTTGCTGAGCTCACCGATGCGTATTTTTAAGGATGTTCCAAACAGTTGATTTGGCCACACCTAATGTTTTTGCTATCTCTCTGATGGGTTTGTTTTGTTTTTTCAGCCTAATGATGGCTTGCTTCGCTGATAGTGACAGCTCTTTGGATCTCATATTGAGAGTTGACAGCAACAGATTCCAAATGCAAATAGCACACTTGAAATTAACTCTGGACCTTTTATATGCTCCTTGTAAATGGGATAATGAGGGAATAACACACACCTGGCCATAGAACAGCTGAGCAGCCAATTGTCCCATTACTTTTGGTCCCTTACAAAGGGGGAGGCACATATACAAACTGTTATAATTCCTACACCTTTCACCTGATTTGGATGTAAATACCCTCAAATTAAAGCTGAAAGTCTGCAGTTAACCGCTTGCCGACTGCTCACAGTATATTTACTGCGGCAGTCGGCCCCTCACAGGCAGAGTGACGTAGGTCTACGTCGCTCGCCTGTGAGGCTCTGGGGAGCGAGCGCGCGCCCGCGGAGGCGCGCTCCCGCTCCCGCGCGGTCACGGACCCCCCCGCGCGTGTGACCAGCGGACCCGATGTCCGCCGGTCACTCGGCGATCGGCGGGGGAGAAGGAGAATGTCAGGCAGCTTGTGTAAACAAGCCACCTGTCATTCTCCTCGCTGTAAAAACACTGATCACTCGGATCTAGTATGTAGATCCGTTGATCAGTGTCCTTACAGCTAGAGCCACAGCCAATCACAGTAAGAATCACGCCCCTAGGGACACACACAGCCCCTCCCTCCCAAATAAAGTTAACCCCTTCACTACCAGTGCATTTTTACAGTAACAGTGCATATATATAGCACTGATTACTGTAGAAATGTCACTGGTAGCCCCAAAAGTGTCAAAAATGTCAGTCAAGGGTCCGATCTGTCCGCCCCAATGTCGCAGTACCGCAAAAAAAATCGCAGATCGCCGCCATTACACGTTAAAAAAAAAAACACCAAAAATGACAGAAATCTTTCCCTTTGTTAGTAAACGCGATAACTTTTGCGCAAACCAATCAAAATACGCTTTTTGCGATTTTTTTTACCAAACATAGGTAGCATAAAACAAATTGGCCGAATATTTAAAAAAATTTTGATTTTTACATTTTTTTTTTGGGGAATTTCATATAAAAAAATGTGAAAAATATTGTTATTTTTGCAAAATGTACGCTCTTTTTTTGTTTATAGCGCAAAAAGTAAAAATCGCACGGGTGATCAAATACCACCAAAAGAAAGCTCTGTTTGTGAGAAAAAAAGGACGCCAAATTTGTTTAGATACAGCGTCGCATGACCGCGCAATTGTCTGTTAAAGTCACGCAGTGCCAAATCGCAAAATACCCTCTGGTCGTTTAGCAGGAAAATCCTCCGGGGCTTAAGTGGTTAAAGCAGATCTTGTTTGTTTCATTGTTGTGGTGTATAGAGCCAAAATGATTATAATTGTGTTGATGTCCCAATAATTATGGACCTGACTGTATAATACAGGATGGGATAACTCACTTTTCAAGCTCTCTCAAGGGTGATGGAGAGAGATTGAGAAACAAAAATGTCTTGCTACCTTGCTGTATCTTCTCAAAATGGTGGCTGATTCACTTCCTGTAGAAATCTCCCCAGAATGCCCCTGGTTTCTAACAACTTTATTTAACACATTCTGAGTTTACAATATGTAGTTATTGCAGAACAACTGAAGCTATACCAAAAAAGGACAGTAGATGGCGCCTGCACTCTGCATATAATTAACTTGTATGAATCAAGGAAACCCAACATGTTATTTTAAGCAACATAAACACAAGTACTCTGAATAGAAGTCTGGTGGACAAAACAATGTAAAACAATAAAAAATAAGTGCTTATACTGTCTAAAATCAAGTAATACACTGTCTCACACTGCTCTGCACATGCTAAGTTGTTCTCCATTTTTAGGCACTGCAAAGTTTGTAGAGGCTGATCTGCTGACAGCATTAAAGAGGTTGTACACCGAGATTTTTTTTTTTCCTCTTCTTTAAATCCTGAAAGAGAAACCCATAATGAGCTAGTATGCATCGCATACTAGCTCATTATGAAATACTTACCTTAGAACGAGCCCCCGCCGTGCCGTCCGCTTACCTGTATGACGGGCGACATGTATAGTCGCCCGTCTTCCGGGATCGCGGCATCCGGCCATCTGATTGGCCGGAGCCGCGGTGACGTCACTCCAGCGCACGCGCGCGGGAGCCGACGGTCACGGCACGGGGCTCTGAAGGAACGGCACGATCTGCCGTTCCTTCAGAGCGCATGCGCCAGTGACGTCACTGGCTGCATTAAAGGTAAATATCTCCTAAACAGTGCATGTTTAGGAGATATTTACAGTACCTATAGGTAAGCCTTAATATAGGCTTACCTATAGGTACAACTTCCTGAGGAGGGTTTACTTCCTCTTTAAAGCGTAATTAAACTCTCCTATCCTTTAGGTTTGGCTCACATATTTGCAAATTGGATGTATTTTGAACCGCATCCAATTCGCATGAGGTGAACCATATTGGCTTTCTAAGTAGTCGGTTCACATATCGGTGGTGCAGCGGCAGTGTGAATTTACTGCAAATTTAAAGAGTCCTGTGCATTTTCTGAGCACTGGTCGCATAGACCCTTTGGGTCTGATATGGATTTTAAGAGGAACCCCTAAACTGGGTGACCCCGCCCCCTGTAACATCATTGGCCCAGCATGCACCAGTTGACTCAGTCATCGACCCAGCAAGCACTTAGCTATATAAGAAATGTCAAACAGCAGAACTAGCAGACAGTGGGAGCCAGCAATGCATGCAGACCTGTTTTTTGTTCTTTGGGCCAGGGGCAGCATTTATCGTGATTGATGCTGGATATAAACCGGGGGACAAATTTTTTTTTTAATAAAGAAATTGTCAAAAATTGTCTCTGTGTTTTTATCTCTTTTTGACACTCTTTTTGGTGAATGAGTAGGGGTACAACAATGTTCCCCTACTCATTCACATGGGGGGCTGGGATCTTGGGGCCCTCACGCTTTTTTTTTTATCTTGGCTTGGGGTTCTACTTAAAGTCCATACTAGACCTGAAGGGTCTGGTATGGATTTGGGGAGGGGCCCCACGCCGTTTTTGTTCTTAATATTTAATTGCCGGCAATTCCTTTTTTTTTTTTTTTTTTTTTTTTTTTTTTACATTCAGCTGTCATAAGGGAACCCACTGACAGCAGATGAGTCATCAGTTGCTAAGGACATGGAGGCCAGCTTCCCAGCCCACTCCTTATCCAGCTATTGTTAAAGTCAAAATTTGCATCAGAGCCATTTCTGTAAATTGCAGCTGAACCGCTAAACAGATGCTTTGTAAATTCACAGTTAAAAAGCAGGGGAAATTCGCACCGGACAAGGAAGCTGCTTCTGTTTGATCTGCAACTGCCATGGTGCTGCACATGTGATCAATTTAACAGTTTGATTTAGGACACAAACAAATGTGAGTCAGCAATCCTGGCATTTCAGGCACTGAACCCATTAAATCGATGGGTTTAGTTCCTCTTTATGATTTACTTCTGATCAGGGGCTCTGGTCTTCAGAAAAATGGCAACCTCCAGCGAGAAGAAACAGGAGTAATGCTGGAGGCAATTTACAGCACACACTATTTTTAGTGGCATAAATATTAATGTGAAATGTATGTTTCTTGCTAAATAAAATTCTTTTTTATAAAGTTGTTATGGGTAAAGTTCCACTTTAAAGCGGAGTTCCACCCAAAAGTGGAACTTCCGCTTTAGGGAGTCCTGACCCCCCGACATGCCACATTTAGCATGTCATTTTTTTGGGGGGGAGCGGGTACCTAGTTTTGACAGGTACCCGCTCCCACTTCCGCTCGGAGCGCCGCGGCGCCCTGAGCAGAGTTTCTCCTCTCCCCCTCCCTCCCTGCAATCTTCTGGGACACGTCAGAGGTCCCAGAAGATTGCCGGCCAATCACGGCGCGCAGCGCGACTCGCGCATGCGCAGTGGGTACCCGGCTGTGAAGCCGCAAACTGTAACAGCCGGGTGCCCACAGCAGTGATGCCGGCGCCGAGGGAGAGGATCGAGGCTTCCGGCGGCCGCATCGCTGGACCGTTGGACAGGTGAGTAAATGGCTGGAACTCCGCTTTAAGCTATGTTACCACAACAGTTTTTGAGATCACATTGAGTGTTTAGATTGCAGAAGAAGTTGTATATAGTTGTATATTTTAGCATCTTTTCTGACTTTTCTGTCTGGAGCACTGAGCTTCAATCTTTGTATGAATACACACAATTAAATGCCTGTAGGAACATTCAATAAAGGATATTTAAATATATGGATGGAAGAATCAGGTTACTGTGGGGGAATAAGTGCATTTCACTTTGAAAAATCATGTCCTGTGTTATTAAATAAGCCCGTGGCAACATAGCTCTTACATGTAAATGTGATTAGAGAAAATTATGCAATGTGACTCTGTATCACTGAAATAAATCATACCTTTAGTTATGTTCTACCAATGTTTTACTGAAAGTGATATTTGGGATATAAGGCAGATGTTTTTTTTTTTTTAAATAACAAACATAACACTTACCTATGCAGCGGTTTTGCACAGAGCAGCTCAGATCTGCCTCTTTCCCCGGCCATCGCTTTCGGCTCCTGCCTCCTGCCCCCATAGCAAGCAGATTGCTATAGGGGCACCTGAGCAGGCTTGCTCCCGAGCAGCTACTCTGTGGGTCCATTCACACACAGAGCCCGACTCGGCCCTGCCAATAGCTCCCACTGCTGTCTCAGCCAATGAGGAAGAGACCCAGGTGAGCCACTGCTCTTGTGCACATCGCTGGATTGAGATGGGGCTCAGGTACGTATTAGGGGGGCTGCTTCACACAGAAGGTTTTTTTTACCTTCATGCATAGAATGTATGAAGGTAAAAAAAAGTTGGGTCTTTCCGACCACTTTAGGTTTGTGCAAACTGTTAAGAGATCTTTACTAAAAGTAGAATAGTAACTCCTTCTAATGGTAACAACAATTAAGCACATGCATACTAGAAGAGATAATTAGCCAAAATTGTTGACTATGTCCCTGCTAGGTAGATTTCAGGAAGATTCATTGTCAACCGGACAGAAAGTTATGGCAAACAGAACATTTTGCAGTTATCGCCAGAAGAGGTGAGGGTTCTATATCTAATAGAGATAACTGCTTCAAAAAAACTGAAAACTGTCTACGTCGAGGGAAAAAAGTATTTGATTTTGTACGTTTGCCCACTGACAAAAAAATGTTAAGTCTATAATTTTAATGGTAGGTTTATTTTAACAGTGAGTTACAGAATAACAACAAAAGATCCAGAAAAGCACATTTCAAAAAAGTTATAAATTGATTTGCATTTTAGTGAGTGAAAAAAGTATTTGACCCCTTCCCAAAACGTGACTTAGTAAAAAATTTAGTACCCACTTACTGTATATTAAGTACACCCAAGAAAGAATCCAGACCTTTTTTGAAACATCTAGTGAGCTAGCCAGAATCACCTCTGGAGGGAGTCTAGTCCACATTTTCACAGCTCTTATGGTGAAGAAACCTTTCCGTATTTGGAGACAAAATCTGTTTTCCTCTAGATGTAAAGAGTGCCCCTTGTCCTCTGTGTTAACCTTAAAGTGAACAACTCAACGCCAAGTTCACTATATGGACCCCTTATTTATACATGTTGATCATATCCCTCCTTAATCTCCTCTTCTCAAGACAGAATAAATTCAGTTCCTGTTCAGTTCATTTTCTTACCTGACTCCTGACCTCTGTACTGCAGATGAAATCACATACCTTTCTGCGGTATAGTCTGTGGCTACATCCCACCAACTGAGAATCGTCGGTGTCGTCACTTTCAGTACCTGATGAAGAATTTTCCCACGAATCACTATTCAAATTCAAAGTTCTTCAAATAATTCTGATTCACTGTCGCTGTTTTCCAGTTTGTCTAAAAGCGCTTTTGAGCTAAAAGGATGCTTTTTGGATGCCATGGACATTCTCAATTTTCCAGGCACAAAGAACCGCAAAAGTACAGGCAGGGCACTGGAAAAGCCACTAGGTGAAAAGCTGTGGTGAAATGGCTTGATACAAAGTTGTAATCCTAACAGATTACACAGTATCATGTCATTTGTTTTATTTATTTTCTGAATTTCCTGCCTGTTCCACCCCCCCCCCGCGTCGCGGCACTCGCAGGGAAGGGATGGGGGAAGACAGGTGTACACAATGGGAGGATGGCTGGAGGACGGGGGGGGGGGGGGATTCGTAGCGGAAGGTAAGTGTGATTGTGGGGTAATTCCAAGTGTGGCTCGGGGTTACCGCTTTTGGCACTGTATATTAACCCCTAGCCACACTCAGGAATACCGCCAGGGAGGTTAAAGTCATCACAGAGAACAAGGGGGCACTCTTTACGTCTAGAGAAAAAGAGATTTCTTCTCCAAATACAGAAAGGTTTCTTTACAGTGAGAGCTGTGAAAATGTGGAATAGACTCCCTCCAGTGGTGGTTCTGGCCAGCCCAGTAGATTGCTTTAAAAAGGCCTGGATTCCTTCCTAGGTGTACATAATAAAACTGGGTACTAGTATTGATAGGTAAAGTTGATCCAGGGAATATCTGATTACCTCTCGGGGGAATAAGGAAGGAATTTTTTCCCCTGCTGTAGAAAATTGGATCATGCTTTTCTGGGTTTTTTGCCTTCCTTTGGATCAACTGTGGATATGAGATTGTATGGTTGTGTTTTTTCTTTTTTTTCTGTTTTATTGGTTGAGCTAGATGGACTTATGTCTTTTTTCAACCTAACTATGTAACTATGTCATATAATGCACAGGCACAATACTCGATGCAACTAGAGAACCCTACAAGGCTAGATTTCTAAAAAGATTGTGGCCACCAGCAATGGCTCTTGATAGATTCACATGGTGATCTGGCTAATAACACCCCTCCTGTATTAGTGAGACACAACTCTGTATGAATGAGCATAGGTGGCACAGCAGACAAAAGCATTGTCAGTCTGGGAGGAGGAGAGTGTTAAATGTATAAACCGATTGATATTTATTAAGGAAAGCCATAGATTATGCAACTTTCTTTCCTGCAACTTCTGGTTGTTCAATTACCCCATCAACAATAGGTTCATGGGGGAATCCCTCCAGTGGGGCTATTGTGTTCTCCCGGCAGGGGGTGCGAGAAGCTGTCCCTGTTGGGAGAACACAGCGATTAATGCTAGCGGCTATGGCCCCTGACAATAATTGCATGCTAGAAATCCGACATGTTGATTTTACCCAAGATGATCTAAGGATCAACTTGGATAAAATCAGCCTGCCCATAGATGGATTGATCGTCGAACAGTCCCTTCTGAACCAGCTGAGATTCAAACCATCTATGGCTGGCTTAACAAATTGAAGCTAAACCCTGGCTCACATATCACAATCAGTTACAGCAAACTGTTTTCTTTCCATTTGGGATAAGGATTCTACATGAATGAAAAAAGTTGCTCAATTAGAGTATCCCTGCCAGGGTTACATGGTTTGTAAACTGATACATTCTACTGGAGAGGTTGTGCAATAACAACAGACTCGCTGGCTGGATCACAAGAAGAAAATAGAAGAAAAAAAAGCCTAAAAAATAAAATGAATGCAGCCACATCACATCTAAGAATTGGTAAACTGCAAAATAATAAATGTTTGCTTTTGGGTTTAGTACCACTTTATTACTGACATGCTTATAATCATATATTATTTTAGGATCACTTCCAGGGTAAGGATATGTGACATCTTGCTGCTGTGGAAATACAACTCAAGAGACTATGCAAGTAAGGAATGAATTTTCAAAAATCTAAAACTAATGACTAAATCAAATAGTTCATTTTTTCTGTATCAGTGTTTTTTTTTTTTTTTTCAATATGTTTGTGACCATATACTAGAAAAGCTAGATGTACATTTTATTTCTATTTTAAGATAAATGCATGCTGCTTTTTTCTCTGTATAGATATGGTATGAAATTGCTTTTATAAGGCATATAAAGAATGTTAGTAATTTCATATATTTGAACTGTACCATATAATTTTAGGTAACCTACAAACAAGAAAGAGTATAAAGTCAGTCCACAAAACATTCATGTGTTTTTTCAGTCATTTATTAAGGGCATCTTGGTTCATGTACAACGTAATTTACAGAGAACAATATAGGGATCCAACAGAGAAAAATACATTTATGTTCGTATTATCATTGATTTTACAATTGCACCACTGAGTGCTGCAGTTGCACTAAACAGGTGAATTCTTGATACTGAGACTCAATCAATATTTCTTCTCCCAGCAGAACTCAGCAAATGTCCTTTTTTGTCCCCTGAAGAACACAAGGTCAGCAGAGGATCTAATCAACCGGAGAAAAATCATTATTTGGTAATATGCGAGCACTTGACACAACTGTAAAGGAGAAAACGAACAGACTGCAGCAGGGAGAGGATACATTGGAGTTATTTCTGTTAGATCCAGTAAAAGCATATAGGCAAGTTGGGCACAGCTTTGTATCTTTTGGTGAAGATACATATATTTTTTAATGCCCATCCTAGTTAGGCATAATACAATGCTATTCTATAAAATAGTTAAAAGGAGAAGTATGGCCAAAGCTTTTTTGCCCTATTTCTCTTATGGATCACAGGAGTGCATGTCCTGTTGGAAGATGAACCTTCATCCCAATCTAAAGGTCCAGAGAGCTCTGGAGCAGATTTTAATCAAGGATGTCTCTGTACATTGCTGCATTCTTCTTTCCCTCAATCCTGACTAGTCTCCCAGTTCCTGCCGCTGAAAAACATCCCAACAGCATGATGCTGCCACCACAGTGCTTATCTGTAGGGATGGTATTGGCCAGATGATGAGCGGTGCCTGGTTTTCTCCAGGCATGACACTTGCCTTGTCAGGTTTCATCAGACCAGAGAATTTTGTTTCTCATGAAGTCCTTCAGGTGCCTTTTGGCAAACTCCAGGCAGGCTGTCATGTGCCTTTTACTGAGGAGTGGCTTCCATCTGGCCACCCTACTATACAGGCCTGATTGGTGGAGTGCTGCAGAGATCGTTGTTCTTCTGGAAGGTGCTCCTCTCTCCACAGAGAAATGCTGGAGCTCTGTAAGAGTAACCATTGGGTTCTTGGTCACCTCCCTGACTTAGGCCCTTCTCCTCCGATCGCAAAGTTTGGCTGGGCGGCCCGCTCTAGGCAGAGTACTGGTGGTTCCAAACTTCCTCCATTTATGGATGATGGAGGCCCGTGTGCTCATTGGGACCCTCAATGCTGCAGAGATTTTTCTGTACCCTTCCCCACATCTGTGCCTCGGTACAATGTTGTTTCAGAGGTCTACAGACAATTCCTTGGATTTCATGGCTTGGTTTGTGCTCTGACAAGCACTATTAACTGTGAGACCTTATATAGACAGGTGTGTGCCTTTCCAATATGTATGACAAATCAACTGAATTTACCACAGGTGGACTCCAATCAAGTTTTTTAAAAACATTTTAAGGGTGATCAGTGGAAACAGGATGCACCAATTTTGAGTGTCATTGCAAAGGCTGTGAATACCTATGTACATCTGTTTTTTTTTTTTTTTTTATTTTTTATTTTGAATAAGTTTGCAAAGATTTCAAACAAACGTCTTTTACATTGTCATTATGGGATATTGTTTGTAGAATTTTGAGGAAAATATTGAATTTAATTTATTGTGAAATAAGGCTGTAATATAACAAAATGTGGAAAAAGTGAAGTGCTGTGAATACTTTCTGGATGCAATATAAGCCCTACCCTGAAAATAAGCCCTAGGTAAAATCATTTTAAAAACATGTATTCAGAGGGCGTGGCCAGGATGTGAAGCTAAGCGGTCGCACTGTGCCTTAGCTCCGCTCCTACTCTCATCCTTAACCTGTTCCAGCACCTTTTTTTGTCATCTTGGCACCCCTTACCTTCCATCCTGGGTTCCCGGAGACCGAGTGGTACCCCGCGGGCTCCTCCGCTGTCACCCGAGAAGCTGCGTTCCGCCAAAAAATCCAGATCCTCGGGCTCCTCTCGGGGTCCCGCGGCGGCCATCTTGGAGACGCGGCCTACTTCACCCACGATGTCGGCGGGCACTCAAACGGCGGGAGGTCCCGGGGGTTCGGCAGATCCGTCCCCATCCGACATCCCGGAGGCCATCAAAGCCTGCAAAGATGCCCTCACGGTGAAGATGGACTATCTGGCAACGGATATCAGTCTCATTCGTCATGATCTGGACAAATTCAGGTCCAGGATGTCGGAGGCGGAGGGCCGCATTTCTCAATTGGAGGACTACACCCGGGCTGATTCTAGGGACCTGCATGCCCTCTGGCTACAGGTCAGGGCCCTCCAGGACCGGGCGGTCGACACTGAAAACCGCCTCCGGCGAAATAACGTCCGCCCGCAGAGTTTGCTGAAACTTTTCTTACGGGCCTGCTGGATCTGCCTGCCATGCCCCCCACCTTTGTGGTGGAGAGGGCGCATCGGGTCCCCCCGACCCCCCCCCAATACCGGGTGCCCCACCTCGGCCATTTCTGCTCCGGCTCCTCAATTATCAAGATCGGGACCGGATCCTTTCAGCCGCAAGAGCTAAGCAGGACCTTCACTATGAAAACTCCAAAATACTGCTGTTCCCTGACTACTCCCCAGAGGCGGCGGTCGAGACGGCCTCTGCCCGTTATGGGGGGATCCCCTCGGCTTCCAACTTCGAGGCGATGCAGGCGGCTAGGCGTGATTTACAGCTACACATGTCCGAGATTACCAGACTGGCCACCTACCAGTCTAAGCAGCGCTTTTTCGAACATGGCGACCGCAATGGGAGGTTGCTGGCATCCTTGTCCCACCAGGATACCCCACTCACCTTGGTCCTGGAGCTCACCTCCCCCACGGGAGAGACGATCACCTCCCCAGAGGAGATCTTGGGGGCCTTTGGGCGTTTTACTCTCAGCTGTATAACACTACCCCCTGATCTCCGTCCGGAGGACTTGTGTCAGCTTCTGGACCCGGTGGCCTTGGGGTGGCTGTCAGATTCGGAGCGCTACGAGCTGGTCCGGCCGATTATGGAGGAGGAGGTGTGGGTCGTGATTCGCTGTATCCCGTGGGGTAAGGCTCCTGGCCCTGACGGGCTGCCCATTGAGTTTTACAAAACCCACTCTAGTGCCCTGGCTCCCCTCCTAGCTGCATTATATAATGACTGCCTTGAGCTGGGTTCCCTCCCACAGTCCATAGCTGAAGCTCATATTATCTTAATTCATAAGTCGCCCAAGAACCCTAAATTATGTGCTTCTTATCGGCCGATAGCGCTGCTTAACAACGATCTCAAAATTCTGACCAAAATTCTTGCCTCCAGGCTCCGCCCTGTCCTCCCCTCTGTGATCGACCAGGACCAGATGGGTTTCATGGCCCACAGGTCTACTGACATTAACCTGCGCAGACTGTACACGAACTTACAGGCCCCCCATTCCAACTCTGGTGCCAGGGTCGTTGCCTCACTAGATATCGAGAAGGCATTTGACTCTGTTGAGTGGCTCTTCTTGTGGGAGGTACTCCGTAGAATGGGCTTTCCCCTCCTGTTTATAAAGTGGTTGCAAACTATTTACCAGTCCCAGGTGGCAGCTATTCACCTCGGCGGCAGGCTGTCTGCCCGGTTCCCATTGTCCCAGGGTACGCGGCAGGGGTGTCCTCTCTCTCTGGCCCTGTTTGCCATCGCTATGGAGCCGCTGGCTGAGGCGCTCCGGATCTCCGGGGATTGCGGGTGGCGTGGCTGGAGGAGAGGGTGGCACTGTACGCAGACGACCTTCTATTGTTTCTGCAGGACGCGGGCCCCTCCCTCCGCGGGGCTCTCCTCATCTTGGACAGCTTCTCGCGGGTGACGGGCTTGCGAGTTAACTGGACCAAGTCCCAGCTGCTTGCCATAGATGACGGGGCCAAACGCAGCGCCCCAGCTGATTTGTTGCTACAGTGGGTGGATAGCTTTATGTATCTGGGGGTGTGGATCTCTAGGCAGCCATCTGATTTTATCTCCCTCAACCTTGATCCGGTGGTGGGGGGAGATCAGGGCCAAACTGAGGGCGTGGGAGAACCTTCCACTTTCGTTGCTAGGGCGTATTAACCTGATAAAAATGAAACTCCTTCCTAAACTTACATATTTGTTTCGCCAATCGCCCCAATGGCTTCCCAAGGCATTTTTCACTAACTTGAATAAACTTTTTTCCTCTTTTTTGTGGGGCTCCCGTACCCCCCCCCCCGACACAAATTTTCTATGCTAATGCGTCCCCTCTCGCAGGGGAGCTTGGCTTTTCCAGACTGCCATAAATATTTTTTGGCTTCCCAACTGGTTACTGCGGCTTGGTGGTTGACTCCCGATGCCTCTAATTCGGCGGTGGTGGTGGAGCCAGCGGTGCTTGGGTCTCTGGAGGCGCTATCTCATTTATTGTTTAGAGGTCCTAGGGCCCCTTACCACTTGACTTCCTCCATGTGCACGACGCTCCAGGCCTGGCAGCAGGGTCTGGCTCTGGAGGCGTACCCGGGCACCGCTGTCTCCCCCCAGGCGCCCCTCTGGATCAACCCCACCTTGCCGCACCTGTTCTCTCTCCCTGACCCCACAGTCTGGACTAAATTTGGCATTAAAAGAATTTCGGATCTGTCCTCGGACCTTACCTTCCCCACATTCGACCAGCCGATTGCCTCTCATGATGTGCCCCCTTCCCATCTATTCCGTTATCTGCAGTTGTCCCACGCCTTCAGAGCTCAGTTCCCACGAGACGTGACGCAGGTGGTGCAGTCGGACCTGGAGCGGGTTCTACGATATGATTGCTCCGGGCGGGCCACCTCGGTGCTACATGCTCAACTCCTCCGGGTCTTCTCTCCGGAGCTCTCGGGCCTCCATTCCGGTTGGGCCTGGGACGTTCCGGACTTGGACGCGGAGGACTGGTTACAAATATGGGGCACTCCCTTTCGGATCCTAAACAAAAGAAAAAGAGAGAGAGAGAGCGCTCTAAGTGCAGACAGTCTTTATTAATAACAAGGCATAGGTAATATAAACTCACTAGAAACCAAAGTCATTGAGCTGTGTCAAGTCATGGACATCAGGAATTCCTCTGGGAGGTGCCATCCACTCGTGTGCAGCAGTTCAGAAGCTTGATCGCTGATCAGAGGAGAAAAGGAAGCCGGCTACCTCCTCCAGCAGTCGGCGGTCAGCATCTAAGGCAGCGGCTGCGATGTGCGGTGGAAGCTGGAACGCAGCCTCGTCACCAGGGAATGTATGGTGTGTGGAATATGCACGGTATGCACAACGCGTTTCTGAGCATGCGCTGGATCACGTACGGCCCTGCGCGCTCTTTCTTCAGGTGCTGTGAAGCCGTGTTTATTCCAGGGAATATATATGGTGCACAATAAAGGATAATTGGACACAGCCCAGGAGAAAGGGAACCTGCTAGTGATTTAAAACCACATATAGACAAGCAATACTATATAAAACTGCAATTAATCACTACATTAATATAAAACATTAGCGGCACATATGTGGAGTCTGTTCAATCGATGAAATATGTGAAAAATAAAAATAAAAAGACAATTGATCATCAATCTCATGCTTAGTAAAGAAAATAATTGAATAATAAAAATAGGATAAGATAAAACTAGGAGAACCCAGGCTAACCTAGGCTCACTGAGGACCCCTAGAGTTATATGGAAACAACAATACGTGAAATAAAATACATAAAAAAAAAAAAAAAATTATATGAATGATCGTGAAACCGCCATTAAAAAGGATTTGATTGGGCATTAAAACCATTAAATAGAATAAAAATCACATAATAAAAAGACAAAAATCAGTATATTGCAAGTATACTTGTGATCCCTATAATTTACTTATACATGGACCTAAGAGAAAAAAACAAGATATTTTAATATATCTATAAAAGCATCAGAATGTAAAAATATAAATATATAAAATATTAGGAAAATATTATAAAAAATATTATAAAAAACTCAGGCTTAGGGCGCAACATTATAAGATGGTATGTACATCAAGCTCTTCATTTAACCCTCGAGGCGCGAGAGCATCCAATGTGTAAATCCAAAAGGTTTCTCGCATACACAATTTAGAAAAACGTTCACCTTCTGGTAATTCTTTGGGGATAGCTTCAATGACCCAGATTTTTAGACCCTCAGTAGATTTACCGTGGATTTCTAGAAAGTGTCGCGGGACGCTATGGAGATGTTGTTGTTTTTTTCCCTTTCGGATCCTGGTCTCCCTTCGGGACAGACTAATTCAATACAGGATTGTCCACAGGACTTATCTCACCCCCCACCGATTGCACAAGATAAGTGTCTCCCACTCCCCGGAATGTTGGCGCTGCGGCCAATCCCCGGGTGACTTCATGCACATCTTCTGGTCTTGCCCGGCACTCATGACCTACTGGTCTCAGGTGTTTACGGTAGTTAACGCAGTTCTCCAGACCTCTATTGACCCTTCGCCTGCGGTGGAACTGTTGGGCCTTCTGGACGATCTGCTTGCTCGTGTAGCGGATCGTACCTTGATGGGTCTCCTCCTCTTTTATGCCCGGAAGAAAGTAGTGCTGCACTGGAGACGGCAGTCTCCCCCATCGCTTCAGTGGTGGCGGACACTGGTGGACTCAGTGATACCACTCTATCGAGACACTTATCATCATAGGGGGTGCCCTAAGAAGCATGACAGGGTTTGGTCCCGGTGGCTATCGGACTCCACCTCTGCCTTACTCGCTACCTGTCTGGGGGCTGGGGGTTCGGGAGACTCGGGGAAGGGTGGTTCTAGTCGCTAATATTTTCCTGCCCGATTCATGTTTTAGCTTTCAGGAGTGCTGCGCTGTGGCTCAGTATATGTATCTGTTGCCTTTTGAGTTTATGTGTAATCTCCATTACTGTGTTGTGATGGTGAGGAGTTTATGGATAAAACTCCATCAGTAATTGTAAATATTGTAAGGGATTAGCTTGGTGGTAGGCGTAGATGACCCCTTGGGGGGTGCGTTTTCCCAGAGAGAAAGCCCAAAAGTGCTTGCAAACAACAGTTTGGTTTATTAATGGTGTTTTCTTCACCAGACTGCATGCAGCAGAAACATTCAAAATAAAATAAAACAGAAAATAAATCCTTGCCTCTGTGGGCGGCTACCTTCTCACTCTGGAACCTGCCTAAGAGTCTGGCTCCAACCTACTGTTGGGCAGACTTTCTTGTCCTACAGAGGACACTCAATAGTCCATTTATAATATCTTCACAGGGCAAAACAGTCCTTTATTTCTTTCACACAGAAACAGTTCGTCTTCTCACCTTTGAGACGTCTTCACACTTGGTTACCCTCCCTGGCACACATTACTCCGGGGGGTCTTCTCCCAGGCCCACACATCCTGTCAGGAGGCACACGTCTGACTGTCCTCCTTCTCCCAGCCCACATGGCTTCAGGAGACAGCTTCCGGAGGCAGCAATCCTCAGACTTCCTTTGGACAATTATAGAAGCCTTAACTCCCTCATTCTGAACAGCTGAAGTCTGTTCAGCGTCTTTAGACATTTCTTCTGGCTTCTGCAGCCACCACCCTATAGTAATTGGTGAATTGTATCTCCGATCTGTGACAACACTCACAGATTTACCTGACTTCCTGTTACATATCCCCCCCCCCCCCTTGTCTCAAGCCTGGGGTTGGGACACAGTTTTCCAGACACGCATGTGTCTGGCATTGCTCTTGACTCTCACTGATAAGCCTCTCAGTATCTTCCCAAGTAATGTTCAGTCCATTCAATTCTTTGTCTGCTTCAGCTGCCAGAGATACATCCTTCTGAGCAATCCGCTCGGCTCTCTCCATCAGCCATTGTCCTCCATGCCGACATGAATTTACAACTGCCAACCTCTGTTGAAAGGCCTGCAGGAATGGCTCTCTCTCCATGTCCGTCAGCTTGTCCACATACACTTGTTTTGGCTGATCCTCTCCATCTTCATATAGCCAATTCTCTGTATTTTCAAGCTTCAGGATGAAACTGTTTCTGTCATCTTCATTGACAGATTTCTCATATACATATTCCTCAACTGCATTTTTGGCATCATTTAGCTCCTTCTCAAGTTTGTCCTGCATACAAGTTTGTCCTATCCGCCATGGGGGACCGTGATTCATAGGCAACTCAATTGTGCTAGTCTTAATGTCTTCAACATTCTTGAGCCACCTCTCTCTGCAATCCATAAAGGTTTTCCACAAAACTTTGAGAACCTCTGCTTCACTAAGCTTTGTTCCAAGTAGGGACTCTTGACGTCCCTCTGTGACTGGAGTTGCCTCTCCATACAGCTGTACCCAATCATTGACTCTTTGTGTCTTGAGCTTAGCTTGCTCCAAGATGCTGTGCAGAGGATTTTCCATTTGCGACAACAGGCTGTCACACATTTCTTCAAAGTGACCCCTGTTCCTTTTTCCAGAGACATCAATATCATTCACCAAACATTTCATATTCAGAGGCAGATCTGAAGCATTTGCACTCATCCACTTCTTAAACTTTTCGCCCTCCTGAGCGAGTCGCAGTAAAGGCCTACTATTTGATTTGATATCCAGTTTATATTTCTTGCCAAACTCTTAACAGAAGTAGCCAACCAGAACATCATCAACTTTCCTTCCACCAACATAGGGGTCAAAGGCAACAACACAGTCTATTACAGGTTTCTTCAATGCACTTTCTGCTGAACTATTTGACCACTCAAGGTCACCTGGTTCCTTTTCTTTATCTGAACTCCACATGGAATGTATCTCAAGATCACGATCAAACTTCTGCCACTTATCTTTCACCAGTTCCATTTTGGAAATATTCCCTGAAAGGCACTTATTAATTTGCTTCACGTTTTCACCAATAGCCTTAGTTTTCTCCACTAGGTGGTGTTTGCTTTTTTCTCCCAGCTTTATATCACTTGCTTTAGTTTTCTCTGCTTTAGTTTTCTCCACTAGGTTTTCAGCTTGAACTGAGAAATCATCACATTTCTTACCCAGCTCCTTTGTTTGCTGAAGTTCTAATGATACATTTTCCAATGCTTGAAGTTTTTGAAGGAACTGTTTATTCCAGAGGGGTGATTCAAACAACATGTCATCACATTTCTGATGCTCACTCAGGACAGACCCCAAAACACTGATCCTTTTAAAACTTGCATCAGGCACACTATCCCGTCTTTGGGAAAGATCCTTTGTCACCTGTAATTCCTCTTCAAGTTCTTCCAACTGAGTCTTCATCTCTTCTACTTGCTGTTCTAAGGCTCGCTTAGACTTTTCTAGCTCCTGAACGTTTTTCTCAACATCATCCTTGGAGCTGACCAAATCTTCCATCTCTGTACACAGCTGTTTGTTAACTCTTTCTAGTTCAGCCTTAGACTCTAGAGCCTCCTCCAAGGAGCGAGCCAAGAACAGGGCTTTGCTCTCTTTCTCCCGAGCCTCTGCTTTTGCACAGTCCCATTCTTCTGCATATTTTGCAGACACAGTGTTCTCCTCACCAAGCATCTGATCAAACTTCTTTTGCTTCTTCTCCAGGTTGGACACAATCTGATTCTGGTGATCCAGATTCACACTCAGTTCATCCAATTCCTGCTGAAGTCTTGTCTTAGTCTTCTCAAGCTTGTCATAAGCAGCTGTTTTTTTCTCATAGCGTTGATTAGCAACTTCAAGGTCTTTCTGCAGTTTCTTTTTCACAACTTCAACACTCTCTAATGAACAAACGCTTTCTTCCATGCGTTTTTTCATATCCGCTATCTGAGCTTGCAATGTTGCGACTTGCTCCGATAGGTTTTTCTTTGCTTCCTCCTCCTCTTTAAATTGTTCCAGGAAGCCATTTTTCTCATCTTCCATTTGTTTGAGCTTTGTGCTAAAACTCAGCCTTTGACACCTCTCTTCCTGTAAGAGTTCCTGCGTGTCTTGCAGCTGCGATTCCAAGATAGAGAAATCCTTGGCAATTTTTCTAGATTTGCTGTCTGCTTGAGAAAGCTGATTTGTAACATTGTCCATCTCAACCTGCAGTCGGTTTGCCTTCTCTGACAGCTTAGCACACACTCGGTCACCTTCTGACACCTTGACTTGCGATTCCTGCAGCTGTGCCTCTACTTTTTTCCTCTTGTGTTCCGAATCTCCTTTTCCCTGCATAAGAGCTTTCACCTCACTGGCTAGCATCTGGGAATAAGAATGTAATTCTGCCACACAGGCTTCTTTCTCCTTTAACTGCTGCTGGACACGTTGGGCTTCCCCTTTCCAACTTTCACAGTCCGCACGCAATTCATCTACCACATTGCTCAAAGTAGTGAGCTCATACACAGTACTCAGTAATTTAGCCTCTCTTTCACTTTTCTCTTTGTCGCTGAGAGACAATGTCGTTTTCAGAGCAACATTCTGTTTCTGCGCCCCCTGCAGGTCTATTTTTGTAGCTTCCAAACACTGAAGACTTTTTTCCAGCTGATTACGTAACTCCAACACTTCACACATACTTTGCTTCTGCAAAGTCTGAATTTCAATTTCCTTTTCCATGAGGATGGTATCTTTCTCCATTATAGCGTTTCTATGGTTTTTCAACTCGGAAAAAGGAAGAGCAGTGGTTTCTTCCCACTGTAACTGTACCCCCAGGGGTTGTTCCTTTTCTTCCATTTTCCGTTGCACAACATCCAGCTCAGCCCTGCACACATGCTCGGTTTCCTCCATTTGCTGCTGGCATCTCTGTTTCCAGCCTGCCATGCTCTCTGGGTGAGCCTGTTGTTGAGCTGCAAAGCTCCGCTGAAAATCTGCATTTGTCCCAGTGTTGCTAGGGATAACAAACTTTCTCTTTAGCCAATTCCGTTCAGGCATGGATGGGGCTGGTTCAGACGGTAGCATCCCCTCCATCCATAGAATCCGGTCTCTCATTTCAGCGACCTTTGCATCTTTCAGGCTTTATGTATATTGGGTTGGTGAAATTCTCGCGCTGTCACTTTATATGAATCCTAAATTCCTTTAAAGCTGCAGGTACTGTTATTGGTAACCTACGCAATTCAGAAATTTATAACAGGGGGGAGTACCGCGCTTAAAAGGTGCTTAGTGCATGTTATTCATACATTTAATAATTTACTTTCAGTGCTTTCAAATGTTTCTAATAAAATATAAATATTCTCTAGTGCATAAAATTATATAAATATTCTCCAGTGCATAAAATTTAAAAAAATCTCATTGATAAATAAAATATTTCTTACAAGTGATGTAAATATGTGTTATAAACAATCCTTAAATATATCAAAATTTGTAAAATAAAATGCCAGTGATAAATTATGTGCTTATAAGTTTCCAATAATTAAATAATTCAAAAGTGAAAAAGTGCCAAAGTGTCCTTGTATATATAGATAAAATGGTGTATATTCAAACGCCTTTTCTTTCCCAAAATTCATGCAGGTGCTTTTCCATGCAGTGGCCACTAGGTGTCCTAAGCGCTCACCTCAATTGGCTTTATAACCAGCTTTGTATGGTATCATATGTAATCCTCCTTTCTTATGGTTGATGGGTCCGGTCACTAATTCTCACACTTATGTCTTTAACACGATATTCCGGGGGGTGTGTGTGGAGCCTTTGAATCTCCAAAATAAATGGGGCCACAATAGTGAGGTACCGTTTGGTAATTTTATTTAAAAGAGATTAAAAATAACAGACTCACATTTTCCTTCGTCTTTGCCAATGCATAACATTTGTAATGTCGCTACGTCACTTCCGGTTTGGCGTCCTACGCGTTACGCTGCGTGCCCACACAGCTTCTTCCAGGGATCACCTAGTGGCCACTGCATGGAAAAGCACCTGCATGAATTTTGGGAAAGAAAAGGCGTTTGAATATACACCATTTTATCTATATATACAAGGACACTTTGGCACTTTTTCACTTTTGAATTATTTAATTATTGGAAACTTATAAGCACATAATTTATCACTGGCATTTTATTTTACAAATTTTGATATATTTAAGGATTGTTTATAACACATATTTACATCACTTGTAAGAAATATTTTATTTATCAATGAGATTTTTTTAAATTTTATGCACTGGAGAATATTTATATAATTTTATGCACTAGAGAATATTTATATTTTATTAGAAACATTTGAAAGCACTGAAAGTAAATTATTAAATGTATGAATAACATGCACTAAGCACCTTTTAAGCGCGGTACTCCCCCCTGTTATAAATTTCAGGCTTTATGATCGCCCCATATTTAGTCACTCCACAAAAAATTATTTCAAAGTCCAGCAAAACTTTTAAGACCACTGTCTCTTTAAAACTTAGTAGTTTTTCTCTCTCTTGCAGGATTTCCTTTCCTGTACCCACAGTTTGTGCAGTCCCAGACACAGTTCATCAAAAAATTTTTTTTTTTTTTTTCTCTTTCAGGATCTTCTCTCCTGCACACATAGATTGTGCAATCTCATGCACCAGACAAAGTTCATCAAACATTTGCACTTCCTTGCAGGGATCTCTGCTTCTGCCCACTGCATACCTCCACCGTATGTAAGGGATTAGCTCGGTGGTAGGCATAGATGACCCCTTGGGGGGTGCGTTTTCCCAGAGAGAAAGCCCAAAAGTGCTTGCAAACAACAGTTTGGTTTATTAATGGTGTTTTCTTCACCAGACTGCATGCAGAAAAAACATTCAAAATAAAATAAAACAGAAAATAAATCCTTGCCTCTGTGGGCGGCTACCTTCTCACTCTGGAACCTGCCTAAGAGTCTGGCTCAAACCTACTGTTGGGCAGACTTTCTTGTCCTACAGCGGACATTCAATAGTCCATTTATAATATCTTCACAGGGCAAAACAGTCCTTTATTTCTTTCACACAGAAACAGTTTGTCTTCTCACCTTTGAGACGTCTTCACACTTGGTTACCCTCCCTGGCACACATTACTCCGGGGGGTCTTCTCCCAGGCCCACACATCCTGTCGGGAGGCACACGTCTGACTGTCCTCCTTCTCCCAGCCCACATGGCTTCAGGAGACAGCTTCCAGAGGCAGCAATCCTCAGACTTCCTTTGGACAATTATAGAAGCCTTAACTCCCTCATTCTGAACAGCTGAAGTCTGTTCAGCGTCTTTAGACATTTCTTCTGGCTTCTGCAGCCGACACCATACAGTAATTGGTGAATTGTATCTCCGATCTGTGACAACACTCACAGATTTACCTGACTTCCTGTTACAATATTAATGTAAATAAATGTACACATTTTTGATTGCAAACTCATACTTGGAATATATGGTAGATGTGTAATTTGCGTAAACCAGATGGACCGACTTTAGTTCAGTTTAACAAGTCCCTTTGAAAGGCCAGCCGGCTATTCATATTTAAACACATAAAATGAATCCCATTCAACAATTCAATTCCTGGGAGCCAGACTTCCTGGAGCCAAGGCAACTGGGGGACCAGATCATGTCACATCCGCCCTTATTTCATTTTCCATATCAAAGAACTCTCATTAGGATATGCAATGAAGATGAGCCATCTGTTGAGGGGTGGACAATGGGCCTCAAGGATGAATCTTGCATATCTTAATTTTCAATTTCAGAGCAAATCCACAGGTATGAATAAATCCCCCCCCCCCCCCAACAGAGAGGAGTGGTTAGCAAGAGGCTGAATTATGCTAACCTAGGGGAGGGGGAAGTTGTCTTAGAGGGAAGGACTAACTTGATTCCGGTTTCCTCTTGTGCTCTTTTGTTGAGAAGGTTCAACAAATCTGTGTTCTTGGTTTTAATAGGTTTTTTCTTCATTTTTTTTTAAATATTTTGGGTTTTTTTTGTTATTTGTTTTTTTTAACTATTTTGTTTTTGTTTTTAAAGACGCAAAGGAATTACTTGATTCTTGTTTTTTCTTGTGTTTTTTGTTGACAAGTTTCAACAAGTCTTAGCTGGTTTTAATTTTTATTATTTTTTTTATTTTTGTTTTTTTAATCTTTTTATTATTATTTTTTTTTTTTGTTTGTGTTTTAATAACAAAAAACTTGATATGCTGGTCTTCTCTTGTGTTTGGTTATGTTGATGAAAAAGTTCAACAAGTTTTGGATTATATATAGGTTTTGTGTCCTATAAAACATGGTATTTGTGTAGGACAGGGAAGCTGAGCTACAAGATAGATTAGGTGTTCTCTATATTGTTTTTTGTTGTTAGTGTGTTTTGGTAATATTATCATTGTGGTCAGACTAAAAACTATCTTGCAGAATCTTGGTATAGTAAGTCTGATCTGGGTTAAACCACGTTAAAATACCAAACTGTGGAAAGTTGGTTATTGAATCTAATATCAGGAAAAGGTTTTTTTAATAATTAGAAAGTGTAAAATAGGTTGCATTCAGCATACTCTTTTATACATTGATTTAAAAAAAAAAGAAAAAAAAAAGAAACACAGGTTACCCTGCCTAGAACTTGATAAATTTCAGTTGTAGTAGATTTAAGTCTGTTTACCTTTTGCAAACTGAATTGGGGGTAGTCCATTGGTATGAACACCACATTGTTTACCCTTCTATTGTCTACCTAGAGGCTTGTTTCAGGTGAACGCACTAGTGTTTGTATGTGGCTACTGGCTCTATTGTGCTTGCTCTATTGTGTTTTGGGTGGAGAGTCAGCCGAGTCAAGAAGATACTATTGTTATCTTAATTTTTATGTCTCCACCCAGTTGCATATTCTAGTTTTAAACATCTGTGGTGGTACTGCAAAACATGGAGAAATTGATTGCCAAGATTGATAAAGCTAGGGATAGAGAGCCAATGATAAAAGCAATGGAGGTTTCTAAAAGCCCATGGGAATGGGTACAACAGTATGTAAATATAAAGCTAACCGAGAAAAAATACAGCAAAGGTGAGGGTAAGACTGCATTAATTTTTGCTGCCTGCTTGTTGGCCAAGAACTACAAACATTTAATAGTGCAAAATACATCCTTAAAGGAGGAGCTGGAATTAGCCAAAAATACTATTAGTAACTTACAAGTTGCTATAACAAATTCTAAGGTTAGCCACCAGCAAACAACCGTAGACAACAATAAAGGCCTGGGAGATAGTGACCAGCTAGCACATAGTCAGACAGAGGCAGAGAATAAATGTAAATGGTTGTCTGCACCCTCATGTCAGGAGCAGCTGGTACAATTTCCCCATACCAGGGATTGCAATGCAACTAGTTTGGGTATTCCTAGAGGCAAGAGAAAATTATCCCCATCTGAAACTTGTGCTAGGCTGAGCAACTCAGTGGAAGGGGGGAGCTCTAATGAAAGTGCCCCACTATCTGGTACACTGCCAGAAAGAGTTGCTAATCCAGTTGTAGGCATCGAATATTCACAGTCTATAACTACACCAGTGGTTAAGAGACCATTTAAAACTTTACAAAAGATAAAATGCTACACATGTGGATTATTTGGCCACATTGCCAAATTTTGTTTGTCTCTTGGTGAAAAGATAGTGACACCCAATCAATATAGGACCCAGAGGCGGGACGTTGAAGTGTATTCACCACGCTGGGGAACCTGGCCTAGAAGTACTAAATATGAAAAGATCAGATCAGGCATTCCTTCCTCAACTATTCACGCTGAGAATGAATTTTTACGGTATGAAATTCAACAGCTAAAAGTGGAAAGAAATGATTTTGTCAGAGAATTCCACACTTTTAAAAAAACGTTTAATGAATCCTTGAATTTGAAAGATAAGGAAGGAGGAATTTGCACAGTGGGAAGATACCAAACAGGAATGGGGAAACAGAGAATATAACGTCTATTTCGGTGGTCTAGAATGTTGTATGGTTTGATTTCAGTATGTTTTATGGAAAATGGCTAGATCACTAACTTTTATCTATAAGTTTATATTTTACAGGTCCAGTGAATATATATATATACCTAAAAACACACACCTAACAAAGGTAATGTATTCTAGGCTAGGTACTAGGGGTTCATTGTTTTATTTTTTTTTTATATTTCTCTTTCTTTCAGAAAGGTTAACATTTGGCAAAACAACAGACTAGCTGTGTCTGTTTTCTTTTATGCCATAGTTAAATTACATTTAAGTTTTTTCCATGTTTATTTCCTAATTTATGGTTATTTTCTCTTTCCCTATCCATAACGTATTGCAGTCAATCTCAATGAATGGGTGTGTCTGTGTGATGTAATGGATATGTATGAACTGTCTATGGGTAAACCGACATTTTTTTTCAGGGGTCTGAACATACCATGGGTCAATGACCATCAATATGAATTGTGATCACAATAACGCGCATGCTTTTAATTTCTTTTGTAATGAGCTCAGTACAGGTACCAAAAAGTTTCTAAATTTTTAAAAACCTGTGCACAGATATGAGATCTCAATCATTATAACATGCAGAAACTGTAGGATTTTTTTGTTTTTTGGTTTCTCTTTTGTCTTTTCCTGGGGCTTGGAGTGAAGTTTCATTCACCATGAGACTCAGAAACTACATAACACATTATTTTGTACCTTATGGCATCTTATGGATTCAGTATATTTTGTGTTTTGTTCCTTTTACCAACAGAGTATAGGTATGTGGGTGTGTCTTTACATGTTTTTTTTTATGAATGTACTGTCGAGACTGACTCATTACCTCTGCTGGAAGTCTGTTATTAAGAACCTCTCCGAGAGGTTGAGTGAGGTGTTATTAATCATTTCTTAGTCTTGTATTTTAGGAATAACACACAAACAAACATTGGTGGACAAGGCAGATATGTCCCAGACATAGCAATATAATTTAGGAAAAAAAATAACACAGAGGACCGTATAGCATGTTTTTTTTTATACTTGCTTTAAGGAGAAGCCTCTGAATTGGAGTAATTACAGTCAGGCCTACCTAAATTCAAAAACATTTTTTTTTTTGTTGTCTCTTTCATTAACCAGAGTTTCTCTCTGTACGTTTTTTTTTTGTTCAAAGCCTGACTTACACAGTTGTTTTTTTTTTTTCAAAGTCGGACTTACACAGTCATGTTAAAAGAGGACAAATTGATATGTTAATTCCCCAACATACAGGGAGTGTCTTTTGGATAGCTGCAAAGTTTGCAAGCATTTTGATTTTTTTTTTTGTTTTGAACTAACGTACAGCTTCATTTCTCTTTAACCACTTTACGTCTGCTCACAGTAATACTACTGCGGCAGAGTGGCTCGTTATCGTCTGACGACGTAGTATTAACGTCGTCAGACACTCCCCCTTCTGGGCGGCGCTTGCGCGCCGCCGGAGGCTCGCTCCCGCTGTTTTCATTCACAGCGGGAGTCGGGCCAGGGGAGGAGCAGCGGCGATCACCGCTGCTCTGCCCCGATCGTCGGGGATCGAGTCTGGAGATCCGCCCGCTGTGTGTAAACACAGCGGGCGGATCTCCATAGTGACAGGAAGTGACAGATCGGACTGTTCAGCATAGCTGGACATCCGATCTGTCCATGACTCACTCAGTCACCTCCCCCCCTACACGTCAGTAAGCACCAGGCATACATTAACCCCTCCCTCTCCAATAAAATTAACCCCTTCCCTGCCAGTGTCATTTTTACAGTAACAGTGCATATATATAGCACTGATTACTGCAGTAATGTCACTGGTACCCCCAAAAGTGTCAAAAATGTCAGTCAAGGGTCCGATCTGTCCGCCGCAATGTCGCAGTCCCGCAAAAAAAATCACAGATCGCCGCCATTACGCGTTAAAAAAAAAAAACACCAAAAATGACAGAAATCTTTCCCTTTGTTAGTAAACGCAATAACTTTTGCGCAAACCAATCAAAATACGCTTATTGCGATTTTTTTTACCAAACATAGGTAGCATAAAACAAATTGGCCAAAAATTTTTAAAAAAATTGGTTTTTACATCTTTTTTGGGGGGAATTTCATATAAAAAAATGTTAAAAATATTGTTATTTTTTCAAAATAAACGCTCTTTTTTTGTTTATAGCGCAAAAAGTAAAAATCGCACAGGTGATAAAATACCACCAAAAGAAAGCTTTGTTTGTGGGAAAAAAAGGACGTAAATTTCGTTTGGGTATGGCGTCGCACGACCGCGCAATGTCAGTTGAAGTCGCACAGCGTCGAATCGCAAAAAGTGGCCTGGACGGAAGACAGCAAAATCCTCCGGTGGTAAAGTGGTTAAAAAGAGAAAGGTGTAGGGCAAAGGTAGTGTTGAGCCAGCACCAAATCTGTGCTTTTATTTTATTTATTTTTTTAATTTTTAATCTTTATTTCCTTTTTTATATTTTTTGATTTTATTTTAATTTTTTTATATATTTGGTTTTTTATTATTTTTGTTTTATTTTTTTTATTATTGATTTTATTTTTTTTTATTCTAATTTTTTTGGTAACTATTTCTCTTTCTTTCCGTTATCACCTTAATTTGTGGGGTGATTGCATAGTTTGGTTTTTGCTATAAAAAAAAAAAAAAGAGGGGAGTAGGGGGAACATTATAGTGAGAACATTTAAATATTGAGATAGAATAATAAAGCTCCCATAGAGCATTTTGGGTTATGGGCCAGTTCCCAACAGTTTTGTATCCCTTCCACCATTGAATAATTGTTTTATATACATTTATTGGATCTCTCTCTTGTCATTTAGCTTTTACCAACTATGGCAATAGTAACAACACCAGGTTATAGCAACAGTCATTCAACAATTTTTGTTTTGTACAGGTTACATAAAGTCCGCTCTACAGCTCAAATATGTGGCAGTCATCACATGTAATCAGTTTTTTTTCTCTCTCCAAGTTAAAAGCATTGGTCAATTTTTTTGGGTGCCATGATTAAGTTCAAAGAGCATTGCTTGAATATCATATAGATATACTGCGACTTGTGAGACTCATAGTGATTGGCAAATAGCTGGCCTGGTATAGTACAATTGTACTTAAAAGTAATTTAATTTAGTTTAGTGAATCCTGAAGCCACGAGTAACGGGTGACATCACACTTATCCGCATTCTGACATTACATTATTTTGTCTGCTAGGTTGACACTGCCTACTCTGTTTGGAGCCTGCTAAAGGAATGACCTCTGTCTCACAGCCTGCCAAAAGGCATGACTCCTACAGTAGCTACATATGTTAGCAAAGGACGAAATTGTGTGGCACCAGCCAAGAGCCCATCGGGGTTTGGATAACTGAACACAGTTTCAGTAAACAGAGTCATCGGTGAGTTGCGGGTAGCAACAGAACCCCCCTGGAGACTTGAAGGGTCACACACTACACAGTGGTAACCAGCAGAAGGCATGGCAGAGTTATCTGCAGGCATATGACAATGGATGAATAAAGTGGGTGATGAAAATCTAGAAGCACCTGGCTGAAGGGGGTAACTATTCAAATTGTTAAACATTTCTATGAAAGAGGGTCTCACTATTAGGTCACAGTAAATCTATAGCAAGGCTAAACAAAGGTCCTTACTACTCAGAATTACAAGATAAGCAGTCATGTGAATGCATATGTCTTAAAAGTACACGTGTTTATCTCCCTACCTGTGTCCACATTAATAAAGTATAATCACAGAAAGCCAGGAAAGCTGGTCCAAAGCCTGTTGCGGAATACCCTTTATCCATTTGGAATCCCCATGGAAAGCCGTCCCAGAAGCAAGAGCAACAGGACCAGATTTGCATTATGGACTTTCATACTATTATTGGACTATTGAGAACCAAGATCCGCATTTTTTTTTTTCCTCTCTGTAGTTTGGTCTCTTAGTATTTTTTTTTTTTCATCATTATGGAGTTATTACATCCAGAACAAGTAATGAACTGCTGACACTGAGATCCAGGAATGTGGGTTGTAGAGACGGAGAGTTTATAGAGTTTTATTTCAGATAGCAACGACAAAAAAAGCTCAAAAGGAGATTACACCTAAACCATTATTTTATGTTGGGCCTTTGCTTTCTGCAGGCCCCAAGCGGGCATCTGTTTCCTTATGAGTTTATGTGTAATCTCCATTACTGTGTTGTGATGATGAGGAGTTTAGGCCCCGTTCACACTGCGGCGATCCGACTTGCCGGGGCGACCTCATAGGTCGCGGCGCGCTGCTCGTACCGCGACCTCGGAGCGGCCGGCACGGACTCCGGACCCTTTTTCTAAGTCGGAGCGACTTGTGTCGCTCCTATTAGAACGGGTCCATAGCTTCTCTATGGCGAGGGACCTACGGCAACCTGTCAGGCGACCAGGTCGCCTGACAGGTCGCCCCAGTGTGAACGGGGGCATATGGATAAAACTCCATCAGTAATTGTAAATATTAATGTAAATAAATGTACACATTTTTGATTGCAAACTCATACTTGGACTATATGGTAGATGTGTAATTTGCGTAAACCAGACGGACCGGCTTTAGTTCAGTTTAACAAGTCCCTTTGAAAGGCCAGCCGGCTATTCACATTTAAACACATAAAATTAATCCCATTCAACAATTCAATTCCTGGGAGCCAGACTTCCTGGAGCCAAGGCAACTGGGGGACCAGATCATGTCACATCCGCCCTTATTTCATTCTCCATATCAAAGAACTCTCATTAAGATATGCAATGAAGATGAGCCATCTGTTTAGGGGTGGACAATGGGCCTCAAGGATGAATCTTGCATATCTTAATTTTCAATTTCAGAGCAAATACACAGGTATGAATAAATCCCCCCCCCCAACAGAGAGGAGTGGTTAGCAAGAGGCTGAATTATGCTAACCTAGGGGAGGGGGAAGTTGTCCTATCCTGAACGAGATACGCCCAGAGGAAGGAACAGGGCAGGATAGCTGAACCAATCAGAATAGCCCTATACAAGGCTATGGGATATGGTTCTATATCACTGTAGGTGAGAGAAGAGGGACTTCCTGTTTTTCATGGCAGAACAGGATGAAACACTCAAGTGAAGGGTAATTATGGACGTTTAAGGTATACATGGCTTGTCCTCTTTGTGTCTGTGTTCGTATATGAGTATCATACTCTATATTTGTTCATTTAAACTAGGAATATTTTCCATTTGTTTCTATGTACCATAGATAGATTGTTGTAAATGAATTTAGGCTTTCAAACTATATACCAATAAATAATTTCTGTTTTAAAGCTTTCATTCATAGTCAAAGAACTCTCATTTTTAACCCAAATATTGTCTGAGGTAAATTAAAGCTCATATATTTCGGGTAACATATCTGCCTACCTTGGTGCCATCTGTATTTATTGCTTATTAGCCCCTGCGTGGGTGACCCTTTCTTATGTTTGCTGTTACTGTATGCTTTTGGGTGAACCTTATGCACCTGGTTGTTATTGTTGGTGTGTGTGTTGAAACAATTAAAAAGATTAAAAAAAAAACATGTATTCAGTTTTGGATAAAGATTATATAATGTGCAATGTGTCTTCTTTTGTAACTTTATTGTGGAAAATACCTTATTTACAGCGCCGCTTACAAATGGAGTCTCACTGGATATTATATAATCTTTTTATAAAACAGATTACATAATTTTACAATGACTTTAACCAAGGTTTATTTTTGGGATTACAGAATGTCATAATGCTGACTCCTGAGCTGATAGGGGGAGAGGAGAAGAGAAGACAAGGGACACAAAAACTTTTTTAATACAGGGGATCAAGGAGCTAGCTCACACAAGGAGTGTATCAGAAAGGGGGTGCCGTGTAGTTGACCCTGAAGATTAGGCACAAAGCGGGTGCCAGGAAGGGACTTGAAGTTGTTCAGCAGTACAGTTCAGTTGCCTCAGAATACAGATTACCTCAAGGAATTAATTCAGTTCTGCGTCACAGTCCGTGACAAACTGAAACAGCGGCCTAGCCGTGAAAGTGTTACTCAGCGCTATTCAGCATTTTCCAGTTGTCCCAGCATATTGTGCATAGTGTACAAAGTTGGAGTATCCCACTCATTTCCTTCTCCCATCCAAGTTCCAAATAAAACATAAAAACCAAAGCTATTGGACTGTTTCCTGACTGAGCCATAATCATTTGGAAAATGCCTAAACGTCATGCTGTTGCTAATGGTAACCCAGGAGAACCTGTAACCAGCAGCTCCCATGGGAGTAGTGCTACAGCAGTAAGTGACATACAGGTCATGAGTCAGTAAGGACTCAGAGGTCAGTAGTAAATGACTCAGAGTTTGGGGGTCTGTAGTAAGTGTGGCAGATTTCAGGGGTTAGTAGTAAGTGATTTACAGTTCAGAATTCAGTGGTGGCTGTGACAGAAGTCACTTTGGTTGGGGGGGGCCTGTGGAACCCAGCTTACCTTAGAGAGTTTGGGAAATGCCTGTCTCAGCTGCCCTGGTGCCTCTTATGTGTAAGTCACCCTGTGTAGGGCAAGGGTCAGGAGTATGGAACACACTCTACAACCAAAATGACCCCCACTTCCCAGTACAAATCACCCCCCCCCCAGTCTACATTCTGCATAGTACAGATCTCCCCTAACATCCCTAAATTCCTCCTTCCCCTTAAAGTGGAACTTTCCACTAAAGAATCAAAAGTGGGGGACAGGTAGGATTTTTAATGCCGAAGAGACATGCTTTGTCATATCTATTGCATTAAAGCTACTTTCCTGCTTGTATGCCCTTGTACAGTGAGCCACACGCAGCTCACTGTACAAATTCAGAAATGCTGAATCTGACTGCACATGCAATGTCGACTCTACAGGGGGAATAATTTGAGATTTCGACCAGTTGGTGTTTTCACAGAACAGGCGATAGCATATACACTCCAGTACATGCTAAAATGAGTGCATATTTTTAGTCTGCCCACTAGTAACAAACATGTCCGCCTCCAAGGCAGCGACAACTAGCGGGCAGACTAACAATGTCCACTCATTATAGCGTGTAACAGAGTGTATAGGCTGCTGGTGTTCTGTGAAAACAGCAAGTGGTCGAAATCTCCAATTATTTCTGCTGTAGAGTCTACGGAAGTGACGTGGTAGGAGATTTCAACGAGTTGGGAGTTTTCAGCAGAACAGCAGCGATCGAGACTTGGAAGCTGGCCTCCCGAAGATGTCAGTGGCTGGGTGGGGAGCTTGGGGACATCGCTGGAGATGAGTATTGTTCCACTTTAACCACTTGCTAATCGTCAGCAGTACATATACTGTGGCAGGTCAGCTCTGTCCCGCGAAACGGCGTACCTGTTTTCTCCCACATTCAGAAAGCACCCCTAGGGACACATTTAACCCTTTGATCGCCCCTGGTATTAACCCCTTCCCTGCCGGTGTCATTATTACAGTAACAGTGCATATTTTTAGCTCTGATTACTGTAGTAATGTCACTGGTCCCCCCCCCCCCCCAAACGTATCAAAAACGTCAGTTAGGTATCCAATCTGTCTGCTGCAATCCCGCTGAAAATCGCTGATCGCCACCATTACTAGTAAAAAAATAAATAAAAATGACATAAATCTTTCTCCTAAATTGTAGACACTTTTGTACAAACCAATCAAAATATGCTTACTGGTATTTTATACCAAAAATATGTAGTAGAATACAAATTGGCCTAAAATTATTAAAAAATTTAGATTTTCAATTTTTTTTTATTGGGAATGTTATATAGCAGAAAGTTAAAAATATATTTTTTTTTTCAGAATTGTTGCCCTTTTTTTGTTTATAGGGCAAAATAAAAATCGCACAAGTGATCAAATACCACCAAAAGAAAGCTCTATTTGTAGGGAAAAAAGGACATCAATTTTATTAGGGTACAGCATTGCATGACCGCACAATTGTCAGTTAAAGTAATGCAGTGCCGAATCGCAAAAAAATGGCCTGGTCATTAACCTCCATGGCGGTACTCCCGAGTGTGGCTCGGGGTTAACTTTCAGTACCAAAAGCGGTAACCCCGAGCCACACTTGGGATTACCCCAGAACGTTACTCATCTTCCCTGCGATCCCACAGTCTCTCCCGGTTCTGTGCAAGGCCGATTGCCGGCACTTGCCTTCCAGTTCCCTCCCTGCGAGCGTTGCGACGCAGGGCGGTGGAACCGTCGGCAAATTCAAAAGTTTAAATACACTAAATGATATCATACAAAGCTGTGATCCTAGCGGGCTGAGTTGCAGCGCTGCTCATTATTGCAAAATAAATAGGTATTTAAATATGTGCAGAATATATAAATCAGTGCAAATGTGCAAACGTGTAAAGTATAAAGTGCAAATCTCGCAAAATCACTCAATAAATGCTCCAATTCATAAATGCATGAATGTTAAAATCATAAAGTCCATATATAATGTCCATCAGGTGCAGATAGATTGCTGTGCTCCACTGTGTGCATCAAATGGGATGGTCCCCTTGTGGTTGTCTACTTACCACAGAGCGCTCGATCAAAAGCAATTCAGCAGTATAATCACAGCCTTCCCTGTGAGCCTGGAATTAGTAATCATGTGGAAATAGATCCTTACTATGGTCCTTTAAAGATGTCCCGAGTTCCCTCAGAAAAAAGAAAGGCCATCCATAGTGAAGTACATTCCGAATAAATTTATTGAAGCAAAAGAAAATTACTTACAAACATGTTTAAAATGCAGGCGATAAGGAACACGGCTCAGTGGTTCGCTGCTCTCGCAGCGTGCGCTTCACCGGCCGGAAGTGACGTCAGGTCCGCTCAGCCAATCGCTAGATGCGTTTCGCCATCCAATCACGGCGTCTTCTGTAGCTGACAATGCCATTTCACCACAGGATTTCACCTGGTGACTTTTCCAATGCTTTGTGCCTGGAAAATGTTGAATGACCATGGCGTCCAAAAAGCGTTCTTTTTGCGCAAAAGCACTTTTAGATGAACAGGAAAACAGCGACAGCGAAACTGAGTTACTTGAAGAACTGAGCGATAGCGATTTGTGGGAAAATTCATCATCAGGTACGGAAAGTGACGACGGCGACGATTCTGATGTCTCTTTCTGGCACATAGCTTGTGGAATTTGGGAAGTATATCAAATGATTCTTCAGAATTTCCAACGGAGCGATGTGCCAGAAAGAGACATCAGAATTGTTGCTGTTGTCAGTGACCGTACCTGATGACGAATTTTCCATCAAATCGCTATCGCTCAGTTCTTCAAGTAACTCTGTTTTGCTGTTTTACAGTTCGTCTAAGAACACTTTTTGGACGCCATGGTCGTTCTCTATTTTCCAGGCACAAAGCACAGGCAGGGCACCGGAAAAGTATCCAGGTGCAATCCTGTGGTGAAATGGCCTGATACAGTGTAATCCGTTAGGATCACAGCTTTGTATCATGTCATTTAGTGTATTTACACTTTTGAATTTGCCGTCGGTTCCACCCCTGTGTCGCAACGCTCGCAGGGAAGAGAACCGGAAGACAGGTTCCCGGCATCGGCCGAGCACACAGCGGAAGCACAGCGGAAGGACAGCGGGGGATTGCAGGGGAAGGGGAGTTTTAAAATGTAAAACAACAGATTTCTATGCAAAACAATGTACCGCTTTTAGCACAGAAATCTGGACATAATCTGACTGCCAGGGAGGTTAAAGAGGAAGTAAACCCCCCAAAAAAAGACAAAGGCATAATGATTCTAGTATGCATCGCATACTAGCTCATTATGAAATACCTTAAAACAAAGCCCTCGCCGTGCCGCCCACTCAGCGACAGGGCGGCGGACATGTCTGGCCGCCCTGCTTCCTTGTTTGCGTCCTCCGGCCATCAGATTGGCTGGAGGCACGATTACATCACTCCCACGCAAGCACCGTTCACAGCACTGGGCTCTGAAGGAACGTCACGGGTGGCCGTTCCTTCCGAGCGCATGCGCCGATGACGTCATCAGCTGCATGCACTGTAAATATCTCCTAAACGGTACATGTTTAGGAGATATTTACAGAACCTATAGGTAAGCCTTAATAAAGGCTTACTTATAGGTAAATGTCACCAAAGTGTGTTTACAACCACTTTATGGGAGTAAATCCTTGTGGTCCAGAATGGGTTAATAAATACTTCTCCCCCCGCTACAGTCCCCTCAGTACATACTGACCCACACAGAACCCCCCCCCCAAAACAAACTCACTAGTACAGACACTCCCTATCAACAAGTACAGAACCCACTCCCACCCTAAACTGCCCCGACAACCAGCAGGCACTGTCTGGGGGTGAGAATTCCTCTCAGCTCTGCCATTTGACCAGAGAAGGGAAGAAGTCTTCCTCCCACTGTTATCGAAGCAGAGGCTGCAGACAAAAATAAATAAATCCCCCCTCAGCCAGTTCTCTGATTATTCCAATGTCTCACATCACATGAAGCCAGAAACCTTTACTCGATGGAGCCCAACTTGCCAATGAGTGACGTCACGACCCGCCCCCTGCGGCCTCGCTGCTGGACTGTCTGTTCCTCCGCTCTTGTCAATAAAGTTGTGTGTGAAGAAGCGAGCGGTGGGTGTGGTTTCTGTGAGCGGGACTGTCAAGTGGGTTTACAAGTTCTCCACGTCCTCCAGGAAAGATGCAGTCGGTGCGGGCAGATTCCTCGCTGCCACAGCAGGCCGGACTGGTAGGTGGGGGAGATGGTCCTGTGCTGACTGGGAGGAATCTATGAGACATGGCATTCAGCCATTGTGTACTGTACGCCCTATACACATAGGGTGCTGCCTGTACAGTATGTGGTGCCTCCTCTGCCCAATGTTATATACATCTCTATAGCCCAACAGGGAATGCTGCATTACCACCATATGATGAAGTAAAGCTGAACACTTTAACCACTTCTGGACCTGAAGCTTTAACCCCTTAATGACCAGGTCATATTTTGCAATTCCGCACTGCGTTATTTAACTGACAATTGTGTTGTCGTGTGACGCTGTACCCAAATAAAATTGATGTCCTTTTTTCCCCACAAATAGGGCTTTCTTTTGGTGGTATTGGAACAATATTTTTCACATTCTGCTATATACCATTCCCAGGAAAAAAAAAAAAAAAAATTAACATTTTAGGCCAATTTGTCTTCTGCTACATATTTTTGTTAAAAAAAAATCGCAATAGGCATATTTTGCGCAAAAGTTATCGCGTCTACAAACTACGGGAAAGATTTATGTCATTTGTGTTTTTTTTTTTTTTTTTACTAGTAATGGTGGCGATCTGCGATTATTTATTTATTTATTTACGGGACTGCAACATTGCGGTGGACAGATCGGACCCCTGAATTACACTTTTGGGGGGACCAGTGACATTACTACAGTAATCAGTGCTAAAAATATCCACTGTTACTGTAATAACTGATGGACTGATGTCTTTTTTCAACCTCACTAACTATGTAACTAATTACACTGGCAGGGAAGAGGTTAACACTATGGGTGATCAAGGGGTTAAATGTGTACCTAGGGGGCGGGTTTCTAACTGTGGGGGGGGGTGGCTTGTGAAATGATCACAGAGACCTGTGTTCCTATGTGGCAGGATCACAGGCACTCTGTGATCATTCCAGGGAGAAGAACGGTCAGCGGTGTTTACAACAGCTGCCTGTCCTCTATCAGCAGAGAGCGATCACGGGTGTTGGGCGGCAATCGGAGCCGCCTGCCCCTTGCGTCAGAGTCCGAGTGGGAGAGCGGCGGCGCGTGCTCGACCCCTAGCTGCAGGCATGCCAGCGACGTATACCTACGTCGGTTTGCGCAGGAGCGGCTGCCTGCCGCAGTATAACTGCGGCGGGCGGTCGGCTGGCCGGCAACCGGTTAAAGTGGTACTTAACCCACAACAGTAAAATTAGTCTGTATAAGGCATGCTTCTTATCTAGGGGGTTAATCCTCTGCATTGTGCAAAAAAGGCTGTTTTATCCCGTGTGCACAGATCCTCCTTTTCTTGCAGTGTCTCCATAACCTGTCTGGAGTCAAGCTGCACATGCTCAGTTTAGTGTGTGTGTAACGGAACAGCGACCCACACTGTGTTTGTGGGCTTCCGTCAGTATACAGCTTCCTACAGTCTTGAACATAGATATCAAATTTCTCTGTCGCTCATTGACAGACGCAGTCCTCTTTGATTAATATCAAATTGGGTTATACTGCCCTCTACAGGAGTAGGACACTAGGCAGAAGAAAACGTTCTGGCCACACCTATGGGCAGTCCCAGGGGGTATATCCTCTCTCTCCCTGCATAGGATGTCAGTTTTTTTTCTGTCTAGTCAGGAGTAAGGACCTAAGTTCCTTGCTGGGATCTTTGGTCCTGGAAAGATTTTTTAGATAAATTCTTTTTAGTTAGCTTTTTTCTCCAGTTGTTCCTGTGAGATCTTCAAGCAAAATATGCCGGATCTGGGCAACGGGCTGGATATTGAGGTCCAGTGGTCACCCCAGCCGGCCTACGAGCGCGTGCAGATTCCAGCTTCGCGCTGGATCGGCCGCGACACATTTAAACAATTATGCTGGAGCTGGGCGACGGGCTGGATGTTGAGATCCAGTGGTAACCCCAGTCAGCTTATGAGCGCGTGCAGGCCCTAGCTCCGCACTGGGTCGGCGCTGGACGGGGACTGGCCCTGCGAGTTAAACGTCTCGCCAGGACACCTGCGACCAGTCGGAAACTGAGTCACGGCGTCCGTATTGGTCGACAGCCCCCCCCACTTCGGTGGAGAGGGGTTCTGTTAGGAGTGGGTGCCCGCCGGTTCTGGTATGGTGAGTAGAATGTTCCCCCTCTCCCCTGTCGGGTTTTGGGAATGGATACGGGCACCTCTGTGGATGGTCGGACCCTCTTGATCCTAGGGTTCCCCCTCTGTCCTATGACATGGTTTCACAGATCTCCCTCTTGATAGTGTGATTTGGTGAATAAGAGATATCATTCCAGGAGGCTTGGTTTGGGAGCTGACTATCTGATAGTCACTGTAAAGAACTGGCGCTGTAAAGGGAGGAAGCCATGACTGGGGTCAAGGATATAGACAGGGGCTGGCGTTACTAGTTGAAATAGTAATATAAAAGGGGTGATATAATCAAGCACCTACCCAATGCATAGTGATGCAGCTACATGGACTACCGCCATCCTCCCGCAGGTCGCACGGCCCAAGCCACTGCTATCCTCCCACAGGCCGCACGATTCAGCAGGCCGCCGCCATCCCTCCACAGGCCGTCCGCAGGCCACCGCCATCCTCCCGCAGGCCGCACGAGATCCGCAGGCCGCCGCCATCCTCCCGCAGGCCGCACGGATCCCGCAGGCCGCTACCATCCTCCCGCAGGCCGCATGATTCAGCCGCCATCCTTCCGCAGGCCGCCATTTTGGCGTAGCCTGGTGTCTCCTGCATGGGGGCGGCCATTTTTGATATGCCCAGCTACCTCGAGGAGTAGCAGTGGGAGCGCCAGAAGGCGTGTAAAGGGGCGGAGCCGCTTCCTTTACCCGGGAAAACTATTCACAAGACTTCCTGTTCTGTAAAGGACAGCGCTGAGAGCAGTTTGGTAGAAGCTTCTGTGCATCAGGTGGTGAGCCCTTGGGGTCTCTCTCTCTCTCTGTGGGGGTCTGAAGCAGGTAACGCTGAGGGGCGCTGTTGCGCTGGGGGATTACACACAAAAAAAAAAGTTTTTTTCTTTTGCAATCTTTGTTTGCTGGCAAGTGTTCCTGGATTAGTCATGGACCCTGCCACACATGTATCCCCACCTGATCCCCTCGAGGTGGCCGCAGGACCCTCCAGTTCCCCACTTACTATTGATGCATTGTCAGCGGTTTTGGAGTCTTTTGTATCCCGGGTGGAGGTGGCCTGTCAGGGACGGGGCGCAAAGAAGCGACCCCCGCCTACCCCTATTTCATCGGACACTTCAGATACAGCTTCTGAGCCTGTCACTGCAGCTGCAGGTCCCTCGTCTGGGGCTTGTGTCTCGGGTACGGTCTCCTCAGACAGTGAGGAGGACGTTTCTGCCTCCACCATAGCACAAGAAGAAGCGTTGGTGGATGCACTAATTGTGTCTGTCCGGGAAACCTTAAGACTTGAGGTTACACCGACAGAGGTAGCTGATACTGAAATTCCTTTTGGTACTAACAGACCTACCAAGATGGTGAGGGTGTTTCCCTTGCCCAAATGTTTTGGTAATATAATTAAAGAGGAATGGGGTCGACCAAAACGAACCCCTGGTATTTCCAAACGCATTACTAGGCGCTATCCATTTGATGAATCCCTCCTTAAAAGATGGACGGTACCACCATTGGTGGATTCACCGATTTCCAGACTAAATAAAGCTACTGTTATCCCATTGGAGGACGCTCCGTCCTTTAGGGATCCGGTGGATCGTAAGGTGGAAGCCGTGTCCCGCTCCATCTTTTCCCTGACCGGGTCAGCCTTTAGGCCAGTGATTGCAATTGGTTTGGTTTCACAAACATTGACAGAATGGTCCAAGTTGTTACGCCGGGACTTAGAGGGGAGAAGCATCCCCCCGGCAGTATCAGACTTGCTGGAGCAGATGATACAAGGGCTACAGTTTGTCTGTGACGCCGCTCTGGACGCCACTCCATTGTTGGGGCGTGCATCGATTTCAGCAGTGGCCTCAGGCGTGTGCTGTGATTAAAGATCAAGGTTCCAAAAAAGCTTTGGCTAAACTCCCCTTTCAGGGGAATCGCCTATTTGGGGCCACCTTGGATGAGATTATCAAGGATCTCACTGGGGGCAAGAGCACTTTTTTGCCACAGAATACTAAGGGTAAAGGACCTCGTCATAGACGGGGGCCTTCCTTTTCCGCTCATAAAAAGTTTTTTCGCTCCGCTGGGGCGGGCGATAAGGCAAAGCCCTCCAAAGCCCCTCCAGGAGGATTCAAGGGGCGCTGGTCGGGTAAACAAAAGTCCGGCTCTTCCAGAGCTGAAGATAAGACTACAAAAGCCTGAAGGTGCGCCCCCACCCATATCTGGGGTGGGGGGACGTCTTCACCGGTTTCCGAATCAATGGCTTTCCAGAATCCCGGACAAATGGGTTCGCGAAGTCATACGGTCGGGATACAAGATCGAGTTTCGATCACTTCCACCGGTGCGATTCTTCCCTTCCAATATCCGACTATCCCCGGATTGCTTAAAAGCTTTGCGGGGGGCAGTAACGGATTTGATGCAACAAGGAGTGGTGGTCCACGTTCCTTGGACAGAGCGTTTTCAGGGGTTCTATTCGAACCTATTCACAATACCCAGAAAAGAGGGCAAGGTGCGTCTAATTCTGGACTTAAGAGCACTCAATATTTTTGTCAGGGTACAAAAATTCAAAATGGAGTCCATTCGCACAGTAGCGGCCTCCCTGCATCAGGGGGATTTTCTGGCGTCCATGGACATCAAGGATGCCTATCTTCACATTCCAATTTACGCAGGACATCAGCGTTTCCTGCGTTTTTCCGTAGAAGAGAACCATTATCAGTTTGCGGCGTTACCCTTTGGTCTCGCCTCGGCTCCCCGGGTCTTCACAAAGGTGTTGGCCCCAGTTTTGGCGCTGTTGCGACAGCGAGGCATATCGATTCTAGGTTACCTAAACGATCTTCTGCTTCGTGCAGAGTCTCCGCAGACTCTGTTGCTAAACTTGGAGATCACCATGATCTCTTTGCAAGAGTTCGGGTGGCTGGTGAACCTGCAGAAGTCATCTCTTGTTCCCACCAGGAGACTGGAATATCTGGGTCTAATTTTAGACACATCCATGGCAAAAGTGTTTCTCCCTGTGGAGAAACTCCGGAAGATTCAATCAACGATTCAGTTATTACTATCCGTCAACTGGCCTTCCCTTCGGACTTGCATGAGGGTCCTGGGTCTAATGGTGGCTTCCTTCGAGGCAGTACCATTTGCCCAGTCCCATACCCGAATCCTTCAAAAGGAGATTCTTCTCAGATGGAACCGGAATCCCGATTCCCTGGACAATCGGATCCGACTGAGCGAGCGGACCAGGGAGTCTCTGGTCTGGTGGCTTCGGTCTCCGATGCTCAGCCAGGGGAAGTCATTTTTCCCAATATACTGGACGATTGTCACCACGGATGCCAGTCTATCCGGGTGGGGAGGAATTCTTGGCAAATTATCTGCTCAGGGGCTTTGGTCCCTGGAAGAGTCCAGGTTACCGATAAATGTATTGGAACTGAGAGCGATCAGACTTTGTCTGATTCATTGGACTGAGCAGCTCCGGGGCAGCCCGGTGCGGATCCAGTCGGACAATGCCACAGCAGTGGCTTACGTCAATCACCAGGGGGGCACCAAGAGTGTCCTGGCGGCCATAGAAGTGGCCAGCATTCTTCGTTGGGCGGAACGATTTGTTCCAGCTCTCTCCGTGGTATTCATTCCGGGGGTGGAGAATTGGCAGGCAGATTATCTCAGCCGTCAGATTCTGGATCAAGGGGAATGGTCTCTTCATCCAGAGGTATTTCACCAATTGTGCCTTCGTTGGGGCACCCCGGATATAGATCTGTTGGCATCTCGGCTCAACAGGAAGGTGCGGAGGTTTGTAGTTCGCTCTCGCGATCCTCTAGCAGACGCCGCAGACGCGCTGGTCGCCCCGTGGGGGCAGTACCAGCTACTGTATGCCTTCCCTCCTCTCAAGTTGCTGCCGAAACTTCTTCGCAGGATAGAGGTGGAGGGAATTCCAGTCATCCTTGTGACTTCGGATTGGCCCCATCGGGCCTAGTACGCTGACCTGGTCAGGCTGGTCGCAGACGTTCCTTGGCGACTTCTCTCAGGGAGGATTTGCTGTCGCAGGGACCGATCTTCCATCCTGCTTTACAATCGCTGGCTTTAACGGCCTGGCTATTGAGACCCAGGTGCTGAAGGACAAAGGGTTGTCAGCTTCAGTTATTCCTACTCTAATTAAAGCAAGGAAAGCGACTTCCAGAAAAGTCTATCATCGCACATGGAAGTCTTATATCGCGTGGTGTGAATCCCTTGGGTTCCCTCCACGTTCTTACTCGGTGGCCCGAATATTGGCCTTTCTGCAAAAGGGGGTTGAGCAGAAACTGTCCTTGAGCACCATCAAGGGTCAGGTTTCAGCGTTCGCAATCTTCTTTCAGAAGCCTCTGGCTACTCATTCCTTAATGCGGAGTTTCATCCAGGGAGTGCGGCACCTGGCTCCGCCGGTGCGCGCACCCTTACCTGCCCTGGGATCTTAATTTGGTGCTGTCGGTTCTTCAGAAACCTCCCTTTGAAAATATCAGGGAGATTCCCTTGCTTACTTTATCCCAGAAGGTGGCCTTCTTGGTGGCTATCACTTCTGCACGCAGGGTATCAGAACTGGCCGCATTATCCTGTCGTTCCCCATATCTGGTGGTTCATAGGGATAAGGTTGTTCTTCGTCCGAATCCATCCTTCCTTCCTAAGGTGGTTTCAGAGTTTCATTTGAATGAGGACATTGTATTGCCTTCCCTGTGTCCTAAGCCCAGTCATCCTCGGGAATTCGCGTTGCATTCCTTGGATGTGGTTCAGGCGATCAGGGTATACTTGAATACTACGGATTCATTTCGTAAGACGGATTCACTTTTTGTGATCACGGATGGCTCTAAGAAGGGGTTGCCTGCATTTGCCGCGACTATCTTCAAATGGATCAGACAGACGGTGGTACAGGCTTTTTCTATTAAGGGTCGGGAGCCTCCGTTCCCTGTTAAGACGCACTCCACTCGGGCGCTTAGTGCTTCATGGGCCTTTCGCCATCAGGCGTCAGTGCTTCAGATTTGCAAGGCGGCTACATGGTTGTCGGTGCATACCTTTGCAAAATTTTATAAAGTTGATGTGATGGCATCGGCGGATGCCTCTTTTGGCCGCAAGGTTCTGCAGGCCGCTATTTGAGGAGACCGGTGGTCTACCTCAAGGGTTTTTTTCTGTTGGGTTTTCAGTTGAGTCTCATCCTTTTGTTTGATGAGCCTTTAAGACTTCTAGTTGGCACCGGTTGGGCCTTCTGGATTGGATTTTGATTTCCGTTATCCCACCCCTCATTTGTGGCACTGCTTTGGGACATCCCAATTTGATATTAATCAAAGAGGACTGCGTCTGTCAATGAGCGACAGAGAAAAATGGATTTTTGTAAGAACTTACCGTAAAATCCTTTTCTCTTAAGCTCATTGACAGACGCAGTACCCGCCCCTCTATTTTGAGTTGGGTTGGGTTAAATTCTCTGACACTGCTTTGTGACATAACTGACATCCTGTAGCAGAGAGAGAGAGGATATACCCTCTGGGACTGCCCCTAAGGTGTAGCCAGAACGTTTTCTTCTGCCTAGTGTCCTACTCCTGTAGAGGGCAGTATAACCCAATTTGATATTAATCAAAGAGGACTGCGTCTGTCAATGAGCTTAAGAGAAAAGGATTTTACGGTAAGTTCCTACAAAAATCCATTTATTCCAGCCACCCCGCATACAAAGCTAGCCGACAACTTAAGCCTAGTACACCCGCAATGATTATCGGCCGACCGATCGTCCGACTTTTGTCCAGAGTGGTGTTTTGTTGGTTGGAATGTGCTCTAGACTGCACACGAATTTTCTCGCCCGACAAAATTCTACTTCAGAAGCGATGTCATGTGTTGGTTTTCTTTCTTTGTGTTCTTTCTTCTCTGAGCATGCCCAGTCTTGCTCATTAGATTTTTCCCTGTCGAAATCTGTACTGACCGCACGAAAATCGGCCGTTGTGTTGACGGCCAACAAAAATTTTATAGCCTGCACACCAGATTTTTTTCGGCCGAAAAGTCGGAGTCGGTTGTCGGAAGCATCATACTAACAAGCCGAAAATCGGACGAAAATTCCTTGCCGATTTTTGACGCGTGCGTACGAGGCTTTAGCTTGTATTTATCTGAAAACAACTAACTCCTTTATTGAATAAGAAACAGACTTTTTATACACTTGAGAAGTATGTCAGTCACTACATGAACAATGACCCGAATATTTACCCACGTCATCACACAATGGTTAGATAAAGTACAGCTGACTCATGGCTAATCCCATCTAGACAAGGTTATCATTAACAAGGTAATTAACTCAGCATACTTAAACCAGACTGCCGACAACAAGGCTAAAACAAAATACAAAATTGCACATTATAAGTATATACACACAGGGTAAATCAGCATGATTACAATGTGTGGAAGACAGGTGGTTGAACTGATGATATTAGCATCTGCTAGGAGTCTGACTCTGTGAAGCCTTATTGGCAATAGGCAGCTAGTCCTAGATTTTTAGAGAATTGTTTATCCCCCCTTTTTATTTATTTATATTTTTTTTTGGATAGATATAGCTTTCTTTTTTGTGGTACATATTCACCACTGGGTTTTTTATTTTTTGCGAACGTAAAAACATTTTTTATTTTTTCTGTTATAAAATGTTATAAGTAATTATTCTGCGCTGATAAGGGCATTAATGATCAGTGCCCTGATTATCAGTGTAAATGTGTGCTTTTACAGGATAGCCAGTTATCGGATTTGCTTTCTTCACACAGTAACAGCGACGAGGAAAGGAAATGCTGATAACTGGCATTTGTTTACATGGGATCAGCTGTGATTGGACACAGTTGATCACATGGTAAAGGGCAACTGTGATTGACCCTTTACCTCGATCCGTGCTCAGCTGTGTCCAAAGGACATGGCAATCACTTGGGGCGCGTAGGGGGGCAGGGTTGTGGGAAGACGTCAATACGCCCTCTCAGAACTAGACAACCACACTGTAGCCGTCTTTCAGCTATAGTGCGGTCAGCAAGTGATTAAAAGAAATTGAGATTTTAGAAAAAAACAAGTCACTGAGGTGGGTGCAGCATCTGTTCTTTATGGTCTCTACACCAAGAACTGCTTGATCAAAGACCGCTAATTGCTCTGCCTCTCCAGCGCTCACTGGAGTGCTGGGCTGTGGGAGAGGCTGGTTCAGGCTATCTACCTTCCACTGAGAGGCTGAGCCAGCTTCCAGTCCAGGGCAGGCATTTAGGTGGATCCCATTATTAACATTGGGAATCATTATAGAGCCAGGACAGGTTGAGTGACGTCAGCCGGCAATGGACTTAAGCTTGCTGTCGGCTGAATATGGTTCACAGGAATGCAGAACAGAGTGCACTGGTGACTAGTCTTTTGACCACAGCTACCACAGTATGGTGTACACGCTAGTTTTGCATAAACCCCTGGGCTGCTGTGTATATCTCATAAGATGACTGTCAGCTTTTGGATGAATATGATCGGGCTTTCAGACCACCAGAAATTACCTCTGCCATTTATCCCTGGCTCTGCTGTCCCACTTTCTGGCTTGAGGCCTGCATGGTGTGGATGTCCTCATGTAGGGGTGAAGAAGACCAGTGAACATCAGTTTGCTAATCTTCCCTACCCAGTAAGAACCCAGAAGCAACATCCATTAAGCCGCCACCTGTTTCTGCTGCCACTTTCCTGGGCTGCTGTGGCTGAGAGAGAAGCTTATGGAGCGTGACCTGTGCCCTAGTTTCTTCAATAGGGGTCAAATGAACACAACACCCCCCCCACCACCACCACCACCACCACCATCACCACATATGTGCACATATGCATGTAAACACATGTATGAAAACACCTCTTGTGCTCCAAACCTTGCATATTGCTGTGCACACTGGAGTGAGAGCAATAATTATAGGCCCATAACTTAGTTAAAATGGCAAATAAAAAAAGAATATAGCAAACGCATATTGTAATTGAATAAAATGATCTTTTCTTTTCATTCTGCAGCGTTGTCATTTTATATAAAATGCAATATATCAACCTAAAGGGTGTTCTGTACACGGGTAGTGTACAGACCCCCGCCCCCAGATTAAAAAAAGCAAAAACTGTTCTGGCAGCAAAAGGGTTAGCTTAAGTGTGACCAACAGTTTAAATACTACCCAGGGATCTAACTTTTTGTTATCAAAGATGTGCTTCTTTAGAAACCTACAATAAGGACATCACATGTTTTATTCAGGGTCATGCACAAGGGCCAAATTCAATATCCATATAAACACTGGACCACACTGGCAGAAAGGTTCAGAATAAAAAACGCATGTAAAATACGTGTTTATGCATATAAAGCGCTTAGTGTACACCTCCTAAACTTACTCTTGAGCCTAGCAAGTTGTGGAAAGAGATGGCCAGCAGACAGGCAGATGGACATTTTTCAAGTATAATCCTGTACACACGCACAGATTGTTGGCCAACCGATCGGCCGTCTTTTGTCCAGTGTTGTTTGTTGGTTGAAATGTGCTCTAGACTTGCACTGGCCAACAAAAACCAACTTCAGAAGTGATGTCATGTGCTGGTTGACTTTCCGTGTGTTTTTTCTTCTCTGAGCATGCCCAGTCTTGCTCATCTGATTTTTGTCTGCCGAAATCTGTACTGACTGACGAACAATCGGCCGTTCTTTGTTGACCAAAAAAAATTTTTATAGCATGCACACCAGATTTTTTTCGGCCGAAAATTTGCAGTTGGTTGTCGGAAGCATCATACTAACAAGCCTACAATCGGCAGATCAGTCGTTGGCCGACAATTTACGGCCAACAATCTGTGCGTGTGTACAGGGCTTTAGATTGTCACACAAGTATTATTTGTGTTGCAATGTTGAAGTATAACTAAAGGCAAACCCCTTCTTTTTTATTTTTTTCTAGTTTTGGATAGAGGGGAGAGAAATTAGAACATCCCTGTCAGTTTTAGTTCTGCCATCTGTGTTCCATTACAGAGATTTCCCTGGACTTCCTGTCCCTGAGCCAAACGGGAAGTGAGAGGAAATCTCTGCAAATGAAGGGAATTCCTTTGAGACCCCCAGGTCACCAGAACTAGTGCCCCTACTGGAAGATTTCCCCCCTATTACTTTTCTGTGGACAACCCAAAATCTTTTTTTTTTTTTTGTTTTACTTTCAATGATAATGGTAAACAGGACAAATAGAGAGGGTGAATCTTCCTAACGGAGGTATGGACAACAGTAAAAACTGGCAAGCATTCTAATCCCCCTGTACTCTATTCAAAACTAAAAAGAAAAAGTTTTGCCTTTAGTTATACTTTAGAGTACAGAGGGATTAGAACGCTTGTCAGTTTTTATTGTTGTCTATACCCCCGTTAGGAAGATTCCCCCTCTCTATTTGTGCTGTTTACCATTTTCATTGAAAGTAAAAAGACAATCCCAAATTTTGGGTTATCCCCAGAAAAGGGGGGAAATCTTCCAATGGGGACACTAGTTCTGGGGATCCCCGAGGAATTCCCTTCATTTGCAGAGATTTCCTCTCACTTCCTGTTTGGCTATGGGACAGGAAGTCAAGGGAAATCTCCGCAATGGGACACAGATGGCAAAAATAAAACTCACCCTCCCCTATCCCAGGTGATGTAATGAGCCCTTAGGGTAAATTTGTTCTCAGCATTTTTTTAATCCTTTCTACAGATTATCACATGGTTGAAGAAAATGTTTGGTGACAAAGCAATGCCACCCTACGAGGTGAACACACGGACTGTGGAGCTCTTGTGTCAGTTAGCGGAGTGGAACGAGGCTCGGGATAAAGATCTAACCCTTGTCATTGAGGATCAGAAAGTGAAAACTGCAGAAATAAAAGCTGAAGGTGATTCTATATATATTTATATATTGACTAGTGATTCCCACTAACAATGAGGGAATATGTTAGTGGGAATCACTAGAGTCAATATTTTTGGTATATTGTGATATCAGTACACATTGTGTTATCAGATTTATTGGTTGTCACCACACCCCTTTTTGGGGATATTTCACAGTCACAATTTTCTATTGTTTGTGGGTAGCACCACTGTCACATTATTTGTTCTATTGTATCATCAGCATCACAGGTTGTTACATTTGTGGTTCATATCACATAATAATGATACAATTTTTGTTTAGCGCACCAGACTATTTTATTTTTTCATTCACATTTTCCAAATCAGGTATTTGGACCTTTTGGTTGCAGCTCATTTATAGTTATCAGCGCACTCTTTTTAAACTTTTAATTTACCCCCTTAATGACCAGGCCATTTTTTGCGATTTGGCACTGCGTTATTTTTATTTTTTGCGCTATAAACAAAAAAAGGATGACCATTCTGAAAAAAAAATATATATTTTTCACATTCTGCCATATAAAATTCCCAATAAAAAAAATGTAAAAATCAAATCAAATTTTTTCATAATTTTAGGCCAATTTGTATTCTGCTACATATTTTTGGTTAAAAAAAAAAAACCCAATAAGCGTGTTTTGATTGGTTTGCGCAAAAGTTATCGCTTCTACAAACTAGAGGAAAGATTTGTCATTTTTATTTATTTATTTTTTTACTAGTAATGGCGACGATCAGCCATTTTTAGCGGGACTGCGACATTGCGGCGGACAGATCGGACCCCTAACTGCCATTTTTGGGGGGACCAGTGACATTACTACAGTAATCAATGCTAAAAATATGTACTGTTACTGTAATAATGACACTGGCAGGGAAGGGGTTAACTCAGTGGCGATCAAAGGGTTAAGTGTATTCCTAGGGAGTGTTTTCTTACTGTGAGGGGGGAGTGGGTTTGTGGAATCAACACAGACCTGTGATCCTAAATAAGAGTATCACAGGCACTCTGTGTTGATTCCTGAGAGAACAACTGTCTGCTGTGTTTACAACAGCAGACCGTACTCTCTCCACAGGGAGCAATCGCTGGCCCCATGAATCAGCTTCCCTGCTTGCTAATGGAGCATGCGCACCCCCAGGATCGCTTCCACGGATCGTCGTATAGGTATGCCGATTCGCGCAGCCGAGCCAGCCTGCCACAATATTTCTGCGGTGGACGGACGGCAAGTGGTTAAAACTGAAAGGATCCATGGGTAAGAATCTCCAACTTGGCAATTAGATAATTACAATGTTGGAGCAAATTACATTACATGTGTATTGCTAGAGGGATTTTTTTTTTCTTGGGAAAGTGCATGTGATCGGCACAGGGCCAATCAGAACTGTACAGACAGAGGGTTGGGGGTCCTGCATTCTGATAGGACAGCTAGTGCAGTACGAAAACTCCTCCTACAAGCAGGCACTGATAGAAGTCACAAGACTGCTACATACTGCTGCTGAGAAAAGGTATTTAGCAGTTTATATTTACCAAAATAATTGCATATGTAGTGTGGGAGCCCAGATTTAGTGAATGCAGGGCCCTGGGTTTAGTAACAGTTTAATCACTTGTCTACTGGGCACTTTCACACCCTTCCCGCCCAGTCCAGTTTTCAGCTCTCAGCACTGTCACACTTTGGTCCTGCAGCACTTTACCTATATGAAAATTTTATCCCCTTTTTTTTTTTTTTTTTGTGTTTGGATGGATATAGCTTTCTTTTTTTGAGGTACTACATATTTACCACTGGGTTTGTTTATTTTTTGCGAACATACAACATTCGGAAGCCTTCAAAGTACCTAATCCTTGTCATAGCAAACACGGAGGCACTCCACTCATCCAGCATATATATTCAATCAATATTATGTACCCAGGTAGCTTCCATGCATGCAATTTTGTATACTGTTTTTTTGGGTCTGTGCTTGCATACTAATGTGTCAGCATTTCAAATTTTTTTGAAATAGTTTATTTCTTTCACCCATCTACGAAAATGAAAAGATTGGTCTGTCAAACACTTTTGATCTTAACCTGAAAAAAACCCTATTTGCATTTTACTGAAAAGACCAATTAGGGCTAGCTATAGTGTTTATGAACCTTGTTACCCAGTTTGACCATACAACATTTTTCTTGTTCGTTACACAATTACAGTTTGTCGTTTTAGCAGAATTACGGTACGCCAATCATAGATGGTTTGAATCTTGGCCGGTTCAGCAGGGACCAGCCAAGATTCAAACCACCTATAGTCAGGCTGATTGTACCCAAGTCGATCCATTGATTTGACTTGGGTACAACGAGCATGTCAGATTTTTGCACGCAATTATTGCCAGAGTAATTACTGTGTTCTTCCAGCAGGGGCGGCTCCCTGTTTACAGTAGCAAATTAATGAAACCTTTAAACAGTGATTGGAGTGTGTTAAAAAATAAAATAAAAACCCGGATTGCCTTCCCTCCCCCGAGTTGCTAACTCACAATAATGGGTCAGCAGGACTGGCACTCTATATTTCCACTTCTTGAGGGCGGCAGATTGGGTGAAACGCTTTTAGGTGGCATGAGGACTCTGACATCACATCCACGGACATCACTCCTGGGTTTTGGAGCACACACTGGTTCCAGAATGGGAACAGCGGTGTCTCTCATACATTACACTAATGGACATTCTGAGTGCAAGGCCTGAGCACCTATTAATGTCAGTCAGTGAGCATTTTAAAGGGGAATGTGCACCTTTTTGTGCGCTGATAAAATTGAAACACAATGTGGTCTTTTTTGTGGTCTTCTTATATACTTGCCTGACATGACTTGGAGTGGCGCCAGGGGGTCCGTAGTGTTAAAGCAAGATGGCGGAGGCATCATTTCTGTATAAAAGCCTTTTTGATCCAAACTCCTAGTGTCATGTGATTTTCGGTATGGTGTAAAGTGGGTGTGTGGCATGGGCATGTATTGGTGCACTTCATCGGTTGTTTACAGTAAACCCCCGCTCCATCGAGGTTCAGTTTTTGCAGCCCCTGTATATTGCGTTTTTTTTTTTTTTTGTAATGTTATTTTACTATATAAATCATTAAAAATGAAATATTTTTGTGTTTTCCATAGCTCTTGCTCTGTCTCTCAGTATCTTTTATATGTTTAAATGAGTTTCTATTGTTTTAAAAGTGTGTTTAAAGACCTTAAAATGCTTTTACACGTACAGTGACAGTAAAAAAAAAACATGCCTAAAATGCATTTTAATAGGGTTTTTCTATTTCGCGGATTTTCACTTTTCGCAGCTGGGTCCGGAACGTAACCCCCGCAATGGAGGGGAGTTTACTGTATAGGTATGTGCACAATGAAAATTTTGATTCCAATCATTACAGCAAGAGTTTTCCATTTGTGTTTGTTTGATATTTGGACTCCTTTATCACACGAAGTATGTATCATAAGAGTCACATAGACATTTTTTGGAGTTAGTTTGAACTGTCTGTTATGTTGCATTATGTATTTATATATGTGATTTAAGTACATTTGTTTTTCTATAGCGTGTTCATCGCACATTTTTAGTTTTAACACTAGGTGGCATCACAGCATTAACTTGGGTAGAACAGCAGCTGTGGTTCACACGTTATTTTCTTTTTAAAAAAAAAATGTTTTAATTACGTTTTTCTTGGCACAGGGCACATAGAGCATTGTTTGTACAGTGAAAGGGGTATTACAGGCTGGTACATGACTGTTTAAAGATTTCTGAAGAGCCAACATTATTTTGTTTTGATGTCAAATTCATATGTACAAAGCAAACTCCTTTTTAGATGACAAAGATTCTAAAATTTTGGGGATGGAGGGTCTAAGATCATTGCCCGATTTAGAACATTTTAATGAAGTCCAACTGACTGTTTGATAATGTGGGGCGTTTTTACTGTGACAAAGCTGTAAATGTAATCTTGTGTTTTTGTTGTAGCCACTTACCTACAGGAGCTACTCTCAGATAGTCTGGGTCCATCCTACACTAACCTTTCTCGCATGGGTAATACATATTTGAACCAGCTTGTTGACAGTTGCCTGGCACTGGAGATAAAGGACTCCTCACTAACAAGGTATGACTGTACCTCATCTGTTTTTCAGTTCTACTACAGTCTATTGTTGCTGACTTCCTACTGGATAGCAGCAATCGCTACCTAGCCTCCTCATTGGCAGCCTCGCTGTCATTGATACACTCCCTGGAGTACATTATGCAGGTGATGTCACTGGTAGGTGTTCCATTCAGCAAGCTGATGAATACCTTGGTAATGGCCACCTCTTATGACAGATATGTGTCCTAGCAGCGAACATCCGCTGACAGTTTTCTGCTGTGACCGCTGCTACTTTTTTTATTTATTTATTTTTCCCCTCAGCTACATCCCGGCAGTGAATGACCTGAGTTCTAAACTGGTAGCCATAGAGTCCAGTAATCAAGAGTTGGAACTAGAGCTGATAAACTTGAGAAAGAAGTTGACAAACGCTCTTGTGCTGGAGAAATCCCTGGAACAGTAAGTATTGCCATGTACCCTCTGAGAAAATTAATCTGTCCACCCCAACGAACAGTTAGTTTTTTTTTTTTTATATGTTGGGCCATATTTTACCAGGGATTTGTGTGCGTAGACCCACGGACTGAAGTATGGAATCCTTTTCACGAGACGCACATTCAGACAAAAATGTAGATTGTAGGGCCATACTGAAAGTATGTTTAAGTGCGGGTTCACACTATTGCGATGCGGGAACACTGCAAATCGACTGCGTGTTATTGCATCTGCAGCACAGGCAGTTCACACTGCCATATGTGATACGCTGGGGGTGTCAATTCAAAGGTAACGACACCCTCAGATCAATTCGCACAGGAATCGGATCGCACTGGTGTGAACCACCATGCGATCCGATTCTTCTGCGGACCAAAAAAAGGGTCCTGTGCGAGTTCACTGCGATTGCGGTGCAAATTCAGCCATACAAACTGTATGGCTGAATTCGCACCGCGTAGACATTGCATGTGATTTTAGGAGCAGTGCGCTCCGAAATCATATGCGATGTCTGTCATCGCAATAGTGTGAACTGGCACTAAATGTGGTTCTAAAGCCTTAAGGGTGTGTTTTTTTTTTTTTTTAAACCAGTGCTGTAACTGAGATCATTAGCTCTCTCCATGCTGTCTCCTCACAGGACAGAGGCAGCTGCAGGAGCCATTGGCTCCCGCTGCTGTAAGTCAATCTTGTGACAAGGGGGTGGGGCTGAGCCTCACTATCTGTGTCTATAAACATAGGCAGCACATCTCTTGCTAAAGAGATGGAGCCAGGAGAGCTGGCAAGGAACCCCAGAAGAAGAGGTCCAGGCTGCTCTAAGCAAAACCATTGCAGAGTTTTTTTTTTTTTTTTTGTTTTTGTAAAAAAAAAAAACCTTTTTTAGAGTCCCTTTTAAACTTGATGAAAAACAGTGATTTTTAGTTCATACATTGCAATAAATGTTTGAGCTGGCCAACTACGTCAAAGTAATCCCTCTTTTGGCCAGTCCTACTCTGCTCTGCTAATGCAAATGCTACGTTGAACACAATGCCAACATGGAGCAACAGACACAAAATAGGGGAGAGCTACTAGGTTCAGATTTGGTCACTGACCTGTATTGCAACAGAAACAAGATATACCTGTGCTCAAATCCTAATAGCGTGTACATGCATATAATCTTTTAGGTGTGACCACATGTTAACACTAGAAATTATGGATAACCCTCTGCACAATGCTATATACCCTTTCTAGAAAAATACAAGCTTTTGAGGATTTAAGCTCCGGTATATCTGGTTTCTTTAAATTTAAAGTTATCTTAGTCGTGTGTGTGTTTTATTATAAAAAAACATGTTATACTTGCGTGCTCTGTGCAGTGCTTTAGCACAGAGCAGTCCAGGTCCTCTTTTCGGTTCCTTGCCGGCGATCCTGGCCCCTCCCTCCTGCTGATTACTTGCTATGGGGGCACCCAAGCCGCTGCTCCTTGTGTCCATTCAGACACGGAGCTGCGGCTTGGCACCGCCCATTCTCTCTCCTGATTTGGCTCACTGACAGCAGCAGAAGCCAATGACGCTCACTGCTGTGTCTCAGCCAATTGGGAGGGAGAGTCCTGGACAACCGAGGCTCTCATGCAACATCTGAATTGGATTGCTTAATGTTAGTTGATCACTCCTCAAAAGTGTAACCTGGTGGTTTTGTAAGAAAATTGCACAGTATAGGGAATAGGGAGTGTATGTATATATATATATATATATATATATATATATATAGTTAAAATTGGGTAGTGATTGGTTAAGAGCTTGAAATTAAAATATGTGTGCATCCATGTTGGGTAAAAAACATAAACAATTCAAGCAATATAAATGTGATATAGATAATCCGATGCGTGGTAAAAGATATAAAAATGATATGCAAATGGCGGTGTGCGTGTTAATCTAAGGAAATGTATAAATAAGAATATGTGCAGACCCAAGACTAAACGTGTGCAAATCTAGCGGTATAAATAAATAAATATACTACCCAATGTATGTAAATGAGGTGACCAATAAATATGTGCAAAATCAGCAATAAACCTGTGTAGCTTATGACAAAATAAATAGATAGATATGTTACCAAATAGGTGTAGATCCACTAACCGTAATGTATGTGAAGAACCGGCAATAAATACATGCAGGTCCAACAAAATAAATAAATGTATATCCAGGTGTGTGCAAATCCGCTAACTAAGTGCATATGAACATATGTGTATAAAAATAAAGTGGTTATGTGCATATAAATACCAAGGTGAAAAAAATAGACATGTACTCACATAACATATCAACAGGTAGCGCGTCCGTCTGGCATAGGGTTGTTGCGGCTCCTATGCCAGACGGACGCGCTACCTGTTGATATGTTATGTGAGTACATGTCTATTTTTATTAAAATAAAAAGTTTTTTTAAGCGATTCTTCACTATTGGAGGCTTCTTTCCCTTTTTTTATACCCGGGGATTGTACTGGATATTTCCCCAATTTACTGATGCCGTAAGCCAAATACCTACTTTATTGCGGAGTGGAATCGAGTTCAGGGAGGAAGGATAGGAGAAGTGACCAGGTTGCCGGTGTATGGGAGCGATCCCCAATATCGACCCGCTATTCACCCCTGTAGGGGTACTTGAATCTGGTAAGCGCAGGACCCCAGGAGAAGGGGAGCACCCTACCTTCTGCCCACTCACTGCACTCCGGGCCATAGAGAAAAGAGCACTTCAACAATTTGTATATGGACTATACATCTTTAGGACTTTTTGGATTCACTCACCAGCTTTGATTGCATGACACCTGGATTTATTGGTTGTGTCTTCATATAGTGACAGTTATTTATTTTGCTGAGTTTGCACAGTTTCACCTTTTAACCGCTTGCCGACCGCCGCAAGTAAATTTACTGCGGCGGTCAGCCCCTGCCAGGCAGAGTGACGTTAATTAACGTCACTAGCCTGGGAGGGTCTGGGGAGCGAGCGCGCGCCGCCGGAGGCGCGCTCCCGCGCGGTCACGGGCCCCCCCCCGCGCGTGACCGGCGGACCCGATGTCCGCCGCTCACTCGGCGATCGTCAGGGGAGAGGGAGAAAGTCAGGCAGCTAGTGTAAACAAGCTGCCTGTCATTCTCCTCGGTGTTAAAACACTGATCAGACAGATCTACTATGTAGATCTGTTGATCAGTGTCCTTTCACCTCAAGCCACAGCCAATCACAGTAGAAAGCACGCCCCTAGGGACACACACAGCCCCTCCCTCCCAAATAAAGTTAACCCCTTCACTACCAGTGTATTTTTACAGTAACAGTGCATATTTATAGCACTGATTACTGTAGAAATGTCACTGGTAACCCCAAAAGTGTCATAAATTTCATTCAAGGGTCCGATCTGTCCGCCGCAATGTCGCAGTACCGAAAAAAAAAATCGCAGATCGCCGCCATTACGCGTTAAAAAAAAAAAAACAACAAAAATGACAAAAATCTTTCCCTTTGTTAGTAAACACGATAACTTTTGCGCAAACCAATAAAAATACGCTCTTTGCGATTTTTTTTTTTTTTTTTTTTTTTACCAAACATAGGTAGGATAAAACAAATTGGCCGAAAATGTTAAAAAAATTTTGATTTTTACATTTTTTTGGGGGGGAATTTCATATAAAAAAATGTGAAAAATATTATTTTTGCAAAATTTACGCTCTTTTTTTGTTTATAGCGCAAAAAGTAAAAATCGCACAGGTGATCAAATACCACCAAAAGAAAGCTTTGTTTGTGGGAAAAAAAGGACGTCAAATTCGTTTAGGTACAGCGTTGCACGACTGCGCAATTGTCCGTTAAAGTCACGCAGTGCCGAATCGCAAAATACCCCCTGGTCGTTTAGCAGGAAAATCCTCCGGGGCTTAAGTGGTTAAAGTTGCACTGCTGCACTTGTGTATGGGCAGCTATATCTGTTCCTTTTATTGAACTCCCACCGTATATTCACCACTGAAGCTATATATACACCTTATGTGCACGAGTATATACTTGCATCTTGTTTACCATTAAGCCATATTTTCCATTTACCTGTATCCAATACTGCAAAGTATTTTTTTCACCTTGGTATTTATATGCACATAACCACTTTATTTTTATACACATATGTTCATATGCACTTAGTTAGCGGATTTGCACACACCTGGATATACATTTATTTATTTTGTTGGACCTGCATGTATTTATTGCCGGTTCTTCACATACATTACGGTTAGTGGATCTACACCTATTTGGTAACATATCTATCTATTTTGTCATAAGCTACACAGGTTTATTGCTGATTTTGCACATATTTATTTGTCACCTCATTTTCATACATTGGGTAGTATATTTATTTATTTATTTATTTATTTATTTATACCGCTAGATTTGCACACGTTTAGTCTTGGGTCTGCACATATTCTTATTTATATATTTCCTTATATTAACACGCACACCGCCATTTGCATATCATTTTTATATCTTTTACCACGCATCGGATTATCTATATCACATTTATATTGTTTCATTTGTTTATGTTTTTTACCCAACATGGATGCACACATATTTTAATTTCAAGCTCTTAACCAATCACTACCCAATTTTAACTATATATATATATAATATATATATATATATATATATATATACACTCCCTATTCCCTATATCCGGCAGCGCCAATCACTTCCCTTTTTTTTCATACATTTGATGCTTCCCTTTCAGGGTTGCATTTTTTGAAGTGGGCAGCAGCCTTAATTGTTTTTTAGTCTTTTATCCTAAGCGCGGATTTCTTCTACCTTTTTCTCATGCAACATCGCTGGGTCGAGATGGGGCTTAGATAAGTATTGGGGAGGCTGCTGCACACAGAAGGTTTTTTATCTTAATGCATAGTGTGCATTAAGATAAACTTCTGCCTTTACAACAACTTTAACTATGGTGCGACAACATGGCAGAGCAAAGATAGCCTGTGGAGTTCTTTAGCCTACTTGTTTTTCCCATTGGTATTGAAGTAATGAATATAAGGGTTATGATGAGTTTTATAGTTGTAGGTTAACTGTTTTGCTGCCAGAACTCATTGGTGCTTAGATGCCCAAGCCCAAGTGCAGCGTAGCATGCATTGGTTAGCAAATCCGTTTACAATGTCTCTGAAATTAATTTGCCTGCCTTCATTTTTACACTGTTTTTATAAAAATGTAAGCTATTTATTGATACACTGTGTTAATATCTAACACAAGTTTACAATTCTAACTTGAAATTCCAAGGCTGACTGTTTCATCTCTTTCCTAGCTCCTGAGTCTCTAAACTGGAACAAGTCATGATGGTTGGATATACTGGGTTAGCAGTTCCTTAACCACTTTAGGACCGCCCGCCGCTCGTCAGCGGGGATGCATGGGGCAGGCAGCTCCGATTGCCGCCTGACACCCACGATCGTTCCCCGCTGAGAGAGAAAAACGGTCCGCTGTTGTAAACACAGCTGACCGTTCTTCTCCCTGGAATGATCATAGAGCCCCTGTGATACTTCTATATAGGATCACAGGTCTCTATGGTCATTTCACAAGCCACACACCCCCCCCCCCCCCCACAGTTAGAATCACTCCCCTAGGCTCACATTTAACCCCTTGATCACCCACAATGTTAACCCCTTCCCTGCCAGTGTCATTATTACAGTAACAGTGCAAATTTTTAGCACTGATTACTGTAGTAATGTCACTGGTCCCCCCAAAAGTGTCAAAAATGTCAGTCAGGGGTCGTCTCTGTCCGCTGCAATGTCGCAGTCCTGCAAAAAAGTTGCAGATCGTCGCTATTACTAGTAAAAAGAAAAAACTATAAAAATGACAAATCTTTCTCGTAGTTAGTAGATGCGATAACTTTTGCACAAACCAATCAAAATACACTTATTGCAATTTTTTTTCTTACCAAAAATATGTAGCATAAAACAAATTGGCCTAAAATTTAAAATTTAGATTTTTACATTTTTTTTTTTTTTTTTTTTTGGGAATGTTCTATAGCAGAATGTGAAAAATATATATATTTTTTTTCCAGAACTGTCGCTTTTTTTTGTTTATAGCGAAAAAAATAAAAATCGCACAGGTGATCAAATACCACCAAAAGAAAGCTCTATTTGTGGGGAAAAAAAGACATAAATTTTATTTAGGTACAGCATCGCATGACTGCGCAATTGTCCGTTAAAGTATTGCAGTGCCGAATCACAAAATGGTCCAGAAGTGGTTAAGTAACAAGGAAAGGATAAGAATAATAGCGTCTTGATCCTTTAAAGCCGACCTACAGTAAAATGTTTCTGAGGTCCACAGGTTGCTGGTTCAGTTCATATTATAAAAGCACATGTTGCATTGCTAAAATTGCAGGATCCATTTGGATGCTGTCAGCAGTTGTCTGTGGCAGCTCCCATGTTTCTCTTCTGAAGGAGAAAAAAGTGGAAGTGTAGAACATGGCACTTGCTTTAAACTTCGAGATCAAACCCTACTGAATGAATATTGTTTCTGACCCAAAGGGATCTTCGGAAAGCAGAAGAGCAGTGTAGTGTGGAAAAGGCCAAAGTGGAGGTCCGAGCGCAAAATATGAAGAAGCTGAAAGACAAATCAGAGGAGTATAAATACAAGATCCAGACTGCTAAGGTGTGTGTAGATCCTAATATTTTCATAGACATAGGAGGGAAGTTACAGGGAGGTAACACCACAGTTTTGCCATAAGCACGATTGCTTGGCAGAGCATTCACATTTAAAGGGTATTTCCTTTTCATGGTAAAAAAAAAAATTTGCAAATAAAAATACAGTAAAACCTTGGTTTGAGAGTAACTTGGTTTGAGAGCGCTTTGCAAGACAAGCAAATTAAAAAAAAAATTTTTGACTTGATATACAAGCGATGTCTTGATATACAAGTAGCGTCATGTCACAACTAGGTATAAAAGAAAAGAGAGGCGCCTCTAAGTGTAGCAATATGGTTCCATTTAATGAAGGTTCAATATTTAGCAGCTCACATGGTTGATGATTAAAACAGGCACATCTAAGTATGCAGGCATCTGGGGTAAAGCTTTCCACATAGACCATCCTCCGCACTGTAATCTTCATCACACCCTTCCACGCTGCGCTCCAAAGACTTGCTTTCAGATCACTCTACTGCAGGGTAGTCTTCCCAATCACAATTGCAGACTGACATTGGTGAGAGCCAGTGGTTCAGAAGATGGTCTATGTGGACAGCTTTACCCCGGATGCCTGCATACTTAGATGTGCCTCTTTATCATCAACTATGTGAGTTGCTAAATGTTGAACCTTCATTAAATGTCCCCATACTGCTACACTTAGAGGCGCCTCTCTTCTCTTTTATACTCTGTCGCTCCTTGCTGGATTTTTCTTCTAATCCCCTTGTGGAGGCTTCCATTTGTGGATGGACATTTTATGATGACACAACCTCACATTGCTATAATCTTTGTATATAGACTATAAACTGAAAGACTTATGAATAAATAGTTGTGGAACGAATCATCTGAGTTTCCATTATTTCTTATGGGAAAATTCTCTTTGATATAAGAGTGCTTTGGATTACAAGCATGTTTCCGGAATGAATTATGCTCGCAATCCAAGGTTTTACTGTATACAGAGAACTTATACATTTGCTACACCAGCAATATTGTAATTTTAATGTTCTTAAAAATTGCTTTCCTTTTTAGAACTGCAGGTCATTGTAATTTCCTGTAAAATTCAATTTAGCATCCTGGAGGCCTTCTGTAGACAGTGGGTTTACAGAACTTCCCCAGAAATGTCATTTGCTGCTTGTATGATTGTTTCGGTTATTTTCTCAAGTCTGATTTTAAGGCATCCTCTGCAACAAAAACGTCACTCTGAGATACCCCCAAAGGGTCAAAGCACAACTGCTGTTAAAAACGGGAGTTCTGCTGTTTGTTTCCCCACTCCCACCTAGGAGCGTAGTTTCGCCCTCCCCTCCACCTGCAGCCCATAGGACACTTTACAGGTCCCAGACCACTCACAGGGCACAGCAGGGCTCGTACATGCACAATGGGAAGCCAGCTGTGAAAGAGTCACGATGAGCCAAGATCCTATTTTAATTACGTCTAAAGGGATGCAGACCCTGCAACTTGCATTGCAAGTGAATCAGCTGATCAAAATGAACGCAGCCACAGAAATTGCCTTATAATGAACATAGTTTATAATACAGCCTTTTTCAAATTGGTAGAAATCTGCAACATAGCTTGTTAAATCCTTCGATGCAAATTGATCACCTAAAGCATATTTTTTATTTCTATTTTTAAGTAAGGAAATGTTAAAACCCCTGTTTGTTCAGATTTTTATTGACCAAATTCTAATATTCATTAGGCATAAGACAAATCACTGCCAAGGATTTAACAGATAACAATTGGCAAAGGTCTTGTTGCATAGAGAGTTCATTTTGTACAGCATTTCCAAAGGTCCTATATTACGAAAACTAGGAATGTGTCTAAAGGTGATTTTTTTATTTCTCAACAAAAGTGGAGTTGCTTTTTAAGTCTAGGATCGATGGAGACCTGTATGTGAGGGGAAAATGGTGCTTTTGCAGGGTTATGTATCTTGTCCAATCGGCTGTATTCATCGTCCATACTCAGATGTTGCCTTTGGTTGTCTGCAGGCACCATGGACTTGAGATAGTCGCTTGATCTGGCCACAAATTAGTTTATTGGTAGGAGCTCATCTGCCATGTAAAGGTTTAACTTTTGATAAAATTACATGTTTTTGCTACAATAAATAAGAACCATTAATACTGAACTGTAAAGAAAAAGAAAAAATCCTGAAGAGTATGAGTTGAGGTTGCTAGCCTGCCTTAATCTTTAGGTAACGTTTTTCCATGACTCGCCTAATAATTGTTTTATTTCTCCACATCAGGATGAGCTGACGGCGGCAGGGATGGAAGATTCTCTGACGCATCGTTCTTTGGTGTCACTCTCTGAGGTCTGTAGTTGAACTGCCTTTCTTGCAGAGCATTAGGTTAGAGTCTATAGATGGCATGGAAATATACACTCACCTGACACTTTATTAGGTACACCTGTTCAATTGCTTGGCAACACAAATTTCTAATCGGCCAATCACATGGTAGCAACTCCATGCATTTCGACATCTAGATGTGGGGAAAACGACTTGCTGAAGTTCAAACCAAGCATCAGAATAGGGAAGAAAGGGGATTTAAGTGACTTTGGGGGTGGCGTGGTTTTTGGTGCCAGACAGGCTGGTCTGAGTATTTCAAAAACTGCCGATCTACTGGGATTTTCATGCACAACCACACCTAGGGTTTACAGAGAATGTTTCAAAAAAGAGAAAATATCCAATGAGTGGCATTTGTGTGGATGGAAATCCCTTGTTGAGGTCAGAGGAGAATGGGCAGATGAATGGGTTTGAGATGATGGAAAGGTAACCGTAACGCAAATCACTCGTTACAACCAAGGTATGCAGAATACCATCTCTGAGCGCACAACACCTTGAACCTAGCAGCAGAAGATCACACCAGGTGCCACTCCTGTCAGCTAAGAACAGAAAACGGAGGCTACAATTTGCACAGGCTCACCAAAGTTGGACAATAGAAGATTGGAAAAATGTTGCCTGGTCTGATGAGTCTTTATTTTAGCTGTGACATTCAGATAGTAGGGTCAGAATTTGGCGTAAACAACAAAAAAGCATGGATCCATCCTGCCTTGTGTCAACAGTTCAGGCTGGTGGTGGTGGTGTAATGGTGTGGGGGATATTTTCTTGGCACACTTTGGGCCCCTTAGTACCAACTGAGGATTGTTTAAACGCCCCGGCCTCCCTGAGTATTGTTGCTGACCATGTCCATCCCTTTATGACTACAGTGTACCCATATCCTGATGGCTACTTCCAGCAGGATAATCCGCATGTCATAAAACTCAGATCATCTCAAACTGGTTTCTTGAACAAGACAATGAGTTCCCTGTACTCCAATGGCATTCAAAATCACCAGATCTCCAATCTAGTAGAGCACATTTGGGATGTGGTGGAACTGGAGATTTGCATCATGGATGTGCAGCCGACAAATCTGTAGCAACTGCGTGATGCTATTGTGTCAATACGAACCAAAATCTGTGGGGAAGGTTTCCAACACCTTGTTCTATGGCACGAAGAGTTAAGGCAGTTCTGAAGGCAAAAGGGGGTCAAACCCAGTAATAGCAAGGTGTACCTAATTGAGTGTAATTAATTAGAACAGCAGCTACACACCCTGCTTCCATATTATGTATAAACTTTTCTAGTTTAAAATTGTTTGGTTGGCTGTGCCTAAACACAAAAGAACAGAGATGTGGAAAAAAGGAAAGTCTGGAGTAATCACTCCAGTGACTGCAGATGTAGTATAAAATGTGTACAGATATCCACCACCTTCAGATAAATTGAGAACTCACCAGAAATAATGGCTGTTATGACAGCAGCGTGTGCGCCTTATAAGATGTATGGAAATCCCTCTAGAACAGCATAGCATTTTCACTTATACTTTGAGATGGATTCCCACAACGGATAAATAAAGTTTACCAGGAGCCCAGATGGATTTTCCATAGTGTAGTTCCAAATAGAATCCAGACAATACAGTAAAAAAACAAGTATTTATTTAAAACTCGCATTAGCCGCTGGCGATCCTGAATCACTCAGCGGCGAGACATTCGTACCAAATATCCCGGCATGTTTCATCCAGTAGGATGTTAACAAGCCAGCAAGAACCTTAAGCTTCTGTTTCACAAGTTTTCCTTTGTCTCATTACATGCTGTAAAAGGCCTGTTCAGAGCTTAAAGTGGCTGTAAACCTCAGACATGAAATATGTACAAAGCATATTACTCTATGGTGTGTACTTGACTCAATTAGGAGCACTTATCCACCATTCAAATAGGATGTGACTTGTCATGTATGACAAGTCGCACCCTATTGCCGGCAATAGCAGTGTTCAAATCAATGCGACGCTGACTTGGTGGTGCCGCATCAATTTGAAAAAGTAGAACAGGCACTGCTAATGGCGATTATGGGTGCGACTTTAATAGACATCTGTGCATGAAGCCACACAGATGTCTTCAGTTGCACTGAGATGCGTGCTCATAATTTGGTATGGTGACCTGTATACAGTGGCCAAGTTTGTGGCCTACTGTAACTCCAATCCTTATGAAATCAGATTCACGCATGTGGTTGATGCGCGGGTCTTGTTTTTTTTTGGGATTTAGAGTTATCCTGGGATCTTGAGGGTAATATAACTTCTAGGACACATTTCAAGGAGACCGCGGGCAACTCTTATTTACATCAAAAGAGTTGCCACCTACCCAAATGGAAGGAAAATATACCCTACAGCCAGTTATGTCGGTTACGTAGGAACTGTACAGAATGATACCTTAGAGTATTTATCACAGGCGGATATGTTCAAGAAAAAGTTCCTTGAAAAAGGTTATTAGGAAGAACACATTCATAAGGCTATTGAAAGCTATAGGGTTGGCTGTGGTAGTAGGAGGATTGAGAGTAGGGATGAGGAACATCGTAACGTATTCATCACTAGGTTCAGTAATCAACATTGGGCTGTCAAGAAAGCCATTCAAAAACATTGGCCAATTTTAGGGCAGTACACAGCCCAGTGTTGAGTACTCTCAAAAAAACCCAAGGTGGTCTTCAAACAGGCAAGGAATGTAAAAAGCATGGTGGCACCTAGCCATATTTGGAAAAAACAGGTAGTGACTGATATCCCCCCTGTTTTTGAGTATGGTGGGATCCTTTAAATGTAAATTCAAAAGGTGTAAGGCCTGTGCATTTATACAACATGGGAAAAATAATTTTCTCTTACGTCCTCCGACAGTCGCCGCCTCTTCATATTCGTCACTAATGGGGTTATTGACCTTTGCTCCGTAGGAGTAGCTAGGCAACAGAATATATTAATATCAAAGCTTTTAGCATATCCCACCCCCAGGGGGTGGTCCCCTCAGTCAATACCTCCTTGCTTCCTGCTTACCAACTAAGTTTCACATGCCTAGCTCAGGAGTGCAGGCTGTTCCTGTGCTGGGGCTCTTAGTCTCAGCCACTTTTCTCTTTTTTGATTTTATTTGAAGTTTTTTCTCTCTTTTACTTAGCTGTTTATTTCCAGCATTAGTTAGTTCTTCTGATGAAGATGATCGTGCGGAGCTGGGTCTCAGTCTGGCCACCCTGGATCCCAGGGCTCAGGGCCAGGGGCTTCCCAGCCTGCCATCGAGCGTTCAGCTTAGGTTTTGCCCTGGCACATTGAACGACCCATCCCTGTTCGCTGCAGGGATGCTATCGGTGAGGTGGCTACCTCACTGGACACCATTGCGGTTTCGCACCGCAACTCCACTGCGTCATGCTTGCGACACTCCCTGTCCTCAGTACTGCGGTTTGGTCGCTGGAGCAGGCTCCCCACGCCATCCGGACTGGTAAGTGTATGTCTGTGGGGACCTGTCTTTTTTGGGTGTCAGTCTGGGACTGTGTGACCCTGCATGTCTGTGTGGCTGCTGTGCTCCCTGTCAGCTCCTGTGTGCACTGGCTGCCTGTGTGTGGGCTGTGAGGGGGGGGCTCTCCCGCTCTACTGGGTGTCATATGAAGCAGTAAGATTTTAGACATGCTGTGCGGCGATCCGCCATTTTTTTCTGGGGCAAAAATTATGGTGGCAGGTCCTGTGAGGAACTGCACACGTTTTTGTCACCAAACGCCGCCATTTTGAGCGGCGATCGATCCCACATGTCAGCGCCATGTTCTCTTTGCCCAGGGTTTTGTCCTCAGCCAGCGGCCATGTTTGTGTAGCCTTGCAGAGGCTTCATAGGGGCGGTCAGTCTTGCATCACTTCCTTTTCCTCTGGGACAGCGATCGGTGCAGCATCCTGTGTGAGCTCTCCAGGTTTTATATCTCCTTTTTTCCTGTATTCCTTGCCCAGTTTCTTATCCCTGTGGGGGTCAGTGTGTTCAGTTGGTGCGGTGGGCAGCGTTCGCCGCGATCTTAAAGGGGCAGTACCCTTTATTAATTTTTTGCTAGGGCATGGATTCTCACAGGGTTCGTACGGTCATGAAAATCCTGGAAAAGTCATGGGATTTTGACATGACACTTTCCAGGACTGGAAAAGTCCTGGAAAATGGGAAAACTTACTAAGTTTTGGAAAAGTCATGGAATTGTGTTGTGCAACTATTTATTTTTGTCTCGGGGCCCCCTGTATTCTGTGGGAGCGGGGACAGTAAGTGGGACTATTTTCTGTGTTTCGGGTTTAGGCGGATTAATCTGCCGCAGCGCACAGCTGAAGCCTGATCACTGGTCTCTTCAATATGAATAGACCGTGACAGGCTCGGAACTCTGCGGCAGATTGATCTGCTGAAACTGAAACTAAGAAATCGTGGCTATACTGTCCCGCTCTCAGGGACATACCAGCGAGGGGGGGCGCGTGCACTGGGGGGTGTCAGGCCGGTGTCCGCGGGGCCGCCTGCATCTCCGCACTGGGGGGGGGGGGTGTCAGGCCGGTGTCCATAGGCCGCCCGCATCTGTGTGAAGAAGGCAGCGGCAGAAGGAATGTCAGTGTGGAATGTCAGTGAGGAGTCTCGTGTGCTGGATAGGAGAGGGATGGGATGGGACAGCTGCATAGAGAGGAATTGAACTTTCATATTCCTCATGTCACTGAATGTTGTTTCTCCTCCTCTCAGAAGCTGCACTAGGAATATGGAAAGTTAAATTCCTCTATATGCAGCTGCCCCATCCCCCTCCTATACAACTTCCTTTGCTGGCCCCCCTAAGTGCTCTTTTAGCCCCCTCCGTGCTCTTAGTCTGGCTCCCCCAGTGATCTCCAGTTCCCCCCCCCCCTCCCCCTGTGCTCTACATCCCCCCTGGTTTTCCCTGCCTGCCCCCCCCCCAGTGCTCTCCGCTCCCCTGCGCCTTCCAACCCCCCTGCAAGCCTCTAACCACCTCATGTATTATGTCCGCAGCCTCTAACCATCTCCTGTACCATGTCCGCAGCCTTTGACCACCTCCTGTACCATGTCCACAGCCTCTAACCATCTCTTCTATCATGTCCGTAATCTCTGACCATCTCTTGTCTTTTATCATGTCTGCAGTCTCTGAGGGGGTCTGGAGAGGAGTCAAAAGTGGGAGTGCTGTCGGGATGGGGATCACAGGAGAAGTCAGACATGTGTGGACTGGGGAGAGGAGACTACAGGATAAAACCAGAGCATGGTGCACCTAAGAGGAGGTCAGTGACAGTGCTGCCCGGCCAGTCTGAGGGGGGGGGGTCACTGATTTAAGGGGGCACTGTTATAAAGGTTCCTCCTTTTATCAGGACCCCCCCCCTCCCTTCCTTAGTGCATTCACTCTGTGGAAAGTGGTCTTTGGTCACCAGAGTCCCCCCCTACATTAGAGTTCTCAGCTTTTTCACCCGTGCGCTCGAAGTGACACCCGCTCCCAGCTGCGGCAGTGGTGCTTCCATCTCATCCACTGTAAAACAAGGGACCATTTTTAGTCGTGCTGTATCCAGAAACGAAACCCTAACTGCAGAGGTATTGTACACTACAAAGATTGTCATTTATTTTAGTAAAAATATGCTGGGTGTGACATGGATTTTTTTCTTATTTAACATGTATACATAGACATTTCATGAAACATTAGGTCATGAATATTTACGTGAAGTCATGGAAAAGTCATGGAATTTTATTGGTTAAAATGTGTATGGACCCTGTTTTCAGGATTGCAAGTTTCCTCCCATCCTGGTGGGGGGCCAAGGGGCTGCTGCTTCCCCCGAGGGGGCTGATCTGGCCACTATTGTGGCAAACTTGGCTGCTCAGGTGCAGATGCTGGTGGCTGATCGATCCACAAAACGGCCCAGGGTGTCTATTTCCTCTGATTCAGAGGGCGATGGGGCTGTTATGGCTGGAGTGCCCTTCTCAGGGTCTCACTCATCCCTGGACCTTGTGGGGTCTGACGGGGAGGCTGAGGTGGAAGGGGTTGATAATTCTCCCCCTGCATCGTCTGAAGAGCTTGCACTCATGGATGAGTTGGTTGCTTCTATCAAGCAAACGCTGCATTTGCAGGATGAACCATGTCCTCCTGCTTTGTTGTCCTCTTATGGGACGCAGAGGAAACGCAAAACATCGCAGGTTTTTTCTTGCTCTGCGGAATTTCAGCGTGCGGTTGATGAGCAATGGCGCAACTTAAAAAAGCCTTTTGCTGTGCCGAGTAGGTTCAAGCTGCGTTATCCCTTTACACCGGCTACTGATGAGCGTTGGTGTGTACCGCCTCAGGTGGATCACGCGGTGGCGATTTTGAATAAATCAACTGCGATCCCTGCTGAGGATACCCCGGTGTTCCGGGACCCTACGGACAGGAGATTGGAATCTCTGGCCCGTCATGCCTATACGGTTGCTGGTTCTATGCTGAAGCCTATTTTTGCTTCCATTATGGCAGCCCAGGCTATTGCGGATTGGACGCAGGTGCTCAGGCGCACTCTGATTCTGCCCCGCCGACAACTTTGGCTATGGTGGATCAGATTCATCAGGGTGTCATGTATTTGTGTGATGCGGACTTGGATTTAGTCCCTTTGGCGGCCTGCCTTTCTAGTGTGGCGGTCTTGAACCGTCGCCTGATATGGTTGAAATGTTGGTCGGTTGACCAATCTTCTCGCAAGACTCTGGCAAATTTGCCCTACGCGGGATCCCGCCTTTTTGGCGAATCTTTGGATACTCTGATAAAGGGTATTTCTGGGGGTAAGAGCACTATCTTGCCTCAATCTCACAAGAATAAGTTTGTTCGTGGTAAGAAGAATGCTTCATTTAGGCCCTCTCAGGGGTCCTTCCATGCCTTTCGGTCGCACTATAAGGGCCAGCCCTTCAAAGGCCAAGGCTCCCAGAAGAAGCCGTGGGCGGGTAAGCAGAAGTCCGGCCAGTCCGGATCCGCTGCCCATAACAATGCGGCCTGAAGGGGCGCCCTCACCCGTTTCTGGGGTGGGGAGACGTTTGCTCGGTTTTCTTCAACCCTGGCTGGACCGCGTTCGGGACAGGTGGGTTCAGGAAATCGTTCGATCTGGATACAAGATCGAGTTTCTCTCTCGGCCGGCGAGCAGATTTTTTCCCTCAAACCTTCAGCTGTCTCCGGAGCGCTTGCAGGATCTGCACCTGGCGGTGCGGGACCTGCGGGCCCAGGGAGTGGTGGTTCCGGTGCCTCATCGGGACAGATTTCGGGGGTTCTATTCCAATCTGTTCACTGTGCCCAGAAAGGAGGGCAAAGTACGTCCGATTCTGGACTTGAAAGCTCTGAACCGCTTTGTGCGGGTTCGCAAGTTCCGCATGGAATCCCTGCGCTCGGTGGTGGCTGCCCTGGTTCCGGGGGAATTCATGGCCTCCATCGACTTGAAGGATGCGTACCTACACATCCCCATTTTCGAGGGTTACCAGAGGTACCTTCGATTTGCCATTGCGGAGGATCATTATCAATTCGTGGCGTTGCCCTTCGGTCGCTTCGGCTCCTCGGGTTTTCACCAAGGTGCTTGCGCCGGTTCTGGCTTTACTGAGGGCCCAGGGCATTTCTGTCCTGGGGGGGGTATCTGGGCGATATCCTGATTCGGTCCACGACCAATCAGGGTCTGGTGAACGACCTGTCCATCACGATGCAGACTCTGCAAGAATTCGGCTGGACGATAAATTTTCCAAAATCGACGTTGTGTCCGTCGGTTCGTCTTCCCTACCTGGGGATGATTCTGGACTCTGTTCAGGCGAAGGTCTTCCTGCCGGAAGACAAGCTTCGGACACTTCAGTGCGAAGTCAGGTCCCTCAGGGACGATCAGTGCTCGTCCCTCCGGACGTGTATGAGGTGTCTGGGATTGATGGTTTTGGCCTTCGAGGCGATTCCCTTCGCCCAGTTTCACACACGAGAGCTTCAGGCGGAGGTCCTGGCCGTGTGGGACGGGCGTCCGCATTCTCTGGATCTGCGGATTTCGTTGAGCCGCCACACCCGAAGGGGTCTTTTGTGGTGGCTCCAGTCCCCGGCGGTGTCGGGGGGCAAGTCCTTTCGTCCCTTGTCGTGGACGGTGATCACCACGGATGCCAGCCTGTCGGGCTGGGGTGGTGTTCTGGGCGTTTTGTCCGCCCAGGGAACTAGGTCGGAGGAGGAAGCTTCCCTTCCGATCAACATTCTGGAATTGCGAGCGATAAATCTCTGTCTTCTGCGTTGGACGGACAGGCTTCAGGGCCGTCCAGTTTGGGTGCAGACGGACAGTGCCACAGCGGTGGCCTACATCAACCACCAAGGGGGCACCAGGAGTGCCCGGGCGGCTCGGGAAGTGGCCGACATTCTGTCTTGGGCCGAGACGCACGTCCCGGCGATCTCTGCAGTTCACATTCCGGGGGTGGAAAACTGGCAGGCGGATTATCTGAGCCGCCAGACCCTGGACCAGGGGGAATGGTCCCTTCACCCGGATGTCTTCCAGATGTTGTGCACGAAGTGGGGGTCCCCAGATGTGGACCTGTTCGCGTCTCGTCTAAATCACAAGGTGGAAAGGTTCGTGGCAAGGACGCGCGATCCTCGGGCAGACGCCTCGGACGCGTTAGTGACGCCCTGGCATCAGTATCGTCTGATGTATGCCTTTCCACCGATTCAGCTGCTGTCCAGGTTCCTTCGCAGGTTGGCCTCGGACCCGAAAACGGTGATTCTGGTGGCACCGGACTGGCCTCGCCGGTCTTGGTACGCAGACCTCGTGAATCTGGCGGTCGACGCTCCGTGGCGTCTGCCTCTTCGAGCAGACCTTTTGTCTCAAGGACCGATATTCCATCCTGCTTTACAGTCACTGGCTTTAACGGCCTGGCTGTTGAAAGCCAGGTCTTGAAGGATAGGGGTCTCTCCCCTGAGGTCATTCCCACTTTGATCAAGGCCAGGAAGGCCTCTTCAGGGAAGATTTACTACCGTACTTGGAAGGCGTATTTTGCCTGGTGTGAGTCCAGGGGGTATTCCCCTCGCTCATACTCGGTGTCGAGAGTGCTGGCTTTCCTTCAAACGGGCGTGGACCAGCGTTTGGCGTTGGCCACGATTAAGGGTCAGATTTCTGCGCTGGCCGTTTTTTTTCAACGTTCTGTGGCGTCTAACTCTTTGGTTAGCACCTTTTGTTCAAGGGGTGCGACATTTGGTCCCTCCTAGGAGGGAGCCTTTGTCTCCATGGAATTTGAACCTTGTTCTGTCCGTGTTGCAACATGCTCCTTTTGAAAATATCAGGGAGATCTCGTTGTCTTTGTTGTCCAAGAAGGTTGCCTTCTTAGTGGCGATTACTTCGGCTCGCAGGGTGTCGGAGCTGGCGGCCTTGTCCTGCAAGTCTCCGTATTTGGTGCTTCACTTGGATAAGGTGGTCTTGCGACCTAACCCATCTCTTCTTCCGAAGAGAATTTCTGAATTTCACCTCAATGAGGACATTGTCTTGCCTTTGCTTTGCGCGAAGCCTAAGCATCCGAAGGAAGTGGCTTTACATTCCTTGGATGTTGTTAGGGCAATCAGGGTTTACCTGTCATCGACAACATCCTTTCGCAAGTCGGATTCTCTTTGTCCTTCCTGAGGGACCTCGGAAGGGCATGGCGGCGTCGGCTTCTACCATCGCCAAATGGATCAGACAGACCATTGAGCAGGCCTATGCTTTGAGGGGGAAGGTTCCTCCCGTGCCTGTGAAGGCGCACTCTACCAGATCTCGGAGTACGTCTTGGGCCTGTCATCATCGGGCTTCTGTGGCCCAGGTGTGTAAGGCGGCGACTTGGTCGTCCGTTCACACCTTCTCCAATTTTTACAAAGTGGATGTTCGGGCATCGGCAGATGCTCCTTTTGGCCGTAAAGTCCTTAGTGCGGCGGTGCCTTAGGGTCCCTTATTTGGGCCCTTGGCTGTTGGGGTGTTTTTACCCCTGAGTTACTTGTTTTTTCCTGGGTTGTTGCTCCTGTTGAGCACGTTTTCCTGTTGCCCCATTGGATCTCTTACTTTGGTAAGGTTCTTTTCTCTGATGTGGGTATTGCGTTGCTTTAGGCGTGGTTGCTGTTTTCCCACCCCTCATGTCTACACTGCTTTGGGACGTCCCCATTAGTGACGAATATGAAGAGGCGGCGACTGTCGGAGGACGTAAGAGAAAATGGAATTTTTGTAAAATCTTACCTGTAAAATTCCTTTCTGAGTCCTCCGACAGTCGCCGCCCCCGCCCCTCTTTTGGGGGTTTGTTTATGTACTCTACTGCTATTCTACTGAAACTGAGTTGGTAAGCAGGAAGCAAGGAGGTATTGACTGAGGGGACCACCCCCTGGGGGTGGGATATGCTAAAAGCTTTGATATTAATATATTCTGTTGCCTAGCTACTCCTACGGAGAAAAGGTCAATAACCCCATTAGTGACGAATATGAAGAGGCGGCGACTGTCGGAGGACTCAGAGAAAGGAATTTTACAGGTAAGATTTTACAAAATTCCGTTTTTGCAACAGGGAAAGATATTTAACATTCAGCAATTCATCTGTTGTAGTACCCAATTTGTTTTATATGGACTCAGGTGTCCATGTGGGTTGTTCTATTTGGGGAGAACGGTTCGGGCCATGAGAACCAGGCTTGGCGAACATCGCCGCTACATAGAACAAAAAAAGGACAAGCACAGCGTCCCCCAGCATTTTTGTCAAATGCACGGGGGCAGTATGGTGGGATTGGAGTTGCTTGGCATTGATGCCATTTCAATTGCCCTGCCAGAAGGTGAAAGGTTTTCACGATTATGTATGCGTGAAACCTTCTGAATCTTTACGCTCAATTCTATGTCCCCTGAGGGTTTAAATGAGGCGCTGGAGGTTAGTACCTTTTTGATTTAGTTTTATAAAAATATATGTGACTTCTATGGAAAAATAGAAATTATTATTATTTCTATATACCTTTTTTTTTTTAATTTTTTTATTTATTTTTGTAATTGATTTTTTAAGTTTTTGCGTATCATGTAACCAATCCTTTTAATTATGTATTTATTTTATTTTTTTATCAGAATAGGAATTATCTTTATTGCCAACTAACATTGGTCCAGCTTAATATTATCGATCTCTTATATCTGAAGGGCTACTGGGGATGCATATAAACCAATGTAGCAGCCTGTGCTACATACAGTGACGGCAATCTTCCGGGTCCTGCTCAAGCAATTTCCCTCTGCACGTTTAACACAGGGGGTCACTCTCTGTGCACTACCACCATTCAGAGTATGACTGGTATTTTTTGTTTCAATGAAAACCACATTCTCAGAGTGGACAAGGTGGAGAGGAGGGGTTGATGCCATCAGGATCTACCCTAGTTCCATCAGAAAACATTGTGTATTCACTGAAAAAAATGTAAAGGGAATGGCAGAGGTGCCAAGTGAACGAGGCCCTGTGTGCAGTGTGCTGAGGGTAAGGCTGCTTGAGCAGGACTCAAAAGATTGTGGCCATCACTTTAGCACATGCTAATACAGTTTTTCAGCATCTCCTGTGGCCCTCTATACAGTTGGGCAAAAAAGTATTTAGTCAGCCACCAATTGTGCAAGTTATCCCATTTAAAAAGACGAGGCCTGTAATTTTCATCATAGGCATACTTCAACTATGAGAGGCAAAATGAGAAAAAAATCCAGGAAATCGCATTGTCTGAATTTTTAAATAATTTATTTGCAAATTATGGTGGTGGAAAAATAAGTATTTGGTCAATAACAAAAGTTAATCTCAATACTTTGTTATATACCCTTTGTTGGCAATGACAGAGGTCAAACATTTTCTGTAATGCCTCGTTTCCACTGAGTGGTACGGTTCGGTACGGTACACATTGCGTTTCCACTGTCAATAGTACCCTTTCATGATAGGCGTGGTGTAGCAGGAAAGCTGTGATAGAGAATTCTCTGTCAACCAATCAAAGTTCTGCAGAGTATAGCTCCACCCTGTTGGTACGGTACTAATGTTCTTGGTACCCCAACGAAAGGGTACCAAAAAAGTGGTACGGTACGGTTCGGAATTAGGGTACCATTCATAATGGAAACGGCATAAATAGCGTACCGTACCAGAAAGCTCAGTGGAAACGGGGCATAAGTCTTCACAAGGTTTTCACACACTGTTGCTGGTATTTTGGCCCATTCATCCAGATTTCCTCTAGAGCAGTGATGTTTTGTGGCTGTCGCTGGGCAACACAGACTTTCAACTCCCTCCAAAGGTTTTCTATGGGGATTGAGATCTGGAGACTGGCTAGGCCACTCCAGGACCTTTGAAATGCTTCTTGCGAAGCCACTCCTTCGTTGCTCGGGCAGTGTGTTTGGGATCATTGTCATGCTGAAGGACCCAGCCACGTTTCATCTTCAATGCCATTGCTGATGGAAGGAGGTTTTCACTCAAAATCTCACAATACATGGCCCCATTCATCCTTTCCTTTGCACGGATCAGTCGTCCTGGTCCATTTGCAGAAAAGCAGCCCCAAAGCATGATAGGTATGGTGGTGTTTGGATGAAACTCAGCATTCTTTCTCCTCCAAACAGGACGAGTTGAGTTTTTACCAAAAAATTCTACTTTGGTTTAATCTGACCATATGACATGTTTCCAATCCTCTTCTGGATCATCCAAATGCTCTCTAGCAAACTTCAAATGGGTCTAGATATGTACTGGCTTAAGCAAGGGGACACGTCTGGCCCTGCAGGATTTGAGTCCCTGGCGGCGTAGTGTGTTACTGATGGTAGCCTTTGTTACTTTGGTCCCAGCCAGCCCCTCACCCCCCCCCCCCCCCACCCACCGCCTCCCCCGTGTAGTTTTGGGATTTCTGCGCACCGTTCTTGCGTGGATCCCCAGATCGAGGGAGATTATCAGTGGTCTTGTATGTCTTCCATTTTCTAATAATTGCTCCCACAGATGATTTCTTCACACCAAGCCGCTTGCCTATTGCAGATTCAGTCTTCTCAGCCTGGTGCAGATCTACAATTTTGTTTCTGGTGTGCTCTTTGGTCTCGGCCAAAGTGGAGTTTGGAGTGTGACTGTTTGAGGTTGTGGACAGGTGTCAGGTCTTTTATACTGATAACAAGTTCAAACAGGTGTCATTAATACAGGTAATGAGTGGAGGACAGAGGAGCCTCTTAAAGAAGAAGTTACAGGTCTGTGAAAGCCAGAAATCTTGCGTTTGTAGGTAACCAAATACTTATTTTACCATGGAATTTACCAATTCATTGGAAATCGTACAATGTGATTTCCTGGATTCCTTCCCCCCATTCTGTCTCTCATAGTTGAAGTGTACCTTTGATGAAAATTACAGGCCTCATCTTTTTAAGTGGGAGAACTTGCACAATTGGTGGCTGACTAAATACTTTTTTGCCCAACTGTATATAAGATAAGGATAATTGTATCTTTGCAAGCTGGACCACTATGGATCGAAGTTGGCAGTAAAGATAATTTTTTGGAGTACACTTTAAAGTTCTGACTACAAATGCTGGCCTGCCTTCGCTCTAGGTCTTAAAGATTAGACTGTATTCATTTTAAGCCATTTGTGAGACAATTCTTGGGTACAGCAGAGAGAAAAAAAACCTTACAAAACCTTAATTACAAACTCTCTCCTGACTTTTTTTTCTGCCTTGTGCTGTCTTGAAGTCTTCTCCGCTGCCCTTAACCACTTCCCACCTGCCCTATAGGCGATTGATGGCGGTAAAGTGGTTGCATTATCCTGGCCAGATGTCATATAACGGCGGCAGGATAATATGCTCTGCGCGCCCCCGGGTCACACTGACACACCGCATCTCCGATCTCGGTAAAGAGCCTACTGACGTAGGCTCTTTACCATGTGACCAGCTGTGTCCAATCACGGCTGGTCACATAGTACACAGGAAGAGCCGTTGGATCGGCTTTCCGCAGTACGTGCCTGACAGCCACTAGTAAACGAGAGCTGATCCTGACAGGGGGGGGGGTCTGCACTGGTAATCAGATCATTGATTACCAGTGCAGACCCTCGGGGGGGGGGGGGGTGCCACTAGAACCACCAGGGATGCCCACTCATGACCCCAGGGATGCCCACTATGGCCACCAGGGATGGCAATCAGGGCTCAGGGAGCCCGCCAGTTCCCTCCCCATCAGTGCTGCCTGCCAGTGCCTTCCCCATCAGTGCTGCCCACCAGTGCCCATCATTGCCATCTATCAGTGCCCCCCACCAGTGCCCATTATTGCCCATCAGTGCTGCCTATCAGTGCCGCCTATCAGTGCCCACCAATGCTGCATATCAGTGCTATCAGTGCCACATATCAGTGCCCATCAGTGCCTCCTCATCAGTGCCTGTCAGTGCAGCCTCATCAGTGACGGAAAAAACTTATTTATTTACAAAATTGTATAACATAAACAAAAAAAACTTTTTTTTTTTTTTTCAAACTTTTTGGTCTTTTTTTTTTTATTTGTTTAGCAAAAAAGAAAAAACCTTGCGGTGATCAAATACCACCAAAAGAAAGCTCTATTCGTGGGGGGAAAATTACATAAATTTGGTGTAGGTACAGTGTTGCATGATCGCGCAATTGTCATTCAAAATGCAGCAGCGCTAAAAGCTGAAAATTGGCCTGGGCAGGAAGGGGGTGAAAGTGCCCTGTATTGGAAGTGGTTAAAGTAGATGTAAACCCTCACATATACCAAGTGAAGTGAACAGCATCAGATGATACACAGGGATGAAACAAATCTTCCTATGTATGTTTTACTTGTATATGTGCTGTATTCAGCTTTTGATATGGTTTAGAAAGTGCACGTCCTGTTAGAATTTTCTCTTCCTGATTCACCTGTGGGAGGGAAGTTTGGCCATATGCTGTGAGACAGCTGATTGGAGGAAAGGCGCACACCCCCTTTTCACATAGGCAGAAACATGCAGAGTTGTGCTGTGAATAGATCAGCTGTCTGCTAATCTATTCATAGCACCCACCCCACACAAAATTCAGCCTGGTTTTCTCTCAACTGAGGGAGAACTTGTCAGAAGTTATCATGCTGATAACAGAAGAATGGAGCAGGAAAAAGTTACAGGACTTTAGGCTTTGAAGAGAGATAAGAAAACACTACAGATGTGCCCAGGTCAAATTTCATCAATCAAGTGTATATCCACTTTAAGAAAACCTTTATTGACCTGTGCTCCCATTTCTGACTGTGCCTTCCAACAAAGTTACACACCTGACTTCATGCTGAGGAGTGGCTTCAATACTTTTTTGTGGCATTCTAAAGTATCTTTTTCTGCTGAGTGTTTATATAGGTGTCCTTTTATGAAACGGAGATGAGCTCATTTCCGATCATTCTCAGTTTATGAAACAGAGATGATCGGGGGAGAACATGTTCTTCGCTCATCTCTTCACATGGAGAATCTGTCATTGACTGACACAGAAACAGCCAGGTTATGAAGCTGCGATCTCCGCACTTCACTGGTGATCTGGACCAGAATTCACACTCCCGGATTCACCAGCCTGGAGCTTGTGAATCGGGGAGTGAAGACCAAATCGGGGGAGAACTGAGGGGGAAGAAGGAAGATTATTGACATCCTTCTTCCTCGTTCAGACCTCCCCAACACAGTATATATATATATATAATATAATATAATATAATATAATGTATGCGTGTATGTGTGTGTGTGTGTGTGTGTGTGTGTGTATATATATATATATATATATATATATATATATATAATATATAATTTATGTAAGGGGACTATTTATTAACTTTAGTGGGGATCGTGTATTCAGCAGTGATAATTTATCAATGCTTATTAAAAGAGCACCAGTGATTTTCATAGTACGGTAATCTCGCTTTCTCTCACGAGATTACAGGCGCCCCATTCACTTGTATAGAGATCTCGGCCGTTCGCCGAGGAAACACTTCTCCTCTGATCACCCTGGGAGAACTGAAGTTCTCCGCTTCATAAAAAGGGTGCCAGAGGAGATAATTTTCCCCGGAGAACTGCAGAGAAGCGAACAGAGAAAAAAATTCACCCTTTCATAAACGTATACCATAGTCCTGTGAGAAACCAAGATGTGTGAAAATTAATGCTGCAGGCACTCCACTATTTCAAAAGTGTAAGCAAATAATCCCAAATGCCGCATTATTTGGGATTTTTCTGCTGAGTGCTTGCTCAAGAAATAAAATATTAAATCTGGGGCAGTCAGGTATTTAGCATTTAAGATTGAGGTCAGCAATGGCTGCCTATAATTTTCTGAATACAGTAGTACTTCAAATTGGTGGAACTCTATGTATTTAAAGAGAGATGGTCTCCTTGCCCAATGCCCATGCAGGGCAAAATAACCATGTCTCTGGATAGGGAATCCCAACTCCCATAGCGCTTTATCAGCACTCCCTCACAAATCCTCGCTCCTCTGCAGCTGGTGAGAATATCTGACACATCTGGGTATGGAGCAAAATATGACCTGCTGCCCAGTTTTGCCCTGGCCTAGCAAGCAACTGCTAAAGCCAAGCACTGTAACATGACAGAGGGTTTGATGTCACCGCTCCCCTGGGGTCACCAACACAGCAGATCTCAGGCCTGTTGGAGATACAAGCTGCAATAAAATGTTTTTACCTCTCCCACTATTTACAATATATTGAAAAAACACTATCACTAGATACACAGAAAAAGGCTACATTGTAGTTTTCAATCCAATAGGTCCGTGTTTTTGCTGCTTGTAATGTTTAATCTTTAATGTTTTTCAGATGCTGGCAGAGCTTAAAGCACAATCAACAGCAACAAAGGAAAAGCTTAAATCTTACCTGGACTTGGCTCCAGTAAGTTGCATTAATTGCACTGTATATTTTAAGGAATATAAGATTTAAGGCAAAGCTTTGCCATTGAGAGTTAACAAAGCTTCCCTGTCCCTTCCTATTGGCCATTGAAACAGCTGATCATATGGGGCAATAGGAATGTATTGGGACTGCTGTAGGTGCTGGTGCCTGCATTATTCACCTGCAAGGTTTGTGTTTTTTGTTTTTTAATCTTGTGTCTCTAGCAAGCAGGCAAGTTGGGGGAATGTGCCCTTTATTTCCTTTACAACCTTCTAATTGTACATGTAAATATGATCAGCATAATGTGTTTATTACATATGCAGTTTGAGAGTATGGCTTAGTCCAGTGGCTGTGCTTCACAGCCTTTTCGGAACATAACTTGTGTTTTTAATTCACGATCTTTTCTGCACATTTTGCCTAAAGCAACTCTGACTCTAATTTGACTACTTAAAATGACCTGGTTACCTGGAAAGAAGACTGTAAATACTAAAGCTGGCCATACACTGTTAAGATTCATCCATACTAAACAGTGTGGATGGATGAATCCCCCAGCCCAGGCTATTGCAATTTGACAGCCATCATCGGCAGCTGTCAGGATACTCACACAGTGGCTGCATCTGATTAGATGCAGCTGCTGTTTGGAACAAAATATTCGGGCAGACTCAATAAGTCCGTAAAACAGAGCAGGGCCGCGCACTGAGTAAATTGTGGCTGAATTAGCAGGAACTGGCTGACATTTGCTCAGTGTATGGCCAACTTTACCTCCTCCTGTTACCTGCACAGAGAAAATCACCACTACTTGAAATCTGTTCCAAAACCAACACTTGTGGACATGTCAATCTCCTGTGTCCCCTTCCCTACAAGCAGAATACAATGATCCCTGTTGCTGACTATAGCTAGCACTGATCGGGGGAAAAAAACATGACAGCCTGGTTGTACACAGGTCGATCGATACGACCAGCTACCTCCATACATGGATTGGAATTCGTCCGCTCCCTGCTGAATCCGCTACTATTTCAATTCATGTATGGCCGGCTTTCCAGATGAACCTTTTTATTTAAAATATTCATATTCGCTACAGATCTACTTAAAAGCAGAGTTCCACTAGTTTTTGTGTTTGTTAAAAGTCAGCAGCTACAAAAAGTGTAGCTGCTGACTTTTAATAAACCCACACTCCCCTGTCCCACGGTCCAGCGATGCGGCCGGCAGGAGCCTTGGGTCTCATCTCCCCGGGTCTCATCTCTCTTGGGTCTCCTCTCTCACTACTGTGGGCACCTGGCTGTGACAGCTTGCGGCTCTACAGCCAGGTGCGCACTGTGCATGCGTGAGTTGCGCTGCGTGTCCTGAGTGAACAGGCAATCTTCTGGGACCTGTGACGTTTCCCAGAAGATTGCAGGGAGGGGAAGAGGATAACTTCTGCTCGAGCCGCCTAGGTGGCCCGAGCGGAAGTGGGAGCAGGTTCCTGTCAAAACTAGGTACCTGCTCTCCTCCCCCCCCCCCCCCCCCCCCAAAAAAAAAAAAAGATCTTCCAGATGTGTAATGTCAGGGGGTCAGGAGGCCTTAAAGCGGAAGTTCCACTTTTACGTTTTGCATTCTAGTGTATAAAATGGAATAAAGACAGGTTCTCTCATTGACCCACTGTGGCCTTTTTCTTTTAGAATCCATCTCTGGTAAAAGTGAAGATTGAAGAGGCCAAAAGGGAACTGGTAAGTTGCTCTGTGGCCCAGTGATTGTGACTGCCTACCTGCAGTCATTCAGTACCTCTCTAAACAACTTTTACATTATAAATCTAGAAAATCATAGTGAAAATTTGGATCGGGAACATGTTTTGCTGATAGTTTTAGACAATGGGAGCTTCAGCCTGAATCCTCATTCTCTTCCTAGAATTTCTTCCTCTGTCCACCAGATGTCTTCACCCCTAGTGGTGACCGAACAAACTGCAACAAGTTTGGAATCTCTGGTGTCAGTAGCTACAGAGTTTTTTTTTTTTTTTTTTTTCCCTGTTATCTAAGGGCTAATCAACACTAAATGCAGTGACAGATGTTTTACCACACAGTAAAACTGCAGGGACACCGGAAATCATTGTTTCCTATGTGTCCGATTCACACTGCAATGCAGCCCAGAGCTGTGGTAAAATGCAGAGCACTGTGCCAAATTGCACTGTAATAATAAAATGCTTAATACAATACACAAGATCAGACTATCAGAAAATCGTTTGAAGTGATCGTACTGTAACCTGATCGTCGGCACACGTTTCGAGAGCCAATCATGACAGTTCATCCAAAATTAGCCGAAACATCCAGACAAACATAAACATTTTTCTTGTATGATACCAGACTGTACAATTTTCGTTTAATCAGTACTGCATTCGTCAAAAAAAAAAAAAAAAATTTGGAATCGCAAGATCACGCATACTTAATACATTGCATTGTCGTATGAGAGTTTTCGGAACTCTAGCACTGGTGTGTCGTGAAGGGTCCACTGTGTTCCGCGGCAAAATGACCCCAACTTAGGCAGCTATCTGCTCAATAATCACTGCTGGCCCATAGGTTGTTACAGCGGTGTCGGTACGGTGCCGGTCCACTGTCTAAAACTCACTCCCCACTACCACAGGCACTCGGGAAGCTGTGCAGGCCTCCCGACCACGTCTTGCCAACCGATTATATCATCGGTTGCTGTGGGCGGGTTAGGCGTACAAGCATGGGCTTGCTGGGATGTGGGAGCCGGGAGATGCTGGCTGATGCACTTTTCCCCAGGGGAGGCAAAGCGGAGTGTGAGGAGGGGAGAAAAACCAGGATGAAGGCTCTTCAGTGGCTGCATTTGAGTGCCTCTGAGCTCCGTGAGGTACAGGATTTTTAACCTTTGAATGGTGATTGCTTTGCTTTTCTTTTAATGAAAATATATGGGTATATACATAAGGATGAAGGTTAAAAAAAGAGGTGTGTTTTAATTACTGTATTATATTACTGATACTGGCAGCTTTACTTTTTTTATATTCTGCCTGCACATTTTTTTTCTTTTTATTTTAATCCACTTGCACATCTGCTGCAGTTTGACCGCAGCGCAGGTGAAGTGCAGGATACCTGCGGTTTTCCTGTACATTACCTGTGGTTTCTCATAGACTTCTATTATGTCTCTTTTTTTTTTTTTTTTGGTGGACTTTCAAAAAATGCAACAAAAATATAGGACATAATAAAAGTTTATGAGAAACTGCAGGTAACGCACATAAAAACCACTGGTATTCTGCACTACACCTGCTCTGTGGCCAAACTGCAGTGAGTCAATGTGACAGTGCCCTAATTGTAAAAACTGTTCTGTAGGTTTTTTCCACTTCAAGACCACAATACGTATATATACGTTATGGCTGAAGATATCAGTCATAACCTCTGTATTTTTTGCAGCTGGCTTTCTAATATAAGCGTTCCAAATGGCTCATGACCCATTGAGACGCTTTCAGAAGCGGCAGCAGGGGGTCCCCCCCAACCCCCCCTTTTCCACCTGCTCACCCGACAAAACAATCCAATGGTGCGGCCAGCTAGTCCCAGAGGCGATGAAATTAGATTATCTTTGATCGCCTCTATGGCTTTGATGAAGCTTATGTCATGACATCACGTCTGAACCAGACTGGGAGGAGTAAACTAAACTATTTTGCTTTATTTTGGTCTATTGCTTTTAAAAGGTAAAGGAAAGATTTGGGGTCTTGACCCCAGATATCTCCATAAAGAGGACCTGTCAGTCCTATTTCTATTACAAGGAATGTTTACATTCCTTGTAATAGTAAAAAAAAGTGCTAAAAAAACAATTATAGGGATGGGGAAAAAAAAAAACAAGACAAAAAAAAAAAATGTTATGCGCCCCCCCCCATCCCTCTGTGCTCACGCGCAGAAGCAAATGGATACATAAGTTTGACATTTTTGTTTGGTGTGTCTCCAGATTCTGCCAGATTTTAAAGGGTGCCTTGGTTGAAAAAAGGTTGAAAAAAACTGCTCTAGCACTTTAGTATCCTCTTAATTTTCGATTTAGGACTAGCATGCAAAAAAAATGGACGATCATTCATGCGATATTCTCATTGTGTGTAGTTTTGCATTGCCCTACATTACAGTGAATAAAGAATACATTTTTTATGCTTAGCATCAAGTTTATTGAAAACTAAAAAGGGAACCAAGTGATGCACTTAAATGTGCACCACACTGCCCCCTACCACAGTCGGCAATGCAAAGCGGCAAATCACTCCAACTGCTCTGCGTTGCAGTGTGAATTCGCCCTGAAGCTACATGAAGTTTACCCAGGTGTACTGAAAACAAAATTGTATCACACTGTAATACTGCACTGTTCAGTAGAAAGCAATATTTGTCTGTCCTTACCCACTTACCGACTGGGCACTTTCACCCCCTTCCTGCCCTGGACAATTTTCAGCTTTCAGTGCTGTCGCACTTTGACTATTGCACGGTTGTGAAACACTGTACCAAAACAACATTTTTATCATCTTTTTTTTTTTTTTTTTTTTTTGCGCTATAAACAAAAAAGTGTGACCATTCTGAATAAAAAGCAATATTTCTCTATCGTTCAACAGACGCAGCTCCTTCTCTTCATGACTTATAGGGTTATGCTGCTCCTCATAGGAATACACTAGGCAGGAAAAAAAACATAACCACACCTATGGGGGCTGTCCCTGCAGGCATAACCCCTCAGACTCTGCTATCATCAAACAGTTTGTTCTGCCTAGTGTTAGGAATAGGACCTAGCTCCCTGCTGGGACTTCGGTCTTAGCTGTGACAGGGAAAGTTTTTGTGATTTTATTTTTTAACTAGTTAGTTCCTGAGGACCAAGATCCAGAGGAACTACAAGCAACAGCCGGCTGTGGTTTTGCACTGGATAAACTAGATCCTTAAGATCTTCCAGCCTGGCCAGCGAGTGTGAGCAGGTTATAGTCCAGAACTAGGCCTCGCCACAACAGTACCCCGATGGATGGAGACCAACCTGCGAGTGGACAGTCTCGCTGGGACGCATTGACCTGCAACGCCCTGAGTCACAGCTTCCCCTTGGCTGACAGCATCCCCATCCCGAGTGGGAGGTGATCTGTTTTGGTGCGGCGCCCACCTGGTACTGTGGTATGATGAGTAAAATTGTCCCCCCAAACATACTTGGCGGGCGTGGACCCCTCCCTGGAATGGTCGGACCTTAGGGGCTCCCTCAGTTCCCTGGCACCCCTGAGGACTAATCTGGTGTACCCCTTGGCATTCCCCTACCTTTAGCAGGTTTTACCTTGGGGGGGGGGGGGGGGGTGCGGTAAAAATGCGGCCGTTATGGTGCTTATTTGAGGGGGGGTGGATTGTCCTGGGTGGGTCCCTGGCTAGGTACCTTTTTTAGATGCCTATTGTTCTGGGACCCCTTTGGGGGGATCCTGGAGACTGCATGGCGTGCCGGGGGGCCCCATTTTGCTGTGGTTCATGATCTCTGTGTGCCCATTAGTTTGCATGGGCAGCCATTTTCTATGCTTCCCCATTGAGACTGTATGAGCTGCCATTTTCTTGAGGTCCGTAGGATGGACAGGCATGCGGCATGGCTTGTAATGATAGAGGCAGACCTTCTTCCTCTTCCTGTGCAGACAGTGTTAGTTTCCTTTTTACACTGATCAGGCTGGATGCTTCTGTGGTCTAGTAACATTCCTGGGTTTCCATGTGGATTTTTTCCTCTTCTGCTTTGCTATTACATAATAATCAGGGATTGTGAATCCGCGGTAATAGCGGTGGGACCGCGTTTTTCGTGGTCTTACAGGGATATTACACAAAAAAAGCAATGGAGTCCCAGGATAGAAATTCACCTGCAGACACCCTGGAAGCTACTGCGGGACCCTCCGGTTCACAGTCGCAGGTTTTTTTTTGCAAAGTCTGATGTCAAAAGTGGATTTTGTCATTTCTGGTGCTACCAGCCGCAAACACCCTCCGCCCTCACCTCCATCAGCAGGGTCTTCGGATTCTGAGATAGATAGTCGCCGCGGACGCAGACCACCTTGAGGGGTCGGTGTCTTCACATTCTGACGGTGAAGAGGACCTGTTCTCCTCAGCCACTGTGCAGGAATGCACATTGGTGGATGCCCTGATAGTTTCTATGTGGGAAACTCTCTAAAATTGGCTGATGAACCTACAGCATCAGATACGCAGGTGTCTTTTTGGCTCCTGCAAATTCCGTAAATTGGGCAAGGTATTCCCTTGTCCAGAATTGTTTCATACTATTGGGGATGAACAATGGCTACGCATTAAGCACATGTTGGTGGTGCCAAATCGTTTTGCACGTTGTGATCCTTTTGAGGAGGCAGTGTCCAAAAGGTGGGTTGTACCACCGAAAATGGATTCTCCGGTGGCCAGGTTGAATAAAGCGACACTGGTACCAGTTGAAGAGTCTCCAACCTTTCCAGACCCCGTGGATAGGACGGGTGGAATCCTTGTCCCGCCATTTACATGTGGTAGAAGGCCACATGTTAAAGGCTACCTTTTGTGAATGTTTTAGTAGCGCAGACTGCTACTGAATGGGTGAAATTACTGAAAAGTAACTTGGAAACGGCACGGCTTCCCCCTGTGTTTCTGGAACTAATACACCAGTTGACCCAAGCCCTGGTGTTCATGTGTGATATGTCCCTATGGCCTTGTTGGTGGCCAGGATGTCGGCAGTGGGGATTGCTATTGGGCGCATGGTATGGCCAAAATGCTGGTCGGCTGACCAGGCTTCTAAGAAGGCTGTGACTGATCTTCCTTTTACAGGGGAGAGGCTGTTTGGATCCTCCCTGAACGAGTTGATCAAAGGTACCACGGGGGTAAGCGCACTAATCTGCCCCAATCCTCTAAGGGCAAGGCGCCGCGTACTAGGCGGGTTCCTTCCTTTACTGCTCAAACTTCTTTTTCGTGCCTCCGGGTTGCAAAAAAAAAAGGTAAACAGTTTAGGTCTTCTGGGGGTTCCAAGAAGCCATGGTCAGGAAAAGCGAAGTCCGGACAATCTGAACCTGCAGAAGCCATGGTCAGGAAAAGCTAAGTCCGGACAATCTGAACCTGCAGACAAGTCCTCGGCTGCATGAAGGGGCGCCTTCATCTGGGGTGGGGGGACGTCTTTGATTCTTTCAGGAACCCTGTACCTCCTTGATTCAGGACAAATGAATTCCGGTCTCGTCCATCGGACAGGTTCTTCCCGTCCAATCTTCAATTAAACCCCAGTCCAGGTAAAGGACTTGCAAGGGGCGGTACATGACTTGCTGTCGCAAGGAGTGATTGTGCCAGTTCCCACTCAGGAAAGTTTTCAGGGGTTTTATTCAAACCTATTCACCGTGCCCAGAAAAGAATGCAAAGTGCGTCCCATCCTGAATCTCAAGGCCCTGAACCGCTTCGTGCGGGTACAGAGGTTTCGGATGGAGTCCATCCGCACGGTAGTAGCATCTCTGCATCAGGGAGATTTCTTAGCCTCCATAGATATCAAGGACTCCTATCTACACATCCCTATCTACGCTGGACACCAGAGGTTTCTTCGTTTTGTGGTAGCAGAGGAGCGTTATCAATTTGTTGCGTTACCCTTTGGTCTCCCCTCCACTCCCAGAGTATTTACCAAGGTACTAGCACCGGTATTAGCACTGCTGCGCCGGCGGAGGATTGCTGTAATGGGGTACCTGGATGATCTCCTGTTGAGAGTGGACTCTCATTCAGCCTTGTTGGGGGATCTGACAATCACGGTCAGAACTCTGCAGGAGTTCGGTTGGAACATCAATTTCAAGAAATCCACGCTGACTCCGGTTCTGAGACTGGATTATCTGGGCTTGACTCTGGATATAGCCTTGGGGAGGGTTTTTCTTTCCCTGGACAAGCTGCAAAATTTGCAGGGAGCGATTCAGTTGTTGTTGGACAACAATCTGTCCCCTCTACGAGTTTGCATGCGAGCCTTGGGTCTGATGGTCTCGACCTTCGAGGCGGTTCCGTTTGCTCAGTTCCATACAAGGCCTTTGCAAACGGAGATTGTCAAATGGAACAAGGATCCAAAGTCCTTGGATTCTGTGATTGGGTTGAGCCACAACACAAAATCTGCTCTGTTGTGGTGGATTCAATCTCCAGCACTGTGCCAGGGCAAGTCTTTCCTTCCGTTGTTTTGGACGGTGGTAACCACGGTCCGGCTGGGGCGGGGTGGTGGGGAAGCTCTGCGCCCAGGGTACCTGGATGATGGTAGTCAAAATTCACAATACATTTTTTTGGAGCTCAGAGCGATAAAGCTTTGTCTAAGTCATTGGGCAACTTGTCTGCAAGGTTGTCTGGTTCGGATTCAATCGGACAACGCCACAGCTGTGGCTTACATCAATCACCAGGGGGGCACCAAGAGTGTCTTGGCGGCCAAGGAGGTGGCCAAAATTCTGGCCTGGGCAGAAAGCTTTGTTCCAGCCCTCTCTGCTGTACATATTCCAGGTGTGGAAAACTGACAGGCATATTACTTGAGTCGTCAGGTGTTATCAATAGGAATGGTCCCTACACCCGAAGGTGTTCCGCCTCCTGTGTGTTTCAGTGGGGGACTCCCAAGGTCGGACTGTTTGCCTTTCGCCTTAACATGAAGGTACAGAGATTCGTAGTCAGGTCTCGAGATCCTCTGGATGACACCACAGACGCACGGGTGGCACCTTGGGGTCGTTATCGGCTGATTTATGCATTTCCCCCATTGAAACTCCTGACCGAGGCTTCTGCGCAGGATAGAGCTGGAAAAACATTCTGGTCATTCTGGTGGCCCTGGACTGGCCTCGCTGGGCTTGGTACGCAGACCATGCGTTAGCCATGCATGTCCTAATCTGGACTTTCTGGACGTTTATCCAGGGAGTGCGCCATATGGCTCCTTGGAGGTGATTCCCATTACCTAAATCTGGTGTTATCTGTTCCTCAAAAGCCTCCTTTTGAAAAAAATTGGGAGATTTCGCTGCTGTCTTTGTCTCAGAAGGCTGCCTTCTTGGTGGCGAGCACTTCTGCCCTCAGGGTATCTGAATTGGTGGCGTTGTCTTGCCGCTCACCTTATCTGGTGGTACACAGGGATAAGGTGGTACTTTGACCTAATCAGTCATTCCTTTCTAAGCTGGTTTCTGATTTTCATCTGAATGAAGACATTGTGTTGCCTTCACGTTGCCCTAAACCACAGCATCTTAAGGAGTATGCCTTGCATTCTTTGGATATGGTTCGGGTAATCAGGGTTTATTTAGAGACCACGGAGTCTTTAGAAAATCAGACGCTCTTTTTGTCCTTACTGATGGACCTCGTAAGGGATTGGCTGCATCTGCTGTGACCATTTCCAGATGGATTAGGCAGACGGTGGTACAGGCCTATTCACTGAGGGGTCGGGTTCCTCTTTTTACCAGTGAAGGCTCATTCTACGAGAGCGCAGAGTACCTCTTGGGCTTTTTGCCATCAGGCGTTGGTGCTACAAGTTTGCAAGAGGACAACTTGGTCGTCTGTGCATACGTTCACAAAATTCTACAAGGTAGGATGCTTCTTTTGGCCACAAGGTTTTGCAGGCTTCAGTTTAAAAGAACTCTGTTTAGTTTCTCTTTTGAGGGTCCACATTTTTCAGGGTGAGCTCCAGTTGTTCCTGGTTGGCTTTGTTTAGCCATTGGGGAACTTACGTTTTTGTTTCTGCGTTTCCCACCCCTCATGATTATACTGCTTTGGGACATCCCTATGAGTCATGAAGATCAGGAGCTGCTTCTGTCGAACTATAGAGAAAACTGGATTTTTGTAAGACTTTACCATAAAATCCTTTTCTCTGAAGTCTGACAGATGCAGCACCCACCCCTCTACTTCTAAGGTATGGGGTTTTTTGTCTTCTAAACACTGCTTGCAACTAAACTGTTTGATAGCAGACTCTGAGGGGTTAGGCACTGCAGGGACAGCCACCATACACGTGGTTAATTTTTTTTTTTCCTGCCCAGTGACTATTCCTAGGTGGAGCATAACCCTAGAAGAGTCATGAAGATAAGGAGCTGCATCTGTTGATGAACTTCAGAGAAAAGGATTTTATGGTAGGTTCTTACAAAAATCTATTTTTTTTACTTTCTCCTATATAACATTCCCAAAAAACAAAATATAAAAATCAAATTTTTTTCATAATTTTAGGCCAATTTTGTAGTCTGCTATATATTTTTGGTCAGAAAAATACCCAAAATATTGGTTTGCGCAAAAGTTATCGTGCCTACAAACTAGGGGAAAGATTTGTCATTTTTATTTATTTTTTACTAGTAATGGCAGCAATCAGCTATTTTTAACGGGACTGCGACATTCCGGCAGACAGATCTGACACCTGACATTTTTTTGACACTTTTGAAATGACCAGTGACATTACTACAGTAATCAGTGCAAAAAATATGCACTGTTACTGTACTAATGACACTGGCAGGGAAGGGGTTAACACCAGATATGATCAAAGGGTTAAATGTGTGCCTAGGGCGTGCTTTCTAACTGGGGGGGGGGGTGTGTGGACACAGAGACCCGTGTTCCTAAATATGAGGTACACAGGATCCCTGTTTTCATAACTGACAGAACAGCAGTCTGCCGTGTTTACAATGACAAACTGCAGTTCTGTCTCCATGGGGAGTGTACACGGGTGCCCGGCGGCAATTGCAGCCGCCAGGCCCGCGAATTGGCTTCCTCTGTGGCAAATAAACCCCCAGCGCGCTAGCGGTCCCGTGAAGCGACGTACAGGTTGCTTCGTTTTGCGGGACAGAGCCGACCTGCCCCAGTATATGTACGTCAGCTTGTCAGCAAGTGGTTGAATAAGATTTGATGGGGAAAAAAAAAAAACGAAATTTTCTTAGTTTCTGTTTTTAAAAACGTTGTAAAGAGGTAATTTTACTCCTTCACTGATAGGCTGCGCTGATAATCAGTCCCCGGATTATCAGTGTAGATGTCCCCTGTTAGATTTGCTGGTTATCGGCTCTCCTCTTCACAGGAGGAGAGGAATGCCAATAGCCGGCAAATCCCGTTTACACTTTGATCAGCTGTGATTGGGCACAGCTGATCACGTGGTAAAGAGCTGCTATAGCACGATCGTGAAGAGGTTAATTGCTGCTGCTCTATCCAATTAAGCACTTCTCATTGGCTGTTGAGGCACCCTATTAATTATGCAGGTGGGAGTGGCTATCTATATTACTGTTCACTTTTTTCTTCCTGTAGAAAGCAACAGAAGCAGAACTGAACATGAAAGTAGACATGATGGAGTTTGTGCTGCCGGAGCAGAAGAGACGAATAAATTGAACAAACATCGAATTGTGAACCCCCCAGCCCCAGTGCAGCACTCTGATTTTTCAAGTGAGAACTGTGTTCTGCAGACATCAAATATCCTGAAACTGTCCACGGCAAAGGCTGTGCACAAACTTGAAGTGTGTGTGTATATACTGAATACTTCTGAAGGTGGTCTCCCTTTCATAGGACTGTATGTGACATGTGTAAAGGAACAATTACATGTCTTGGTGACATAAGCTCAGGACAGTTTACTACTAGACTTTTTTTTTTATTTAAAGTGCACCAGTCACTTTGCAATTGGAGGTGTGTTGAGGAAGGCAGGCGCTGTGCTTGGTTTTTACCTAGTTCCTAAAAATAGAACTTCTTGGGATGTAGTACTGGTAATTTTTTTTTTTTTTTTTCATTGACCTGACTTTGTAAAGTGAAGAAGTGAAGAGCCATGTTTTGCGGGACATCTAGAAATGTTTATTGTAAATAAGTAATACGCCGAAAGGTTTAACTTTCATGTTCGGCATTCCTCCTGGAAAGGTGCATGTTCTGGTAACTGTACCTGCAACCTCATAACACTATATCTGCAGTGTGAGATCTAAGAGGCTCCTGCCTTTGACTGCTATTCTCGGTGATGCCACTATTGTGCTGCTCACGGTTCTCCTTGCTGGGAGCTCTGATGTGAGGAAGCAAATCCCTGCATCTGCCAAGATGGCTGTTGCCACACAGATACAGTGCAGAACAAGTCATTATATGTCTGTAATGGGGAAACCTAAGAGGACACTGGTGCCTAGTCCTTTGCCTGTCTTGTTTGGGTGTAGCTTCCACATATTAGGTTCTCTTTTAATGTTAAGACAAAATATATAAATACCCATGTTCTCTCACAGAGGCGATTGCTTTTATACTTCTAGAACCTGTAATTCTACTAGAAGAGAGATACATATAGGTTGGTAGTTGGGACCCTTTTACATACTAGTGGCAATTTCCTGGGTACCCTGAAGCACACTGCCTGGTTCTCATGCTGACCCCTACATCAATATGGGATATTGTCATAATGTGGAGGCACTATAGGATAGGTAGTTCAGAATATTTATATAGTTTTTTTTAAAAAAAAATATATATATGTGTGTACACATGCTAGAACTTGTCGTTAAGATGGGAGGTTGTGTTGTAGAACGTTTTTCTTTTTATTGATTTACACAGTATGCTGAAAAACTGAATGGTGGTTGAACACATGAGGCTTCTTGCACTCCACCTAGCTAGAATTGGTATTATTGCCGATTTCTCCCAAGGATTGTAGTAGACTGTAATTCTGACACTTCCAAAAATACAACAAAACATTCTCTACTGGAGGGACCAAGCACAGTATGTTGTTTAAAGTGGAAGAAAATGGAATAACAGTTGTGGGTGAAAGCAGGATTTAATTGAGGTATATATGAAACCTTACTGGTAAAGAGTCTCACTACTCCTGACACAGCCTATAAAGTTATGGCTCAGCAGGGCTGTTATTGGTTACCTCTTGCAGTATTTGTAGGAATCTGTCATACCTGGATCAGTAAACCATATAAAGACATGAAATGGGTTAAATCTCTTAGTTTAGGTTCCTCAAGATCACCCAAAATCAGGATTGGGTGCACTTCTGTAAATGTCATTGAGGTTTTATAGGAATGTAATTTTATAGAAATAAACATCTTTAAAAGTAAAAAAAAAAAACTCCATTTTGGATGCTTTTTTCAACAGGGAATTGTATAGTTTTGTAACAGTGTACTATAGTATTGTAAATATTATCCTCTCTGTCGGCAAATTAAAACTTATGAGGTGACGTATCCAGCCACGATGAATTCAATTAAAGCTGAACTCTAAATCTGGTGTGGTTTGTGTTTCTTCCCCCCCCTCCCCCCCCCCCTTTCAACTTGCCTTTTTGCTAGTAGTTGTCTTGCCTGTCTATGCCATCATCCCTAGCTGCTCTGTCTTAACGGCAGTGGGGATTGCATTCTTCCAAGACTGCACATAATTGTATGAGTTTACTGTTGCTCAGTCTGGGCTCACAGGAAATGGGCAGAATGACATGGTGATGTTCTGCCCTGAAGAGGACAGCCATCATAGGACCAAGGAGGAAGTCAGGGCAATCACTGGAACTTAGAGAGTGGGTAAAAGTTTTTAGATTTTTTTTTTTTTCTCCAGCGCACACCACCACAATGCAATGGTGTGCACAGTAGACTAGGCATTTTGCCTTCTCTTGCAGTGGGAGTACGCTGGAATAAGCTGCCCAATGCAGTCCCACCACACCTGGTGTGAATCTACCCTTTATCGTCTTGACATTGGGAACCTAGAATTCAGCCACCAATCAAAAGGCCACCTCCATAAACCGTTGTGGTAATCTATAGAGTTTTGCTGACTCCTTAGGGTCAACATCTGCAGACCCTTTTCATATATGGTCGTAGCTGAAAAAAGTGTTTCTGCAAACTTGCTAAAATGTGTGACGTGTTTGCAATGTCATTTTTTTTTTCCAAATGGCACCCCAAACACAGATTGCAGTTGTTTTTGATCTACAACAAAACATGCAATGAGCAAATGTATATGAGCTTCTTTTAGTGCATTTTGGAGCTTAGGAAGGCCCTTTTTAAATATAGTGCCCCTCCTAAAATTAACCAAAAAATGCAATGCAGTAGCATTGCACAAGTGTGAATGGGGCCTCATACTTAAAAATCGAATTTCAGCCAAAAACAAACTCTTAAATCTATTGGCAGACACATTCTAAAACAAATCTATCTAACCCTGTAAAGCAAAAATCACTATACATAACCTTACTGCAGCTGCTCCAGTCCTATGCTGAGCTGTCAGTGGCGGCTTCTGTGTGTAGGTGTGTGCAGAAGAGGCAGCTGATGAGGGAAGCCCCATATTAAGTCTATAGGTGACGCCATTTTACAGCTGTTGATGGCTGTCTCCTGCACACAGCATCCACTGCTGGAGACCGCCATCAACATCAAAAAGTATGTATAGTGATTTTTGCTTTACAGGGCTAGATAGATTCGTTTTAGAATGTGGCTGCGAGGAGATTGTTGTTAGATTTTGGCTGAACTTCTTCAAGAACAACTTCTGTGTTATGAGCCCTCCAAGTACTTGGAAAATAAAATGATCTACATCGCTGGAAATCAACTTTTTTTTTTTTTTTTTTTCCTCTCTGCCAAAGCGAGGAATATCATCTCAGCAGTAACACCATTTGAATGCAGTTTTGGGAGCTTACAGTTGTGCTCATAAGTTTACATACCCTGGCAGAATTTATGATTTCTTGGCCATTTTTTCAGAGAATATGAATAACACAAAAACTTTTCTTTCACTCATGGTTAGTTTTTGGCTGAAGCCATTTATTTTCAATCAACTAGGTTTTGACAATTCTTTTGCTTTCCCTGACTCAGAATCCAGAAACGTCAGTGCAGCACTGGATGAAAGATGCAAGGGTCTGTCAGGAGTCCAGAAACTCATTGACCTTTTATGCACACACACTAAATACAAGCAAACAGATCACAGGTGCTGATGGTTACCTTTTAATAGCCATTCAAACCCCTTTGTGTCAACTTGTGCGCATGTTATCAGGCAAAAATCACCAGGGTATGTAAACTTTTGATCAGAGTTATTTGGGTAGTTTCTGGTGTTATTATTTAAAAAGAGTAAACCCAGTTGATTGATAATAAATGGCTTCAGCCAAACACTAACCATGAGTGAAAGAAAAGTTTTTGTGTCATCATTCATAGTCTCAGAAAAATGGCCAAGAAATCATAAATTCTGCCAGGGTAAATGTAAACTTATGAGCACAACTGTATAAACCCCTCATTCAACCATCTTATTCCTATATGCCCCCTTTCCTGCTTAAGTGTGTGTGGGGGGGGGGGGCGGCTCGTTTTCCCCAGTGCAGAGAGCTGACCTATTGTGGTTGATATGCTAAAACTGGTGGAGCTGTCCATGATAGCCAGTCCGCATCTAACTTTAGCTTATTCAACTAAACTGCCAAAAAAACCTGGAAGCTGATTTGTTTCTATGCAGAGCTGCACCGGATTTTGCACTCCTCAATTTTTAGTAAGGCTTGATTCACACCTATGCATGTTGCTTTTGAGCGGTTCTATAGTGCTTTCCACTTTTTTTTTTTTTTTTTTGGGAAAATTTGTTGGGCAGATTTTAAAATGCAAATTGTGGTAAAAACGCACTACATGCAGCTTCTGCATTAAAGTCTATTCAACCAAAAAAAGAAAAAAAAGGTTTCTCTATCGTTCATTGACAGAACGCAGTTTCTGATGCGTATCAGTAGGGTTATACTGCCCCTACAGGAGTAGGACATTAGACAGAAAAAAGTTCTGGCAATGCCTATGGGCAGTCCCGGAGGGTACACCCTCTCTATCTCTTCCTGCATATAATGTCAGTTTTAATCTAGTCAGGAGTAAGGACCTAGTTCCCTGCTGGGATCTCTGGTCCTGGCAGAATTTTTTTTAGTTTGCTTTTCTCCGGATTTTTCCTGTGAGATCTACAAGCAACTATGCTGAATCTGGGCCTTGGGCTGGATGTATAGATCCAGTGGTCACCCCAGCTGGCCAACGAGCGCATTTGTGCAAGCCTTAGCTTGGTGCTGGGTTGGTCACGACATAGTCCCACTGGATGGGGACTGGCCCTCCAAGTTAAATGTCTCGCCAGGTCTAGGCCTGAGTCGGAGTGGTGCATAGTAGGTTTTGAAGCCGCACACAGGTAGATGAAATAAAAGGTGTCTTTATTCTTCAAAAATCATCAAGGACAAACAGACAGTGCGGGAACAGATGAGTCCAAGGTAGACGCGTTTCACAGCACAAACGGCCGCTTACTCATTACCACGGTGAAGGATAACGGAAATCGGTCATTATTTAAGGATGAGCCAGCCAAAAAGTTAATTAGTGCAATTGCTCGCAGCTGTGTATCATCAACTAATTGGTCACGTAAAGAATCCGATGTTTCCGTGATCCGACACCTGGACATATCAGAACACACATGAAACAACTTAAAAAGTGCAAAAACAAATACATGTGTAAAATGAATACATTCAAAATAGATCTTTCTAAAATTGAAGTTTTCTCCAGTCTACATATTGTACTAGTTGAGGCACAATATATTAATAGATAATATACCAATATTGATGGTCTTATTTTGTGCTTTAAATCTTGTGCTTTCCTTCCACTTTGAATCGGCATGTGTGTGTGCTCCAACCTTTTCTGCGCTAACTTTACTTGTTTTTATTTCATACATTTACTTGCAGATCTATTTTGAATGTATTCATTTTACACATGTATTTGTTTTTGCACTTTTTAAGTTGTTTCATGTGTGTTCTGATATGTCCAGGTGTCGGATCACGGAAACATCGGATTCTTTACGTGACCAATTAGTTGATGATACACAGCTGCGAGCAATCGCACTAATTAACTTTTTGGCTGGCTCATCCTTAAATAATGACCGATTTCCGTTATCCTTCACCGTGGTAATGAGTAAGCGGCCGTTTGTGCTGTGAAACGCGTCTACCTTGGACTCATCTGTTCCCGCACTGTCTGTTTGTCCTTGATGATTTTTGAAGAATAAAGACACCTTTTATTTCATCTACCTGTGTGCGGCTTCAAAACCTACTATGCATGCTTCCGGATGGCGGGTCTAGCCAGCACCAGGTTGGGCTTGCACCTGAGCGGCTTCCCCTCCCCCCTTTCTTCTACACTGAGTCGGAGTGGTCCTATTTAGCCGACAGCCCCCCCACTTCAACGGAGAGGGGTCCTGTCAGAAGATGGCACCCGCCTGTGTTCCTGGTATGGTGAGTAAATGTTCCCCCCTCTTCTCCAGGTGGATTTTTGGGTGGATGCAGGCCCCTCCCTGGGATGGTCAGACCCTCACAATCCTGGGTTCCCCTCTGTCCTGTCACACACCCCCCTCTGTTACCTGCCTCCCCAAATGCTGGGGGCTGTTGGGCCTACTCCCTGGGGCTGAGACCATGTTTCCAGGCCGAATGGGGGGTTGGGGGTGCGGCGGCGGATGAACGATCATGCGGAGGGGGGGGTTTCGGTCTGTACCTCCAGGGCCCACCTGCTGATCGATCCCGCTTTGGAGTCTGGGGGGTCCCCCTGAGGGTCCTCGTCCGCTCTGCAGGCCGCCATTTTCTTGTAGCTACATGTGCTGATGAGATCGGCGGCCATCTTGGTACACCCGGCACAGCCATTTTGAGGTGGATTCTTCTGCTAGGAATCTGTAAGAGAGTTCCTGGAGGTGTTTTTCTGTGGGTGGAGCCTCTCCCTATACCCTGGGCAGTTTCTCAGCTCATTTCCCTTTGGATCAAGCTTGCTACTGGCACGTGCAGACATTCTGGGGCCTTCTGCTTCATCTTGGTACAGTGAGCCTGGGGGTCTCCAGTGTGATTGCCTGACCTTCGGGGGGGGGGGGGGGGGGGGCCCTGCAGCGCAGTGGGACTTTTTAAAAAAAATAAATACATTTTCTGTCACTTTTTCAGCTTTTTCTGATGGGTTCCCCTGGTGCAACATGGACCCTACAGATCATGTGTCCCTACCTGACCCCCTCGGGGAGGCCGCAGGGCCCTCCGGATCCCAGTTGTCTACGGATGCAATTTTGGCGGTCCTGGAAGCGTTTGTGTCCCAGGTGGAGGTGGTCTTTAAAGGGCGAGGTGCTAAAAAAAAAAATGCCCTCTGCCTACCCCTGCCTCATCTGATGCCTCAGGTTCTGAGTCTGATTCAGCCACTGCAGAGGTGAATTTTCCTGCCGGGTCTGCTACCTTGCGCCCTGTCTCCTCTGACAGTGAGGATGACATTTCTACCTCCGCTGCCGCGCAATATAAGGCGCTGGTGGACGCACGAGTTGTTTCTGTGCGTGAGACCCTGAAATGGAGGATGCAGCTACCTCTGCGACTGGGGTTCAGGTTACATTTGGCACTCACAAGCCATCCAGAGCGTCAAAGGTTTTTTCCTCTTGCTCCAAAAAGAATGGGACTGCCCAAAAGCGTTCTCCTGGGGTGCTTAAGCGGATTGCTAGATGCTATGCTTTTGAGGAGTCCCTTACAAAGAGGTGGACTCTGCCACCTACAGTGGACCCTCTGGTCTCAAGACTGAATAAGGCTATGGTTATCCCAGTGGAGGATTCCCCGTCCTTTAAGGATCCGGAGGATAGGAAGGCGGAAGCTGTGGCTCCCTCGTGGAGTCTGCACTGCGACCGGTACTTACGGTTGCCCTTGTCACGCATACGTTGACTGAATGGGCTAAGTTACTATGCCGTGACCTGGAGGGGAAACGGGTTCCCCCTGACTTCGAGGAGATGTTGGACCAGCTGGTGCAGGAGCTGCAATTTGTTAGCGATGCTGCTCTGGACACTGCTCCCATATTAGGCCGACTGTCAGTTTTAGCAGTGGTACTTCGATGTATACTTTGGCTGAAGTGCAGGTCTGCGGATCAGACTTCAAAGAAGGCCTTGACTGATCTACCTTTTCAAGGAGATTGCCTGTTTGGAGCTACCCTGGATGACGTCATTAAGGGGCTCACAGGGGGGAAGAGTAACTTTCTTTCACATGCTAACAAGGGCAAGAACCCTCAGTGCAGACGAGGTCCCTCCTTCTCCGCACACAAACATTTTTTTCGTTCCTCAGGGTCAGTCGATAAGGCTCCCTCGGACGGGTCCAAGTGACCCTGGTCTGGCTAACAAAAGTCTGGTTTCTCCAGGCCTGCGGACAAGACCTCCTTGGCCTGAGATTGCGCCATCACCTGTATCTTGGGTGGGGGGACATTTTGCCGGTTCCCGGCCCTGTGGCTATCCGAGATACCAGACAAATGGGTTCGAGAGATCATACGGGCCGGTTACAAGATCGAGTTTCGCTTACTGGCGCTCTCTGGGGCAGTTCAGGACCTGGTGCAACAGGGGGTAATAGTTCCAGTTCCGTGTGTGGAACGTTTTCAGATCTTTTATTAAAACCTGTTCCCGGTTCCCAGGAAGGTAGACAAGGGGCGTCCAATCCTGGACCTGAAAGTACACTAAATTGCTTTGTGCGAGTTCAAGAGTTCAAAATGGAATCGGTTCGAACGGTGGTGGCCTCCCTACATCAGGCAGATTTCCTGGCCTCCATAGACCTCAAAGATGCCTGCCTTCACATCCCACACCAACGGTTTCTCCGTTTTGCCATGGGAGAGGATCATTATCAGTTTGTAGCGTTGCCCTTTGGTCTCGCCTCTTCTCCTCGGGTCTTCACAAGGTGTTGGCCCCAATCCTGGCACTGCTGCAGAAGCAGGGGATATCGGTCCTGGGTTACCTGGACAAACTGCTTCTCTGTGCGAAGTCTCCTACGGTGCTGGAAACAAATTTGGCAAACACCATGAAAACTCTGGAGGAGTTCGGGTGGATTTTCAACCTTCAGAAGTCCTCTTTGGTCCCTTCCATGAGACTGGATTACCTTGGCCAGACTTTAGACTCATCCTCAATCAGGGTGCTTCTTCCTCAGGCAAAACTCCAAGAACTCCAGACTGGGGTTCAGCGGTTGCTGACCAGCAAATGGTCGTCCCTTCGGACCTGAATGAGAGTTCTGGGATAGATTGTGTCGTCCTTCCAGGCAGTCCCTTTCGCTCAATTTCACAAGAGGATCCTCTAGAAGTTAATTCTCAATTGGAACAAGAATCTAAATTCCCCGGACATTCATATCCAGCTGAGCCAGGCGACCAAGGAGTCCCTGATCTGGTGGCTTTGGTCCCTGATGCTCAAGCAAGGGAAATCCTTTCTCCCTATATATTGGACAATTGTTACCAAGGATGCAGGTCTGTCTGGATCGAGGGGGGCAGTTCTCGGCAGGTTGTCTGATCAAGAAATCTGGTCCCTGGAAGAATCCAGGTTACCGATCAATGTTTTGACAATGCCATGGCCGTGGCTTATGCCAATCATCAAGGGGGGACCAAAAGTGCCCTTGCGGACTTGGAAGTGGTAGGCATCCTTCGTTGGGCGGAATGCTTTGTTCCAGCTCCCTCCGCTGTTCACATTCCAGGAGTGGAAAATTGGCAGACAGATTACCTCAGTCGACAAGCCTTAAATGTAGGGAATGGTCCCTCCATCCGGAGGTGTTCCAGCAGTTGTGCCTTTGTTGGGGCACTCCAGATGTAGAAAGTCCCTGACCCTTTCCAGAACCGCAGAGGCACAAAAATGCATTGATGTGAATGTGTTCCATAGAAACTCATGTTAAAAAAAATAAATAAAATGACCTGCATTTCTGAAAAACGCATTGGTTTGAATGGAGCCTAAATCCACCTCTCCTTGTTTTTGCTAATTTTTCCTCTATAGCTAGTAAGTAACAACTATTAGGCTATAAGATTCTGACTGTGGTATATGGTGCTGATGTATATTTTTTTAATTCTTAAGAATTACAAAAATATATGTATATAGCCTTACACCTCCTGGTGTATATTGGTGGCATTGATGACACACTTCTACATATTTTTGGATGTGTAGCAAGGCAGGCCCTAATATTTGATTTAGAAGAGTATATTCAGCGCTGAACTCAAAAATAAATGAAATGAGATTGCTGGCTGAACACTAAAGGACAATCACATAAAAGTGCAGCGCAATCATATCAAATACCGCAAGAAATTCCACAAACTAAATGGAAAGCTATATAGGCACCAGTCCATATATATATATATATATATATATATATATATATATATATATATAAAGAAAACAGAGCTTGATAAAGAGAGCAGATTTTAGTTAATATAGATTGCAGTCAGGTGTATGAAGGATTCCTCAGTGTATAGATATAACAAGGGACAGAGTGCTGATATCCATGCATACAGTGGGTACGGAAAGTATTCAGACCCCCTTAATTTTTCACTCTTTGTTATATTGCAGCCATTTGCTAAAATCATTTAAGTTCATTCTTCTTCCTCATGAATGTACACATAGCACCCCATACTGACAGAAAAACACAGAATTGTTGACATTGTTGCAGATTTATTAAAAAAGAAAAACTGAAATATCACATGGTCCTAAGTATTCAGACCCTTTGCTGTGACACTCATATATTTAACTCAGGTGCTTTCCATTTCTTCTGATCATCCTTGAGATGGTTCTACACCTTCATTTGAGTCCAGCTGTGTTTGATTATACTGATTGGACTTGATTAGGAAAGCCACACACCTGTCTATATAAGACCTTCCAGATCACAATGCATGTCAGAGCAAATGAGAATCATGAGGTCAAAGGAACTGCCTGAAGAGCTCAGAGACAGAATTGTGGCAAGGCACAGATCTGGCCAAGGTTACAAAAAGATTTCTGCTGCACTTAAGGTTCCTAAGAGCACAGTGGCCTCCATAATCCTCAAATGGAAGACATTTGGGACGACCAGAACCCTTCCTAGAGCTGGCCGTCCGGCCAAACTGAGCTATCGGGGGAGAAGAGCCTTGGGGAGAGAGGTAAAGAAGAACCCAAAGATCACTGTGGCTGAGCTCCAGAGATGCAGTCAGGAGATGGGAGAAAGTTGTAGAAAGTCAACCATCACTGCAGCCCTCCACCAGTCGGGGCTTTATGGCAGAGTGGCCCGACGGAAGCCTCTCCTCAGTGTAAGACACATGAAAGCCCGCATGGAGTTTGCTAAAAAAAACACCTGAAGGACTCCAAGATGGTGAGAAATAAGATTCTCTGGTCTGATGAGACCAAAATAGAACTTTTTGGCCTTAATTCTAAGCGGTATGTGTGGAGAAAACCAGGCACTGCTCATCACCTGTCCAATACAGTCCCAACAGTGAAGCATGGTGGTGGCAGCATCATGCTGTGGGGGTGTTTTTCAGCTGCAGGGACAGGACGACTGGTTGCAATCGAGAAAAAGATGAATGCGGCCAAGTACAGGGATATCCTGGACAAAAACCTTCTCCAGAGTGCTCTGGACCTCAGACTGGGCCGAAGGTTTACCTTCCAACAAGACAATGACCCTAAGCACACAGCTAAAATAACGAAGGAGTGGCTTCACAACAACTCCGTGACTGTTCTTGAATGGCCCAGCCAGAGCCCTGACTTAAACCCAATTGAGAATCTCTGGAGAGACCTAAAAATGGCTGTCCACAAACGTTTACCATCCAACCTGACAGAACTGGAGAGGATCTGCAAGGAGGAATGGCAGAGGATCCCCAAATCCAAGTGTGAAAGACTTGTTGCATCTTTCCCAAAAAGACTCCTGGCTGTATTAGATCAAAAGGGGGCTTCTACTAAATACTGAGCAAAGGGTCTGAATACTTAGGACCACGTGATATTTCAATTTTTTCTTTTTTAATAAATCTGCAACAATGTCAACAATTCTGTGTTTTTCAGTCAGTATGGGGAGCTGTGTGTACATTCATGAGGAAGAAGAATGAACTTAAATGATTTTAGCAAATGGCTGCAATATAACAAAGAGTGAAAAATTTAAGGGGGTCTGAATACTTTCCGTACCCACTGTATGACTTCTATAGTGCTCCTATGATCCCATCACCAAAGCATTTTCTGCCTCTCACCCCCAGACCCTGCAGGGTCAGACAGCATATATGAAATGAAATAGCTCCAGTCTTCATCTAATCTAGATGGCTATTCCAGACCTCTTCTGCAATACATACATGTAGGGGAAGGAAGCAAAGATCTAGTGCTCTCCGTAAAATGTAAGTTTTTAAAAAGTCAAAAGCAGTTGCACTTACATTGAAAAAATATGCGAAAAGCAAACAGGGTGTACAGTTGCAACACTGGTGTACCAAGATGGCCGTAGATCATGTGACCCTGTCTGGATCTGGAGGTGGAAGGCAGAAAATGCTTTGGTGATGGGAGCATAGGAGCACTATAGAAGTCATCATATGCATGGATATCAGCACTCTGTCCCTTGTTATATCTATACACAGGAATCCTTCATACACCTGACTGCAATCTATATTGACTGAAATCTGCTCTCTTTATCAAGCTCTGTTTCTATATATATATATATATATGGACTGGCGCCTAAATATCTTATAGTGTTCCATTTAGTTTGTGGAATTTATCGCAGTATTTGATATGATTGAGCTGCACTTGTGTTTTTGATCTTGTTAGAGGCCCTACTTTTTGCAATTTTCATTCCTTCAACCACGGGTTGAAGGGAAAAAAATCATTTGATTTCCCTCATCAACACAGTCATTGTTGATGGGGGAAATCCCTGCTGCTGTGCTATTGAATTCAGACAGCAAGTGGTTTCCTAGCCATCAGAATACAGTGATCAGTGATCGTACGAGGAAAAACGGACAGGCTCATTGTACTGAAGTTTATTTGATAGATCAACTTCGGTACAACAAGCCTGCCCATGAATGGGTTGAAATTTCTGCTAAACCGGCTGAATTTTATTCCGTTTATGGCTGGGTTAAGTTAGAGACTGATTGAAAACTGACTAGGACACATTCTGCATTCTTCTGTTACCTGATACATTCACCTCAGCATCTCCTCCTTGCAAAGGGAGAGAAAAATAAATGCATTATACTTTTACATCAGAAATTGCCTTGTACAGATGTTCAGGTGATAATGTACCACATGTTCCATGAAGCAACCAGTGTCAGTACAATATAAAAAATTTTATTCTACAAAGATAATAGGGCATCTGTTTAATTTAAAATATTGTCATCATCAAGCATACACACAAATAGTAATACACAGGCTTTCTGCTCTCATAAAGAACCCGCAGGCTGCCTAGGTAGGGCATTGCAAAAAAAAGGGAAAGAGGAAAAAAAGCAGACAATCAGATGTTTCCCTTTGTGTCAGAAGCGTGCAAGGTGCATTCTGAGTGTTTTAGGTAACCATGCCTTTGGTACGCTTCTTTGAATGCTGGAATTTAATGTGTATCAAATATTTAGTAATATTGTCTTGAATGTCAAAACTGAAAAAACTACATTGCTGCTGAGTGTTTAAGTGACATGCTACATATGGTCCAGACACCTGGTTTAACCTACCTCTGGACACAGTTCACTCTCAAGAGCTGAATATATCATTGGCCTCCTTTCCGCACATGCACCGTCCCCTATCAGGATGTAGGTTGTGGGAGCTACATAATTTAAAGCTAGGAATTGCGTGACAGGTCTCTGAGGCAGGTTCCACCTATATGTAGGAACATTTGAGCATTTGCATTGCATATGGATCATAACAGGCGTTTGGAGCCAAATGGTACATTGGCCCCTCCATCAACATGTTGTTCTTTCATCACTTCTCAGCTGTTTGTAGTTGCCAGCTCATCCCCCAGTGGTAGCAAGTCTAATAGGGCAGGACAAGGGAGGCTGAACTCTTTCCCACAGTACAACGACTGTATTGAACATCCCCCAAAAAACAATCTTTCGCTTTCGTTCATTGACTGACACAGCTCCTGATTCTTCTTAACCATTGTGTTATACTGCCCCCTACATGAGTAGGATACTAGGCAGGAAAAGGCTTGACTACGCCTATGGGCAGTCCTAGGGGGTATACACCCAATCCCAGCTATAGGCACTCAGTTTTTTTTCTGCCTCGTCAGGAGTAAGGACCTAGTTCCTAGCTGGAATTGTCAATACGTTTCGCATACGTCACGTATGCGAAACGCATTGATGTAAGCTGCACAGAGGGCTTCGCATTCCAACATGCATTCCACTGGCCACACCAGCTAGTTCCGCTACACGCTAAAGCGTATTGTGAAGGAGCAATGGCGAATGCAGACATGCGACCATGGTAAACTGCTTTTATCTCAAGTACGCCTGACTTTGCATAGCATTCATCCACTATCCGAACAGGATCTGGACTTCTAGGAAGAAGGTGGAGATCGATCATACTGGGTGACCAGGAGTGGTGACAGCCTCCGGGACCCCTGTTTACTCCCTTTCTTTCATCATCACCGCTCTTTGACAACTCTTTTTAATGGACTGAGTTCACACAGTGGCACAAATGCCTGTAAACTAGTCCAGTTTCCTCACAAGCCTGTACTCATGGAATCATGTAGGCTGGCTAGTATGTACACTGGAAGGAGTTTCTTGATTTGCTTAGGCGGACTGTTAATCGGATTTACCAGTAGTGTGGTAACCAACATCAGAATGATTGCTATAGCAGATTACCTCTAAAGGAGGTTACCAGTCTGCACTTTTATTCAATGTACTTAGGACCCACTGGATGCTGCTTTATCACAGGAAATTGTTCTTTATGAAATTGAGGAATCAGGTTCCAATCTTAGGGTAAACCCTGACATGGAATCCTTGACATGATCCTCTATCCAAGACATCATAAGGGTATTAGGTTGTGCACCGCTGCAATGTATTTAGGAGGGTGTGGGGTCCGTCTGAATGTGCCATAGTGACAATGTTGTTTGTGTGGTTTTTATAATTGGGTGTCTAGGGGGTTCTATTTTTCTAATTTTGATATGTGATTCGATTTTTTATTCTTAATAAAGTGAATTTTTGCATCTGGTACCGTTGTTGGTTCTCCCTTACAACTATTTGACTATATAAAAATGGTAAAAAGGCGCTGGTATCCCTGAATAAAAAATAGATATCAATGGTGCACCAATTTTCTGAAAATTATATAAATGTGTAAAATACAAATATCTGTGACCAATTAATTAATGTTATAAAATTAAAAAATGAATATAAGGTGCAATGCCTGGTGTTTGTCTGTGACAAGGAATAAATTAAGGTAAATAGTAACTTATTCTTAAAAAATGGTAAAAAATATGTAGGTTAAATTTTATAACCACTAATCATATATACCATCATAAACCTTTTTGTAAAGTGCTAGTGCCACAGAATATATTGTGCAAACCCAATAAGGTGCTAAAAGGTGCAATAAAGAACCAATAAAGTGCTAGTGATCACTTAATAAACTACTAATTAGAAAATGTATGTGAATAAAAACGCATATACAAAATAATGTATGAATTAAATTGGAAATTGGTTCCACATATATAAAATAAGGTGCATTTCTAAGGTGCACCTTAATAAACTTCTAATTAAAAAACGTATGTGAAAAAACGCATATACAAAATAATGTATGAATTAAATTGGAAATTGGTTCCACATATACAAAATAAGGTGCATTTCTATTTTTTTTATTATAAACGTTTATTGAAAAGTATACTCAAGTACAAAAAGAAGAACATTTGTAACATTGGTATAAAAGTGCATCATCAATACAACTTTTCAAGTAATAGACATCAGATAAAACATATAAGGTGCATTTCTAAGGTGCTCAAAGGGTTGAAGCAGTGATCCAACAAAGACAGTTCGTGCAAGGTAGTGAATGATATTGCTTGAATATCAGGTGCTCCAGTGTATAAAGATGATAATCTTTGCCTCTTACCGGATACAGGTGGGTCACACAGACCCCACAAGCCTGTGATCCCTTTATCCTTTGGTGGATCAAACCATAGGAACACCTCCTCTCCTCTTGGATATTAGTTGAATGGCTCCAAAAAGATAATTAGCTACTTCTCCTCACTCCTCCAAATAATTACCTCTCACAGGTGTTTTTTAAAGCCCATGTGCAGGGAGACAAATAGAAAGCCAAAAATAGTGTAATACTGCAACTTTATTAACAAATATGCATCTAGTTAAAAAGTGGCTGCTTACTATTAGTTGTGCCCACCCGGCACAGGGCAATAGGCATTGGTTGCTATAGGTCGCTGGATGGGGACAGGATCTGCAGACTCCTGCTGTTTATCCCTCTGTGTTGCTCCCTGTAGCGTGCAGCGGTGCCAATAGGCGATCCGATCTGTGTACCAGTGCCTGTGGTTAGGAGGTAGCTTCTTCCTCTTTACTTCCGGGTTATTCCGCCTGACGACGCTAGGAGAGCGAAATGCATTGTGGTCTCTGAAATAACCCGGAAGAAAAGAGGAAGAAGCTACCTCCTAACCACAGGCACGCTACAGGGAGCAACACAGAGGGATAAACAGCAGGAGTCGGGAGGGAACAGAGAGAGCACCAAGACCGGCGAGGTCAGACTGCCCAATGAGAACCCTCTCATGGAGCACAGTGGGGAGACTCCCCAGTCTCAATGACCACACCTGGGAGACATGACAGCCCAGCTGAAAATCATGGCCCTGCTGTTAGGCAGCTAAGGCCCACTATACTTTGCCTAGCACCTACTTTGAATGGTGCTACACTTGAGAAAAAAAAGAAAAAACTAAGCATTACAATTACTTTAAAGTAATGATTGTGGTTCCTGGGAAGGCAGTTTTTATGCCCCAGAGGATCTCCACAGTCTCTTTGGCTTGTAACATAATATAACAAAACTAAAAAATGAAGCACCACACCACTGTTAAGAGGTCCAGATACAACTTTATTCCAATAAAAGCCAGGGGAACAATCCAAAAAGTAGCCAACGATTTCAGGGGTCCAACAAGCTTTTCCACAACATGTGAATAGACTAGAAGTGAATTGGACCGTCAATGGGATTTTTTTCCCAGTGTAATTGAAAGCACAGGATTTATAAATATAGTGTACTGTAACAAAACTCATAAAATACCCAAAATAATAATGAACCACACAATAAATAGTAATTAATGCCCAAAATATATAAAGACCACAGAAAAACAAACAAAATATGTCCAATCACCACTGTAACAAATGCGAAATCATTCCACCAAGTTGTAGGATTGAATGCTCACTTCCTGCTTTGACCTCTAGATATAAAATGAGGTCAAGTGCACTTTATATCACCCACCCTCTGGGATGATGCGGGTAACTGGAAACTCAAACTCCACTTCACTCTACCTCATACATTGCTCAGGTGAATGGAAGGCATATAAAAGACAAAAGAGGACTAATAGTGCTCTCTGTATATTTTTAACCGCGCAGGAAAAAGATGAAAAACACTTATGCTCCATTCACACTTGTACGACTCCAAAGCTGCGCAGACTTTGGAGTGCAACTTTAGATGGGTTGCGACTTTGATACGACTTTGGCTTTGACTAGTGATAATGCACAACTGTTGCACTGTATAACATTCAGGTATGACTTTCATGCAACGTTTGAGGGTTAACATTGAAGTCTATAACTCTCAAGTTGCATAAAAGTCGGACCAAAGTAGTGCATGAACTACTTTGAAGCCACTGCAACTTAAAGTCACACATATATGAATGATAATCATTGGAAAACATGGGGAACGACTTGTCATGAGACTTTGATGTTCAAAGTTGCATGACAAGTCGCACAAGTGTCAATGGAGCCTTACAGAACAAAAAAGCACTTCATGTGCAATGTACAGCATTTCAAAATAAGAATGTCGGAATTCTTCCATGTACAGATCTCAACACTCAGCAGTAATAAAATGGCCATAGGATGATGCCATGAACTAAGCCCCACTCCTATACATGTTATGCCCAGACTTCATCAGGGCAAATTTAGAGTGTATGTGTAAAGTTATGGTGTCTTCTTGAAGTAGAAATATAACAGAATATATATATATATTTTTTTTTTTTTCTTTTTTTACTGTAGTTGCATTTTATTTACATAACCAGTGTTTGTGGCATAAACAGAATTGTCAGTGTCCTTGCTGACTACATTATTTGAAATCTTGCTACATTACGTAATGGAAAACATTAAAATGCACCTTTGCCTAAGTAGATAAATATCTTTGCACCAGCCCTGATTATAATAAACCTTTTGGATGCTGTTTTGGAGATACCATGTGTGCTGGTGACATACAGTATCTCACAAAAGCGAGTAGACTCTCTCACATTTTTGTAAACATTTTATTACAACTTTTCATGTGACAACACTGAAGAAATTACACTTTGCTACAATGTAAAGTAGTGAGTGTACAGCTTGAAAAACAGTGTAGATTTGCTGTCCCCTCAAAATAACTCAACACAGCCAATAATGTCTAAACCGCTGGCAACAAAAGTGAGTACACCCCTAAGTAAAAAAAAATCCATATTGGGCCCAAAGTGTTAATATTTTGCGTGGCTACCATTATTTTCCAGCACTGCCTTAACCCACTTGGGCATGGAGTGCACCAGAGCTTCACAGGTTGCCACTGGAGTCCTCTTCCACTCCTCCATGACAACATCACAGAGCTGGTGGATGTTGACCTTGCGCTCCTCCACCTTCCGTTTGAGGATGCCTCACAGATGCTCAGTAGGGTTTAGGTCTGGAGACATGCTTGGCCTGTCCATCACTTTTACCCTCAGCTTCTTTAGCAAGGCAGTGGTCATCTTGGAGGTGTGTTTGGGGTCATTATCATGTTGGAATACTGCCCTGCGGCCCAGTCTCCGAGATCATGCTCTGCTTCAGTATGTCACAGTACATGTTGGCATTCATGGATCCCTCAATGAACTGTAGCTCTCCAGTGCCGGCAGGACTCATACCGCCCCAGACCATGACACTCCCACCACTATGCTTGACTGTAGGCAAGATACACTTGTCTTTGTACTCTTCACCTGGTTGCAGCCACACACACTTGACACCATTTGAACCAAATACGTTTATCTTGGTCTCATAAGACCACAGGACATGGTTCCAGTAATCCATGTCCTTAGTCTGCTTGTCTTCAGCAAACTGTTTGCAGGCTTTCTTGTGCATCATCTTTAGAATAGGCTTCCTTCTGGGACGACAGCCATGCAGACCAATTTGATGCAGTGAGCGGCGTTTGGTCTGAGCACTGACAGGCTGACCCCCAACCCCTTCAACCTCTGCAGCAATGCTGGCAGCACTCATACGTCTATTTCCCAAAGACAACCTCTGGATATGACGCTGAGCTTGTGCACTTAACTCCTTTGGTCGACCATGGCGAGGCCTGTTCTGAGTGGAACCTGTCCTGTTAAACCTCTGTATGGTCTTGGCCACCATGTTGCAGCTCAGTTTCAGGGTCTTGCCAATCTTCTTATAGCCTAGGCCATGGGTGCTCAACCTGTGGCTCTCCAGCTGTTGCAGAACTACATATCCCATGAGGCATTGCAAGGCTGACAGGTAGAAGCATGACTTCCAAAGACAGAGGCATGATGGGACTTGTAGTTCCGCAACAGCTAGAGAGCCACAGGTCTAGCACCCATGGCCTAGGCCATCTTTATGTAGAGCAACAATTCTTTTTTTCAGATCCTCATAGTTCTTTGTCATGAGGTGCCATGTTGAACTTCCAGTAACCAGTATGAGTGAGAGCGATAACACCAAATTGAACACACCTGCTCCCCATTCACACCTGAGACCTTAAAACACTAACGAGTCACATGACACCGGAGAGGGAAAATGGCTAATTGGGGCCAATTTGGACATTTTCACTTAGGGGTGTACTCATTTTTGTTGCCAGTGGTGTAGACATTAATGGCTGTGTGTTGAGTTATTTAGGGGATAGCAAATTTACACTGTAATACAAACTGTACACTCACTACTTTACATTGTAGCAAAGTGTCATTTCTTCAGTGTTGTCACATGAAAAGATAATAAAATATTTACAAAAATGTGAGGGGTGTACTCACTTTTGTGAGAGACTGTATATCTTATTCTGTGCTGTATTCCGGTTTCCAGCCGATGGTTACTGCAGCACCAATGTACCTTACAGCCATTTCCAGGAATGTGCGAATTGCTGGGTTCGTACACATTTTCACCAATAAAATTCCATGACTTCAAGTAAATATTCATGACCTAATGTTTCATGAAATGTCTATGTAACTATTGTAATTTAACCAATATTATCAACTATATTCGAATATACTGGAGAAAGAAAAAGATTTGATGGGCGTTCCTGCTTGTAAATAAAGCTTCAGTTCAGGCAGTCATGATGGATAAGGTGCAGCCTGACTGGTATGGATGGCACAGATGCGGCGCTTACATTAAGGGCAGCTCTTTGTTAGGCCGAAGCAACAGTCCCACGAACAGGCAGAAAATAGAGAAAGGCGCCACTCAGTGTAGCAGATGTAAATAATTTTATTGACACATATTAAAAACTTACATGGAGGTAAGCGTTAATCTTTATAGCTCGGCGTCCTTCCGGGTCCGCTGTGTTTCTGTACCTGAGGCTGGCCAGCAGCCGGGAGATGACACTAGGGGAGAACCAATCAGGGGTCTGAAGAAGGAGCGGTTCACGCATGCTCCGAAACCAGTTCCCGCCCCCCCCCCCGCCTCAATCAGACTGAGTCCCCTGATTGGTTCTCCCCTAGTGTCATCTCCAGGCTGCTGGCCAGCCTCAGGGACGGAGACACCGCGGACCCGGAAGGACGCCAAGCTATGAAGATAAACGCTTACCTCCATGTAAGTTTTTAACATGTGTCAATAAAATTATTTACATCTGTTACACAGAGTGGAGCCTTTCTCTCTTTTCTGCATATTCGAATATACAGTGATTGTGGAACAAATTTTCATGACTTTTCCAAAACTTTGTGGGTTAAATTATTATTTTTTTTTTTTTTGTGAAACATTTTATTGAAAATCTTTAAGGCATACAGGTAAAGGTGCATTGAATGCATATACAGTGGAACCTTGGTTTACGAGTATAATTGGTTCCAGCAGCTTGCTTGTAATCCAAAACACTCGTGTATCAAAGCAAGTTTTCCCATAGGAAAGCATTGAAACTCAGATGATTCGTTCCACAAGCATTTAATGTTATAAATAAAAAGATATGCTGTATTATATATAAAGTACATAACTGTACAGTATAAGTATGCCATATCCTCTGTTAGATAACATTATGTGCCCCTGTGTCTGTATTGTATATAACAGCCGATTTATAGTGTATTAGAGCTTGTCTGGCTCTGTGTGACTCATCAGCCCTGCTCTGTTGCTCTCCTCCCCCTCCTCCTCAGATGACGTCGGCCCCTCCCGCCGGGGAGAACAGACAGGACGGAGAGCAGAGAGTGACAGAGGGACAGGAATCGTACAAAGTAAGTGCAGGGAAACACTCTAAAACAGTATATAGGCATCTTTATATACAGTAGAAGCACTGGGACACATAATGTTATGTGACAGAGGGGCATTAACAGAGGGGATGGCGGGGGGCGTGGCTTGGACATGGCGGTGTGAGGTCGCTTTCACATGGTGCTCCCGCTCCTTGTCCTCCCTTCTCGGCATCTACACATATCTTCTAGCTACTATGAGCGTCCATAAACGGAAAAAGCCCAAGTCTTCATCCACATCGTGTTCCAGGAGGGCTGCAACCACCCCCATCCGCTCCTTCTTCTCGGACTCAGCAGGCCCCTCATCCGCGGCCTTGTCCCTGACACCGGGTGGCGACCTGGGGGCCGCGGCTCTCCCTTTGCCGGGAGGGGACTCCTCGCCCCTGCGTCCCGCCTGTGCAATGGACACCACAGGATCGCCACAGGCTTCTCAGCCGTCTCCCGCAGTGCGGATAGGGGACAACGCCGAGCTGCGGGCTCTACCCACGAGAGCTGACATGGAGGCCATTGTTGCACAGGTGGCGGAACAGCATAAGAAGGACTACCAGCATCTGAGTGGGGAAGTGGCTCAGCTAGATGGACGCATTTCGACCGGAGAGGCGGCGGTGGGCGACCTTCAAACCAGGGTCCTTGCCCTGGAGCAAGCCCGTGCCTCACACGAGGAGACCCTCGCGGCTCACCAGCTCAGGATGGAGGACTTTGAAAACCGGAGCCGCCGTAATAACCTGCGGCTCCGGGGCATCCCGGAAGCTACTGGCTCTGAGGACCTTGTGGAAACAGTGCGGGCTATTCTTTCCCTGGTGTGCACCCCTGACCCTCAAGCCTCCTTTGAATTCGATAGGGTCCATCGTGCCCTTGGTGCTCGGCCGTCTGACCCCTCCCGACTGCGGGACGTGATCTGTCGCCTCCACCGTTACACCGTGAAGGAGAAGGTGCTTCGGGAGGCGTGGGCGAGGGGTCCGGTGGACTTTGATGGGGCGACGATACAGATTTTCCCGGATGTTGCCCGCGGCACACTTCAGCGCCGGGCGATGCTAAAGCCCTTATTGGAAAAACTCAGGAGTCCGGAGGTTACCTATCGCTGGGGATTCCCCCTGCAACTCACAGTGCGGAAGAACGGATCTTCTTTCACCCTCCGCAGGCACGCTGATCTGACAGCCTTGTTCGCCTTCCTGGATGTACCCCCAGTGGATCTCCCGGACTGGATGGCGCTGCTCCCGGACCGTGACCTCGGTCGGGGAGCTGGAGGATTCAGTCGCCCCTTGCCTAGAAGACAGCGCCGGTGGAATCAGCGTCCGAGGGAGGGCTCCCGGGGGCCGGAGGTCGCGGCCCCTGAGACCTAATTCACTGCCAGCATCGGTCTGTGAGTATGGCCCCGCTCCTCTCTCTCCCCTCCCCTCTCTCCCCTTCACTCCGGCCCCGGCGCTGTCTAGTGATTGTTGTAGCGGAACTGCCCATGGACTGCCTGCACTGTCCCCCCTGTGACTTTTTGTCCGCCTGCTGTGGCCCGCTCCGTGCTGCCCCCCCCCTCCCGTGCGGCTCCCTGCTGAGCCTGGTACTGTGCAATGCGGCCCGATCCCTCGGGAGCCATCCTGCGGTCCCTTGGTACCCCGGGCTAACCCTTACAGGTCCCTGCGTTATTAGCCCTCTCTCTCCTGGACTATGGTCCGACGTTGCTTTTGCTCCCCGGTGACAAATGTGGCTCTCCTTTCCTTGGATGTTGTTGCCCCCCCCCCCCCCGGCCGCTGTTGTCTCTTCCCCTCCGTTGTTCCAGGGACAGGGGTGTATATGCTCCTGGCTGGTTATGTGCTCGAACTACCTTGTTCCGGACTCTGGCTCTGGGGGGGGGGATGGGGGACGCTGGAGGCTGCTGTCACTGTAGTTCTCAGTTGCAATGTTGTTGATATGTGTGGAGGGAGGGCTGCCGGGCTCCAGGCTCCCGAGGCATGGAGACCCGGGTTCCGCCTCGTGGGGAGCTGCGGGATGCTCTCTCTGTGATACCGGCGTGGGTGCGGTGGGGGGGGGGGACCCGGCCCGACTGTGCTTACACTAGCGCTGTTTCCGTGGCGCCTATTGCCCTGCTTTTTGGGTGGCTGGGGCTGGGTCCTCCCGCTCGCTGCCCATGGATTGGCCTCTGAGCTCTTGGGCTGCATGGTTAATATTTGGGATTGGTGCTTAGTTGTTTATTGAAGCTATTCGAGGGTATGCTCGGCTCCTTCTCCCTCTCCTCATTCCTTCCTCCCCTCCTCTCCCCCCCCTCTCCCCTCCCCCTCCCCCCTCTCTCCCCTCCCCCTCCCCCCTCTCCCTCCCTCCTCTCTCCCCTCCCCCTCCCCCCCTCCCCCTCTCTCCCCTCCCCCTCCCCCCTCTCTCCCCTCCCCCTCCCCCCTATCCTTCCCTCCTCCCCCTCCTTCCCTTCTTCTCCCCCTTCTATGTTTTCCATCCCCCCCTCCCTTCTTTTACATTAACCCCCTTTCCCCTTCTTGCCCCTCCCCCTCTTCCCTCTCTCCTTCCCCCTCCTCCTCTTCCCTCTCCCCTTCCTCCTCTCCCCTCCCTTCCTCTCCCCCTTCTCCCCTCATTTCCTCCACCCTTCTCCCACACTCCTTCCTCCCCCCTTCCGCCTTCCCCTCTCTCTTCCTCCCCCTTCCTACTCCTCAGTCCCTCCCCTCGGGGCCATCCCTCCTGCTCAGACTGGTCTTATGCTGCTTGTAGGGACCCCCCCTGGGGGCCTCGCGGGGCTGCGGGACCGCGGGCCGGTGGGGTCTTGATGGGGTGGGGTCTGGATGCACCCGGAGTGTCGGGGGCCGGGATAGGCCCTTCGGGGAGGTGTGGTTGTGCATCCCCTGGGGGGTCTTCCTCCTTCCGACTCTCCCTAAGTTATGCTCATGATGGACGCTCTTGTTTATGTGTGCTGTTACATTCTTGTTTAACGTTTTTTTCTTACATATATGTGGTTTATATCGCAAGTTTGCCGAGAGGGGGACGGCTGGGAGCGGTCACCACTTTCCTCCTTTGTTGGTGTCCTTCCCCGTTCCCCCCATAGGATTTTCTTGACCGAGGTTCCCCACACTCCGCCCAGGTTAGGGGCGGTGGGTCTGGCACCTCAGGAGACCAGAGACTAGTTCTCATAGTGCCCATTGGCACAGTAGTTTCTTACCTTCTCCCCCCCCCCTTATTATTGCTTCCTTGCTACCTCTTCTCCTCCGCTTCCTAAACTTTATTTCTTGATTTCCATTCCTCTTCCTGATCCCTCCTTCCCCCCCCCCTTTTTTTTTTTTTTTTTTTTTTTGAGATGGCCACCCCCCGGGTTGACCCCGTCCGTTTGGTGACCCTCAACGTCAAGGGACTTAACGCCCCGGAGAAACGTTCCATCATTTTGAATGACCTTCACCGTCTTCGGGCCCACGTTGCCTTCTTGCAGGAGACCCATTTTAGAGCCGCCAAACTTCCGAAGTTGGGCGACAGACGGTTCCCTACTGTCTACCACAGCTGCTCACCTGATTCCAGATCAAGAGGGGTCAGCATTTTGATTAATGCACGAGCCCCGTGGACATTTCTAGATTCGTGGAGTGACGACATGGGCCGGGCTCTTTTTGTTAAGGGCTGTCTGGGCTCTGTCCCGGTCACCCTCGCCAATTTTTACCTTCCGAATACTGGACAAATATCCTGTCTCGAACCACTGTTGTCGCAACTCCATGACTTCATGGAGGGTCAGGTCCTTCTAGGGGGGGATCTCAACTTCGTCATGGATCCGGTCCAGGATGCGTCTAGAGGCGCCTCCCACATCTCCTATGCTGCTCTCAAACGCCTCAAAAAGGGGTTTCATGGCTTCCACCTTGTGGATGTGTGGCGGATCCTTCACCCGTCGTCCCGGGATTATACCTTCTACTCCTCCCCCCACGCTTCCTACACGCGTATCGATTACTTCCTGATCCCTCAGGCCTTGCTGGGTAAGGTCGTCTCGTCTTCCATCGGCCCTGTCACTGTGTCCGATCATGCACCGGTGATCCTTGAGCTGGATTTGCGGTCCCCGGAGCCTCGGCAGTGGCAGTGGCGGCTGAACGACAGTCTCCTCCAGGACCCCAAGGTACTGGAGGAGCTGCAAGTCGAGCTTGGGCGTTTCTTTTCCTCCAATGCCCTCCCGGACAGTCCTCCATTGATGGTCTGGGAAGCTCATAAGAGCTATATGCGGGGGGTTCTAATAAAGATCGGCTCACAGCGTAAACGGGAGCGTGCCCGTCAGATGCACGATCTTCTTGCGCGACTGGAGTCGCTGGAGGCTGCTCATAAGAGGTCCTTGGCCCAATCTGTCCTTCAGGAACTAACTGTTCTTCGTGAGCAGTTGCGCTCCCTGACCCTTTTTAGGGTGAAGGCATCGCTAGCTAAGTGTAGAAGGGTCTTTTATGAACATGGGGACAAATGTGGGAGAATTTTGGCACGCGCACTGCGACAGCGGAGGGCGCAGACATTCATCCAGGAAATCCTCGCCACCCCGAACCGGAAGGTACACGCAACGGACCACATAGCGGAAGCCTTTCGCCGCTACTACTCCTCTCTATACAACCTGACCCCTGACACGACTGCTTCCGCGCGGGACGAACTCCGCTCTCGGATTCAAGAATATATTAGTGCCTCGGGTCTTCCTGCCCTCCCGCTGGATGCCGTGGAGCGCTTGGAGGAGCCTCTTCACCCCGATGAACTGTTGAGCGCCTTGGCGAACTCTCAGAAAGGCAAGGCTCCGGGTCCAGATGGATACTCTCTGACCTATTATAAATGTTTTGCGCACATTCTCTCCCCGCACTTTCTGGCCGCATATAACGCGGCAGGCTTGGGTGCTGAGTTTCCGGTGGACTCGCTTCGCGCACATATTACTGTAATCGCGAAGGAGGGCAAGGACCCCCTCCTCTGCCAGAGCTACAGACCCATCTCGCTCCTAAATGTGGATCTGAAACTGTTTACCAAGATCCTATCATCTCGCTTAGCCCCTCTGCTCCCACAGTTGATCCACGACAACCAGGTGGGCTTTGTGCCTTCCAGAGAGGCCAGGGACAATACAACGAAAGCCCTGGATTTGTTGCATTTGGCCTGTGGGCGGAAGACCCCTATGCTGCTTCTCTCGACGGATGCCGAAAAGGCATTCGATCGGGTAAACTGGGATTTTCTAATGGGGACGATGGAGCATGTCGGCCTCGGGCAACGTATGTTGTCTTGGATCCGTGCGATTTACTCCAGCCCGTCGGCCTGTGTTAAGATAAATGGTCTGCTCTCCAACTCGTTAGAGATCTCTAATGGGACGCGGCAGGGTTGCCCCCTGTCGCCCCTGATCTTTGTCCTGACGCTGGAACCCTTTTTGCGCTCCGTCAGAGCCAACGTGGACATAGCCGGGTTGACCATCTCCTCATCGCTGGCCCCGAAGGTTGCGGCTTACGCCGATGACCTCCTGTTTTTCCTAACGAAACCGCTTGTATCCCTGCCTAATCTTCTGAAGGAGTTTCGTGTTTACGAAGCTCTTTCATCTTATAGAATTAACCATCAGAAGTCAGAGGCCCTGCCTGTGGCGATGCCTCCGGCTTTGCTGGCCCTCGTCCGACGAGACTTCCCATTTAAGTGGAGCTCATCCCATATCAAATACTTGGGTATCTCCCTCCCCAACTGTCTCGACCGCGTGTTCGAACTTAACTTCCCTCCTCTCCTCTCTCGTATTCGGAAGGACCTGGAGGAGTGGCAGAAGGGGTTGTTCTCTTGGTTTGGGCGTTGCAATATTATCAAAATGAATGTCATGCCCCGTTTGCTATATGTATTGCAAGCCCTTCCAATCGCGGTCCCTTCGGCCTTCCTGCGCAAAATCAACGAGACCTTCCGTAAATTTCTGTGGGTGAGGGGCCCCCCCCGCCTTGCCCTCAAGGTTCTCCGAATGCCCAAGCTCTGTGGAGGTATGGCCTTCCCAGACGCGACGATGTACTACGAAGCATGTCACCTTACCAGGATTGTGGACTGGCAGGTTCATAGTCACTTAAAACAGTGGATCAGGATCGAGCGAGGTCCGGGGGATCCCCCTCCGGACTCCCTCCTGTGGGGTGCTTCCGACTTGCCTAAACATGTGTTAGAACACCCGACTGTGGGAGCTACCCTTAAGCTAGGGCGTAGGATGTGCGAGGCAGGACTAATTGCCTCTCTTCCTTCGCCTCTGTTCCCAGTGCTCGAAAATCAGCACTTCTCCCCTGGTAGGACGGATAAAGGCTTCCACGTCTTGAAGTCCGACGGCTTCCACCAGGCTAGGCACTTCATTGCTCAAGGGAAATGGGTCTCGCGTCAGGCTCTCTTTTCCAGTAACTCCTTTGCGGCTCTATCCTTCTGGCAGAAAGTGCAACTGGCACATTTTCTACAGTCCCTTCCACCTGCAACCTCATTTAATAGACGCCTAAAGCCCTTTGAGGAACTATGTGCGTCGACCTCTCCATTACGACATACCATTTCTTTGATATACCGCCTTTTAACGGGGCCGTTGGATGACCCTTCCTCCCGCCCCCTGTATCTTGCCAGGTGGGAACGCGACCTGGGCCTCTCTTTCACGGACCACCAGATTGATCGCATTATGTTCTTCACGTACAAAACTTCCACTTGTACCAAATATCAGGAAGCGGGATACAAGCTGCTGACCAGGTGGTACTACACTCCGGTCAGGTTACACAGAATGTTCCCTTCTTGCTCGGACCTTTGCTGGAGATGTGGTGAGGAGGTGGGTTCCCTTCTCCACATTTTTTGGTCCTGTAGCCGCCTGCAACCCTTTTGGGCTGAGGTTTTACGCATCGCACAAAAGTTCACAGACCATGCCCTCACTTTGGATCCGGCTCTCTTTCTCCTTCACCACAACAGTTTCCCACGAGCATCCTACAAAAAATCCATTCTGCCGCTGCTCTTCACAGCTGCCAAAAGCTGTATCCCTCTTCTCTGGAAGCAGTCCCAGCCACCCACAGTTGCTATGTGGTTGCGGAAGGTAGCTAGCATTAATGAAATGGAGGATCTTATGGCCGCTGAACGGGGCACGAGGGAGAAGTTCCTCAGAAGATGGTTCTACTGGCATGAGTTCAGTTTTTCTGCGGAATACAAAGACCTGGTGATCTAGCTCGTTTTTAGCGGATCGGGTGGCCATCTCTCTCTCTCCCCCCCCCTTTTTTTTTATCCCCTGTCTCCTCCCTCATCTCACCCCCCTCTCCCCCCTACTGTCTTCACCCCCCTGTCTTTCTCTCTTATTTGGTGGGATCTCCCCACCCTCTTTGGGACAATATTAAAAAAGGAAAAGGAGAGGAAGGGAAATGTTAATCACCCTGCTCTTTCTTTTTTGTTCCTCGCTCCTTCCCTCATGGGCATGCATGCATGGGTCTCGCATGGCTGGTTGCGGGGGGATGGGCCCACCGGGGTTGTCTTTTCTCCGCCTCCTTAGTCCGGCCATGTGACAGATGCCGGTGGAGGGGGAGGCCTCCCCGGGGACCTATTCCCCTGTGGCGGTTAGATACGACGTCTGATATCACTGCCCTCTGGTTGAGAGGCGGCTTTTGCTGTTATTTTATGCTTCAGACTCTGAGCTGTTTGTCTCTGTATTTGATGTGTATAGACTTGTACTGTTGATCTTGCCTGTATTGTGTGCCTTTTCCTCTCCTAATAAACTTTGAATTTATAAAAAAAAACAGAGGGGATGGCATGCTTTTAGTGGATAAAACTGCTCGTATATCAAGACAGTGCTCGTAAACCAAGACAGATTTTTTAAAAAAATGTTGCTCGTCTTTCAAAATGCTCGTAAACAGAGGTACTCGTAAACCAAGGTTCCACTGTACAATAGTTATAGAACACCAAAATGCAGTTAAACACATCTCAGTAGTCGTAACAATAACACGTGGCAAGTAGCACATAGTTAATAACAAGGAACCTATTACAACTTATAAAAGGGAAAAAGCACCTGAGCTAGGCCAAAAAGTTAAGGCTGTTTGAGCAACAGAAACAACGTTTGAATACCAAGAAGGGTTGAGACTGAGGGGGAATGTGCGCCCAAAAGGCAGGAGGGAGGAGGCACTGTGGGATCCCTTGGCTGTATCTGAGGGAGATGTGGTCCGTGCAGGCCCGGACTGGGACAAAAAATAGGCCCGGCATTTTAGGCTGAGCAGTCCATTTTTTTTTTTTTTTTTTAACAAAATGACCAATGATGAACAACTACCGGTTTCTCTATGTTTTTTAGTTATATTTAACCTGCACACCCATGCAATCCGATTCTGCAAGTCGCGCTGCGTTTTGAAAACTGATTGCGGGGTGTCGTTAACCTAACATACACTCCGCAATCTGTTTGCATGGACGGGTTGCTATTTAGATGCAGTCCGCATTTAGTGTGAACCCAGGCTAATGGTAATTTTAGGGTACATTAAAAATATATTACCCAATTTTTTGGTAAAATATAAAAGATGAGTTTGTGTCAAGTAAATAAATACCCAACATGTCAAACCTTAAGACTATGCATGCCCGAAAATAGCAACACATTTCAGTACCCTATATTTTTTATAGGCAAAGCTATTAAAGATCATAGAGGTCATCAGTTCAGCATTAACCATGAAAAATGGTCCTATAATTATTGCTCTCATTCCAGTGTGCAGGGTGATATATTACACGTGTAGTAAAATCAAGGTTTTTGTTCACAGGCGCCCCCAAAATTTGTATGTAGTTTCGTATGGTGGTGGTGGGATAGGGATGACATCAGTAGTAGTGGTGGTGGGATAGTGGTGACATCAGTGGCAGTGGTGGTGGGGATAGGGGTGACATCAGTGGCAGTGGTGGTGAGGATAGGGGTGACATCAGTGGCAGTGGTGGTGGGGATAGGGGAGACATTAGTGGTGGTGGGGATGACATCAGTGGCAGTGGTGGGGATTGGCATGACATCAGTGGCGGTGGTGGTGGGGATAGCGTTGACATCAGTGGTGGTTGGGATAGAGATAACATCAGTGGCAGTGTTGAGGATAGGGATGACATCAGTGGGAATGAGGATAGGGTTGACATCAGTGGCAGTGGTGGTAAGGATAGGAATAACATCAGTGGCAGTGGTGGTGGGGATAAGGATGACTTCAGTGGCAGTGGTGGTGGGGATAGGAATGACAATGTCCACTGCCACTGATGTCATCCTTATCCTCACCACCATTGCCACTGATGTCATCCCTATTCCCACCTCCCCACCACCATCGCTACTGATGTTATCCCTATCCCCCCCATCACCACTGCCTCATGGGAGGGGTAGAGATCAGACAGAGGGATGGCCGTGGGAGGGATGAGATCAGGCAGAAGGATGGCGGTGGGAGAGATGGGATCAGGCAGAGGGATGGCGGTGGGATGGATGGGATCAGGCAGAGGGATGGGATCAGGCAGAGGGATGGCGGTGGGAGAAATGGGATGAGGCAGAGGGATGGCGGTGGGAGGGATGGGATCAGGCAGAGGGATGGCGGTGGGAGAGATGGGATCAGGCAGAGGGATGGCGGTGGGAGAGATGGGATGAGGCAGAGGGATGGCGGTGGGAGAGATGGGATGAGGCAGAGGGATGGCGGTGGGAGGGATGGGATCAGGCAGAAGGATGGCGGTGGGAGAAATGGGATGAGGCAGAGGGATGGCAGTGGGAGGGATGGGATCAGGCAGAGGGATGGCGGTGGGAGAGATGGGATGAGGCAGAGCAGAGGGATGCCAGTGGGAGGGATGGGATGAGGCAGAGCAGAGGGATGGCAGTGGGAGAGATGGGATGAGGCAGAGGGAAGGCGGTGGGAGGGATGGGATCAGGCAGAAGGATGGGGGTGGGAGGGATGGGATCAGGCAGAGCAGAGGGATGGCGGTGGGAGAGATGGGATGAGGCAGAGCAGAGGGATGGCGGTGGGAGAGATGGGATGAGGCAGAGCAGAGGGATGGCGGTGGGAGAGATGGGATGAGGCAGAGCAGAGGGATGGCGGTGGGAGAGATGGGATGAGGCAGAGCAGAGGGATGGCGGTGGGATAGATGGGATGAGGCAGAGCAGAGGGATGGCGGTGGGAGAGATGGGATGAGGCAGAGCAGAGGGATGGCGGTGGGAGAGATGGGATGAGGCAGAGTAGAGGGATGGTGTGAGAGATGGGATGAGGCAGAGCAGAGGGATGGCGGTGGGAGGGATGGGATAAGGCAGAGCAGAGGGATGGCGGTGGGAGAGATGGGATGAGGCAGAGCAGAGGGATGGCGGTGGGAGGGATGGGGTAGAGCAGAGGGATGGCGGTGGGAGGGATGGGATGGAGGAGAGCAGAGGGATGGCGGTGGGAGGAATGGGATGGAGGAGAGCAGAGGGATGGCGGTGGGAGGGATGGGATGGAGCAGAGGGATGGCGGTGGGAGGGATGGGATGGAGCAGAGCAGAGGGATGGCGGTGGGAGGGATGGGATAGAGCAGAGGGATGGCGATGGGAGAGATGGGATGAGGCAGAGCAGAGGGATGGCAGTGGGAGAGATGGGATGAGGCAGAGGGAAGGCGTGGGAGGGATGGGATCAGGCAGAGGGATGGCGGTGGGAGGGATGGGATGAGGCAGAGCAGAGGGATGGCAGGGGAGAGATGGGATGAGGCAGAGCAGAGGGATGGTGGTGGGAGAGATGGGATGAGGCAGAGCAGATGGATGGCGGTGGGAGAGATGGGATGAGGCAGAGCAGAGGGATGGCAGTGGGAGAGATGGGATGAGGCAGAGTAGAGGGATGGCGGTGGGAGAGATGGGATGAGGCAGAGTAGAGGGATGGGATGAGGCAGAGCAGAGGGATGGTGGTGGGAGAGATGGGATGAGGCAGAGCAGAGGGATGGCGGTGGGAGGGATGGAGTAGAGCAGAGGGATGGCGGTGGGAGGGATGGGATGGAGGAGAGCAGAGGGATGGCGGTGGGAGGGATGGGATGGAGCAGAGCAGAGGGATGGCGGTGGGAGGGATGGGATGGAGCAGAGCAGAGGGATGGCGGTGGGAGGGATGGAGCAGAGCAGAGCAGAGGGATGGCGGCGGGAGGGATGGGATGGAGCAGAGCAGAGGGATGGCGGTGGGAGGGATGGGATAGAGCAGAGCAGAGGGATGGCGGTGGGAGGGATGGGATTGGGCAGAGCAGAGGGATGGCGGTGGGAGGGATGGGATTGGGCAGAGAAGAGGGATGGCAGTGGGAGGGATGGGATAGAGCAGAGCAGAGGGATGGTGGTGGAAGGGGAGGGATGGGATGGGGCAGAGCAGAGGGATGGCGGTGGGAGGGATGGGATGGAGCAAAGGGATGGCGGTGGGAGGAATGGAGCAGAGCAGATGGATGGCGGTGGGAGGGATGGGATGGAGCAGAGGGATGGCGGTGGGAGGGATAGAGCAGAGGGATGGCGGTGGGAGGGATGGGATGGAGCAGAGGGATGGCGGTGGGAGGGATGGAGCAGAGCAGAGGGATGGCGGTGGGAGGGATGGGATGGAGCAGAGGGATGGCGGTGGGAGGGATGGGGCAGAGCAGAGGGATGGCGGTGGGAGGGATGGGATGGAGCAGAGGGATGGCGGTGGGAGGGATGGGATGGAGCAGAGGGATGGCGTTGGGAGGGATGGAGCAGAGCAGAGGGATGGCGGTGGGAGGGATGGGATGGAGCAGAGGAATGGCAGTGGGAGGGATGGAGCAGAGCAGAGCAGAGGGATGGCGGTGGGAGGGATGGGATGGAGCAGAGTGTCTTGTGAAGTACCATTTCTTCCTTACCTTGCAGTTGCAGGCCTTGGGTGCCGGTGTCTTCGGTGCGGCTTCACAGTCACACTGTTCCCGCTTCCTGAATCAAGCAGAAGGGGTCGCCTCTAGCTCCACCCCCTTCACAGCCAGTCCTCCCCCTCCAGTCCTGAGCTGAGCTACGCTTGATGGTTGCGACTGCGGAGCCGGCCGCAGTGAGTGTAGCCCGGCGGCTGCCAGCCTGCCACTAGTGCTTAGGACTAGGAGTGGGGACAGTGCAGTGATATACCCGGCCGACGGCCGGCCAGAAGAATATGCGGTAATGCGGCTGGCCGGTCGGCCGGCCAGCTCGGGACGGGACTCGGAGGGAGGGACACTGTCTGGGACACATAAAATAACATGCGCCCGGAGGTCGGCCCACCGGGCATATGCCCGCTCTGCCCAATGGTCAGTCCGGCCCTGGGACCGTGCTACAGAAACTTAGGAGGCCCCTGGGCACACGAATGGGGGGGCAGACACCCCCACGGGGAACATACTGTGTCCGCGACCCCCGAACCTGCGCCCGAGGGGGCTGTAAGAGGACCCTGTTCGGAACTAGGGGGAACAAGGGGAACCAGCATAAGGGAATGTTGGAGAGGGCGGATAATTGGTACGTGCATGCGGACTGCTAGGTTGTCCTAGTATCTGGAAACCACAATATTTTAGGGGGAGGGGGGAGAAATCAAGAGGTAGAACAAAAGGAATGGGAATGAGGCGACGAGTCAGGAACAGGAAGGATGGATTAAATTATTTTCCAAAACTTTTCCAGGCCTGGAAATTGCCATTTTAAAATTCAATGACTTTTCAAGGTTTTTCATGACCGTACGAACCAGGGCTGTGGAGTCGGAGTCGAGGAGTCGGAGTTGGAGGAAATTTTGGGTACCTGGAGTCGGAGTCGGCAAACAATGCACCGACTCCAACTCCGACTCCTACTCCTACTAAATTTAGACTGGAATTTTAAAAAAAGCAAGTTTAAATGTCCCAATTCACAAAAAGCTATAATTAATGACTTAGTATAAGGAAACTTATAATTGAGGAGGCCAAATGTAAAAAGGAAGAACTACAGAAAGTTCTGAAAGGACGTTTTGTCTTCCTTAAAATGGATGCATGCACACGCCACAGAGTCAATTATTTTGCTATTAATGTTAGATTTGTGGATGGAAAAAACAAAACAAGAACACGGACCCTCGGATTAAAGGACACTCAGGCACATCACACCAGTGATTACCTTCAGAAGTTAGTGGAGGGTGTTATAGAAGATTTTGAAATTACAAAGGAACAGATTTTATGTGTTGTGACAGATAACGCTTCTAACATGTTGAGCACAATTGAGAAGATGAACGCAGATGAAGAAGGTAACAAACATATTAGAGTTAGAGGAAGACAGCTCTGCAAGTATTGGAGAAAGTTTAAAAACTGAAGAAAATGCTGACATTTTTTTAGACAACTTTGTTGAAGAAGCATTGAAGCTTGCTACTATTCATCATATGCGATGTGCTGTTCATACACTGCAACTTGCCATAAGAGATGGATTAAAAGATCGCCATGCAGCTACACTAATTGGCAAGTAACTGTTGCCGTCAGGGCCCCGAAAACAGATGCAATTTTGAAAAGACGTGCTGGAAAAGAAGCCATTTTGGATCAAACAACTCGCTGGGGAAGCACTTATTTAATGGTGAAGCGTTTACTTGAACTTAAAGACTTCATAGAAGAAATGGACAATGAAAATCTTACATTAACTGAAAGCCAGTGGACACAAACAAAAGAGCTGGAGAACCTTCTTTCTCACCCCTTCACTGTCACCAAGAGGTTGCAATGTGACGATCTAACCCCGGGTAAATTCCTGTTCATCGTTATATCGCCTGAACAAAAATGGAGGGTTAATAGCTGAGGGCATTGCATCTTCAATGATGAAAAGAGAGAGTCTGTTGCTGGAAAATGAAATCTTGTTAGTGGCTATTTATGTCGACCCAATGAGCCGACTTTTGTTGAACAGTGAACAGACTGCTACTGGGAAAAAGGCCCTCTATGATGTAGCAGTTCGCATGAAGGGATTACGACCTGAAATACCTCCACAGGATGAAGTTCTTTTAAGCAATAGTGGTAACTCAGGATCATCTTCTTCAAACGAAGAATTAGACTTTGATTCCTAATTAGACAAAATGGAAGTTGCTAAAGGAAAGCGACGTTGCATAAGCGTTACAGAACCAGTAAATGTCCAAATAAAAAAAATTCCAACAGGAGTTTTATAAAGCACTAAAAGAAGTTGAAAAGTATGATCGCTCATCAAAACTTACTGTTGAAGAAGCCATCCTTGTTTATCCAGAGATCGTTAGTGATGTGGCCAGAATAGTTACTGCAATGCCACCCACCCAAGTCAGTCTCGAAAGATTATTTTCAGCCCTAAAAATAATAAAGTCTGACTTAAGAGCCTCTATGAAAGAGGATCTGGCAGAGGCAATTCTCTTCCTTAGAACTCTACATTGAATTGATTTGCATTTGCTAAGCCTATAACTACATTTCAAGATTAACCACTTTACCACCGGAGGATTTTGCTGTCTTACGTCCAGGCCACTTTTTGCGATTCGGTACTGTGCGACTTTAACTGAAAATTGCGCGGTCGTGCAACGCCGTACCCAAACGAAATTTAGGTCCTATTTTTCCCACAAATAGAGCTTTCTTTTGGTGGTATTTGATCACCTGTGCGATTTTTACTTTTTGCGCTATAAACAAAAAATAGCGTTTATTTTGAAAAAATAACAATATTTTTAACATTTTTTTATATGAAATTCCCCCCACAAAAATGTAAAAATCGAATTTTTTTTTAATTTTTGGCCAATTTGTTTTCTGCTACATATGTTTGGTAAAAATAATCACGATAAGCGTATTTTGATTGGTTTGCGCAAAAGTTATTGCGTTTACTAACAAAGGGAAAGATTTCTGTCATTTTTGGTGTTTTTTTTTTTAACGCGTAATGTCGGCGATCTGCGATTTTTTTTGCGGGACTGCGACATTGCGGCGGACAGATCAGACTCTTGACTGACATTTTTGACACTTTTGGGGGTACCAGTGACAATACTGCAGTAATCAGTGCTATATATATGCACTGTTACTGTAAAAATGACACTGGCAGGGAAGGGGTTAATTTTATTGGAGAGGGAGGGGTTAATGTATGCCTGGTGCTTACTAACGTGTGGGGGGGAGGTGACTGAGTGACACAGGGACAGATCGCATATGTTCAGCTATGCTGAACACTGCGATCTGTCACTCCCTGTCACTTAGGAGATCCGCCCGCTCTGTTTACACAAGCGGGCGGATCTACTCACTCGATTCCCCGACGATCGGGGAAGAGCGGCGGCTGTCGCCGCCTCTCCTCCCCGGGCCCGACTCCCGCTGTGACTGAAAACAGCGGGAGCGCGCCTCCGGTGGCACGCGAGCGCCGCCTACAGGGGGAGGAGTCCAGCGACATAGGTCTACGTCGCTGGAGGTATCGAGCCACATTGCTGCAGTAGCAGCAATGTGAGCAGTGGCCAAGTGGTTAATATAAACCATTTCTAGGTTTTACAGATTTTGTTTTTGGTTCTTATAGATAAGCTTTGTTTTTGTTCTAAAACAACCAAATAATGTGGTTTGTATTTTTGAACTGGTAAAGTTCCTGTTCCTGATGTTTATGCCTGCTGCTACTATCCAGCCACTTGATTAATTAATAAAAAAAATAAAATAAAACTTTGTTGTTTTCATTGTTTGTCTTTTGCTTAAACTGTTCAATACAGTAGACTGTTGGCTTCCCAGCCAGTAGTCCTGTGGTAATGACATGTATGTTGCCTTTCTTTCCTTCAAGGAATGTATAAAATACATTTGCATATTAATACAGAGGAGGAAGTACAAAAAACTGAGGAGTCGGAACATTTATCTACCGACTCCACAGCCCTGGTACGAACCCTGGCATTGGGAATATACTGCATCACCCATCCTACACACCCCATGACATCCTACAACTGACTGTGCACCCCCTTGCGTAACCCCATCTCCAGTCTCTCTGCATCTCCAGTATCTCTGCATCCCCATGTCACCCAGCAATACCATCAGTGCATCCAAGTGTCACCCACCTCTTCTCACTCTGCACCCAATGCTGCAATACTGACAGTTACTTGTCTCCCCTCACCCTGCACCCGCATGTCACTCTACATTATATACAGTGCATGCAAATGTCAGCTGTCTCACCCCCCCACCCCACCCTGCTGCCCATCCTCACCCTGCAATGCTGACCATTCACCAAAATGTAATCTATCTCCCCCACCCTGTACCCCAATGTAACACAGTGAGTGCACAAATGTCGCCCAACTCCTCTGACCCTACACCCCATTTCTACCCTGCATAGTTAACAGTGCACCCAAGTGTGTCCCATCACTCTTCAATAGTAACATGCACCCAAATGTCACCTATCCTGTACCCTCATGTCATATTGCAATACTGACAGTGCAACTAACTGTGACCCATCTATCCCACCATGCACCTCCGAGTTACCCTGCAATGACAGCGTAAATATCACCCTGCACCCCAACTATCACCCTCCAATGGTGACAGTACAACAAAATGTTACCCATCCTCCTGAATCTGCATGTCACCTGTAAATAGTGATAGTCCATTGAAAAATCACCTGCCCATCTCCCCCCCCCCCCCTGCACCCTCATGTCACCTTCAGTAGTGACAGTACATCCAAATTTCACCCATCTCCCATCACCCTCATGTCACTTTCACTACTCTGACAGTACATCCATGTGTCATCCATCTCCCATCACCCTCATGTCACCTTCACTACTGACAGTACATCCATGTGTCACCCATCTTCCATCACCCTCCATCCCCATGTCACCTTCACTACTCACAGTACATCCAGGTGTCACCCATCTCCCATCACCCTCATGTCACCTTCACTACTGACAGTACATCCAAGTGTCACCCATCTTCCATCACTCTCCACCCCCATGTCACCTTCACTACTCACAGTACATCCATGTGTCACCCATCTCCCATCACCCTCATGTCACCTTCACTACTGACAGTACATCCAAGTGTCACCCATCTTCCATCACCCTCCACCCCCATGTCACCTTCACTACTACACAAATCTCCCATAAACCTGCACCCTCATGTCACCCTCAGTAGTGACAGTACATCCAAGTGTCACCCATCCCCTATCACCCTCATGTCACCTTCAGTAGTGACAGTACATCCAAATTTCACCCATCTCCCATCACCCTCATGTCACCTTCACTACTGACAGTACATCCATGTGTCACCCATCTCCCATCACCCTCATGTCACCTTCACTACTGACAGTACATCCAAGTGTCATCCATCTTCCATCACCCTCCACCCCCATGTCACCTTCACTACTACACAAATCTCCCATAAACCTGCACCCTCATGTCACCTTCAGTAGTGACAGTACATCCAAGTGTCACCCATCTCCCATCACCCTCATGTCACCTTCAGTAGTGACAGTACATCCAAGTGTCACCCATCCCCAATCACCCTCATGTCACCTTCAGTAGTGACAGTACATCCAAATTTCACCCATCTCCCATCACCCTCATGTCACCTTCACTACTGACAGTACATCCAAGTGTCACCCATCTTCCATCACCCTGCACCCTCATGTCACTCTCAGTACTGACAGTACATCCAAGTGTCACCCATCACCCTCATATCACCTTCAGTACTGACAGTACATCCAAGTGTCACCCATCTTCCATCACCCTCATGTCACCTTCAATACTCACAGTACATCCATGTGTCACCCATCTTCCATCACCCTCCACCCCATGTCACCTTCACTACTGACAGTACATCCAAGTGTCACCCATCTTCCATCACCCTCCACCCCCATGTCACCTTCACTACTTCACAAATCTCCCATAAACCTGCACCCTCATGTCACCTTCAGTAGTGACAGTACATCCAAGTGTCACCCATCTCCCATCACCCTCATGTCACCTTCAATACTCAAGTACATCCATGTGTCACCCATCCCCCATCACCCTCATGTCACCTTCACTACTGACAGTACATCCAAGTGTCACCCATCTTCCATCACCCTGCACCCTCATGTCACTCTCAGTACTGACAGTACATACAAGTGTCACCCATCACCCTGCACCCTCATATCACCTTCAATACTCACAGTACATCCATGTGTCACCCATCTTCCATCACCCTCATGTTACCTTCACTACTGACAGTACATCCAAGTGTCACCCATTTTCCATCACCCTGCACCCTCATATCACCTTCAGTACTGACAGTACATCCAAGTGTCACCCATCTCCCATCACCCTCATGTCACCTTCAGTACTGACAGTACATCCAAGTGTCACCCATCTCCCATAAACCTGCACCCTCATATCACCTTCAGTACTGACAGTACATCCAAGTGTCACCCATCTCCCATCACCCTCATATCACCTTCAGTACTGACAGTACATCCAAGTGTCACCCATCTCCTATCACCCTGCACCCTCATGTCACCTTCAGTACCGACAGTACATTCAAGTGTCACCCATCTCCTATCACCCTGCACCCTCATGTCACCTTCAGTACTGACAGTACATCCAAGTGTCACCCATCTTCCATCACCCTGCACCCTCATGTCACCTTCAGTACTGACAGTACATGCAAGTGTCACCCATGTTCCATCACCCTGCACCCTTATATCACCTTCAGTACTGACAATACATCCAAGTGTCACCCATCTCCTATCACCCTCATGTCACCTTCAATACTCAAGTACATCCATGTGTCACCCATCCCCCATCACCCTCATGTCACCTTCACTACTGACAGTACATCCAAGTGTCACCCATCTCCCATCACCCTCATGTCACTCTCAGTACTGACAGTACATCCAAGTGTCACCCATCACCCTGCACCCTCATATCACCTTCAGTACTGACCGTACATCCAAGTGTCACCCATCTTCCATCACCCTCATGTCACCTTTAATACTCACAGTACATCCATGTGTCACCCATCTTCCATCACCCTCCACCCCATGTCACCTTCACTACTGACAGTACATCCAAGTGTCACCCATCTCCTATCACCCTCATGTCACCTTCAATACTCAAGTACATCCATGTGTCACCCATCCCCCATCACCCTCATGTCACCTTCACTACTGACAGTACATCCAAGTGTCACCCATCTCCCATCACCCTCATGTCACTCTCAGTACTGACAGTACATCCAAGTGTCACCCATCACCCTGCACCCTCATATCACCTTCAGTACTGACCGTACATCCAAGTGTCACCCATCTTCCATCACCCTCATGTCACCTTTAATACTCACAGTACATCCATGTGTCACCCATCTTCCATCACCCTCCACCCCCATGTCACCTTCACTACTTCACAAATCTCCCATAAACCTGCACCCTCATGTCACCTTCAGTAGTGACAGTACATCCAAGTGTCTCCCATCTCCCATCACCCTCATGTCACCTTCAATACTCAAGTACATCCATGTGTCACCCATCCCCCATCACCCTCATGTCACCTTCACTACTGACAGTACATCCAAGTGTCACCCATCTTCCATCACCCTGCACCCTCATGTCACTCTCAGTACTGACAGTACATCCAAGTGTCACCCATCTCCCATCACCCTGCACCCTCATATCACCTTCAATACTCACAGTACATCCATGTGTCACCCATCTTCCATCACCCTCATGTTACCTTCACTACTGACAGTACATCCAAGTGTCACCCATTTTCCATCACCCTGCACCCTCATATCACCTTCAGTACTGACAGTACATCCAAGTTTCACCCATCTCCCATCACCCTCATGTCACCTTCAGTACTGAGAGTACATCCAAGTGTCACCCATCTCCCATAAACCTGCACCCTCATATCACCTTCAGTACTGTCAGTACATCCAAGTGTCGCCCATCTCCCATAAACCTGCACCCTCATATCACCTTCAGTACTGACAGTACATCCAAGTGTCACCCATCTCCTATCACCCTCATGTCACCTTCAATACTCAAGTACATCCATGTGTCACCCATCCCCCATCACCCTCATGTCACCTTCACTACTGACAGTACATCCAAGTGTCACCCATCTCCCATCACCCTCATGTCACTCTCAGTACTGACAGTACATCCAAGTGTCACCCATCACCCTGCACCCTCATATCACCTTCAGTACTGACAGTACATCCAAGTGTCACCCATCTTCCATCACCCTCATGTCACCTTCAATACTCACAGTACATCCATGTGTCACCCATCTTCCATCACCCTCCACCCCATGTCACCTTCACTACTGACAGTACATCCAAGTGTCACCCATCTTCCATCACCCTCCACCCCCATGTCACCTTCACTACTTCACAAATCTCCCATAAACCTGCACCCTCATGTCACCTTCAGTACTGACAGTACATCCAAGTGTCTCCCATCTCCCATCACCCTCATGTCACCTTCAATACTCAAGTACATCCATGTGTCACCCATCCCCCATCACCCTCATGTCACCTTCACTACTGACAGTACATCCAAGTGTCACCCATCTCCCATCACCCTGCACCCTCATATCACCTTCAATACTCACAGTACATCCATGTGTCACCCATCTTCCATCACCCTCATGTTACCTTCACTACTGACAGTACATCCAAGTGTCACCCATTTTCCATCACCCTGCACCCTCATATCACCTTCAGTACTGACAGTACATCCAAGTTTCACCCATCTCCCATCACCCTCATGTCACCTTCAGTACTGAGAGTACATCCAAGTGTCACCCATCTCCCATAAACCTGCACCCTCATATCACCTTCAGTACTGACAGTACATCCAAGTGTCACCCATCTCCCATCACCCTCATGTCACCTTCAGTACATCCAAGTGTCACCCTGCACCCTCATGTCACCTGCAATGCTAATAGTTCAGCCCAGGCTCACCTTAGATCCCCAACTACCTATAGCTTCCCTCTACTAATAGTAACAAACACAGGCACGTTTGTCAGGTGCACTTCGTTTTCTTCCATATAAATCCCAATGTAGAATAGCGGTGAGGTAGTGACAACACTCCACCATCTTCCCCAATATATCTCTATTGTGGGATCTCCCAGCCCAGCACAGCTGCACATATAAACACAGACACGTGGGAACTCCGTAGGTCGGGGGCGGACAATCATCCAATAAAAACAAGCCGCCATAGGCGGACTCAGCCAATCAAGGAAAAGAAGCCTCTGCGTGCAGCCAATGAGTGAGCAGCTTTTGATTTAAGAGCTGCCGGCTTAGCGGTTGGAACAGTAGCCTTGTGTGTGAGCGGTGAGTTGGTGCGGTGTGCTTAGCCTGTCTGTAGGTAAGTGAGAGGATGGGGTGTGGCGTTCTGAGCGGTGTGTGAGGGCCCCGAGCTGTGGCGGTGTGCGCAGTGCAGCGCCACCTTGTGTTGGTTGTAGTTTCACCCTCTTACTTCCACTTCGTGCATTGAAGTTGGTGCGTTTCCACCCCGGGTTATTTACCTCCTATTATAAGCATGAAAGGTCAGAGGTTAGTTGTGCTGCATAGTTCTGATATGATTAGAGTGATTGTAGTCAGCGAAATGTGGCTGAACTGTGCACTTTTACTGCTCAGTGTCCCTGCACCCATAGTAACTATTACAGCTGTGTGTACAGCAGGGGCTGTGTTATGTGCTAAAGGGGGGCCTCAGATGCAGCCTCTGACATTACCAAAGGGCTGCAGAGAATGTTTGTATTGTGTAGTGCTTGAGGGAACTGTCAGACTGACCTAACAAGGATATGAGGGTCAGATTGTGGAAATGCTACCTCTTTGCTGGGAATATGCTGCTAAAGACTATAGGAAACTGGGAACATGTAGAAATCAATTTCCCCATTACATAATGCTGAGGTCTGAAGGTCGCACATCATATACTGAAGGGCTGCAGGTTGGTTACCAGAGGTTTATAGGGAGAAAGAAAACCTAGGAGCAGAAAGTTGTACACACAAGGCATAGGCATGTCAACGCATCCCATTGGCTAGAAGGTGTTTGAGACTTTCCTGCTTGCTTTTAGATGCCCCTTGTGAATGAGGCCAAAATGTTGACAATCTACAAACAAGATGTGTCTAGAACACTGCAGGCTTTTCTCTTGTCTACTTTATGGTGCCCCCCCCCCCCGTCTCATGGTGGCCATTTTTACTATGGGCAGACAAATCCATCTCCCTTTATTTCCTGAAACATGTTGGTGTACACCTGGGGGGAGGGAAGCACTGGTGATGTAGCCTTCCCTGGATGAGTCTTTGCAGTCCTAGTTAGTTTTGCACAGTCCAACATAAAGTAGAAAGGCAAAACTTATTTTCTTCTTGGGTAGAGCAAGGGTGGGTTATAACCCCAGATTTTTTTTACCACTCTTTGTACCATTGTGGAGATTTCCCTTCAAGTCCAATAGTAAGTTAAAGGAAATCCCTGCAAAATTAACTCAGTTCTTTGGTGACCCCCCCCCCCCCCCAGGTCACCAAAACTAAGGTCTCCATTGAAGATTTTTCCGTCTATTACTTTTCTGGGGATAACCCAAAATTTGCGATTTCTTTTATTTTCAATGATAAAGGTAAACAGGACAAATGGAGGGTGAATCATAACAGGTGCACACAGCAATAAACACTGACGGAGGTTCAAATCCTTCTCCACACTATCCAAAACTAAAGTTTTGTCTTTAGTTACACTTTAAGTAGGTGCAGGAGCATACCAGATTGGCAGGAAAACTGACCTTGTATAGTTCTTAGCTGGTGGTACCCTGTTTCCCTTAAAATAAGACCTACCCCGAAAATAAGACCTAGCATGATTTTCAGGGATGGCTGCAAAATAAGCCCTAGTAAAATCCTTGATCTCAGCCCCTACCTCTGCAGTATTCAGAGAGGGAAAGTAGAGTTCCAGAGTGTCACGTGAGTGCCCAGCGGCACTGTAAATGAGGTATTTTCCACAATAAAGTTACAAAAGGAGACACACTGCACATTATATAATCTTTTTACAAAATCGATTACATAATTTTACAATGACTTTATCCAAGGTTTATTTTTGGGATTACAGAATGTCATAATGCTGATTTGAGCTGAAAGGGGGAGAGAACTTTTTTTTTAACATTTTATTGTTTTATCCTAGGCTTTGAACATAGAGGGCTAAATGACACAGCACCAGCACTGTGCTGTCTATCATGCTTTAAAGAATCAGGATATTTATTTTCGGGTTACAATCATTTGAAGATAGTCATTGTACAAACCGTAAATAAGACATCCCCTGAAAATAAGCCCTAGTGTGGTTTTTGAAGCCAAAATTAATATGACCCGGTCTTATTTTCAGGGAAACACGGTATTAGGCGGACTGCTTGTGGCAGCCTGGACTTTTACTGCTGTGAAAAGGATGTTTTGGTGTCCAGTTGACTTCAAATGTAATGAATGCTAAAGTCTCTTGTAATTACTACTCTACAGTTTTGACTAAAGTGAAGCATGGCAACTGTGATTTTCATTGACCAAGAGAATGGAGATGTTGCTTCTACTACCCTGTCCAAGGATCGCCTTGCATCAACAAGCTCTGGTGAGTGTTAGGCTGGAAACTGAGCACAAGTCAATGCTGGCATTTCTGCAAGAGTTGCAGTTTCTAGGCAAGTTATTCCTGCATTTCAATGTTGCTTAACCTAGGTCTAAAGGCAAAACATTTGCCCTGCATAGAGTAGTAGAGGATCAGAATCCTTGTAAGGTTTTATTTTGTGGCTTCCCATAGCAAAAGCAGGAAGTGTAGAGAATTCTCTCCACAAGTGAGAATCGCTTGTCGTCAGAACTAGTGACCCCATTGCAATTTATTTCCACTATTCCTGTTCTGGAGGCAACCCAGAAGTGGGCATTTCCTTCTCCTTTTCAGTAAGTATGGTCTAGGATGGTCTATCTCCTAACAGGGGCACAGGCAGGAATAAAAGCCTGACTGGTGTTCTAATTGCTCTCCAATCTATCGAACTAGTTCTGCCTCTAGTTTTCACTTGAGCACTTGTGAAATTTGTTTAGTTGTAGTTTTTCCTGCCCCATCTTGGCATGATATAATGGGAGTGCCACATCAGGCTTACCTGACCCCACTGCATTAGTGAAAGGAAGCATGGATTGGTGAGTACGGGGGTGGTAGGCTAGGAAGATGCACTGTCATTGTGCCCTAAAAGGGCAACTTTGACACTGGTAAAGCACAATTCCAGCCACAGGCTTTTTGTCTGGAGTAAATTAAGCAGGGAAATTTGGACAGTGTTGCACCATCCTTGAGCTGGCATCTAATCTAGCCTTCTTGCATGAGATCCTGGTACTTGGATGTGGGGAAATGCACAGGGGCACCAAGTGTTGAGTTTTTTTTCGGCATACGCCAAGGGCTTATGCCTGGAACACAAGATTGGTCATCCATTGACCTAACGTGTAGACCAACTACAGGCTACTGTAGAAACTACAGTAATGGAGTGAATAAAAGACCACAGTCACCCTGCACAGGAAAGCGGCAGCAGTAACTGGTCTGTATCACAAGCTATTCTTCACAATATAAAGTGTGGACATGCAAAGGTATTGTGTACAATGCTCAATCCAAGCCTTGATCTTTTATTCTGGGAAGATCTTCAAAATCCAGTTCCCAACTGATGATCTGCAGCACTATACAGACAGGGTTAATTATGGTAACATTACCCTTTAAGTTCCTCCCAAATACTACATAGTAGGGAAAGCTAGGTAGGATATTTTAAGTATGTAAAAAGGTGGTGTAAGTTGTAACTTGTGTTCTTCTTTGTGAATAACCATTTAAGTGGGAAAGTTATACTGGTTTGGCTGCAAAAGTGAAAATACACTAGCATTGACAATGGTCACAAGTAAACAAACCAATAGTGGAAATACATATGGTCCATAAGGTATGCAGGTGCAGCTAACTCTGCTGTTTGGACTGTTGCCACCCCTTTTAAATAGTCTGTAGCAGAGTACAAATGTAGTGCTAAATGTATATATTCTATCGGAGTACAGTGAACTCATTGCCATGTTTAAGGAAATATGCGTTTAGGGACATGGTACTTTATCCTGCTAGAAGTAGCAAACAGAAGATGGGTACACTGTAGTCCTAAAGGCCATGGCATTTAAACTATGCTCAATTGACTTCAGTCCAAAGTGTGCCAAGAAAGTATCCCCTCCACACCACCAGCCTAAACTGATACAAGGCAGGGTGGATCCATGCTTTCTTGTTTACACTAAATTGTTACCCTGACATCTGAATGTCACAGCTGAAATCAAGACTCCTTAGGCCAGGCAACTTTTTTCCAGTCTTCTATTGTCCAATTTTAGTGAGCCTGTGCGACTTCTAGCCTCAGTTTCCTGTTCTTAGCTGATGGGTGTGGCACCTGGTGTGGGGGTCATCGGTTTCAAGGTTCAATATGTTGTGTTCAGAGATGGTATTCTGCATACTGTTGCCTTTCTATCATCTCAAATCAGTCTACCCATTCTCTTCTGACATCAACAAGGCATTTTTGTCTGCACAACTGCTGCTCACTGGATATTTATTTTTTTAGACCGTTCTCTGTAAACCCTAGAGATGGGTTGTGCATGAAAATCCCAGTAGATGGGCAGTTTTTGAAATACTCAGACCAGCCCATCTGGCACCAACAACCTTGCCACGTTCAAAGTCACTTTAATACCCTTTCTTCCCTATTCTGAGTCTCGGCTTGAACTTCAAATGCATTAGGTTGCTGCCATGTGAATGTCTGGTTAGCAATTGAATAGATGTACCTAATAATAAAGTGTGTTCATTTTTTTTATTTAAAGGAAAACCCTATTTGAAAAATCACCCAGGAAAAGTACTTGGCAGCTCTAAAACTGTGGTAAAGCCAAGAAAAGCTCTGGGAAATGTCAACAAGCAGGTTGTCAACATGGCAGTTCCACAGAAGAAAGGAGCCCTTGGAGTGACTTCTGCACCAGTTACTAAGCAGGTACTGCACTTCTGACTAGTTTAACAAAAGTCAAAACTTGCTAGACCTTCTGTCAGGCTGCCTGTTGTGTTTTTCCCCATGGACACGTTTGCTCCAGGGGGTGGAGAAAGCTGCATAAGAATGCTCCCAAAGCTGCAATTTGCTAAACATTTAGTCGTTTCAAGTGCTTGGGCAGGCACTTGTTCCATTGGCCAGAATATTCCCTTATTCTTACCCTTGGAATCTATGCTCAAGTGCTAAATGGTTACCATTTAGGAGCCTGCAAAAACACTCTCCTCTTGCATGCACAAGTGATGGGATTTATCTTTTGGCCTGCATTGCCTGCATTATCTGCATATTTCATGCATGTCATCTTTAGTTAATTACTATCCATGTTAAACCGTTTAATTTCCAGGCTTCTGAAGCATGCATCAAACCCAGAAAACAGAGCTACCCTGAGATTGAAAAGTGTATACCTTATGATCCTGCAGGTAAGATTGGGTTTTTGTCCTTGTAGAGCAAGGTATTCTTCTGGTTCCCCCTTGAATTTCCAACAGCTTGTTCTGTTTAATTTTGAGTGGGGCTCTACTTAAAACTTTGGGACTGACTTGTACTGGTATGACATGATTCATTCTTGCCTATAAGGAAGCATTACACCAGTGAATTCAGTAATGCTGCAAGTAAGTGCTGTCTTGGCCAATAATGAGAGAAACACTCGCTTTTTAATCAGCAGTTAGACAAAAGCTGTCACATGTGGCTTTTTTTTTTTTCCCCTAGATTTTGAAACTTTTGATGTACCAGAAGAGCACAAATTGAGCCATCTCTACCTTGCTGGAGTCCCCCTGTTTGTGCTTGAAAAGGATGCTGCAAAGTTTGATGCATTGACCCAGGAACCAGCTCCAATGGATATTCCAGTCGTTAGCTGGGAGTCAGGTTGGTTAATAAAATGTGACATGAATAACTTGCAGAAGGGAACAACAAATCAAACCCTTCTAGTTTTCACAATCTGCTGTAAAAACTTGACAAAACATCCAAATGCCCTGCGGCTGCTGTGGGTCACCATCTTGGATGTGGTGGCTTTCCCAGAAGACTGCATTGACATGAATTCCCCCTATGCTTCTCCAGTTATACTACATTAAGTTGTCTAGGGAGATGCAGGACCAGGGAAGATGGTAACTGGAGAAAGAGCTGTGCTAGGACATTTCCCTGCAGGTTCACATACATATGTGAGCAATGATGCTGCATTGCCCAGTGATCTGGTAGGGTGCTATACAGGTCCAAGACTGCTGAATGCCATGGTAGGCTGCTGGTGTGCATGATGGCCCCCTACTAACCCCCCCCCCCCCGCACTGAACCTATACAATTCTTCCTTCTGGCAAAGACATAGCCTCACTGACAGAGGCTGGCCCGCAGGTTAAACGTCTTGCAGGGTCGCATACAACCAGGCTTGGGTCTGAGTCACAGCAGTCCCTTGGCCAACAGCTCCCCTACTTCAGTCGTGAGGAATTCTCTCGAGTTACCCGCACCATGGAAGGGTAAGTACAGTTCCTTCCCTCCCCTTTTAGTGGTTTCTATGGGGTGGATGTGGGTACCCTCCCCAGACGGTCAGACCTGCTTGCAGGTTCCCTCCTCACGGAGCTGGGCTCCCCCTGTCTAAACCTAGAGTCTGGGTGGGGGTCCCAGGGTGCTATTCCCACTCTGTAAGGGTCCTGGGACAGTGTCCTTCCCTGGTAGTCTGGAGGTGTCCCAGTGGAACAGACCCCTAGATGCATGCCCTGCTGTTTGCAGAGTCTCCCCTAATTGTGTCCTAGCTTCAGGGGGGTGGCCCCTTGCAGAGGGTGCAGGAAAGTTCCTGGCAGCATGCTTCAGTGTCTGTAGCTTATTGTGGCAATTTTCCCATAGTCTGGCTGGTCTCTGGTTGATGACCATGCTTTTATGTAGTTGGAGGTCGCGGGGGCTATGTTCCTTAGTCTTGGGAGATGCTGCAGAGAACTGAAGCCTCATGGGTATGTCGGCTTTTCCTCTTTTAGGGACATGTGAACAGGGATAGCGTCCATGATGCTGGGTTTGAATTGGGGGTCTGTTAGCTCTCTGCCTAGGGGATCCTTTAGTGGTGCCTAGATCTTTGTACTGCAAGGTCTTGCTTTCCTTATGGAGCCTCAGGGTTTCATTCCCCCCCCATGGAGGTTGCAGGTCCCTCGCAACCCCAGCTTCCCATGGTTGCACTGGCAGCAGTCCTTAGTGTCTTGGGAGGAAGTGGCATGTGGGCAAAGGCCCAGGAGGTAGCATCCCCTGCTCAGGCTGTCTCGTCTGATTTGGATACTGATGCTGCTGTGGACGCAGCCTGTCCAGGGGGACTTAATATCACACCCCCTGATCAATCCGATAGCGAGGATAATTCCTCCATGGTCGCAGCAGCAAAAAGCTGCTGGTGGACACACTTATTACTGCAGTGTGAGACTTTAAAGATGGAGGATGCAGCTTATGTAGCCACAGACATGGCTGTGGTGTTTGTACACAAGTCACTTTTTACTTCAAAGGTGTTTCCGTATGTGCCCATTTTGAAAGATTTTACTGTAATGAATGGGAACAACCAAAATCATACTTTGTGGTCCCCAACAATTTGGTGTACACTACCCTTCTTGAGGAGTCCCTTTTTAAAAAAAGTGGGCTAGTCCACCAGTGGTGGACCCTCCTGTTTCCAGGTTGAATAAAGCGGCAATGATCCCAGTAGAATCCCCATTCTTTAGGACCCAGCTGACCCAGGCTGTGGCATGCAGCATGTTTACTATGGCTGGTTGCAGCCAGTCTTTGCCTCAGCCATGGTGTCTCAGATCCTAACTGAATGGGCCAAGCTATTGCACCTGGGAGGTGAGCAGGTCCCCGCTGCTTATGTTTTAGCAGACCAGTTGGTCCATGGGCTGCAGTTTGTTTTCTGCAGCTTTTGGTACAGCTTTTGTGCTGTTCACTTTTGGATTCAGCGGTGGTGATTAGGCACGTGCATGGCTTATTTGGTCTGCAGACCAAGCCTCTGAAAGCTCTCATTGATCTGCCCTTTTAGGGAAATGGCTTTTTTGGGGCTACCCTGGATGACCGGGGGAAAAGTACCTTCCTGCCACAGTCAAGGAAAGAAGCCTTGCTGCAAATAGGGGACCTCCTTCTCAGCCCATAGACAAATTCTTTTGTGCTTTTGAGACGGCTAATAAGGGAAATTGATCTTTTACATTTTCCCTTGGGAGGTTCCAAGCAACCTTGGTCTGTTAAGCCTAGAGCTAGCTTCCCTCGGCCTGGACCAGCACAGACTCCAACGTGAAGGTCTGCCCTCACCGATTATTGGGCTGGGGGGACATCTTCGCTGGTTTCTGGCCCTGTGGACTGAGCAACATGGAGATCCATGAAATGTTGGTTGTTGGGGGTACCCAGAAATTCAGAAAGGGGACAAAGCTTGTCCTTTAGTTTTTAGGTCAGACTCCTTGTGAGGATTTATTTCCTGCAAAGGTCCCCCCCATCCTTATCCAGGGATTTGATTTACTTTGGTCTGCTTCTATTTCTGACCAGGGTGGTCCTTCTCTGCACAAACTTCAGGTACCACAAGCTGTAAATCGGCAGCTGCTGTCAGTTCTCCCATTTTTGCGTACAGATTCTGAGTCTGGTAGTATCCACCTTCAAGACGGTTCTGTTTGCACAGTCTTAAATGCAGGTTCAGCTCCACAGGAGGATACTGATGTTTGTGACAAGGTCCTCGGACACCCTGCAATCATCGAAGGGCTACGGTAAGGCCAGTATCCTCCTCGGGCTAAGGCTTCTTTCTCAGTTCCTGCAAGGATTTTCCAATCATCCTAGTGGCTGTAAATGTCCCTTGGGGGCTTCCTCTCAGAAGACCAGTTGTCCCAAGGGCTTATCTAAAAACCTTCTGTCGCTGGTTTTTAATGGCTTAGCTATTGGAAGACAGGTACTGAGGGATAGAGGTCTGTCTGGATCAGTGATCCCTACTATGGTGAGGGCGAGGTCTTCCAGCAAGATATACCACCGTACGTGGAAAGCATACATTGTTCTTGGTGTGAGTCAGATTGGTGGTTATACAGAAACAAAAACATACAGAAGTCTAGCCAATCAAGTCCTACACAATCACCCCAATAGGATGGCAAACAACCTTGTAGAAAGAAAGGGGGCTATACTGGTGCTGGACAACCCACACTGAATGACATCACTGACCCAATTGTGTAAAAATCCATTTTATTTAATAGCGATACTAAAATACCATATATACAGCAGTAAAGTGAGTGCATAAGTGAAAAAAATGAGGACCTCTTAATCACACCATCCCCAGCGCAACCTCACAAAAGTACACAAGAATAATGCCCCCAAGTGATAGCAAAAGGTCAGGCTATCAATGCATTTTGCCTTAAAGCTGTAATATACTCCGCTATTTGACTTTTACCTACAGGTAAGCCTATAAGGCTTACCTGTAGGTACAATTAATATCTCCTAAACCTGCACGGTTTAGGAGATATTCAACCTGCATGCAGCCGCTGACGTCTGCGGCGTGCGCTCTGAAGGTCTGGCTGACCTTCAGAGCTCCTTGCTGGATCTTGCCGGAAAGTGAAACGCATGCGCAGGAGTGACGTCATTTGCGGCTTTGGCCACTCACAGCACCGGAGCTGCCGAACCAGGAAGAGATGCCGGGGGAGCATGTCAGCTCCCTCAGCGTTGTCCAGACGACTGCACCGGGGCTTCGTTCTGAAGGGTAAGTATTTAGTACCATGTGTACTAGCTCTATGCCTTTTGTCCTGCAGGGTTTTTTCATGAGTATACATCCGCTTTAATGGCTTCCTCAGGGAATATTGGGTGAAGAGGATTCACAATATCAATTTAAGATAAAATGTGATTCCCACAGAGGAAAACCGGAACTGTTGGAAATGTGATTCCTCAAAACTAGATTGCTGGTCTTGCAATTGTATCCATAATATTCAAAGCCTGTCACAAGGGCTCAAGAACGCCTATCCCATCAAATGCTAGGACTGCTGTGAGGACAGATGGGAGATGGCCCCTGGTTCATACTTTTTTTTTTTTTTTTTTTTTTTTGAAGGTTTACACAAACATTGAGCTTAATTTGTCTCTGAACCGCTTTCTTTAACCACTTTAATACAGGGCACTTCCTGCCCAGGCCAATTTTCCCCTTTTAGCGCTGTTGCATTTTGAATGACAATTGCGCGGTCATGCAACACTGTACCTACACCAAATTTATGTCTTTTTTTTTCCCCCAACAAATAGAGCTTTCTTTTGGTGGTATTTGATCACCTGTGGGTTTTTTCCTTTTTGCTAAACAAATAAAAAAAGACCGAAAAGTTTGAAAACTTTTTTTGTTTGATACAATTTTGTAAATTTTTTTATTTTTTTTTTTCCTGCACTGATATGCGGCACTGATAGGTAGCACTGATGGGTGGCACTGGTGGGCAATAATGGGCACTGGTGGGCGACACTAAAGGATGGCAATAATGGGCACTTGTGGGCAGCACTGATGAAGACACTGGCGTGCAGCACTGATGGGGAGGGCAATGGGGGCCTTATTGCCATCCCTGGTGGCCATAGTGGGCATCCCTGGGGTCATGGTGGGCATCCCTGGTGGATCTAGTGGCATCTCCCCCCGAGGGTCTGCACTGGTAATCAATGATCTGATTACCAGTGACGACCCCCCCCCTGTCAGGGGAGCTGCCGATCGGCGCTCCTTTACTTGTGCCTGTCAGGCACGAACTAAGGAAAGCCGATCAACGGCTGTTCCTGTTTTACTATGTGACCAGCCGTGATTGGACATGGCTGATCACATGGTAAAGAGCCTCCGTCAGAGCTGTGTTATCCTGCCGCCGTCATATGACGTCCGGTCAGGATAACACAACCACATTCCCGCCGTCATTTTGTTATAGGGCGGGCGGGAAGTGGTTAAGGGGCCTTTGAGTGCAATCTGGTTTCTTTTTAGAGATGCCTAATGAGGCAGGAACAGTTTACGTATGCTTCTGGACGTGTACTCCTGCCTTCCCTCGTGCCAAAGTGACTACAGTTGGGTATCTTTGTGGGGACCTTATCCTCCTTGCATTTGACAAGACAGGGGGTTTTTTGGCCCTTGTGACAGTCTTTTTGAAAATGGATACAATTGCTACACCAGCCCTTAAGTTCGTACCTTCATTCAGGGGGTTCGACATGTGACTCCACCTGTACGGTCTTGCCCCTATGGATTTAAATTTAGTTCTTCAGAAACCTCCATTTGAGAACATTCGGGAGATTCCCTTGTCTCTATTATCCCAGAAGGTGACATTCTTGGTGGGTGGTTATTACCCCCCCCCCCGGCACGCAGGGTATTGGAATTGGCAGCGTTATCCTGCCAAAGTTCCTCTTTGGTGTTTTTCGTCCCTGCCCAATGAATGAGGAAATTGTGTTGCCTGCCTTGTCCCAGGTGTGCTCATCCCAAGGCATTTGCTTTGCATACCTTGGATGTGGTATGCTTTTTGTGGTTACTGGTGGCCCAAGGAAAGGGCTGACTGCTTCTTTGTCGGTCTGATCATCTGGAGATGGTAGCCAGTGACTCGGCCTATTCAGTTAAAGGTCGGGTTCCGCCTTTCCCTGTCACGGCACATTCTACTCAAGTGCTGAGTGCTTCTTGGGCCTTCATCACCAGGCTTCAATATCGCAAGTTTGCAAGGTGACCACTTGGATTGGTGCATAGGTCACAAAATTCTAGAAGGTAGATACTTTGGCATCTGCCGATGCTTCTTTGACTGCAAAAAGTTACAGGCTGCTGTTTAAGAGGGTCTGATCCCTCTTGGTTTTTTTTTTACTGGGCTCATGTGACCCATTGAGGCTCCTGTGGCCTGGTTAAGGGCCTTTGTTTAGCCTGGGGTATTTTCCCCACCCCCTCCCCTCAATTTCCTTTTTTGGACATCCCACTAGTTAGGATTTATGGAGCGCTGTCCATCAATGAATGGGATTTTTGTACTTGCTGTGAAATCCATTTCTGAGTTTATCAACCGACACAGCACCCACCCCTCTATAGAGTTCTGATACTTCTAATACTGCTTGCTACTAAGCAGATTACCTAGAGCAGAGGGGGGTTGCATACCGGCTGAGGACAGCCCATGGGCAAAGCCAGGTGTCTTTGTTTCTTATCGTGGAGGCAAAATAACCCACTAGTTATGATTTATGGAGCACTGTCCATTGAACTTGGAGAAATGGATTTTACAAAAATCCAATTTTTGTAACTACAGTTGTGATGGGGTCTCTTTAAAAGTGAAACAACTGTCTACACTTGTATGGTCAATTGTGTAGGTTTTCCCATTTTGTGTACACAGTAGCATTATTTCCCAGTTAGTGAGTCTTCTAGTGACAGTACAGTGATGAATATAAACCTTGTATAGGCCAGGCATTTGGGGATAAGACTTCAGCTGTGTGTGGTGTCTTACTAAAACTTGGAGCAGTTTTGTGATATCCACTATGCACATGTTGTACGTCTCAATTTACCTGCAAATCATGCACAGCCATGGGGAGCTGTACTTGTGGCTTCTAGAGGTCCCTCAAGAATGGTAGGATGGTGCGCATGTAAAACCACTTGGAGAGTCTGGGCAGTGTAGATGACTTATGGGCTGGGGCACAAAGTGTTGGGTAACATTTTTTTTTTCATTTTTAAATCTCATACTGATTTAATACTTTCATTGTATTTAGATGTCTAAAACATGAATTGTAGAAGTAACTTTTTTTTTTTTTCTTTTAGATATTTCAAGCACACTACCATCTTTCCTGGCAACCTTTGATGATATCGCACTTGATTTGCCCCAGATGCTAACCTGTTAGCATGTTACTTTGTATGGCTTTTACTATGTATATAATTTTAAATAAACGTTGACTTCATAATCTGTAATGGTCTCTGCTAAAGTTGTGTGGTTTTGTTTTTTTTTTTTTACTTTCACTTTCTAAACTTTTTGATAACAGCCAGTATCAAGATTTTTTTTTAATACAGATTGGTCTCCTGTCAAAGCTTGCTCCCACAAAGTATCTGGCTTTTGGGATTTGCTGGTACTCTTTAATTGTCACCCATCCCCCCCCCCCCCCCTACAGAGTTGCTTAGAGTTTAGGCAATAGAAGGGAAACTTTTTTTTTTTTTTTTTTTTTTTTTTTTTCTCTGGGTAAAGTAAGGATTTAATTTCAAACCTGCACCAGAGCAGGGACTAAATCACTGAAAATTGTCATCTGATCACTTCCCCCACCCCTCTCCAAGGCAGTACTGTTGCCGCCTCAGTGCTTTCAATGCTCCTCCACTGAGGGTTTTTGGGTTCAACAAATCACTGTCTGCACAATTGTCATGACTAGATGGCACAAGTCAGACACAGCATTTCCACGACTGGAGCAGTTGTGCAGGGCACCCAATTGGCTGCTCTTTCCAAGCTAAGATTACTATGCACATCTGCTCCATATTCTGGGAGACTTTCTGAGGATTTTGGTACCAGTTCAAGGTATGCTCTGTGTACCCCTATAGCAGGGGTGGGTGGGAAACCTTTATTCTGCCAAGGGCCAGTTGGGTATCTTTAAAATCATTCAGGGGGGCCATACAAAATTATCAACTTAATGTGCCTGTTATATTTTGGTCAAACATTTTAACTCACCCCTAATGTGATGGCTGCAACTGCTTCTCTTTGGTGAGGTGTGTAATGTTAGCTGGTATTGATGTTGCTACTGGCAACTGGTTTTCCATGTTTCTCCCCCCCCCCCACACAGTGCCCACCCATCGATGCATAGCAATTGAGTGCGCTGGGTAAGCAGAGGGACCTGCTCTGTGTGTAATCAGGAGGGCCCCCCCCAAGATCAGATGGCTTCAGGGTTCCCCACCCCTGTCCTATAGGCATAAAAGCACAAAATGGTTTGTAATTCTGCATTTAGGGCAGGTTCAGATTTTGCAATTAATGGCCTAGCCATTATGACTTTGCTGCAACAAACTTGGATCTAATGACACCTTGCGGTGTATGGTATAGCTTTTGCATTGGTGACTGCTGTTGGCTCGCACTTCATGCTGATGTGAACTGTGAAACTGCCCAACATTTAATAGCACACATTAAAGTTAACTAACATTCCTGAAGGCACGAATAGCTTTTTGTCCCTAAAGTGCAATATTTTCTCATTATGATACACATGCATAACAGCATGTACCTCTTCTTGCATATGCATGGTGCAACAGTACACATTTGCTGGGTTAAAAGGACTGAAACCACTAATTATAAAATGGCAGTGAACTGGTTTCATTATGAATTGGTCAACTGATTGTTGACCTGCAGAATGCAGTTGTGTACAATCAGTATACAGTGATGCACGCACACACGACTGTATTCACTGTCCATGCCAGTGAGTGTAAGGAGCAATGCCTCATGGGACATGTGCATGAAATTGGGACAACCATGGACTTGTTATGCACCAGTATACAAAAATGTCTTTAAAAAATGTAAGACCTTATTTCATTCCACAATAAATCGAAGATGAGCTACCAACTAGAAACCACACCCCATCCTTGCTTGTATGATATAAGCAGCAACAATATGGCTGCTAACATCCAGACAGGCTTGGTTGTAGGCTGATGTAGCTTGGTTAGGCTCAATAGAGGGTAGAGTAATTTTAGTACTTTAGTAACCTTCATTTTTGATATGAAACTAACGCAAAAAGTAAGCTGTCATTTCAAAGCTGTTCTCTAATTTTTAGGGATGCTTATGACTGGCTTTATGCCAATCCAGTGGCACTATCCCAATGTGGTGCCTATATTAAAGATTAGTGTTGAGCGAACACGGACTGTATTATTCGTGTTCGTACCGAATAATTGGATTTTTTTTTACCCGAACACGACACTTTACTGTATGTTCGGGTAAAAATCCGTGTTCGGTCGTTTTATTTCCGGGTTTTGCATGCTTTGGCGCTCTTTTCATGGCGGGCTTTCAACAGCCAATCAACAATCGTTTAACTGGTGTGCCTTAAGCCATCCCAGCCATGCCTGCAAATGTCTTAGTAGCTGTGATTGGCCGTCTGAAGCATGTGACCAAGTCTTTATGTTCGAGGCAGCAGCGTCATTCTGCTGCTTAGCTAAGGGACAGAGCACACATCAATGTGCTGGCTGCTGATTAGGGAAAGATAGGCAGGAAAAAACCATTTGTGTCCGGATAGAATTGAGGGACAGGTCGGAGTGTTTAGGCAGGGCGAGTTGTAGGCATTTTAGGGATAGAGTCTGCTGAATTATAGGGTCAGTGTCTTCTACAAACTACAATCGATATTGCTGTGTGGGGGGTGGGGTGAATCTGCACTCAATCCTGATCTACGATCTCTTCTCAATCCTGTTAGGGACAGAGTCTGCTGAATTTTAGGGAAACTGTGTTCTACAAACTACAATCGATATTGCTGTGTGGTGTGGGATTGGAGATAGGCAGGTGTCAGTGATCCACATCCATTTTTCTGTGTGTGAGCTGCAGTGAACACAATCTTTTTGGGCTGCAGTGAACACAATCTTTTTGGGCTGCAGTGAACACAATCTTTTTGGGCTGCAGTGAACACAATCTTTTTGGGCTGCAGTGAACACAATCTTTTTGGGGTGCAGTGAACAAAATCTTTTTGGGGTGCAGTGAACACAATCTTTGTGGGGTGCAGTGAACAAAATCCTTTTTGGGGTGCAGTGAACAAAATCCTTTTTGGGGTGCAGTGAACAAAATCCTTTTTGGGGTGCAGTGAACAACATCCTTTTTGGGGTGCAGTGAACAACATCCTTTTTGGGGTGCAGTGAACAACATCCTTTTTGGGGTGCAGTGAACACAATCTTTTTGGGGTGCAGTGAACACAATCTTTTTGGGGTGGAGTGAACAAAATCCTTTTTGGGGTGCAGTGAACAAAATCATTTTTGGGGTGCAGTGAACACAATCTTTGTGGGGTGGAGTGAACACAATCTTTTTGGGGTGGAGTGAACAACATCCTTTTTGGGGTGCAGTGAACACAATCTTTTTGGGGTGCAGTGAACACAATCTTTGTGGGGTGCAGTGAACAGAATCTTTGTGGGGTGCAGTGAACACAATCTTTGTGGGGTGCAGTGAACACAATCTTTTTGGGGTGGAGTGAACAACATCCTTTTTGGGGTGCAGTGATCAAAATCCTTTTTGGGGTGCAGTGAACACAATCTTTTTGGGGTGCAGTGAACAAAATCCTTTGTGGGGTGCAGTGAACAGAATCTTTGTGGGGTGCAGTGAACACAATCTTTGGGGGGGTACAGTGAACACAATCTTTTTGGGGTGCAGTGAACACAATCTTTGTGGGGTACAGTGAACAGAATCTTTGTGGGGTGCAGTGAACACAATCTTTGGGGGGTATAGTGAACACAATCTTTGTGGGGTGCAGTGAACACAATCTTTGTGGGGTGCAGTGAACACAATCTTTGGGGGGGTACAGTGAACACAATCTTTTTGGGGTGCAGTGAACAACATCCTTTTAGGGTGCAGTGAACACAATCTTTGTGGGGTGCAGTGAACAACATCCTTTTAGGGTGCAGTGAACACAATCTTTGTGGGGTACAGTGAACAATCTTTGTGGGGTGCAGTGAACACAATCTTTGGGGGGTACAGTGAACACAATCTTTGTGAGGTGCAGTGAACACAATCTTTGTGGGGTGCAGTGAACACAATCATTGTGGGGTGCAGTGAACTCAATCTTTGTGGGGTACAGTGAACACAATCTCATACTTCTGAAGATTTGAGGGTGCTGCCTGTTCCATACTCCCCCTACTCCTCATCTAGCCTTTTAGGGGTACAAACAATAGTAATTGGGGCCTAGTGTGGTTGTGTACGTGTGATATACATACACTTTTTTTGGATCATATTTTCTATTCCGCTATTTAATCAAAAACCTTTGGGGATCAGTTAAATTGGGGGATAGTCTGTGTTGGTACGTGTGAGAGAGATCCACCTTTCCAAGTTGTTGGGGTTCATCTCATACTTCTGAAGGTTTGAGGGTGCTGCCTGTTCCATACCCCCCCTACTCCTCATCTAGCCTTTTAGGGGTACAAACAATAGTAATTGGGGCCTAGTGTGGTTGTGTACGTGTGATATACATACACTTTTTTTGGATCATATTTTCTATTCCGCTATTTAATCAAAAACCTTTGGGGATCAGTTAAATTGGGGGATAGTCTGTGTTGGTACGTGTGAGAGAGATCCACCTTTCCAAGTTGTTGGGGTTCATCTCATACTTCTGAAGGTTTGAGGGTGCTGCCTGTTCCATACTCCCCCTACTCCTCATCTAGCCTTTTAGGGGTACAAACAATAGTAATTGGGGCCCAGTGTGGTTGTGTACGTGTGATATACATACACTTTTTTTGGATCATATTTTCTATTCCGCTATTTAATCAAAAACCTTTGGGGATCAGTTAAATTGGGGGATAGTCTGTGTTGGTACGTGTGAGAGAGATCCACCTTTCCAAGTTGTTGGGGTTCATCTCATACTTCTGAAGGTTTGAGGGTGCTGCCTGTTCCATACTCCCCCTACTCCTAGCCTTTTAGGGGTACAAACAATAGTAATTGGGGCCTAGTGTGGTTGTGTACGTGTGATATACATACACTTTTTTTGGATCATATTTTCTATTCCGCTATTTAATCAAAAACCTTTGGGGATCAGTTAAATTGGGGGATAGTCTGTGTTGGTACGTGTGAGAGAGATCCACCTTTCCAAGTTGTTGGGGTTCATCTCATACTTCTGAAGGTTTGAGGGTGCTGCCTGTTCCATACCCCCCCTACTCCTCATCTAGCCTTTTAGGGGTACAAACAATAGTAATTGGGGCCTAGTGTGGTTGTGTACGTGTGATATACATACACTTTTTTTGGATCATATTTTCTATTCCGCTATTTAATCAAAAACCTTTGGGGATCAGTTAAATTGGGGGATAGTCTGTGTTGGTACGTGTGAGAGAGATCCACCTTTCCAAGTTTTTGGGGTTCATCTCATACTTCTGAAGATTTGAGGGTGCTGCATGTTCCATACTCCTCTTCCTCATCCTCCCTTTAGGGTAGGAAAAAATTTAATCGGGCCTAGTCTGTGTTTGTACGTGTGAGATACACAGTTTTTTATCCTATTCCGCTATTCAATACACACCCTTTTGGTGTAAAAAAACATTAAATTGCGGCATAGTTTGCATATTTGACATTTGCATATATTGTGCCTTGTTGCGCTGTTTTGGGTACTCCACCAACATGGCCAGTGGCAATGACGCCATTCTCAGCTTAACTATCCCACTTCTATGCCTCCTTGAAAAAACAATTTGGGCGATGATGGAAGAGGATGTGGCACAGGATGAGGAGGAGGAGGAGGAGGATGAAGAGGTAACATTTCAAAGGCTTTCAGGGCAGTCATTCGCAAGGGGCTCCGAGGGTGGGTTCCTGCACACACAAACGCCAGGGACACAATTGTCCAGCAGGAGCACAGTTCTGGAGGATGAGGAGGAGGAGGAGCTGGAGGAGGAGATGGAACCATGTTCACAGCAGGGTGGCACCCAGGCCAGCTCATGGCCATCACTGGTGCGTGGCTGGGGGGATACAGAGGACACGGACGATACACCTCCCACAGAGGACAGCCTTTCGTCGCCTCTGGGCAGCCTGGCACACATGAGCGATTACATGCTGCAGTGTCTCCACAACGACCGCCGAGTTGCCCACATTCTAACTTGTGCTGATTACTGGGTGGCCACGCTGCTGGATCCCCGTTACAAGGACAACGTACCGTCCTTAATTCACTCACTGGAGCGCGATCGCAAGATGCGCGAGTACAAGCGCACGCTGGTAGACGCCATGCTGCTGGCATTCCCATCTGACAGCGGGGCCACAGTGGAAGCACAAGGCAGAGGAGGAGGAGGAGGTCGCCAACGCAACCAGGGCACCGCCAGCACCTCAGAAGGCAGGGTTAGCATGGCCGAAATGTGGAAAAGCTTTGTCAGCACGCCACAACAAACAGCAGCACCAGCAGCTCAGATGGAACGTCTTAGCAGGAGGCAGCATTTTACCAACATGGTGGAGCAGTATGTGTGCACACGCCTACATGTAGTGAATGACGGGTCTGCCCCCTTCAACTTCTGGGTCTCCAAATTGGGCACATGGCCTGAGCTTGCCCTTTACGCCTTGGAGGTGCTGGCGTGCCCTGCAGCCAGTGTATTATCTGAACGGGTATTTAGCACGGCTGGGGGCGTTATAACAGACAAGCGCAGCCGCCTGTCCAGAGACAATGTGGACAAGCTCACGTTCATTAAAATGAACCAGGCATGGATCCCACGGGACTTTTCCGTACCTTATGCAGAATAGCAATGGATACCGACCTTACCCACCCATTGTTCCATTTTTGCTCTTTCTCACTCTTTTGGGGTGTACCCTCATTTAAAATTTTTGAAAAGAAGCAGTGTTGGCTACCTCGTCCTCCTCCTCAGGGCCAGATTAATGTAGGGGCTATTGGAGCTGCAGCTCCAGGCCCCTACCTTTTATATAGGCCCCGGGTTGGCCATATTCACTGTTACCGCTCTTCTGTCACTTGTAAACACAGAAGTCTGGCTTCTATGCTCGCTTCCCCAGGCAGCACCCTCAGAACCTCCCCACACAGCGTGAAGGCCGGACAAGGAGGGACAGTTGGCGATGCATGGATGTGTTTATGGGCTTCAGAGACAGCATCCCATGTTGAATTAGGCATGCATGGCTGCACCCTTCCTCCTCTGGGTGCATGGCAAGGCACGGCCCTTAAGGCCCTTCAAAATCCTCAGCACCAAGCCCATGATGCTGTTAATCCGGCCCTGGTCCTCCTCCACCGCCGCTTCCACCTACACCGCCCATAGGTGTGCGCAGCCTATTGCATTAAGGTGTGCACCCCAAAGTTGAAATACACATGCATGTGTTTGCCAGCAGGGAGAGTAATGTATCGGGGCCATGTACCTGTAGGCAAGGAGAAATAGAGCAGAGCAGGTCCCAGGGAGATCTTTCCCATCTCCTCACTGGCAATGCTATGTGCCCTAGGTGATTAGGGTGTGCCCAGGCACACCCAGCACACCCTGTGCGCACGCCTATGTCACCGCCACATCCACCACCACCTCAACCTCCCTCCTACTCCATATGGGCCTCGTCCTTCAGAGATGAAGAAGAACATTGTTTTATTTTTCTGTTTTTTTTTTGTTGTTTTAAGTTATTTCCCTATCCACATTTGTTTGCAGAGCACTTGCCATGCTCTTAATTACGTTTTGCTGCCATTTGCAGCACTCTAGCCCTTTCCTTTGGTGTTTTAGAGCCATTTTAGTGCCTTAAAGTTCGGGTCCCCATTGACTTCAATGGGGTTCGGTGTCCGGGAAAAGTTCGGTAAAAGTCCGGGACACGGACCCGGACTTTTTTTTAAAGTTCGGCCGAACCCGTCGAACACGGACATCTAGGTGTCCGCTCAACCCTATTAAAGATCAGTCTTTAATAAACTCTGCAGTATCACGTTAACAGGTCTATAGTTAAGCCCCGTACACACGTACCGATGGTCGGCTTACAAATGTTCCTCTTTTCTCCCCGGGATGTCGGTGTCTGCTGAAAAGTGCAAAGACAGCACAAGGACAGCACAAGAATTTTGTCCGCCGACTGCAGAAGTGATGTCATGTAATGGTTAACTTTCCCTGTGTTTTCTATTTTCTGAGCATGCCCAGTCTTGCAAATCTGCGGTCTGTCGGCCGAATTGTGTACTGACAGGCGAACAATCGTCCGTTCTGGTGTCGGCATACAAATATTTTCATGTTTGCACGAAAGACTTTTGTCCGCGGATTGTGCGCAGACATCTGTCGGAGGCACCATACTAACACGCGTACAATCGGCAGATCCTTCGTCCACCGACGTTTGTATGCCGACGATCGGTACGTGTGTACGGGCCTTTACTTTGTAAACTACCACATAGATGGGTTCGTGCTGGAAAAATAACGAAGTAGATGTAAACCTGATTCATGAAATATGTGTTCTCTCTCCAAGCCCTAAGTTCCCTGTCTTTCTGCTCTTTCATTGCTCTGTTATCGGCATAACTTCTGACAAGTTCTCCACCACCCAAGATAAAACCAGGCTAAATTGTGTAGTAGGAGGCTGCTTTAACCACTTGCCCAACCACCTGACTATTTACTGCGGCACTCAGCCACATGCAGGCAAAGCAACGTAGCCCTACGTCGCTCACCCATGAACTTATAGGGGGCGAGCACGCTCCCGCCCCTGCTCGTTCCCTGGGGAGCCAGTTCGTGTGACCGGCAGTTCGTGATCTCCCGCAAGAGAGGGAAAGATAGACGGCTGATGTAAACACAGCTGTCTGTCATTCTCACTAAAGTAGTCAGAGGCTGTGATCCTGCTATGTAGGATCGTATGTCTGTGATTGCATCACAAGCCATGCCCCTAGGGACATACCCCCTTGATCACCAGTAAAGTTAACCCCTTCCCTGCCAGTGTCATTTTTACAGTAGCAGTGCATATTTCTAGCACTGATTACTACAGTAATGTCACTGTTACTCCCCAAAAGTGTCAAATGTCAGTCAGGGGTCCGATCTGTTGCCGCAGTCCCGCAAAAAAAAACCCAGATCGCCGCCACTACTTTAAAAAAAAAAATAAAATCTTTCCCATAGTTGGTAAATAACTTGCGCAAACCAATCAAAATACGCTTATTGCGTTTTTTTTTTCAAAATGGTTGCTTTTTTGTTATAGTGCAAAATAAAAATCGCACAGGTGATCAAATACCATCAAAAGAAAGCTGTTTGTGGGGAAAAAAGATGTCAATTTCATTTTGCTAGTGTCGCACGACCACTCAATTGTCAGTCACGCAGTGCCAAATCGCAAAATAGGGCCTGGTCTTTGAGCAGCCAAATTCTCTGGGGCTGAAGTGGTTAAATAGATTAGCAGAGAGCTTGTCTTGGCACAGTTCTGCAAGTCTCTGCTTATCTGGCAGTGGGGGAAGCCTTTCCTATAATCAGCTGTCTTGCTTGTATGCCAAGAATCCATGCCCAGTGCTGAACAGGAAGAGGAAAATCTCTAACACTGTGCACTGTCTAAAGAATATATAAAGACAGCAAATATACATGTAAACTTGCGTAGGGAGATTAACAAATATCTATGTATCTGAGGCTGTTCCCTTCACATGGTATATGCAAGGGTTTACATCCACTTTAGACACAGCATTGGTACATGAAAAACAGTTGTCAAAATCCTGATTTTTTTTTTTTTCTTTTTTTAACCTTCTTAGCTGTATTCCCGAGCGTGGCTTGGGGATAAATTTCAGAGCCAAAATCGGTAACCCCAAGCCACACTCCGGGTACTGCTAGAAGCATTGCTGGATCCTGTAAGCAGGGTTACTTGTCACCGGGATCCAGCGATGTATCCCGGCGGTTCTTCCTCTCCATGCCCCGGCTTCTGTCTCCTGCGATGTGACGTCGCAGGGGGGTGGAACCAGCGGCAAATTCAAATGTAAAACACACTTTTACAATTATAAATAAATTAGTTTGCCGCCCCCCCCCCCCCCCCCAGTGCCCTTTCCTGCAGTTTTATGTGTGTAATATATATGTAATGTATACAGTTGGTTTGTTCACAAGAATTGCATGCAAAATAATGGTACTGCTTTCAGCACCTAAAATCCGAAAGAATCATACCACCAGGGAGGTTAAGAGTAGGTAAGTAAAATCTTGGACAGAGGGGTTACTGTGGTATACTTGGCTTTTGCAAAAGCATTTGACAGTTCCCCAAACAGATAATGGATAAGGTAAAGTCTACGGGCTTGGAAAGATCAGTTTGTAAATGGATGGAAAACTGGCTAAAAGACAGAATTCAGAGTATTAGTCATACTCTGAATGGTCTAGGGTTACTAATGGTGTACTCCAACATTCAGTGTTGGGACTAGGGGTGGGCTTAATATTTGTGTCGAACATCAGTTGTTTGCTAAATGGGGCGCTCCGTGGGAATAATGCACTTCGCTGGTGCAGCGAATAAATTACTCGTGACCTGTATGCTTTGGCCAATCACAGCAGTGTCTTGTCAGAGCCATGATTAACCAAAGGCAGGCTGCCTTTAACCAATCATTGCTCTGGGGTGAAGTCCACGCCCCACACTATAAGGCTGCTTACATGGCAGCCGTGTATATGATAATAGAGGTTAGGCAGGTAGTGGATGGTGAGTTAGTGTAGTGAACAGGCATACCCCACTTTTATAATAGGTATGTTCTAGTCCTGAGTCCCCTCTCGGTGCTCCCCGAGATTTGTGTCCCTGTCACTTATTGTTCGTGAGCACTGCCATGCCAAGCTGACTGATTTCCCATCAACTCCAATGAGCACTGACAGCTGAAATTGGTCTTGGCAGGAAGGGGTGAAGTGCCCTGTGATTAAGAGGAACCCTATGACAGAATTTAACCACTTCAATACAGGTCAATTACACCCCCTTCCTGCCTAGGCCAATTTTCAACTTTTAGCACTGTTGCATTTGCGCGGTCATGCAACACTGTACCTAAAACCAAATGTCTCCCCCCCCCCCCCCCCCCCCCCAATAGAGCTTTCTTTTGGTGGTATTTGATCACTGCAAGGTTTTTCTTTTTTGCTAAACAAATAAAAAAAAAGACCGAAAAGGTTTTTTTTTTCTCTGCACTGATGATGCTGCATTGGTGGCAACTGGTGGGTGGCAATGGAGGGCAGCACTGGGGAGGGCACCACTGGCAGGCACCCTCATTGCCATCCCTGGTGGCTCTAGTGGCACCCCCCAAGGGTCTGTACTGGTAATCAATGCCGATTACCAGTGCAGACCCCGCCCCCCCGTCAGAGCCACAGATCGGCTCTCCTCTAATCATGCCTATCGGGCATGAACTGAGGAAAGCCGATCAACAGCTTTTCTGATTTACTATGTGACCAGCTGTCCCCTGATGTAAATCCATCGTCAATCACGTCTCCCGCCGCACCCAAAAAAAAAAAACATGCTTCTGCCTCTTCACACGCCTCCTGGCTAATGAGCGGTTTGAGCCATGACAGCCTTTATAGGAAAAGGGTAGGGACACCCCACCCCTTCTGATGTCACAAGCACCCCATAATGCACTGCGCTGGTGTAGTGAATAAATTACTGATGCGGGTCAGAAGAGGTGGTGCCACCGAGCAATGTCAGCAGATTTCTCCGCCCCTTTCCTATAAGAGCTGTCATGGCTCAACAAACAGCTCATTAGCAGGTAGGCGTGTGAAGAGCCGGGGCTATTTTTTTTTCCTGGGTGCCGTGGGCGACGTGATTGACGATGGATTTACATCAGGGGACACTCTTTTTTTATTTATTTTTTTTTTTATTAAAGGACTTGTCAAAAACTGGCTTTTGTGTTTGTTTATTTTTTTTTTTATATGTACACTTTTTTGGTGATTGGGTAGGGGTACGATGTTTCTGATATCGATTCACTTGGGTGGGGGGCAGGATCTGAAGGCCCATGCCAATAAGCCCCACAGTCCAGGGTTGTCCGGAAAAGGCTTTTGTCCCCATCAACATGGGGGACAAGCTGCTTGGGCGGGTACCCTAAAGCACGCTCCCCATGTTGAGGGCAAGCGGTATGGTTAAGGAGGGGGGGGGGCTTGCTTGCCTTACCCCCCCCCCCAAAAAAAAAAAAATTTGGCTAGCCAGGCTTTTTGCTCAGATACGGGTCTGGTATGGATTTGGGGGGGGACCCCACGCTGTTTTTTTAATTTTGGTGTGGGGTTCCCCTTAAAATCAGTACCAGACCCAAAGGGCCTGATATGGACTGGGGGTGGGACTCCAGGCAGGTTTTGTTTCAAATTTTTTTTGTGTATTGCCGGGAGCCAACAATGCATTACAGCCACGAGCAAGTTTAAATTACATTTTTTCCTTTAAAATGTCAGTATTGCTGCAGCAGGCTACATGCATCGCACAGATGCGCCACTTTACAGGCACATTAAGGGGACCCCCACGCATGATAGTTAAAGGAATTTATATTTCACTTTAAGCATTCTTAAAATCACTGCTCCTGTAAAAATGATTGATTTAAAAAACTTTTTTGCATTAATGCATGTCCCACGGCAGTACCCAGGTCCCCATACACTTTTTAAGGCAAACACTTGCAAATAAGCCTTTAAAATGAGGACTTTTGATTTTTCATGTTTGTGTCCCATAGACTTTAATAGAGTTTGCATGTTTTCTAGAACTTTTTCCCTGTTCGAGATGTTCTGGTGTGAACCGAGGGGGGGGGGGGGGGGGTGTTCAGCCCATCACTAGTTGGGACCCTTCATTTTTAATATATTTATAAATAATTTAGGATCTAGGAGGAAAAAGTTTAATTTCGGTCTCTGCAGTTTCAACCAAGCTATGCAGTGCAATAATATACTTACAGGATGTCTCCATCAATGCACAGTTTAAATGGGCAGCTATGTGGCAGATGAGGTTTAATGTTGATAAATGTAAAGGTATACACTGGGGGCTGAGAATATGCATGCATCATACATACTAGGGGGAGTACAACTGGGGGAATCAAGGGTGGAGAAGGTTCTGGTAGATCATAAGCTGCTTAATGGCATGCGTTGCCAAGCTGCGGTTTCCAAAGCAAGCAAAGTCCTTTCTTGTAGCAGATATGGGACAGCAGAGAGATATATAATTTTTTGTGAATGGGGGAAAAAAAGGGGTTGAGGATGAGCTGACTTTGAAAAAAATAAGTAGATTGCTGAACTTTAATATTCCTGAATAGTGGACCCCAGGAATCACTACCTGATAGAGGGTCAGAGCCAGAAGGGACAACTATCACATACAGCAGCGGAGTAGTGATCCATCCATCCCATCTGTCCCCAGAGCCACACGCTGCTCCCAGCAGCAGCAGGAATCAGCCGGTGTTGTGCCGAAACCGGTTTCCCCAAAGAAACCAGTTTCCCCTTGCTTGCCTGACGGTGCTACTTGGATGTTGGGCGTCTGTATGTGGCTGTAAGGTTTCTGACTTTCTCTTCCTGTTTGCGTTCCACCCCTTGGTCAGATGGAACGCATGTGCGCGTCATGACGTTTGACGTCGCGCGTGACGTCATTCTCGGGCGCTGCTCGGGTGCCTATTTCAACTAGCGGTCTGCACAAACAATTTGTTTGTGCAACCGCTCATAGCAGTTGCCTTACCGGACGCTACTGTGCCTACCCAGTGACCCTGCACCGCTGACCTGCTCATCCGACCGGAGCATCTCTTACCAGATGTTGCCAGTCTCCTCTCCTGAAACCCTGCTTGCCGCTGCCTCTGCAAAGTTGCTACTACCGATAAGTACCCCACAGGGGACCCCATATCAATACCATCTCTACCATCATTATACCTCTAACCTGCTCATATGCACTTTGCACTCTAAGAAGGATACATTCCCCTGTAATGTCTGCTTGCTAATTTCTGTGCATTAACTACTAGGGTGTGTTACCAACCATTACTGCCTACTAATCACACTGCTGTATATTATCAACCATTACTGTTACCTGTTACGCACACTGCTGCTTATTATCGATCTGCTGTGCTTCTGCTAGCATTTGTGCTTTGTGTGTCCAGAACCTGTTTCCAACCACTGTGATGAGTAAAGAGAGTTAGGTCGGGTGACATAACATATTCTCTGCAATACTACTGAGTGGTTTTCTGCAGCTGAAGATCCAAACCCCTAATTATAGATAGCAGAGCGTTACAGATTGCACAAACCCATAATGGATCCAGCAGATATGGCCACTCATGTTATGCATTTAACTCAAAAAATGGAGACACTTGTACAGACTGTTGCAGAAGTACAAAGAGAGAACCAGACCCTAATGCCCCGTACACACGTGCAGATTTACCTTTTCTATGTAGTGCAAGGGCCTGCCGGATTGCATACAAATTGAAAGTGTTTAGGTTTGACCTCATATTATATGGTTTTGGTAAGTCTACAGACAAAAGTCTTCAGATAATCTGCACGTGTGTACGGGGCATAAGACAGCAACTTGCTCGGGTTTCACAGCTTACTGCGGCTCAACCTCGTGAACCTAAAATAAATCCTCCACAAGTGTTCACTGGTGATAGGAAAAAATTCAGTGAATTTATAAATGCATGTCAGTTATTGTACAGCCTGAAGCCCCGCACTTATAACACAGACCGCATTGAAGTCTGTACCACTATTTCTTACATGTCTCGTGAACCACACGCTTGGGCAGACTCCTTTCTTGAAAATGATGACCCAATACTTAATTCCTACACTGCATTCTTAGCAGAATTCTCTCGGTTATATGAAGATCCTAATAAACAAAGTACTGCTGATAGTCATCTCAGAGCATTAAAACAGGGTAGGAGACCTGTTGAGGACTTTGTTGTGGAGTTCAAAAGATGGACCCTTGACTCAGGGTGGAATGATGCATCTTTACGAACCCAATTCAGGCTTGGGTTGTCTGAGGCTGTTAAAGATGAGCTTGCCCGGGTGGATTTACCTGACACCCTGGATGCATTAATTCAGCTTAGTATTAATATTGATAGAAGATTGCGAGAAAGGAAGGCTGAAAAAACTGGGGTTTTACCACCTAATCCACCTCGCTATACAACATCTGAACCTACTCCTATGGAGGTTGGCATCATACGCTCTCCATTAACATCTACTGAACGGGCTAGACGGAAGTCTTTAAATCTCTGCATGTACTGTGCTTCTGCTGAACACCTAATAAGTGCCTGTCCCCTTGTTCGCAAAAAAGAGGGTGAGTTCTTACATACTTTGGTGGGGGGCTTAACGATTCCATCATCTAACCCAGGGCTCAAAATTTTAAGTCCTGAGCTACTAGCCAGGCCTTAAGTGTTACTCGCCACCAGTTGCCCCACCCAACTCCTACCCTGCCCCGCCCCTATTCCCGCCCCTAAACACGCCTTGATAAATTATCTCATAGAATGGCACTGTTAAATGTTTTTGCATTATTGCAGAAGTTATAAAAGTAAATATTAATAACAACATTATCAGTGCCCATCAATGCAGCCTACCAGTGCCCATCAGTGCAGCAGCATCAATGAAGCTTATCAGTACGGCCTGATCAGTGCCCATCAGTGAAACCTCACCAGTGCCCATCAGTGCAGCCTCGCCAGTGCCTATCAATGCAGCCTCACAAGCGCCCATCAATGCAGCCTTCCCTGTGCCCATCAATGCAGCCTCCCCTGTGCCCATCAATGCAACCTCACCTGTACCCATCAATGCAGCCTCACCCGTTCCCGTCAATGCAACCTCACCCCTGCCTGTCAATGCAACCTCATCCTTACCCGTCAATGCAACATCACCCATGCCCGCCAATGCAGTTTCATCCGAGCCCCTCATTGCAGCTTCATCCGAGCCCATCAATGCAGCTTCACCCGTGCCCATCAATGCAGCTTCACCCGTGCCCATCAATGCAGCTTCACCCGTGCCCATCAATGCAGCTTCACCCATGCCCATCAATGCAGCTTCACCCGTGCCCTTCAATGCAGCTTCACCCGTGCCCTTCAATGCAGCTTTAACTGTGCCATCAATGCAGCTTTAACTGTGCCCACCAATGCAGCTTTAACTGTGCCAACAATGCAGCTTTAATTGTGCCATCAATGCAGCTTTAATTGGGCCCAGTAATGCATCTTCACTTGTGCCTGTCAATGCACTTACCAGTGCAGGGGAAGAGAGAGGAGAGGAAAATTAAATCTGGCCGGATAATCACAAAGCACGATCATTCCGCTGTAACAGCTTTAATTGTAATTGCCGGCGCTCGCAGACACACACAGTCCCGCCTCCTAGCCCGACTCCTTTGATAGACGTCACACGTCCCGGTTGGCCAGGTGTTCTGTCTATCAAAGAAGCCGGGCTAGGAGGCGGGACTGTGTGTGTCTGCGAGTGCGCGGCAATTACAATGAAAGCTGTTACAGCGGAACGATCGTGCTTTGTGATCATCCGGCCAGATTTCCTCTCTTCCCCTGCACTGGTAAGTGCATTGACGGGCATGATCCCCGCTCGATGGTAATCCCGTCCATCGGCTTTCCTCTTCCCCTGAGCGGCACCCGGCCGGAGCAGTCCCACGCTCGCCATAAATAATTTTCCACTCGCAAAATGCGAGTAGGCGAGTGGAAAATTTGAGGGCTGATCTAACCCATACCTTTTCGTTCATTTAACTTTGCAGTGGGACCAAAATAGGATCACAACCAAGGCTATGATTGATTCCGGCTCTTGTGGAAATTACATTGATAGTACCTTTGTTTCTTTAAATAAAATTCCTGTTACTGCAAAACCTTCACCAGTCTCTGTTAGCTTAATTACTGGAGTTCCATTATCCTCTGGTACGATAAAAAAACAGACCCAAGCACTCCTAATCACTGCAAACCACATTCATACTGAGACAAACACTTTTGATGTGCTCCCTTCACCACATTTCCCAATTGTCCTAGGATTCCCTTGGTTGCATCTGCATCAACCTAAAATTGATTGGAACAAACAAACATTATCATTCCCTTCCCACTACTGTGAAACCACATGTAAATTTCAGTCTTATCCTAAAAACCTCTTTATGGTATCTAACCAAATCACACCACCCTCATGTTACCAAGATTTGGCTGAGGTCTTCCAAGAGAAAAATGCTCAGGTATTACCTCCACATAGAATTTATGATTGTGCTATTGATTTACTTCCAAACAGCAAATTACCATTCGGTCATGTGTACCCCCTATCTCAGGATGAACTCTCTCATCTTAAACAATATTTGGAAGAAAACCTAGCTAAGGGATTCATCAAACCCTCTACATCTCCAACAGCTGCAGGACTTTTCTTTGTCCGCAACAAGGATCAAAGCCTCAGGCCTATCATTGATTATAGGCAATTAAATAATATCACTGTGAAGGATCGTTATCCCTTACCCTTAATACCTGAATTAATTGAACAGGTGCGTGGAGCCAGCTACTTCTCCAAACTAGATTTATAGGGTGCATATAACCCCGTGCGTATTCGTGACGGGGATGAATGGAAGACGGCTTTTAGAACCAGGTATGGGTTGTTTGAGTACTTGATAATGCCATTCGGACTGTGCAATGCCCCCGCAGCGTTCCAGCGATTCATTAATGATATCTTCAGAGATTTGTTGGATGTCTGTGTGGTGGTATATCTGGACGACATACTTATATACTCTCAATCCTTGCCTGAACATGTGAAACATGTACGCATAGTCCTTTCCAGATTACTGACTCGCAACCTTTATGCAAAATTGGGGAAGTGCCTGCTCCATATGGAAGAAGTCCCATTTCTGGGATATATCATATCCAAAAATGGCATCAAGATGGATAAAAGTAAGATCTCCTGCATATTGGATTGGCCTACACCTACTACACGTAAAGCATTATAGCGGTTCCTTGGCTTCTCAAATTTCTATAGGAAATTCATTAAAGATTTTTCTACCATAGTAAGACCATTACATCAACTTACTAGTATGAAGAAAACTTACAGTTAGACTGAAGAAGCTAATCGAGCTTTCTGCTTGCTAAAATCAAGATTTACCTCTGCTCCCATACTGCGTCACCCTGACCCAGCTCTGCAATACATCTTGGAGGTGAATGCTTCTAACATGGCTGTTGGCGCAGTCCTCTCCCAAAGGCCAACAAGCACATCTCCTCTCCATCCAGTGGCATTCTTCTCTAAAGCACTAAGTGCTCCTGAGGTCAACTATTCAGTGGGTGAAAAAGAATTACTGGCCATAAAATTGGCCCTTGAAAATTGGCGACATCTACTTGAAGGTACTCAATTACCAGTGATTATATACAGTGGGTACGGAAAGTATTCAGACCCCCTTAAATTTTTCACTCTTTGTGATATTGCAGCCATTTGCTAAAATCATTTAATCAGTTAAGTTCAGACAACAGGCTTGGCAGTGGCATGCAATGCCAAGCAGCTGCAAGCAAAGACAACAGAATACTGGGATGTATAAAAAAGGGGATTCACTCCAGAAATAAAGAGATTATTCTCCCGCTCTACAAGACTCTGGTCCGGCCACATCTGGAGTATGCTGTCCAGTTCTGGGCACCGGTCCTCAGGAAGGATGTGCTGGAATTGGAAAGAGTCCAGAGAAGGGCAACAAAAATAATTAGGGGAATGGAGGACATCAGTTATGAGGAAAGACTACAAGCACTGAACTTATTCTCTCTAGAGAAGAGACGTTTGAGGGGGGATATGATATCAATGTACAAATACTGTACTGGCGACCCTAGCATAAAGAACAAACTATTCAGAGTAAGGAAATACAACAAGACACGTGGCCACTCACTAAAACTAGAGGAAAGGCGGTTTAACCTTAAAATGCGTAAGGGGTTCTTCACTGTAAGAGCGGTAAGGATGTGGAATTCTCTTCCACAAGCAGTCGTATCAGCAGGGAGCATTGATAGTTTCAAAAAACTATTAGATGGGCACCTTAAAGACCACAACATACAGGGGTATACAATGTACGGTTAAAAGCAAACACACACACACATCATAGGTTGAACTGGATGGACTGATGTCTTTTTTCAACCTCACTAACTATGTAACTATGTAACATTCTTCTTCCTCATGAATGTACACATAGCACCCCATACTGACAGAAAAACACAGAATTGTTGACATTGTTGCAGATTTATTAAAAAAGAAAAACTGAAATATCACATGGTCCTAAGTATTCAGACCCTTTGCTGTGACACTCATATATTTAACTCAGGTGCTTTCCATTTCTTCTGATCATCCTTGAGATGGTTCTACACCTTCATTTGAGTCCAGCTGTGTTTGATTATACTGATTGGACTTGATTAGGAAAGCCACACACCTGTCTATATAAGACCTTCCAGATCACAATGCATGTCAGAGCAAATGAGAATCATGAGGTCAAAGGAACTGCCTGAAGAGCTCAGAGACAGAATTGTGGCAAGGCACAGATCTGGCCAAGGTTACAAAAAGATTTCTGCTGCACTTAAGGTTCCTAAGAGCACAGTGGCCTCCATAATCCTCAAATGGAAGACGTTTAGGACGACCAGAACCCTTCCTAGAGCTGGCCGCCTGGCCAAACTGAGCTATCGGGGGAGAAGAGCCTTGGTGAGAGAGGTAAAGAAGAACCCAAAGATCACTGTGGCTGAGCTCCAGAGATGCAGTCAGGAGATGGGAGAAAGTTGTAGAAAGTCAACCATCACTGCAGCCCTCCACCAGTCGGGGCTTTATGGCAGAGTGGCCCGACGGAAGCCTCTCCTCAGTGTAAGACACATGAAAGCCCACATGGAGTTTGCTAAAAAACACCTGAAGGACTCCAAGATGGTGAGAAATAAGATTCTCTGGTCTGATGAGACCAAAATAGAACTTTTTGGCCTTAATTCTAAGCGGTATGTGTGGAGAAAACCAGGCACTGCTCATCACCTGTCCAATACAGTCCCAACAGTGAAGCATGGTGGTGGCAGCATCATGCTGTGGGGGTGTTTTTCAGCTGCAGGGACAGGACGACTGGTTGCAATCGAGGGAAAGATGAATGCGGCCAAGTACAGGGATATCCTGGACAAAAACCTTCTCCAGAGTGCTCTGGACCTCAGACTGGGCCGAAGGTTTACCTTCCAACAAGACAATGACCCTAAGAACACAGCTAAAATAACAAAGGAGTGGCTTCACAACAACTCCGTGACTGTTCTTGAATGGCCCAGCCAGAGCCCTGACTTAAACCCAATTGAGCATCTCTGGAGAGACCTAAAAATGGCTGTCCACCAACGTTTACCATCCAACCTGACAGAACTGGAGAGGATCTGCAAGGAGGAATGGCAGAGGATCCCCAAATCCAGGTGTGAAAGACTTGTTGCATCTTTCCCAAAAAGACTCCTGGCTGTATTAGATCAATAGGGGGCTTCTACTAAATACTGAGCAAAGGGTCTGAATACTTAGGACCATGTGATATTTCAGTTTTTCTTTTTTAATAAATCTGCAACAATGTCAACAATTCTGTGTTTTTCTGTCAGTATGGGGTGCTATGTGTACATTCATGAGGATGAAGAATGAACTTAAATGATTTTAGCAAATGGCTGCAATATAACAAAGAGTGAAAAATTTAAGGGGGTCTGAATACTTTTCTTACCCACTGTATACTGACCATAAAAATCTTCAATATCTACAAACCAACAAGACCCTTTCTCATCGCCAAGTTCGCTGGTCCTTGTTCTTCCTACGGCTTAATTTTCTAGTAACGTACAAACCAGCAGAGAAAAATAAAAAAAGCTGATGCATTATCCCGTTTGGCTGAAAATAGCTGTGTAGATTTCCCTCCTCGGTCTATAATACCTCAAGATCGTATTGTTGGGGGTCGTTCGATCTTTGAAGGATGAAATCCTACACAGCCTAAAATCGCATTCACCACCACCTCAATTACACCCTGATTCAGAAGGGTTTCTTTATCTTGGTACTAAGCTCTATATACCCCCCAATGTTCGTACAAGAATTTTAGAGCTAACACATGATGTACCTATGGCAGGACATATGGGGATGACCAAGACATTAAATCTCCTCACTAGACAATTTTGGTGGCCTGGTATGCGAACAACGGTGCAACAGTTTGTTTCCTCTTGTGAAACCTGTGCTAGATCCAAGTCTGACACTACAAAACCATTCGGACTACTTTGTAGTCTACCTATACCTATGGTTCCATGGGAGGTATTATCCCTCGATTTTATAGTCGAGTTACCGCCTAAAGGTTTCACTAAAATATTAGTGTCTGTAGACCATTTAACCAAGATGGCACATTTTGTTCCTGTTCGGAGGTTACCCTCCTCTAAGGAGACAGCCGAGATACTCGTAAAGCATGTATTCAAATTACATGGTATTCCTAAGACTCTCATTTCAGATCGAGGGTCACAATTCATTTCAAAATTCTGGCAATCTTTATGTCGTATCTTACTCATTGAACGGAAATTAACATCACCATACCATCTACAAACTAATGGTCAGACTGAGCGAGTTAACCAGTGCATAGAACAGTATCTGCATTGTTATACTTCATACCTGCAAGATGATTGGGCAGATCTACTCCCTTTGGCAGAATTTGCCTATAACAATGCAGTTCATAGTACTACCAAGCAAAGCCCTTTCTTCCTCAACTATGGGTTCCATCCAAAACTTCTCCCTCCTCGTATTCTACCTTCTAGCAATCCAGTAGCTACTGATTACCTAACACAAATCATAAATTCGCTGGATCTACTCAACACCACCATTTCTCACGCTCATAGTCAACAAAAACGTTACTATGATCTCCGTAGGGGACCTTCTCCTCAATATACTATTGGTGACCTTGTTTGGTTATTCACAAAAAATTTAAGATTACGGATTCCCAGTAAGAAACTTGGACCTTTATATTTGGGACCTTTTCCTATTGAAAAACTTATTGGAACATCTGCAGTTCGTCTTACCTTACCAACAGACTTAAAGATACATCCCATATTTCATGTATCATTACTAAAACCCTATGTTCCAAATCAGGGTATTAGAAGTACAGCCATACCTTCACCACCTGTGCAGGTAGATGGAGGTGAAGAATATGAAGTACAAGAGATTTTAGACTCTCGAAGTTATAGAGGGAAACTACAATATTTACTAAGTTGGAAGAATTATGGTCCCCAAGATGACACCTGGTTGGATGCCTCAGAAGTTCATGCACCTAGGCTTATACAGAGGTTTCATACCAAACACCCTGAGAAACCAAGCTTATAGGCCTTCTGGAGATTTCTGACTTCCTCTTCCTGTTTGCGTTCCACCCCTTGGTCAGGTGGAACGCATGTGCGCGTCATGACGTTTGACGTCGCGCGTGATGTCATTCTCGGGCGCCGCAAGGGCTCCTATTTCAACTAGCGGTCTGCACAAACAATTTGTTTGTGCAACCGCTCATAGCAGTCGCCTTACCGGACGCTACTGTGCCTACCCAGTGACCCCGCACCGCTGACCTACTCATCCGTCCGGAGCATCTCTTACCAGCTGTTGCCAGTCTCCTCTCCTGAAACCCTACTTGCCGCTGCCTCTGCAAAGTTGCTACTACCAATAAGTACCCCACAGGGGATCTCATATCAATACCATTGTCTCTACCATCATTATACCTCTAACCTGCTCAAATGCACTTTGCACTCTAAGAAGGATACATTCCCCTGTAATGTCTGCTTGCTAATTTCTGTGCATTAACTACTAGGGTGTATTACCAACCATTACTGCCTACTAATCACACTGCTGTATATTATCAACCATTACTGTTACCTGTTGCGCACACTGCTGCTTATTATCTACCATTACTACCTGCTACGCACACTGCTGCATATTATCAACCATTACTACCTGCTAATTACACTGCTGCTTATTATCCATCTGCTGTGCTTCTGCTAGCATTTGTGCTTTGTGTGTCCAGAACCTGTTTCCAACCACAGTGATGAGTAAAGAGAGTTAGGTTGGGTGACTTAACATATTCTCTGCAATACTACTGAGTGGTTTTCTGCAGCTGAAGATCCAAACCCCTAATTATAGATAGCAGAGCGTTACAGTGGCCAGGCTGTGGAAAAGTCTCACACATGTGGTATCACCATACTCAGGACGAGTAGCAGAATGCATTTTGGGGTGTAATTTTTTCTATGTACATGCTATGTATTAGAAATATCTTATAAATTGACAACTTTGTGTAAAAAAAAAATAAGTTTTTATTTTTTTCCACATTTTCCAAAAACTTTTGGAAAAAAATGACATCTTCAAAATACTCATCATGCCTCGTAGAATATACATTGGGGTGTTTTCTTTCCAAAATGGGGTCATTTTGTGGGTTATTCCATTGTCCTGATGCTCCAGGGCCTTCACAAATGTGATAGGTACTCGGGAAATGAAATGTGTAATTTATGCCTTTAGAACGCATGACAGTGCTACTTGAATGTTGGGCCTCTGTATGTGGCCAGGCTGTGGAAAAGTCTCACACATTTGGTAGCACCATACTCAGGATGAGTAGCAGAATGCATTTTGGGGTGTAATTTTTGCTATGTACATGCTATGTATTAGAAATATCTTATATTGACAACTTTTTGTAAAAAAAAAAAAATAAGTTTTAATTTTTTCCCACATTTTCCAAAAACTTTTGGAAAAAAAATTACATCTTCAAAATACTCATCATGCCTTGTAGAATATACATTGGGGTGTTTTCTTTCCAAAATTGGGTCATTTTGTGGGTAATTCCATTGTCCTGGTGCTCCAGGGCCTTCAAAAATGTGATAGGTACTCGGGAAATGAAATGTGTAATTTATGGCTTTCGAACGCATGACGGTGCTACTTGGATGTTGGGCCTCTGTATGTGGCCAGGCTGTGGAAAAGTCTCACACATGTGGTATCACCATACTCAGGACGAGTAGCAGATTGCATTTTGGGGTGTAATTTTTGCTATGTACATGCTATGTATTAGAAATATCTTATAAATTGACAACTTTGTGTAAAAAAAAAAAAAAAAATAAGTTTTTATTTTTTCCCCACATTTTCAAAAACTTTTGGAAAAAATGACATCTTCAAAATACTCACCATGCCTCGTAGAATATACATTGGGGTGTTTTCTTTCCAAAATGGGGTCATTTTGTGGGTTATTCCATTGTCCTAATGCTCCAGGGCCTTCACAAATGTGATAGGTACTCGGGAAATGAAAACGGAAAATTTATATCAAATACTTACCGTAATTTTACTTTCCTGATGGACTCCATGGCAGCATACGTTTGGGTAGTCCCGTCTCCACTCCTACCCCATAGGACCCCACTCCCATAAATCCTTGGTCCCTTCAAGCATCCGTGTTCTGTAACTAGCCTACTCAGGAACTGGGAGGGGACTCCTGCTGCAGTGCTATCTTAAGAGCCTTATAGGCCCCAGGGCAATGCAGTGCACTGGGGCCTCCTGCCTACACAATCACCCACGAGAATAAAAATGCAAGTTATCAATAAGGCGATATATTTTTATTGGTACCTCAAACAAAATCAGTCTCTTGTAGTATATAGTGTTCCATGTAATATGTACAGTATATAGTAAGGTATATCCACCAGGTAGTTGTCTCTTGTAGTATATATTGATCCCTGTAATATGTATATAGTAAGGTATATACTCCAGGTAGTAGTTGTACTCTCTTGTAGTATATAGTGTTCCCTGTAATATGTATATAGACTATATACACATCAGGGAACACTATACTACAAGAGAGTACAACTACTACCTGGAGGATATATACCTTACTATATACATATTACAGGGACCAATATATACTACAAGAGAGTACAACTACTACCTGGAGGATATATACCTTACTATATACATATTACAGGGACCAATATATACTACAAGAGAGTACTACTACCTGGAGTATATACCTTACTATATACATATTACAGGGACCAATATATAGTAAGGTATATCCTCCAGGACAGGTAGTTGTCTGTCTCTTGTGTCGTCGATCATCATCATGCCATGAGAGAGTTAAAAAAAGAATATCAATAATCAAGCAGCCTGGCAGTGGGCTGGCTGCCTTACCTTTACAATGGCTGCACATGGGAGGAGGTGGGTGGAGGCGGAGGCGGAGCCAGTCTTCTAGGCGCGGAGACCGACGGAGAGGAGAGGAGAGGAGGACGAGCCGACGAGGAGGAGGATCCTCCTCCGAGTCCTCCGCTGCGGCGCTGTGCATCATGGGTCTGCTCTGCTAACGTCACTGGTTGCTAGATGCCAATCGGGCTGGCCTTAGCAACCAGTGTCCAAAGTGCACGCTTTGCTGTAACAGACGATAGCATCCCCTGGGCTAACAGGCGGATAATATCAATAGATGCCTCCCCCAGGAAGGCTGAGGCCAGTTTTAACTTCTGGATAGGAGAGTTCTTGGCTGCGTCTTCAGAAAAACTTCTGAGGGAATCATCGACATTGTCCACCCAAACTTCCATGGCTTTGGACAGTGATGCCAGGGCTAAGGCCGGCTTGCAAGCAGCTCCTACTGATAGATAGACACGCCTTAGATCCGTGTCTATCCTTCTGTCAAGAGGATCCTTAAAGGAAACCGTATCCTCAAGAGGCAAAGTTACGTGTTTCACTAGCCTCATAACAACCGCATCCACTAGAGGAGGAGATTCCAGGTGTTTGACTTCCTCTTCCTTGAATGGATAGAGTTTAGCCAATATTGAAACCATGGAGTTCTTTCTCTCCACCTTGCTCCATTCTTCCGTAATGATTTCTCCTAATTCAGGAATGAACGGAAAATTTAGCCGCTCTTTGCACAGCTGTTTAAAGTATTTTCTCTGCTTGGGGGCGGAGACCACTGGATCTTCCCAGTTTAAGGTTTCCCTGACAGCCTTTACTAACGGTGGAACCAGATTGAAAGAAAACCCTAAACTAGGTTCATCTTGATCCGAATCGCTCTCAGACTCGAATACCGAGGGATGGCTAGGTTCAGATGATTCAAGGGCTCGTCCGCCAGAGGACTCTCTAACAGGAGAGACAGATGGATCTGGTACTGGAGACTGCCGCCTGTTAAGATCAGCCAGGGAGTCCTTGACTATACGTTTGGCCATGGACTCAAGCTGTTGGTCAGAACTTCCTCTCTCACCAGCTGCTCGGGAATAACAGGAGTCGCATAGCGATTTTCTGTCCAGCAAACGAATACCACAGCCCCAGCACTTAGTCTCGCTGGATTGGCGTGAAGACCTAGGAGGTGACCGGTCTTTACTACGGTATCTGGACTTGGATGAGGAGCCATGTTTAGAGGAAGAGCGATGGTGCTGTGTCTTAGCATGACGATCTTCCTGCGTGCCCTGAGGCTGTTCAGACCTAGAGGAGGAGCTGCAAAGGGAAACATACAAAGGAGTAATGTACAAGACCGCCCGTATGTCCTGCTCCCCCCCCCCCCTCATTCTAGCCCTACACTTACCTAAGAGAGGGTTGGTCACAGGGGAGTGGTGATGTATTCATAAGGAAAGCAGAAAGATACAACTAGAAAAGACCAATGCAAAAGTATACTAATACCAGGCATAGCAACAGTACTGGCATAAGGAAGACCCCCCATAAAGCAGACCCACATACCTTGTATCTGAAGTGTATGGACATGGGAACGCCGCAATCTACAGTCAGTCCCACAGGCTGTGGGACTGACAGCACTTTAAATTTGGTGCCATACTGCGCATACGCGAGTATCGGCAATCGCCGCTACTGCGCATGCGCGAACCAAGCCACGCTCTCGGTCAGCCGGTGCGCATGCGCAGATCACCTGAGAACGCAGAGGATGGAACGCAGAAAATTCCACGGCGTCCATAGAGCCTCCCGGACCACCAGGAAGTGTACAGAGAGGCGAGGAGCCGCACGCTAGACCACCAGGGATGCACTAGACACCAGGCAAGTAAGGACATAAAAAATAAGGGCAAAACATGCTTACCCCTCCATGTCGCTTACTGCTAGACACCAGGGATACACAGAGTCAATCACCAGGAGACAGAATCCAATGATGGGGCAATGCACATTAGGCCGCCCGCAGCAGCTGGGCTCACCGGTCATGCCATTTGGCCTGCTTCGTCAGGCATCTTTAGGCTCCTCTTCCGCATGCCAACCACATACCCCGCAGCAGCAAGGGCTTATTGGGGAAACAATTCCTGCCGACCCTCATTAACCCTGCGTCTTCAAAAACGATCATTAGAGAAATGTAGGAATTCAGCACCAAACTGGTGCAGGAGGAGGACAAAAAAAGAACACAGATGCTAAAAGGGAGCAAGGATTTATGGGAGTGGGGTCCTATGGGGTAGGAGTGGAGGCGGGACTACCCAAACGTATGCTGCCATGGAGCCTGTCAGGAAATGTGTAATTTATGGCTTTTCGAACGCATGACGGTGCTACTTGGGTGTTGGGCCTCTGTATGTGGCCAGGCTGTGAAAAAGTCTCACACATGTGGTATCACCATACTAAGGACGAGTAGCAGAATGCATTTTGGTGTGTAATTTTTGCTATGTACATGCTATGTATTAGAAATATCTTGTATTGACAACTTTGTGTAAAAAAAAATATGTTTTTATTTTTTCCACATTTCCCAAAAACTTTTGGAAAAAAATGACATCTTCAAAATACTCATCATGCCTCGTAGAATATACATTGGGGTGTTTTCTTTCCAAAATGGGGTCATTTTGTGGGTAATTCCATTGTCCTGGTGCTCCAGGGCCTTCACAAATGTGATAGGTACTCGGGAAATGAAATGTGTAATTTATGCCTTTAGAACGCATGACGGTGCTACTTGGATGTTGGGCCTCTGTATGTGGCCAGGCTGTCGAAAAGTCTCACACATGTGGTATCGCCATACTCAGGACGAGTAGCAGAATGCATTTTTGGGTGTAATTTTTGCTATGTACATACTATGTATTAGAAATATCTTATAAATTGACAACTTTGTGTAAAAAAAAAATAAGTTTTTATTTTTTCCCCACATTTTCCAAAAACTTTTGGAAAAAAATGACATCTTCAAAATACTCATCATGCCTTTTAGAATATACATTGGGGTGTTTTCTTTCCAAAATAGGGTCATTTTGTGGGTTATTCCATTTGTCCTGGTGCTCCAGGGCCTTCAAAAATGTGATAGGTACTCAGGAAAAAAAAATCTTCATTACCAAAACTATTGTGGCCAAAAAATTGCAACTTCAAAAAACTCACTATGTCTCTTACTAAATACCTTGGACTGTCCTCTTTACAAAAAGGGGTCATTTGGGGGGTATTTGTACTCTCCTGACATTTTAGGGCCTGAAGAAATGAGATAGGTAGTCAGTACATCAGGACTGATCAATTTTCAATGATACGTAGCCTAGCTTGTGGGCTCTATAACTTTCACACAAACCTATTTTCATACACTTATCAGGATTTTGTTTTTACCAAAGACATGTAGCAGAATACATTCTGGCCTAAATTTCTGACAAAATTAGATTTTATTGGATTTCTTTTAAAACAGACAATAGAAAATATATTTTTTTTTCCGCAATTTTTTTGCTTATATCACAAAAAATAAAAAATCCAGCAGTGAATAAATACCACCAAAAGAAAGCTCTATTTGTGCGAACAAAATGAAAAAATTTCATTTGGGTACAGTGTAGCACGAATGAGTAATTGTGATTCAAAGTGCGAGAGCACCGAAAGCTGAAAATTGGTCTGGGAATGAAGGGGGTTTAAGTGCCCAGTATTGAGGTGGTTAAAAACTTACATGGAGGTAAGCGTTTATCTTTATAGCTCGGCGTCCTTCCAGATCCGCGGTGTTTCTATCTCTGAGGCTGGCCAGTAGCCGGGAGATGACACTAGGGGAGAACCAATCAGGGGTCTGAAGAAGGAGCGGTTCACGCATGCTCCGAAACTGGTTCCCGTCCCCCCGCGTCATCATGTTCGTGCAGCCCTCTAGTGAGGTATGCGCTTCACTGCTGCCTCAATCTGACTGAGTCTCCTGATTGGTTCTCTCCTAGTGTCATCTCCCGGCTGCTGGCCAGCCTCAGGTACAGAAACACCACGGACCCGGAAGGACGCCGAGCTATGAAGATAAACGCTTACCTCCATGTAAGTTTTTAATATGTGTCAATAAAACTATTTACATCTGTTACACTGAGTGGCGCCTTTCTCTCTTTTCTGCATATTCGAATATACAGTGATTGTGAAACAAATTTCCATGACTTTTCCAAAACTTTATGGGTTAAATTATTTTCCAAAACCTTTCCAGGCCTGGAAATTGCCATTTTAAAATTCCATGACTTTTCAAGGTTTTTCATGACCGTACGAACCCTGGCATTGGGAATATATTGTATCACCCATCCTACCCACCCCATGACATCCTACAACTGACTGTGCACCCCCTTGCGTAACCCCATCTCCAGTCTCTCTGCATCTCCAGTATCTCTGCATCCCCATGTCACCCAGCAATACCGTCAGTGCATCCAAGTGTCACCCACCTCTTCTCACTCTGCACCCCATGCTGCAATACTGACAGTTACTTGTCTCCCCTCACCCTGCACCCGCATGTCACTCTACATTATATACAGTGCATGCAAATGTCAGCTGTCTCACCCCCCCCCCCACCCCACCCCACTGCCCATCCTCACCCTGCAATGCTGATCATTCACCAAAGTGTAATCCATCTCCCCCACCCTGTACCCCAATGTAACACTGTAACACAGTGAGTGCACAAATGTCGCCCAACTCCTCTGACCCTACACCCCATTTCTACCCTGCATAGTTAACAGTGCACCCAAGTGTGTCCCATCACTCTTCAATAGTAACATGCACCCAAATGTCACCTATCCTGTACCCTCATGTCATATTGCAATACTGACAGTGCAACTAACTGTGACCCATCTATCCCACCATGCACCTCCGAGTTACCCTGCAATAATGACAGCGTAAATATCACCCCGCACCCCAACATCACCCTCCAATGGTGACAGTACAACAAAATGTTACCCATCTTCCTGAATCTGCATGTCACCTGTAAATAGTGATAGTCCATTGAAATGTCACCTGCCCATCTCCAACCCCCCCCCCCCCCTGCACCCTCATGTCACCTTCAGTAGTGACAGTACATCCAAATTTCACCCATCTCCCATATGTCACCTTCACTACTGACAGTACATCCATGTGTCACCCATCTCCCATCACCCTCATGTCACCTTCACTACTGACAGTACATCCATGTGTGTCACCCATCTCCCATCACCCTCATGTTACCTTCACTACTGACAGTACATCTAAGTGTCACCCATCTTCCATCACTCTCCACCCCCATGTCACCTTCACTACTCCACAAATCTCCCATAAACCTGCACCCTCATGTCACCTTCAGTACTGACAGTACATCCAAGTGTTACCCATCTTCTATCACCCATCATCCTCATGTCGCCTTCAGTACATCCAAATGTCACCCATCTCCTATCACCCTGCACCTTCATGTCACCTTCAGTACTGACAGTACATCCAAGTGTCACCTATCTCCTATCACTATGCACCTTCATGTCACCTTCAGTACTGACAGTACATCCAAGTGTCACCCATCTTCCATCACCCTGCACCCTCATGTCACCTTCAGTACTGACAGTACATCCAAGTGTCACCCATCTTCCATCACCCTGCACCTTCATGTCACCTTCAGTACTGACAGTACATCCAAGTGTCACCCATCTTCCATCACCCTGCACCCTCATGTCACCTTCAGTACTGACAGTACATGCAAGTGTCACCCATGTTCCATCACCCTGCACCCTCATATCACCTTCAGTACTGACAGTACATCCAAGCGTCACCCATCTCCTATCACCCTCATGTCACCTTCAGTACTGACAGTACATCCAAGTGTCACCCATCTCCTATCACCCTCATGTCACCTTCAGTACTGACAGTACATCCAAGTGTCACCCATCTCTCATCACCCTGCACCCTCATGTCACCTTCAGTACTGACAGTACATCCAAGTGTCACCCATCTTCCATCACCCTGCACCCTCATGTCACCTTCAGTACTGACAGTACATCCAAGTGTCACCCATCTCCTATCACCCTCATGTCACCTTCACTACTGACAGTACATCCAAGTGTCACCCATCTTCCATCACTCTCCACCCCCATGTCACCTTCACTACTCACAGTACATCTAAGTACAACAAAATGTTACCCATCTTCCTGAATCTGCATGTCACCTGTAAATAGTGATAGTCCATTGAAATGTCACCTGCCCATCTCCAACCCCCCCCCCCCCCCTGCACCCTCATGTCACCTTCAGTAGTGACAGTACATCCAAATTTCACCCATCTCCCATATGTCACCTTCACTACTGACAGTACATCCATGTGTCACCCTTCTCCCATCACCCTCATGTCACCTTCACTACTGACAGTACATCCAAGTGTCACCCATCTTCCATCACTCTCCACCCCCATGTCACCTTCACTACTCACAGTACATCCATGTGTCACCCATCTCCCATCACCCTCATGTCACCTTCACTACTGACAGTACATCCATGTGTCACCCATCTCCCATCACCCTCATGTTACCTTCACTACTGACAGTACATCTAAGTGTCACCCATCTTCCATCACTCTCCACCCCCATGTCACCTTCACTACTCCACAAATCTCCCATAAACCTGCACCCTCATGTCACCTTCAGTACTGACAGTACATCCAAGTGTTACCCATCTTCTATCACCCATCATCCTCATGTCGCCTTCAGTACATCCAAATGTCACCCATCTCCTATCACCCTGCACCTTCATGTCACCTTCAGTACTGACAGTACGCCCAAGTGTCACCCATCTCCTATCACTATGCACCTTCATGTCACCTTCAGTACTGACAGTACATCCAAGTGTCACCCATCTCCCATCACCCTGCACCCTCATATCACCTTCAGTACTGACAGTACATCCATGTGTCACCCATCTCCCATCACCCTGCACCCTCATATCACCTTCAGTACTGACAGTACATCCAAGTGTCACCCATCTTCCATCACCCTGCACCCTCATATCACCTTCAGTACTGACAGTACATCCAAGTGTCACCCATCTCCTATCACCCTCATGTCACCTTCAGTACTGACAGTACATCCAAGTGTCACCCATCTCCCATCACCCTCATATCACCTTCAGTACTGACAGTACATCCAAGTGTCACCCATCTTCCATCACCCTGCACCCTCATATCAACTTCAGTACTGACAGTACATCCAAGTGTCACCCATCTCCTATCACCCTCATGTCACCTTCAGTACTGACAGTACATCCAAGTGTCACCCATCTCTCATCACCCTCATGTCACCTTCAGTACTGACAGTACATCCAAGTGTCACCCATCTCCTATCACTATACACCCTCATGTCACCTTCAGTACTGACAGTACATCCAAGTGTCACCCATCTCCCATCACCCTCATGTCACCTTCAGTACATCCAAGTGTCACCCTGCACCCTCATGTCACCTGCAATGCTAATAGTTCAGCCCAGGCTCACCTTAGATCCCCAACTACCTATAGCTTCCCTCTACTAATAGTAACAAACACAGGCACGTTTGTCAGGTGCACTTCGTTTTCTTCCATATAAATCCCAATGTAGAATAGCGGTGAGGTAGTGACAACACTCCACCATCCTCCCCAATATATCTCTATTGTGGGATCTCCCAGCCCAGCACAGCTGCACATATAAACACAGACACGTGGGAACTCCGTAGGTCGGGGGCGGACAATCATCCAATAAAAACAAGCCGCCATAGGCGGACTCAGCCAATCAAGGAAAAGAAGCCTCTGCGTGCAGCCAATGAGTGAGCAGCTTTTGATTTAAGAGCTGCCGGGTTAGCGGTTGGAACAGTAGCCTTGTGTGTGAGCGGTGAGTTGGTGCGGTGTGCTGAGCCTGTCTGTAGGTAAGTGAGAGGATGGGGTGTGGCGTTACGGTGTGCTCATGCGGGGTTTGTACCGGAGCGGTGTGCGCAGTGCAGCGCCACCTTGTGTTGGTTGTAGTTTCACCCTCTTACTTCCACTTCTTGCATTGAAGTTGGTGCGTTCCCCCCCCCCCCCCCCCCCCGGGTTATTTACCTCCTATTATAAGCATGAAAGGTCAGAGGTTAGATGTTGTGTTGCATAGTTCTGATATGATTAGAGTGATTGTAGTCAGCGAAATGTGGCTGAACTGTGCACTTTTACTGCTCAGTGTCCCTGCACCCATAGTAATTATTACAGCTGTGTGTACAGCAGGGGCTGTGTTATGTGCTAAAGGGGGCCTCAGATGCAGCCTCTGACATTACCAAAGGGCTGCAGAGAATGTTTGTATTGTGTAGTGCTTGAGGGAACTGTCAGACTGACCTAACAAGGATATGAGGGTCAGATTGTGGAAATGCTACCTCTTTGCTGGGAATATGCTGCTAAAGACTATAGGAAACTGGGAACATGTAGAAATCAATTTCCCCATTACATAATGCTGAGGTCTGAAGGTCGCACATCATATACTGAAGGGCTGCAGGTTGGTTACCAGAGGTTTATAGGGAGAAAGAAAACCTAGGAGCAGAAAGTTGTACACACAAGGCATAGGCATGTCAACGCATCCCATTGGCTAGAAGGTGTTTGAGACTTTCCTGCTTGCTTTTAGATGCCCCTTGTGAATGAGGCCAAAATGTTGACAATCTACAAACAAGATGTGTCTAGAACACTGCAGGCTTTTCTCTTGTCTACTTTATGGTGCCCCCCCCCCCCCCCCGTCTCATGGTGGCCATTTTTACTATGGGCAGACAAATCCATCTCCCTTTATTTCCTGAAACATGTTGGTGTACACCTGGGGGGAGGGAAGCACTGGTGATGTAGCCTTCCCTGGATGAGTCTTTGAAGTCCTAGTTAGTTTTGCACAGTCCAACCTAAAGTAGAAAGGCAAAACTTATTTTCTTCTTGGGTAGAGCAAGGGTGGGTTATAACCCCAGATTTTTTACCACTATCTTTGTCCCATTGTGTAGATTTCCCTTTAAGTCCAATAGGAAGTTAACGGAAATCCCTGCAAAATTAAGGCAATTCTTTGGTGACCCCCCCCCCCCCCCCGTCACCAGAACTAGTGTCTCCATTGGAAGATTTCCCGTCTATTTCTTTTCTGGGGATAACCCAAAATTTGTGATTTCTTTTATTTTCAATGATAAAGGTAAACGGGACAAATGGAGGGTGAATCATAACAGGTGCACACAGCAATAAACACTGACGGAGGTTCAAATCCTTCTCCACACTATCCAAAACTAAAGTTTTGTCTTTAGTTATACATTAAGTGGGTGCAGGAGCATACCAGATTGGCAGGAAAACTGACCTTGTATAGTTCTTAGCTGATGGTATTAGGCGGACTGCTTGTGGCAGCCTGGACTGTTACTGCTGTGAAAAGGATGTTTTGGTGTCCAGTTGACTTCAAATTTAATGAATGCTAAAGTCTCTTGTAATTACTACTCTACAGTTTTGACTAAAGTGAAGCATGGCAACTGTGATTTTCATTGACCAAGAGAATGGAGATGTTGCTTCTACTACCCTGTCCAAGGATCGCCTTGCATCAACAAGCTCTGGTGAGTGTTTGACTTGTGCTCAGTTTCCCGCCCATGCTGGTATTTCTGAAAGTTGCAGTTTCTAGGCAAATTATTCCTGCATTTCAATGTTGCTTAACCTAGGTCTAAAGGCAAAACATTTTTCCTGTAGAGTAGTAGAGGATCAGAATCCTTGTAAGGTTTTATTTTGTGGCTTCCCATAGCAAAAGCAGGAAGTGTAGAGAATTCTCTCCAAGTGAGAATCCCTTGTCGTCAGAACTAGTGACCCCATTGGAATTTATTTCCACTATTCCTGTTCTGGAGGCAACCCAGAAGTGGGCATTTCCTTTTACTTTTCAGTTAGGATGGTCTATCTCCTAACAGGGGCACAGGCAGGAATAAAAAGCCTGACTGGTGTTCTAATTGCTCTCCAATCTATCGAACTAGTTCTGCCTTTAGTTTCACTTGAGCACTTATGAAATTTGTTTAGTTGTAGTTTTTCCTGCCCCATCTTGGCATGATATAATGGAGTGCCACATCAGGCTTACCTGACCCCACTGCATTAGTGAAAGGAAGCATGGATTGGTGAGTACGGGGGTGGTAGGCTAGGAAGATGCACTGTCATTGTGCCCTAAAAGGGCAACTTGACACTGGTAAAGCACAATTCCAGCCACAGGCTTTTTGTCTGGAGTAAATGAAGCAGGGAAATTGGACAGTGTTGCACCATCCTTGAGCTGGCATCTAATCTAGCCTTCTTGCATGAGATCCTGGTACTTGGATGTGGGGAAATGCACAGAAGCACCAAGTGTTGTGAGGTTTTTTCGGCATACGCCAAGGGCCTATGCCTGGAACACAAGATTGGTCATCCGTTGACCTAACATGTAGACCAACTACAGGCTACTGTAGAAACCACAGTAATGGAGTGAATAAAAGACCAGTCACCCTGCACAGGAAAGCGGCAGCAGTAACTGGTCTGTATCACAAGCTATTCTTCACAATATAAAGTGTGGACATGCAAAGGTATTGTGTACAATGCACAATACAAGCCTTGATCTTTTATTCTGGGAAGATATTCAAAACCAGTTCCCAACTGATGAGATCTGCAGCACTATACAGACAGGGTTAATTATGGTAACATTACCCTTAAGTTCCTCCCAAATACTACATAGTAGGGAAAGCTAGGTAGGATATTTAGCATGTAAAAATGTGGTAAAGTTGTAACTTGTTTACTACTTTGTGGGAAAGTTGTACTGGTTTGGCTGCAAAAGTGGAAATACACTAGCATTGACAGTGGTCACCAGTAAACAAACTAATAGTGGAAATGCATATGGTCCATAAGGTATGCAGGTGCAGCTAACTCTGCTGTTTGGACTGTTGCCACCCCTTTTAAATAGTCTGTAGCAGAGTACAAATGTAATGCTAAATGTATATATTCTATCGGAGTACAGTGAACTCATTGCCATGTTTAAGGAAATAATATGCGTTTAGAGACATGGTGCTTTATCCTGCTAGAAGTAGCAAACAGAAGATGGGTACACTGTAGTTCTAAAGGGATAGACATGGTCAGCAACAATACTCAGGTAGGCCATGGCATTTAAACTATGCTCAATTGATACTTCAGTCCAAAGTGTGCCAAGAAAGTATCCCCTCCACACCACCAGCCTAAACTGACAAGGCAGGGTGGATCCATGCTTTCTTGTTTACACTAAATTGTTACGCTGAAATTGAGACTCCTTAGACCTGGCAACTTTTTTCCAGTCTTCTATTGTCCCATTTTGGTGAGCCTGTGACTTCCTCTAGCCTGTTTCCTGTTCTTAGCTGATGGGAGTGGCACCTGGTGTGGGGTTCAATGTGTTGTGTTCAGAGATGGTATTCTGCATACTGTTGCCTTTCTATCATCTCAAATCAGTCTACCCATTCTCTTCTGACATCAACAAGGCATTTTTGTCTGCACAACTGCTGCTCACTGGATATTTATTTTCTCAAAGTCGTCTTCCAGGACAGCCCATGAGACCTTAGGCTCCTCCCCCAGGGACAGGAAACACATTCCAAAATTCAAATAAAAGGCGGTGCCTTAGTCCTCACCTTCAGTATTTAGTGTTTCCTCCGGACAGGGGGTAACATGTTCCTGGAACTGAAGCTCCCGGTCTCCTGGACTGTCCTTGGAAAGACTTGGAAAGATGCATCTCCTCAGCCCATAGCGGTACCCCCTTAGTGCCGCAATAGGGGCTGACCGCTGTCTCTTGTTCTTCTAGCCTCTCGGCAGGACTACGGATGCTGTCTGGTGGAACGTTGGGGAGTCCACTCCGTTGGTCGGCCGGTTCCTTGGAGCAGAGTCCTGTGTACCCGGAACCGCTAACTTCGGAAGAAATTTTGAAGTTGGCGCCAAAAACGGAGGGGGCGGAACTCAGCGTATCCACTCTGGCCTCACGGGAAGCGACAGTGTCACTTCCGGCGCAGTGACGGCATCCGCGGGCGCCGGAAACCCTCGTTCCAGTTTCCGAAGGCGCGAACAGTGAGTACATACGGGCGACCGATGTTAGGTGGAAACAGCAGTGCTGGGATCACCATACAGAGCGATGGACACGACAGTAACCGCACAGGCGGTGGAAGTCGGCTCTGGCATCGGCACCTCTCAGGTAAGCAAGGGGAAATGTACACCCTATTTGCAGATACCTGTTAGGAACTCCGTTCCCCTTCCCCCCTCTCTTTTCTATCGTTAGGGGCAGGGGTTAAGCAGCACCGCTCCCTCTTTTCTAAATCACAAATGGGGGATAAGCGGGAGGTGGGAGGAGGACAAGTTTCCCTGATTATAATTCTCTTGTCTTTTATCTTCCAGGCCAAGGCTCAGGACAATAACCCACCTCAGCCCCCCAAAAAGAAGTGTGCTGTATGCGGAGAGAAATTGAGTTCCTCTTGGAACAAAGCAGTGTGCCGGGCATGTATAGCTAAACTGGTCAGAGACGACCCTGCAGTCTCTACCCAGAAAATGCTGACCTCAGTGAGAGATGAACTAAAAAGTACCATTAGTTCATTCAAAACTCTCGTTGAAAAGATGCAGGCACCAGTCCAGCCTTCCACCCCAGCTCAGGCTCCATTGGCCCAGGCCCCATCTTTGAATATCCCAGTGGGTTTGGAGGAAGTTTCTTCTTCCCACTCCTCCGGTGGGGAGCAAGAAGGATCAGGATCAGGGGAGGAACCCATAGACAAGGATTCCCATAATAGCTCCAACTTTAAATTGAGCTTGGAGGATGTAGATAACCTACTAAAGGCAGTTTATACAACTCTAGAAATTGAGGAGGAAGAAGTGCATCTCTCTAAGCATGACTTGATGTACGCTTGTCATAAAAAGCATGCTAGTGTTCCCTGTGCATAGCTCCCTATTGGATATGATTAAACAGGAGTGGAATTCTCCTGATAAAAAGCCTTTTTTTCCAAAGACTTTGAAAAGAAGGTATCCATTTAAGGGGATCAGCCTTGGAACAAAATCCCTAAGCTGGATGCCTCCCTTTCCAGAATCTCCAAAGGCACTGACTTGGCATTTGAGGATTCAGGAGCTCTAAAAGACCCTATGGATAAGAGAACTGATATCTCTTTGCGTAGGGTCTGGGAAGCCTCCATTATGAGCTTAAAGCCAGCCCTGGCATCCACCTGCATAGCCAGACACCTGGAGCTCTGGCTATCTCAAATCCAAACACACTTGTCTGCTGGAACATCGAGGGAACAGATTAATAAATCATTTCCGCTCTTGTTTCAGGGAATTGGATTCCTGGCGGATTCTTCAGCTGAAGCTGTAAGAATGGCAGCAAGGACCTCAGCTTTGGCTAATACGGCCAGAAGAAGCCTATGGCTCAAGACATGGTCAGGTGATGTTACTTCTAAATCTCGCCTTTGTGGTCTTCCCTTCACAGGAGACCACCTTTTTGGCCCAGGCCTAACAGAAGCCCTGGAGCGTACAGCGGATAAAAAGAAGGGATTCCCAGAAAAGAAGAAATTCCCCTATGCTCAGAGGAATGCTCGTGGCAGGGGTAAACAGCAGAAGTCTTTTGAAACCCAGCAAAATTTCAAAAAAACATTGGACCGGGCATAAAGGAAAAGGGAAGGGCAACATTCTGTTTAACCCTCCTCAACGCCCCGACAAGCCCCAATGACTCCCTTCCCAGGGTGGGAGGAAGTTTAGGGGCCTTCCTCCCACTATGGAAGAGGATTTCTTCCAGCCCTTTTATTCTAGACCTAGTAGGCCAAGGACACAGGCTGGAGTTCTGTCTTCTACATCCAGAAAGAATCTGGGTCTCTCTGAGGGACGTCACAAGAAGGATGTGCTTGATGACCTCCTGTTTCCCAGCGGTCCCCTGGGCAGGGTTCCAACTACGTCCACTCCAAATGTTCTTCCTACAGAATTGGGATGGATAGTCAAGTTCCTTAGAACAGAAAGTAAAGGTTCCCACCAAGTTGAAAAGGACCCTTTGGGGGTGGAAATCCTCTCTTCACCTATCAATAAGGCGAAGCTGGACCATCCAGGTATCACAGACATATCTGCACCACCACCAGATGAACCAGGACAATTGGTTCCTCAACCAAGAGGTGTTTTTCAAAGTCACAACCCCTTGGGGCCTACCGGTAGTGGATCTGTTTGCCTCCTAGGCAAACAGGAAAATAGAAAAATTATTTTCCATAATCCTAGTAGATATAGAGATGATCCTGATAACCCCATACTGGCCCAAGAGGCCATGGTTGGCACGCCTTCAGGCATTGGCTGCACTACCTCCAATGACCTTCCCTTGGAGACTAGATCTCTTAACTCAAGGTCCGGTGGTCCATCCATTTCTCAGGACCCTAAACCTGTCGGCCTGGTATCTGAGGAACAAATTCTAGGTTCTCAGGGGTTCTCAGACAGAGTCATCCAAACATTGACCAGCTGTCGAAAACCGGTCACTAGGAAAATATATGCAAAAAGTTGGAAGAAATTTCATTTTTGGATGGTGGAGAATCAGAGATTTTCCCCAGATATTCCAACTATCTTAGATTTTTTTCAAGAAGGCATAGACAAAGGTCTCTCCCTAGGGACCTTAAAGGTACAGGCTGCCGCCCTTAGTGTCTTCCTTCGGTTCTCCCTTAGAGAAGACCCTAATGTGAATGCCTTTTTCAGAGCAATTGCCAGGACAAAGCCAACCAGGATTAAAACGTGTCCAGCTTGGGATCTATCCCTGGTACTCCAGGCTTTGGTTACCAGTCCGTTTGAACCCTTGGTAGACCTGTCAGTAAAAATGCTCACCCTAAAAACTTTATTTTTAGTAGCTATTACTTCGGCTAGAAGAGTTAGCGAATTACAGGCTCTCTCAATCAGAGAACCTTTTCTTATGATTTTTGACGACAGGATTGTGCTAAAAACAGATCCAGGATTTTTGCCCAAGAGGGTCTCTTCTTTTCATAGGACTCAGGACATAGTCCTTCCTTCCTTTTGCAATTTCCCAAACAACAATAAAGAAAGAGAATTTAGTTGTTTGGATGTCAGAAGAGCCCTTCTGAGATACCTGGAGGTGACTAAAACCTTCAGGAAGAATGATACTTTGTTTTTACAATTTTCCGGCCCCCATAAAGGGGAAAAAGCTTCTAAGGCAACCTTAGCTAGATGGATCAAACAGGCTATCACAGAAGCCTATATGGTGAAAAAGGTGACTCCACCTTTCATTACTGCACACTCTACTAGAGCACTGTCCACGTCTTGGGCTGAAAGGGCCGGTGCCTCTCCAGAACAAATCTGTAAGGCAGCTACCTGGTCTAACTTTTCGACCTTTGTTAGACATTATCGCCTGGACCTCCTATCTTCTCAGGAACAGGCGTTCGGTCGAAAGGTGCTCCAGGCAGTGGTCCCTCCCTAGACTGGTAAGTTTCTTGCTTATCGTCTCATGGGCTGTCCTGGAAGACGACTTTGAGAAAAGATGGGTTATACTTACTGATAACTCCTTTTCTAATAGTCTTCCAGGACAGCCGGATTCCCACCCGATTTATCTGGTATTATGTATAAATGATATGTGTATATATATATATCTATGTATATGTTTTACAGGGTGTCCTACGGTTCTCATGAAATACTGAAGGTGAGGACTAAGGCACCGCCTTTTATTTGAATTTTGGAATGTGTTTCCTGTCCCTGGGGGAGGAGCCTAAGGTCTCATGGGCTGTCCTGGAAGACTATTAGAAAAGGAGTTATCAGTAAGTATAACCCATCTTTTTTTAGACCGTTCTCTGTAAACCCTAGAGATGGGTTGTGCATGAAAATCCCAGTAGATAAGCAGTTTTTGAAATACTCAGACCAGCCCATCTGGCACCAACAACCTTGCCACGTTCAAAGTCCCTTAATCCCCTTTCTTCCCTATTCTGAGTCTCTGCTTGAACTTCAAGTCATCTAGATGCCTAAATGCATTAGGTTGCTGCCATGTGAATGGCTGGTTAGCAATTGAACAGATGTACCTAATAATAAAGTGTGTTCATTTTTTTTTTTTTTTATTTAAAGGAAAACCCTATTTGAAAAATCACCCAGGAAAAGTACTTGGCAGCTCTAAAACCGTGGTAAAGCCAAGAAAAGCTCTGGGAAATGTCAACAAGCAGGTTGTCAACATGGCAGTTCCACAGAAGAAAGGAGCACTTGGAGTGACTTCTGCACCAGTTACTAAGCAGGTACTACACTTCTGACTAGTCCAACAAAAGTCAACTTGCTAGACCGAACTGTCAGGCTGCCTGTTTTTGTGTTTTCTCCATGGACACCTTTGCTCCAGGGGGTGGAAAAAGCTGCATAAGAATGCTCCCAAAGCTGCAATTTGCTAAACATTTAGTCGCTTCAAGTGCTTGGGCAGGCACTTGTCCCATTGGCTAGAATATTCCCTTATTCTGACCATTGGAATCTATGCTCAAGTGCTAAATGGTTACCATTTAGGAGCCTGCAAAAACACTCTCCTCTTGCATGCGCAAATGATGGATTTATTTTTTTCTGGCCTGCATATCTGCATATTTCATGCATGTCATCTTTAGTTAATTACTATCCGTGTTAAACTGTTTAATTTCCAGGCTTCTGAAGCATGCATCAAACCCAGAAAACAGAGCTACCCTGAGATTGAAAAGTGTATACCTTATGATCCTGCAGGTAAGATTGTGTTGGTTGGGTTTTTGTCCTTGTAGAGCAAGGTATTCTTCAGGTTCCCCCTTGAATTTCCAACAGCTTGTTCTGTTTAATTTTGAGTGGGGTTCGACTTAAAACTTTGGGACTGACTTGTACTGGTATGACATGATTCATTCTTGCCTATAAGGAAGCATTACACCAGTGAATTCAGTAATGCAAGTAAGTGCTGTCTTGGCCAATAATGAGAAACACTCGCTTCTTAATCAGCAGTTAGACAAAAGCTGTCACATGTGCTTTTTTTTTCCCTAGATTTTGAAACCTTTGATGTCCCAGAAGAGCACAAATTGAGCCATCTCTACCTTGCTGGAGTCCCCCTGTTTGTGCATGAAAAATATGCTGCAAAGTTTGATGCTTTGACCCAGGAACCAGCTCCAATGGATATTCCAGTCGTTAGCTGGGAGTCAGGTTGGTTAATAAAATGTGACATGAGTAACTTGCAGAAGGGAACAAGAAATCTAACACTTCTAGTTTTCACAATCTGCTGTAAAAACTTGACAAACATCCAAATGCCCTGCGGCTGCTGTGGGTCACCATCTTGGATGTGGTGGCTTTCCCAGAAGACTGCATTGACATTAATTCCCCCTGTGCTTCTCCAGTTATACTACATTAAGTTGTCTAGGGAGATGCAGGACCAGGGAAGATGGGTAACTGGAGAAAGAGCTGTGCTAGGACATTTCCCTGCAGGTTCACATACATATGTGAGCAATGATGCTGCATTGCCCAGTGATCTGGTAGGGTGCTATACAGGTCCAAGACTGCTGAATGCCATGGTAGGCTGCTGGTGTGCATGAGGGCCCCCTACTAACTATGACACTGGAGTATGTGTGCTGTTGTGCTTTCTGGCCCAGTGTCTTTGAGCCCATCCTGCTGCTGAACCTGCCCCCTTCATGTACGTTCTATGGTTCTGGTTTCTGCAACTAATCCGTTGCGTTCCTGCATTGGACAATGCAGTTGCAGGGTCGTCCTGTGAGTTCAGTTAACTCTACAGCTGTGACTTGAATTAATCAAGGGACAATGGTGTCTGGCAGCTCAGGATCTTATGGTTTCCTGGGTGGTGCTTCACTGCCCCCCTCCCCCCTCCAGGAGTAGAACTAGGCGGAACAAACACCTGGCTACACCCATGGGCCATCCTCAGGTGGTATATCCTCACCCCCCCTCCCCTCTGCTTTAGGTAAATCAGTTTAGTAGCAAGGAGTATCGGAGCTTCATAGAGGGGTGGGTGCTGTGTCCATTGAACTCAGAAATGGATTTTACGGTAAGTAAAAAAAAATCATTTTTTGTAACTATTGTGGTGATGAGGTCTCTAAGTACAGTACAGACAAAGTTTGGACACTCCTTCTCATTCAAAGAGTTTTCTTTATTTTCATGACTATGAAAATTGGAGTCACACCAAGAGGTAGTCACCTGAAATGGTTTTCACTTCACAGGTGTCCTGTCAGGTTTAATAAGTGTGATTTCTTGCCTTATAAAAGCGGTTGGGTCCATCAGTTGTGTTGTGCAGAGGTCAGGTGGGTACACAGCTGATAGTCCTACTGAATGGACTGTTAGCTGCTTTTTTCTTGCCATAATACAAATTCCTCGTACAGGAAAACGAGTGGCCATCATTACTTTAAGAAATTAAGGGCAGTCAGTCTGAAAAATTGGGGAAAACTTTGAAAGTGTCCCCAAGTGCAGTCACAAAAACCATCAAGCGCTACAAAGACACTGGCTTACATGCAGACCGCCCCAGGAAAGGAAGACAGTCACTTCTGCTGCGGAGGATAAGTTCATCCGATTCACCAGTTAACAGCAGCTCAGATTAGAGACCAGGTCAATGGCACACAGAGTTCTAGCAGCAGACACATCTCTAGAACAACTGTTAAGAGGAGACTGTGTGAATCAGGCCTTCATGATAGAATATCTGCTAGGCAACCACTGCTAAAAGGCAACAAGAGACTTGTTTGGGCTAAAGAACACAAGGAATGGACACTAGACCAGTGGAAATCTGCTTTGGTCTGAGTCCAATTTGAGATCTTTGGTTCCAACCACCGTGTCTTTGTGCGACGCAGAAAAGGTGGAACGGATGGACTCTACATGCCTGGTTCCCACCGTGAAGCATGGAGGTGTGGAGATGCTTTGCTGGTGACACTGTAGGGGATTTATTCAAAATTGAAGGCATACTGAACCAGCATGGCTACCACAGCATCTTGCAGCGGCATGCTATTCCATCCGGTTTGCGTTTAGTTGGACCATCTATTTCAACAGGACAATGACCCCAAACACACCTCCAGGCTGTGTAAGGGCTATTTGACCAAGGAGTGATGGGGTGCTGCGCCAGATGACCTGGCCTCCAGTCACCGGACCTGAACCCAATCGACATGGTTTGGGGTGAGCTGGACCGCAGAGTGAAGGCAAAAGGGCCAACAAGTGCTAAGCATCTCTGCGAACTCCAAACTGTTGGAAGACCATTTCAGGTGACTACCTCTTGAAGTGTGACTACAATTTTCATAGTCATGAAAATAAAGAAAACTCTATGAATGAGGTGTCCAAACTTTTGGTCTGTACTGTAGGTGAAACCACTTTATGTACATTTATATGTTAAAGCAGTGGTTAACCTTGTTGGAGGTACTGAACCCCACCAGTTTCATATGCACATTCACTGAACCCTTCTTAATTGGAAAAATAAAATATGATTTTTCTCTTACGTCCTCCGACAGTCACCGCCTCTTCATATTCGTCACATATGGGTATTAGACTTTGCTCCGAAGGAGTAGCTAGGCAACAGAATATGTTAACATTAAAGCTTTTAACATATCCCACCCTCAAGGGGTGGTCCCCTCAGTCAATACCCTCCTACTTCCTGCAACCATATCTCAGTTTCAATGTCTAGCTTGTCAGGAGTGGCTGGCTCTCTCTGTGCTGGGGCTTTGTGCCCCAGACTCTTTCTTCTTTTTTGATTTTTTTTTTTTTGTTTGAGTTTTCTCTACCTTTACTTAGCTGTTCTTTTTGTCAGCATTAGTTAGTTCTTCGGGTGAAGAGGATCATGCGGGCTGGGTCTCGGGCTGGTCGTGGGTCAGTGGCTTCCCAGCCTGCCATCGAGCGTTCAGCCAGGTAACGCTCCTGGCGCAGTGAACGACCCATCCCTGTTCGGTGCAGGGATGATTGGTGAGGTGGCTACCTCACTGGACGCTGTGCGGTTTCTTAACCCCCATTCTGTGCGTCTTGTATGCGACTCTCCCTGCCTCATGTGCAGCGGCTTGTTCGCCTGTGCGGGTCCCCCACGCCATTGTGAGGTAAGTGTATCTATGTGGGGACCTGTCTGTCTGGGGGGGTGTCAGTCTGGGACTGTGTAACCTGCCTCTGTTCTCACTGTTTGTCTCCCTATCACTCGGCTGCATGCTGTGGGCTGCAAGGGGGGGGGGGGGGGGAGCTGTGACACTATGTGTGTCAGCTTTGTCAGTGTGAGATGCTGTGGGGCATGTTTTGTGGCATGTTTGGGCACTATACAGCAATCGCTGCGGCGATCTAACATGTTTTTTTATACATGGATAACATGTGTGCATTACTGTACTGTGGAGCGGCGGTTTCGGCACCAAACGGCGCCATTTTGCCTACACTCGCTCCGGCCGCATGTTCTACATGCATGGCGGCCATTTTCTTGTAGCCTCCCATAGGCTTTAATAGAGCGCCCTGGCCGCATCACTTCCTCTTCTCCAGGATACACCGATCGAAGCAGCAGCGGCGAGGGTCTCCTCAGGTTATATCCTTATCCATTGCCTGTGTCAGTTTTATTGTCCCTGTGGGGGTCTCATTGTGCTTGTGTGTAGTGCGGTGGGCTGCGCTCGCCGCGCTTGTTAAAGGGGCAGTTAACCCTTTATTATCCGGCATTTGTAATTGGGGCAATGGATTCTAAGGAGGGCAAATTTCCTACCGCCTTGGTGGAAAGCCAGGGGACCGCTGTTTCCTCCCCCAGGGGGGGATTTAGCCACTATTGTGGCTGGCCTTGCTGCTCAGGTGCAGATGCTAGTGGCTGCTCAATCTACCAAGAGACCCAGAGTTTCTTTCCTCTGATTCTGAGGGTGAAGGTGATGGGGCTGTTATGGCGGGGGCCTCCTTATCGGGGTCCCGCTCCTCCCTGGATCTAGTGGGGTCCGAGGTGGAGGCTGAAGTTGAAGGGGTTGATAATTCTCCCCCTGGCTTGCCTGAAGAGCTTGCAATCATGGATGAATTGATTGCTTCTATAAAACAAACGCTGCGTTTGCAGGATGAAGTGTCCCGTCCCCCCCCCCCCCCGCTGCCTTGGCGGCTTATGGGACGCAGAGAAAACGCAGGACGCCGCAGGTTTTTCCCTGCAATGATGATTTTCAGCGCGCTGTTAAGGAACAATGGCGCAATCTAAGCAAACCTTTTGCTGTACCTAGTAGGTTCAAGCTGCGTTATCCTTTCTCACCTTCCACTGATGAAAGGTGGTGTGTGCCACCCCCAGTGGATCACGCAATTGCGGTTTTAAACAAATCCACTGCGATTCCTGCAAAGGATTCCCCTGTGTTCTGTGATGCCACGGATAGATTAGTCTCTTGCCCGTCATACTTATTCTGTTACGGGTTCTATGCTTAAGGCTCTGTTTGCCTCTCTCATGGCGGCCCAGGCTGTCGCAAGTTGGACACAGATGCTTAGGCGCGTCCTAGTGGCCGATTCGGCCTCGCCGGCAACCCTGGATATGGTGGATCAAATCCACCAGGGTGTCATGTATCTGTGTGATGCGGACTTGGACCTAGTCCCGTTGGCTGCACGTGTGCACAGCGTGGCGGTGTTGTCTCGCCGTCTGGTTTGGTTGAAATGTTGGTCGGTGGACCAATCTTCGCGTAAGACCTTAGCCAATCTGCCTTATGATGGGTCTCGCCTTTTTGGGGAGTCCTTAGATGTGTTTAAGGGGATCACCGGAGGTAAGAGCACTCTCTTGCCCCATTTCCCCAAGGCTAAGGGGGCTTCTGGGAAGAAGCATGCTAATTTTCGGCCCCCTCAGGGGTCCTTTCGTGCCTTTCGGCCGCACTACAAGGGCAAACCGTTCAAAGGTCAAGGCTCTCAGAAGAAGCCCTGGTCTGGGAAACAGAAGTCCGGTCAATCCGGATCCGCAGCCCATAACAGTGCAGCCTGAAGGGGCGCCCTCACCCAGTTTTGGGGTGGGGGGACACTTGCTCGGTTTTCTTCAACCCTGGTTGGCCCGCGTGCGGGACAGATGGGTTCAGGAGATCGTTCGATCTGGTTGCAAGATCGAGTTTCTCTCTCGGCCGGAGGGCAGATTTTTTCCCTCAAATCTTCAACTGTCTCCAGAGCCTTTACGGGACCTGCACATGGCGGTGCGGGACCTGAGGGCTCAGGGAGTGGTGGTTCCGGTGCCTCATCGGGACAGATTTCGGGGGTTTTATTTCAATCTGTTCACCGTGCCCAGAAAGGAGGGCAAGGTTCGTCCTATTCTGGACTTGAAGGCTCTGAACCGCTCTGTGCGGGTTCACAAGTTCCGCATGGAATCCCTGCGGTCGGTGGTGGCTGCCCTGGTTCCGGGGGAATTCATGGCCTCCATCGATTTGAAGGATGCGTATCTTCACATCCCCATTTTCGAGGGTCACCAGAGGTACCTTCGATTCCCCATTGCGGAGGATCACTACCAGTTCGTGGCGTTGCCTTTTGGTCTCGCCTCGGCTCCGCGGGTCTTCACCAAGGTGCTTGCACCGGTTCTGGCATTATTGAGGGCCCAGGGCGTTTCTGTCCTGGGGTATCTGGACGACATTCTGGTTCGGTCTACGACCAGCCAGGGTCTGGAGAAGGACCTGTCTGTCACGATGCAAACTCTGCAGGAGTTTGGTTGGACGATAAATTTTCCAAAGTCGACACTGAGTCCGTCGATTCGTCTTCCCTACCTGGGAATGATTCTGGACTCGGTGCAGGCGAAGGTCTTCCTGCCGGAAGACAAACTCAGAACTCTTCAGGAGGAAGTCAGGTCTCTCAGGGACGTTCCGCACTCGTCTCTGCGGACGTGCATGAGATGTCTGGGATTGATGGTCTCGGCCTTCGAGGCGATTCCCTTTGCCCAGTTTCACATGCGGGGTCTCCGAGCGGAGATCCTGTCCATGTGGGACGGGCGACCTCAATCTCTGGATCTTCTAATCTCGTTGAGTCATCGCACCAGAAGAGACCTTCTGTGGTGGCTCCAGTCCCCGATGGTGTCCGGGGGCAAGTCGTTTCATCCTATCTCGTGGACGGTAATCACCACGGATGCCAGACTGTCGGGCTGGGGTGGTGTTCTGGGCGTTCTGTCCGCCCAGGGGTCTTGGTCGGCGGGGGAGTCCTCCCTTCCGATCAACATTCTGGAATTGCGTGCGATAAATCTGTCTTCATCGCTGGACGGACCGGCTGCAGGGCTGCCCGGTTCGGGTGCAGACGGACAATTCCACGGCGGTGGCATACATCAACCACCAAGGGGGCACCAGGAGTGCCCGAGCGGCTCAAGAAGTGGCCGACGTTCTGTCTTGGGCCGAGACTCATGTCCCGGCGGTTCACATTCCAGGGGTGGAGAACTGGCAGGCGGACTATCTGAGTCACCAGACCCTGGATCAGGGGGAATGGTGTCTCCACCCGGCTGTCTTCCAGATGTTGTGCGCGAAGTGGGGTCTTCCAGATGTGGACCTGTTCGCGTCTCGTCTCAACAACAAGGTGAGGAGGTTCGTGGCAAGGACACGTGACCCTCGGGCAGACGCGTTAGTGGCCCCGTGGCATCAGTACAAGCTGATGTACGCGTTTCCACCGCTTCAGTTGCTGTCCAGGTTACACTCGGAACGCAGCACGGTGATTCTTGTGGCACCGGACTGGCCTCGCCGGTCCTGGTACGCAGACCTCGTGAATCTGGCGGTCGACGCCCCGTGGCGTCTGCCTCTTCGAGACGATCTTCCTCGTAAGTCTTCCTCGGAAGGTTTATTACCGTACTTGGAAGGCCTATTTTGCCTGGTGTGAGTCCAGGGGGTTTTCACCCCACACGTACTCGGTTTCCCCGAGTGCTGTCCTTCCTTCAAACGGGTGTCGATCAGCGTTTGGCACTGGCTACGATAAAGGGTCAGGTGTCTGCGCTGGCCGTTCTGTTTCAACGTCCCGTGGCTTCCAACTCCTTGGTTGGCACTTTTGTTCAGCGAGTGCAGCATCTGGTTCCTCCTAGGAGGGATCCTCTGCCCCCTTGGGACTTGAATCTCGTTCTATCTGTGTTACAACGTGCTCCTTTTGAACAGATCAGGGAGATCTCGTTGTCTATGTTGTCCAAAAAGGTCGCCTTTTTGGTTGCGATCACTTCGGCTCACAGAGTGTCGGAGCTGGCGGCTTTGTCCTGCAAGTCTCCGTATCTGGTTGTTCATTTGGATAAGGTGGTCTTGCGACCTAATCCTCCTTTTCTTCCGAAGCGAGTTTCGGAATTCCATCTTAATGAAGATATTGTCTTGCCTTCGCTGTGCGCGAAGCCTAAACATCCAAAGGAGGTGAGACTACATTCTTTGGATGTTCGGGTGATGAGGGTTTACCTTAAGTCGACTGAGTCTTTTCGAAAGACGGACTCCTTGTTTGTTCTTCCAGAGGGTCCTCGGAAGGGCATGGCGGCGTCGGCCTCTACCATCGCCAAATGGATCAGGCAGACCATTGAACAGGCCTATGCTTTGCAGGGGAAGGTTCCCCCTGTGCCTGTGAAGGCGCACGCTACTAGATCTCTGAGTACGTCTTGGGCCTGTCGTCATGGGGCTTCTGTAGCCCAGGTGTGTAAGGCGGCGACCTGGTCGACCGTGCACACTTTTCACAAAATTCTACAAAGTAGATGTTCAGGCATCGGCGGATGCTTCCTTTGGCCGCAAGGTTCTTAGTGCGGCAATTCCCTAGGGTCCCTTGTTGGGGGCCTCTGGCTGTTGGGATAAGTTTTTTTTATCCCCTGGTTCTTTGTCTTTTCCTGGGTTGTTGCTCCTGTTGAGCAATTATTTTTTCCTGTAGCCCAGCTGGTTTCCTTCCTTTGGTAAGGTTCCTTTCTTTGATGCGGAGACTGCGTTGCCTTTCGGCGCGGATGCGTTTCCCACCCCTCATGTTTGCACTGCTTTGGGACGTCCCCATATGTGACTAATATGAAGAGGCGGCGACTGTCGGAGGACGTAAGAGAAAACAGAATTTTTGTAAAATCTTACCTGTAAAATTCCTTTCTCTGAGTCCTCCGACAGTCGCTGCCCCCGCCCCTCTTTTGGGGTTTGGTTGTATACTCTACTGCTATTCCACTGAAACTGAGATATGGTTGCAGGAAGTAGGAGGGTATTGACTGAGGGGACCACCCCTTGAGGGTGGGATATGTTAAAAGCATTAATGTTAACATATTCTGTTGCCTAGCTACTCCTTCGGAGCAAAGTCTAATACCCATATGTGACGAATATGAAGAGGCGGCGACTGTCGGAGGACTCAGAGAAAGGAATTTTACAGGTAAGATTTTACAAAAATTCAGTTTTTTTCAAATTCAAAACATAGGTATATATTATACATAGGTGCACAAAATGAACAAAACCATTAAAACATAATTTTCACACAAACAAAATAATGAATATTTACTGCAAATCAGTGTGACTTCTGCTGTTGTCTTTCAGAGACCAGTTCAAAAAATGTGCGGCTTTACCTTGGCAAGTGCCACTCATGTCATTTTCACAACAGTCTGTTCCTTTTTCTATTTTTTGGCATTTTGAGGGCATACCTTGGGGTGTCAGGAGGGCACACACTAGGGAGGGGGAGGTGTTGGGAGGGCATACCATGGGGTATCAGGAAGGCACACTGGGGGGGGGTTGGGAGGATATACCATGGGGTATCAGGAGGGCACACACCAGGGGGCATTCACAATGCTTTATTGAGCTAAAGGGAAAAGGACATGCATTTCCATTTGTGAGCTAACAGCACCTCTATGCTAAGCTGCAGTAACTCAGCAGACTTGGCATAGAGGTGCTTGTAAACTAATACACCATGTACAGCTAGCTGAGCCTATCTCCAGGAACATTCACTCGGCTCCCTCTGCTCAGTTGCTCCCTCTTCCAGGCGGCACGATCTCCGTGGTCAGGTACATCCCCCCCATCCCGCCCACTCAAGCAGCCTGCAGGAGATAGGCTGGAAACCTGCTGGGGGAGGTACAGGGGGCGGAGCATCAAGTGTCTGTGTAATGGCTGTGAGTTGTCCCGACCGTAGCTCTGATTTCCCGGGGTGCTCTCGGCCTCACAATCGGTAATATTTTTTCGGGGGGATGAGCGGGGCGTGTCATCATGAATCATATGAGTCGGGTGTGTGTCTTGACCTCCACCGGACCCGGTTCAGTGCTCTTTATGCTTTACTTGGCAAAGCGCACTGAACCTATACAATTCTCCCTCTGGCAAAGACATAGCCTCACTGACGGAGGCTGGCCCGCAGGTTAAACGTCTCGCAGGGTCGCATACAACCAGTCTTGGGTCTGAGTCACAGCAGTCCCTTGGCCAACAGCTTCCCTACTTCAGTCGTGAGGAATTCTGTTTGGAGTTACCCGCACCATGGAAGGGTAAGTACAGTTCGTTCCCTCCCCTTTTTGGTTTCTATGGGGTGGATGTGGGTACCCTCTGCAGACGGTCAGACCTGCTTGCAGGTTCCCTCCTCGCGGAGCCTGGCTCCCCCTGTCTAAACCTAGAGTCTGGGTGGGGGTCCCAGGGCTCTATTCCCACTCTGTAAGGGTCCTGGGATAGTGCCCTTCCCTGGTAGTCTGGAGGTGTCCCAGTGTAGGAGACCCCTAGATGCATGCCCTGCGGTTTGCAGAGTCTCCCCTAATGGTGTCCTAGCTTCAGGGGGCAGCCCCTTGCAGAGGGTGCAGGAAAGTTCCTGGCAGCATGCTTTGGTGTTTGTAGCTTATGGTGGCAATTTTCCCATAGTCTGGTTGGCGGCCATGCTTTTATGTAGTTGGAGGTCGCGGGGGCTATGTTCCTTAGTCTTGGGAGATGCTGGAGAGAACTGAAGCCTCATGGGTATGTCAGCTTTTCCTCTTCTAGGGACATGTGAACAGGGATAGCGTCCATGATGCTGGGTTTGAATTCTTGGCGCTCCTCTGGTCGGAGTGAGTCTTTGGGGGTCTGTTGGCTCTCTGCCTAGGGGATCCTTTAGTGGTGCCTAGATCTTTGTACTGCAAGGTCTTGCTTTCCTTATGGAGCCTCAGGGTTGCATTCCCCCCCCCCCATGGAGGTGGCAGGTCCCTCACAACCCCAGCTTCCCATGGTTGCACTGGCAGCAGTCCTTAGTGTCTTGGGAGGAAGTGGCATGTGGGCAAAGGCCCAGGAGGTAGCATCCCCTGCTCAGGCTGTCTCGTCTGATTTGGATACTGATGCTGCTGTGGACGCAGCCTGTCCAGGGGGACTTAATATCACACCCCCTGATCAATCCGATAGCGAGGATAATTCCTCCATGGTCGCAGCAGCAAAAAGCTGCTGGTGGACACACTTATTACTGCAGTGTGTGAGACTTTAAAGATGGAGGATGCAGCTTATGTAGCCAGACATGGCTGCGGTGTTTGTACACAAGTCAATTTTTACTTCAAAGGTGTTTCCGTATGTGCCTTATTTTGAAAGATTTTCCTGTAATGAATGGGAACAACCAAAGTCATACTTTGTGGTCCCCAACAATTTGCTGTACACTACCCTTCTTGAGGAGTCCTTTTAAAAAAAGTGGGCTAGTCCACCAGTGGTGGACCCTCCTGTTTCCAGGTTGAATAAAGCAACAATGATCCCAGTAGAATCCCCATTCTTTAGGACCCAGCTGACCCAAGCTGTGGCATGCAGCATGTTTACTATGGCTGGGTGCACCCAGTCTTTGCCTCAGCCATGGTGTCTTGGATCCTAACTGAATGGGCCAAGCTATTGCGCCTGGGAGGTGAGCAGGTCCCCGCTGCTTATGTTTTAGCAGACCAGTTGGTCCATGGGCTGCAGTTTGTTTTCTGCAGCTTTTGGTACAGCTCTTGTGCTGTTCACTTTTGGTTTCCACGGTGGTGATTAGGCACGTGCATGGCTTATTTGGTCTGCAGACCAAGCCTCTGAAAGCTCTCATTGATCTGCCCTTTTAGGGAAATGGCTTTTTTGGGGCTACCCTGGATGACCGGGGGAAAAGTACCTTCCTGCCACAGTCAAGGAAAGAAGCCTTGCTGCAAATAGGGGACCTCCTTCTCAGCCCATAGACAAATTCTTTCGTGCTTTTGAGACTGCTAATAAGGGAAATTGATCTTTTACATTTTCCCTTGGGAGGTTCCAAGCAACCTTGGTCTGGTAAGCCTAGAGCTAGCTTCCCTGGACCAGCACAGACTCCAACGTGAAGGTCTGCCCTCACCGATTATTGGGCTGGGGGGACATCTTCGCTGGTTTCTGGCCCTGTGGACTGAGCAACATGGAGATCCATGAAATGTTGGTTGTTGGGGGTACCCAGAAAGTCAGAAAGGGGACAAAGCTTGTCCTTTAGTTTTTAGGTCTGAGACTCCTTGTGAGGATTTATTTCCTGCAAAGGTTCTCCCCCCCCCCCCCCCCCCCATCCTTATCCAGGGATTTGATTTACTTGGGTCTGATTCTATTTCTGACCAGGGTGGTCCTTCTCTGCACAAACTTCAGGTACCACAAGCTGTAAATTGGCAGCTGCTGTCAGTTCTCCCATTTTTGCGTACAGATTCTGGTAGTATCCACCTTCAAGACAGTTCTGTTTGCACAGTCTTAAATGCAGGTTCAGCTCCACAGGAGGATACTGATGTTTGTGACAAGGTCCTCGGACACCCTGCAATCATCGAAGGGCTACGGTAAGGCCAGTATCCTCCTCGGGCTAAGGCTTCTTTCTCAGTTCCTGCAAGGATTTTCCAATCATCCCGGTGGCTGTAAATGTCCCTTGGGGGCTTCCTCTCAGAAGACCAGTTGTCCCAAGGGCTTATCTAAAAACCTTCTTTAGTCGCTGGTTTTTAATGGCTTAGCTATTGGAAGACAGGTACTGAGTGATAGAGGTCTGTCTGGATCAGTGATCCCTACTATGGTGAGGGCAAGGTCTTCCAGCAAGATATACCATCGTACGTGGAAAGCATACATTGTTCTTGGTGTGAGTCGGATTGGTGGCTATCCAGAAACAAAAACGTACGTAAGTCCAACCAATCAAGTCCTGCACAATCACCCCAATAGGATGGCAAACAACTTTGTAGAAAGAAAGGGGGCTATACTGGTGCTGGACAACCCACTCTGAATGACATCACTGACCCAATTGTATAAAAATCCATTTTATTTAATAGCGATACTAAAATACCATATATACAGCAGTAAAGTGAGAGTGCATGCATAAGTGAAAAAAATGAGGACCTCTTAATCACACCATCCCCAGCGCAACCTCACAAAAGTACACAAGAATCATGCCCCTAGTGATAGCAAAAGGTCAGGCTATCAATGCATTTCGCCTTAAAGCTGTAGTATACTCTGCTATTTGACTGTTACCTGTAGGTACAATTAATATCTCCTAAACCTGCACGGTTTTGGAGATATTCAACCTACATGCAGCCGCTGACGTCTGCGGCGCGTGCCCTCTGAAGGTCTGGCTGACCTTCAGAGCTCCTTGCTGGATCTTCCCGGAAAGTGAATCTCCTGCACGCATGCGCAGGAGTGACGTCATTTGCGGCTTTGGCCACTCACAGCGCCGGAGCTGCCTAACCAGGAAGAGATGCCGGGGGAGCATGTCGGCTCCCTCAGCGTTGTCCAGACTGCACCAGGGCTTCGTTCTGAAGGGTAAGTATTTAGTACCATCTGTACTAGCTCTATGCCTTTTGTCCTGCAGGGTTTTTTCATGAGTATACAACCGCTTTAATGGCTTCCTCAGGGAATAATGGGTGAAGAGGATTCACAATATCAATTTAAGATAAAATGTGATTCCCACAGAGGAAAACTGGAACTGTTGGAAACGTGATTCCTCAACTAGATTGCTGGTCTAGCAATTGTATCCATAATATTCAAAGCCTGTCGCAAGGGCTCAAGAACCCCTATCCCATCAAATTCTAGGACTGAGGACAGATGGGAGATGGCCCCTGGTTCATACCTTTTTTGAAGGTTTGCACAAACATTGAGCTTAATTTGTCTCTGAACCGCCTTCTTTAAGGGGCCTTTTGAGTGCAATCTGGTTTCTTTTTAGAGATGCCTATGAGGCAGGAACAGTTTACGTATGCTTCTGGACGTGTACTCCTGCCTTCCCTCGTGCCAAAGTGACTACAGTTGGGTATCTTTGTGGGGACCTTATCCTCCTTGCATTTGACAGGACAGGGTTTTTTGGCCCTTGTGACAGTCTTTTCGAACATGGATACAATTGCTACATCAGCCCTTAACCACTTTACCACCGGAGGATTTTCCTGCTAAAAGACCAGGGGTTATTTTGCGATTTTTTTTTTTTACTGCGTGACTTTTAACGGACAATCGCGCGGTCGTGCGACGCTGTACCTAAACGAATTTCACGTCCTTTTTTTCCCACAAACAGAGCTTTCTTTTGGTGGTATTTGATCACCTGTGCGATTTTTTGATCACGCGCTATAAACAAAAAAAGAGCGTAATTTTTGCAAAAACAACAATATTTTTCACTTTTTTTTATATGAAATTCCCCCAAAAAAAAATGTAAAAAAATTTTCGGCCAATTTGTTTTACGCTACCTATGTTTGGTAAAAAATCTCAAAAAGCGTATTTTGATTGGTTTGCGCAAAAGTTATCGCGTTTACTAACAAAGGGAAAGATTTTTGTCATTTTTGGTGTTTTTTTTTTTAACGAGTAATGGCGGCGATCTGCGATTTTTTTTTTTTTGCGGTACTGCGACATTGCGGCGGACAGATCGGACCCTTGACTGACATTTTTGACACTTTTGGGGGTACCAGTGACATTACTGCAGTAATCAGTGCTATATATATGCACTGTTACTGCAAAAATGACACTGGCAGGGAAGGGGTTAACAGTATTGGACAGGGAGGGGTTAAGTGTGTCCTAGGGGCGTGATTCTAACTGTGTAGGGACATGTCTACTAGTGTAAAAACAAAGATCAACAGTTCTACATAGTAGAACTGTTTGATCTTCACTTTTACACAGGGAGAAATGACAGGTGGCTTGTTTACACAAGCCGCTCTGTCTTTCTCCCGCTGTAGCGGCGATCGTAGTGTGACCGGCGGACATCGGGTCCGCCAGTCACACTCCCGCACTCCTCCGTGAACGAGCCGAGGCGGGCGCGCGCCTCGGCGGGCGCGCGCCCGCCCGCTATTGGCTCTGGAAGGAGTGACAGGCGAGCGACGTAGACCTACGTCACTCTGCCTGGCCGGGGCCGACTGCCGCAGTAAATATACTGTGCGCAGTCGGCAAGCGGTTAAGTTCGTACCTTCATTCAGGGGGTTTGACATGTGACTCCACCTGCACGGTCTTTTGCCGCTATGGATTTAAATTTAGTTCTTCAGAAACCTCCATTTGAGAACATTCGGGAGATTCCTCGTCTCTATTATCCCAGAAGGTGACATTCTTGGATAAAGCTGCCCCCCCCCCCCGCACGCAGGGTATTGGAATTGGCAGCGTTATCCTGCCAAAGTTCCTCTTTGGTGTTTTTTGTCCCTGCCCAAAGCACTCTGACTTCCATTTGAAGAAATTGTGTTGCCTGCCTTGTCCCAGGTGTGCTCATCCCAAGGCATTTGCTTTGCATACCTTGGATGTGGTATGCTTTTTGTGGTTATGGGTGGCCCAAGGAAAGGGCTGACTGCTTCTTTGTCGGTCTGATCATCTGGAGATGGTAGCCAGTGACTCGGCCTATTCAGTTAAAGGTCAGGTTCCGCCTTTCCCTGTCACGGCACATTCTACTCAAGTGCTGAGTGCTTCTTGGGCCTTCATCACCAGGCTTCAATATCGCAAGTTTGCAAGGTGACCACTTGGATTGGTGCATAGGTCACAAAATACTAGAAGGTAGATACTTTGGCATCTGCCGATGCTTCTTTGACTGCAAAAAGTTGCAGGCTGCTGTTTTTAAGAGGGTCTGATCCCTCTTTGGATTTTTTTTACTGGGCTCATGTGACCCATTGAGGCTCCTGTGGCCTGGTTAAGGGCCTTTGTTTAGCCTGGTGTATTTTCCCCACCCCCCCCCCCCTCAATTTCCTTTTTTGGACATCCCACTAGTTAGGATTTATGGAGCGCTGTCCATCAATGAATGGGATTTTTGTACTTGCTGTGAAATCCATTTCTGAGTTCATCAACAGACACAGCACCCACCCCTCTATAGAGTTCTGATACTTCTAATACTGCTTGCTACTGAGCAGAGGGGGGTTGTATACCGGCTGAGGACAGCCCATGGGCATAGCCAGGTGTCTTTGTTTCTTCTAATCATGGAGGCAAAATAACCCACTAGTTATGATTTATGGAGCACTGTCCATTGAACTTGGAGAAATGGATTTTACAAAAATCCAAGTTTTGTAACTACAGTTGTGATAGGATCTCTTTTAAAGTAGGTGAAACAACTGTCTACACTTATATGGTCAATTGTGTAGGTTGTGCCATTTCGTGTACACAGTAGCATTATTTCCCAGTTAGTGAGTCTTCTAGTGACACGAGTACAGTAATTAATGAATAAACCTTGTATAAGCCAGGCATTTGGGAATAAGACTTCAGCTGTGTGGGGTCTTACTAAAACTTGGAGCAGTTTTGTGATATCACTATGCACTTGTTGTACTATGTCTCAATTTACCTGCAAATCATGCACAGCCATGGCACTTCAGATTGCTGTGGATTAAATAACATGTGTATCAGAATGATCTAATAGTATAGACTTAGTGATGACTCTCAAACATGAACAATGGTGTCTTTAACTGAGGGCAGAGTAAAATGTATGCTTGGATGGACATGTATGCAGTCATTGGCGTAATGGATGGAGATGCCCTTGATCGCGTTTGCATCAGTTCAGCATCCTAAAATGTAGTTGATAAAAGACCATTTTAGAAGCTTCAAAGGACAAACTCCCTTTGGTATAACTTAAAATGCTGCTTTCCTCCCTCAGTGCTTTAAGTAACACTTGCCTTAGCTCTGTTCTATCAATTGCCATTCTTTGTTGCCTAGAGCTGCAAGCTTTCTGCTGAAATTGTTCCTGCCAGACACTCTTTGCACAAGTGCACTGTGACCCCCCCCCCCCCCCATTCATTCCTTTGGGGAGCTGTACTTGTGGCTTCTAGAGGTCCCTCAAGAATGGTAGGATGGTGCGCATGTAAAACCACTTGGAGAGTCTGGGCAGTGTAGATGACTTATGGGCTGGGGCACAAAGTGTTGGGTAACATTTTTTTTTTCATTTTTAAATCTCATACTGATTAATACTTTCCTTGTATTTAGATGTCTAAAACATGAATTGTAGAAGTAACTTTATTTTTTTTTTTCTTCAGATATTTCAAGCACACTACCATCTTTCCTGGCAACCTTTGATGATATCGCACTTGATTTGCCCCAGATGCTAACCTGTTAGCATGTTACTTTGTATGGCTTTTACTATGTATATAATTTTAAATAAACGTTTACTTCATAATCTGTAATGGTCTCTGCTAAAGTTGTGGGGTTTTTTTTTTTTTTTTTCCTTAACTTTCCCCAATGAATTCACTTTCTAAACTTTTTGATAACAGCCAGTATCAAGATTTTTTAATACAGATTGGTCTCCTGTCAAAGGTTGCTCCCACAAAGTATCTGGCTTTTGGGATTTGATGGTGGTCTTCATTAATTGTCACCCATCCCCCCCCACAGAGTTGAGTTTAGATAATAGAAGGGAAAAACTTTTTTTTTTTTTTCTCTGGGTAAAGTAAGGATTTAATTTCAAACCTGCACCAGAGCAGGGACTAAATCACTGAAAATTGTCATCTGATCACTTCCCCCACCCCTCTCCAAGGCAGTACTGTTGCCGCCTCAGTGCTTTCAATGCTCCCCCACTGAGGGTTTTTGGGTTCAACAAATCACTGTCTGCACAATTGTCATGACTAGATGGCACAAGTCAGACACAGGATTTCCATGACTGGAGCAGTTGTGCATGGCACCCAATTGGCTGCTCTTTCCAAGCCAAGATTACTATGCACATCTGCTCCATATTCTGGGAGACTTTCTGAGGATTTTGGTACCAGTTCAAGGTATGCTCTGTGTACCCCTATAGCAGGGGTGGGTGGGAAACCTTTTTTCTGCCAAGGGCCAGTTGGGTATCTTTAAAATCATTCAGGGGGGCCATACAAAATTATCAACTTAATGTGCCTGTTATATTTTGGTCAAACATTTAATTAACTCACCCCTAATGTGATGGCTGCAACTGCTTCTCTTTGGTGTGTGTAATGTTAGCTGGTATGATGTTGCTACTGGCAACTGGTTTTCCAGGTTTGCCCCCTAATGCACAGTGAGTGCCCACCCATCGATGCATGCATAACAACTGAGTGCGCTGGGTAAGCAGAGGGACCTGCTCTGTGTGTAATCAGGAGGGCCCCCCCCCCCCCCAAGATCAGATGGTTTCAGGGTTAACCTACCCCTGTCCTATAGGCATAAGAGCACAAAATGGTTTGTAATTCTGCATTTAGGGCAGGTTCAGATTTTGCAATTAATGGCCTAGCCATTATGACTTTGCTGCAACAAACTTGGATCTAATGACACCTTGCGGTGTATGGTATAGTTTTTGCATTGGTGACTGCTGTTGGCTCGCACTTCATGCTGATGTGAAACTGCCCAACATTTAATAGCACACATTAAACATTCCTGAAGGCACGAATAGCTTTTTGTCCCTAAAGTGCAATATTTTCTCATTATGATGCACATGCATAACAGCATGTACCTCTTGCGTATGCATGGTGTAGCAGTACACATTTGCTGGGTTAAAAAGGACTGAAACCACTAATTATAAAATGGCAGTGAACTGGTTTCATTACGAATTGGTCAACTGATTGTTGACCTGCAGTACAGATCAGTATACAGTGCAGCACGTACAACTGTATTCACTGTCCATGCCAGTGAGTGCTTGAGTGTAAGGAGCAATACCTCATGGGACATGTGCATGAAATTGGGACAACCATGGACTTGTTATGCACCAGTATACAAAAATGTCTTTAAAAAAAATGTAAGACCTTATTTCATAAATTCCACAATAAATCGAAGATGAGCTACCAACTAGAAACCACACCCCATCCTAGGTTGTATGATATAAGCAGCAACAATATGGCTGCTAACATCCAGACAGGCTTGGTTGTAGGCTGATGTAGCTTGGTTAGGCTCGATAGAGGGTAGAGTAATTTTGGTACTTTAGTAACCTTCATTTTTTTTATATGAAACTAACGCAAAAAGTAAGCTGTTCTCTTTTTTTTTAGGGATGCTTATGACTGGCTTTATGCCAATCCAGTGGTACTATCCCAATGTGGTGCCTATATTAAAGATCAGTGTTTAATAAACTCTGCAGTATCACGTTAACAGGTCTAGAATTACTTTCTAAACTACCACACAGATGGGTTTGTGCTGGAAAAATAACTTGAGTAGATGTAAACCTGATTCATGAAATATGAAGTGTTGACTCTCTCGAAGTGTTGACTCTCTCCAAGCCCTAAGTTCCCTGTCTTTCTGCTCTTTCATTATCGACATAACTTCTGACAAGTTCTCCGCCACCCAAGATAAAACCAGGCTAAATTGTGTAGTAGGAGGCTGCTTTAACCACTTGTCCAACCACCTGACTATTTACTGCGGCACTCAGCCACTTACAGGCAAAGCAACGTAGCCCTACGTCGCTCACCCACGAGCTTGTAGGGGGCGAGCGCGCGGCACGCTCCCGCCCCTGCTCGTTCCCTGGGGAGCCAGTTCGTGTGACCGGCAGTTTGTGATCTCCCGCAAGACAGACAGCTGATGTAAACACAGCTGTCTGTCATTCTCACTAAAGTAGTCAGAGGCTGTGATCCTGTTATGTAGGATCGTATGTCTGTGATTGCATCACAAGCCATGCCCCTAGGGACATACTTAACCCCTTGATCACCAGTAAAGTTAACCCCTTCCCTGCCAGTGTAATTTTTACAGTAACAGTGCATATTTATAGCACTGATTACTGTAGTAATGTCACTGGTACTCCCCAAAAGTGTCATGTCAGTCGGGTCCGATCTGTTGCCGCAGTCCCGCAAAAAAACCCAGATCGCCGCCACCATTTAAAAAAAAAAAAAAAATCAATAAAAATCTTTCCCATAGTTAGTAAATAACTTGCGCAAACCAATCAAAATACGCTTATTGCGTTTTTTTTTTTTTCAAAATGGTTGCTTTTTTGTTATAGCGCAAAAAATAAAAATCGCACAGGTGATTATCATCAAGACAAAGCGGTTTGTGGGGAAAAAAGATGTCCATTTAATTTGGCTAGTGTCGCACGACCACTCAATTGTCAAAGTCACGCAGTGCCAAATCGCAAAATAGGGCCTGGTCTTTGAGCAGCCAAATTCTCTGGGGCTTAAGTGGTTAAATGGATTAGCAGAGAGCTTGTCTTGGCATAGTTCTGCAAGTCTCTGCTTATCTGGCAGTGGGGGAAGCCTTTCCTATAATCGGCTGTCTTGCTTGTATGCCAAGAATCCATGCCCAGTGCTGAACAGGAAGAGGAAAATCTCTAACACTGTGCACTGTCTAAAGCATATATAAAGACAGCAAATATACATGTAAACTTGCGTAGGGAGATTAACAAATCTCTATGTATCTGAGGCTGTTCCCTTCACATGGTATATGCAAGGGTTTACATCCACTTTAGACACAGCATTGGTACATGAAAAACAGTTGTCAAAATCCTGATTTTTTTTTTTTCTTCTTTTTTTTTAACCTTCTTAGCTGTATTCCCGAGCGTGGCTCGGGGATAAATTTCAGAGCCAAAATCGGTAACCCTGAGCCACACTCCGGGTACTGCTAGAAGCATCGCTGGATCCTGTAAGCAGGGTTACTTACCTTGTCACCGGGATCCAGCGATGTATCCCGGCGGTTCTTCCTCCCGATCCTCTCTGTGCCCTGGCTTCCGTCTCCTGCGACGTGACGTCGCAGGGGGGTGGAACCAGCGGCAAATTCAAATGTAAAACACTGATACAATTCAAAATAAATTAGTTTGCCCCCCCCCCCCCCCAGTGCCCTTTCCTGCAGTTTTATGTGTGTAATTATATATGTAATGTATACAGTTGGTTTGTTCACAAGAATTGCATGCAAAATAATGGTACTGTTTTCAGCACCTAAAATCCGAAAGAATCATACCACCAGGGAGGTTAAGAGTAGGTAAGTAAAATCTTGGACAGAGGGGTTACTGTGGTAAACTAGGCTTTTGCAAAAGCATTTGACAGTTCCCCAAACAGATAATGGATAAGGTAAAGTCTACGGGCTTGGAAAGTTCAGTTTGTAAATGGATGGAAAACTGGCTAAAAGACAGAATTCAGAGTATTAGTCATACTCTGAATGGTCTAGGGTTACTAATGGTGTACTCCCAACATTCAGTGTTGGGACTAGGGGTGGGCTTAATATTTGTGTCGAACATCAGTTGTTTGCTAAATGGGGTGCTCCGTGGGAATAATGCACTTCGCTGGTGCAGCGAATAAATTACTCGTGACCTGTATGCTTTGGCCAATCACAGCAGTGTCTTGTCAGAGCCATGATTAACCAAAGGCAGGCTGCCTTTAACCAATCATGGCTCTGGGGTGAAGTCCACGCCCCACACTATAAGGCTGCTTACATGGCAGCCGTGTATATGATAATAGAGGTTAGGCAGGTAGTTAGTGGATGGTGAGTTAGTGTAGTGAACAGGCATACCCCACTTTTATAATGTATAGGTATGTTCTAGTCCTGAGTCCCCTCTCGGTGCTCCCTGAGTTTGTGTCCTTGTCACGTGAGCACTGCCATGCCAAGCTGACTGATTTCCCATCAACTCCAATGAGCACTGACAGCTGAAATTGGTCTTGGCAGGAAGGGGTAAAAGTGCCCTGTGATTAAGAGGAACCCTATGACAGAATTTAACCACTTCAATACAGGGCAATTACACCCCCTTCCTGCCTAGGCCAATTTTCAACTTTTAGCACTGTTGCATTTGCGCGGTCATGCAACACTGTACCTAAAACCAAATGTCCCCCCCCCCCCCCCCCCACAAATAGAGCTTTATTTTGGTGGTATTTGATCACTGCAAGGTTTTTCTTTTTTGCTAAACAAATAAAAAAAACCGAAAAGTTTTAAAAGTTTTTTTTATTTTTTCTGCACTGATGATGCTGCACTGATATGCAGCATTGGTGGGAACTGGTAGGCGGCACTGGTAGATGGCAATGGAGGGCAGAACTGAGGAGGGCACCACTGGCAGGCACCCTCATTGCCATCCCTGGTGGCTCTAGTGGCACCCCCCAAGGGTCTGTACTGGTAATCAATGCCGATTACCAGTGCAGACCCCGCCCCCCCCCCCTGTCGGAGCCACAGATCGGCTCTCCTCTACTCATGCCTACCAGGCATGAACTGAGGAAAGCCGATCAACGGCTTTTCTGATTTACTATGTGACCAGCTGTCCCCTGATGTAAATCCATCGTCAATCACGTCTCCCGCCACACCCAGAAAAAAAAAAACATGCTTCTGCCTCTTCACACGCCTCCTGGCTAATGAGCGGTTTGAGCCATGGCAGCCTTTATAGGAAAAGGGTAGGGACACCCCACCCCTTCTGACGTCACAAGCACCCCATAATGCACTGGGCTGGTGTAGTGAATAAATTACTGATGTGGGGTCAGAAGAGGCGGTGCCACCGAGCGATGTCAGCAGATTTCCCCGCCCCTTTCCTATGAGAGCTGTCATGGCTCAACAAACAGCTCATTAGCAGGTAGGCGTGTGAAGAGGTGGGAGCATGTTTTATTCCTGGGTGCAGCGGGCGACGTGATTGACAATGGATTTACATCAGGGGACACTCTTTTTTTTTTTATTTATTTTCCTTTTATTAAAGGACTTGTCAAAAACTGGCTTTTGTGTTTGTTTATTTTTTTTATGTACACTTTTATGGTGATTGGGTAGGGGTACGATGTTTCTGATATCGATTCACATGGGTGGGGGGCAGGATCTGAAGGCCCATGCCAATAAGCCCCACAGTCCAGGGTTGTCCGGAAGAGGCTCTTGTCCCCATCAACATGGGGGACAAGCTGCTTGGGCGGGCACCCCAAAGCACGCTCCCCATGTTGAGGGCAAGCGGTATGGTTAAGGAGGGGGGGGGGGCTCGCTTGTCTTAGCCCCCCCAAAAAAATTTTGGCTAGCCAGGCTTTTTGCTCAGATACGGGTCTGGCATGGATTTGGGGGGGACCCCCCCACGCTGTTTTTTTCAATTTTGGTGTGGGGTTTCCCCTTAAAATCAGTACCAGACCCAAAGGGCCTGATATGGACTGGGGGTGGGACTCCAGGCAGGTTTTGTTTCAAATTTTTTTTTGTGTATTGCCGGGAGCCAACAATGCATTACAGCCACGAGCAAGTTTAAATTACATTTTTTTCCTTTAAAATTTCAGTATTGCTGCAGCAGGCTACATGCATCGCACAGATGCGCCACTTTACAGGATTGCTGCAGCAGGCTACATGCATCGCACAGATGCGCCACTTTACAGGATTGCTGCAGCAGGCTACATGCATCGCACAGATGCGCCACTTTACAGGATTGCTGCAGCAGGCTACATACATCGCACAGATGCGCCACTTTACAGGCACATTAAGGGGACCCCCAGGCATGATAGTTAAAGGAATTTATATTTCACTTTAAGCATTCTTAAAATCACTGCTCCTGTAAAAATGATTGATTTAAAAAACTTTTTTGCATTAATGCATGTCCCACAGGGCAGTACCCAGGTCCCCATACACTTTTTATGGCAAACACTTGCAAATAAGCCTTTAAAATGAGGACTTTTGATTTTTCATGTTTGTGTCCCATAGACTTTAATAGAGTTTGCATGTTTGCTAGAACTTTTTCCCTGATCGAGATGTTCTGGTGCGAACCGAAGGGGGGGGGGGGGGTTGTTCAGCCCATCACTAGTTGGGACCCTTAATTTTTAATATATTTATAAATAATTTAGGATCTAGGAGGAAAAAGTTTAATTTCGGTCTCTGCAGTTTCAACCAAGCTATGCAGTGCAATAATATATTTACAGGATGTCTCCAGCTTACAAGCTTACCTCAATGCACAGTTTAAATGGGCAGCTATGTGGCAGATGAGGTTTAATGTTGATAAATGTAAAGGTATGCACTGGGGGCTGAGAATATGCATGCATCATACATACTAGGGGGAGTACAACTGGGGGAATCCATGGTGGAGAAGGTTCTGGTAGATCATAAGCTGCTTAATGGCATGCGATGCCAAGCTGCGGTTTCCAAAGCAAGCAAAGTCCTTTCTTGTAGCAGGTATGGCACAGCAGAGAGATATATAATTTTTTGTGAATGGGGGGAAAAAAAAGGGGTTGAGGATGAGCTGACTTTGAAAAAAAATAAGTAGATTGCTGAACTTTAATTTCTCTGTCGCTCATTGACAGACGTAGTCTTCTTGATTCACAAGAACTGGGTTATGTTGTCTCCGCAGGAGCAGGACTAGGCAGAAAGAAAAAACGTTCTGGCTCCACCTTAGGGGCAGTCCCTGAGGGTATATCCTCCCTCTCTCTGCTACAAGGCATCAGTTTTTTTCTGTCTAGTCAGGAGTAAGGACCTAAGTTCCTTGCTGGGATCTTTTTGGTCCTGGCAAGATTTTTTCTTTAGAAAAAAAAAAAAATATATATATTTTTTAGCTAGTTTTCTCCAGTGTTTTTTCCTGTGAGATCTTCAAGCAAATACGCCGGACTGGGCGACACTAGTGGTCACCCCAGCCGGCCTACGAGCGCGCGCAGACCATTGCATTGTGCTTGGTCGGCCGCGACACATTCAAGTAAGTATGCGGGGCCGGGCGACGGGCTGGATGTTGAGATCCAGTGGTCACCCCGGTTTCTGCCTACGAGCGCGTGCAGACCAGAGCTCCGCGCTGGGTCGGCCGCGACGGAGTCCCATTGGAGGGACTGACCTTGCGAGTTAAAAGTCTCGCTTGGACGCCAGGAACCAGAGAGTCGAGGCGTCCGGAATGGTCCACAACCCCCCACCCCGGTGGAGAGGGTATTGTGAAGAGAGGGTGCCTGTCGGTTCGGTATGGTGAGTAAACATTCCCTTTTTTCCTCGTTATGAGGCAGTATAAATTATGGGCCCCTCCATACATGGTCAGTATATATCTGACACTAAAAGTCCCCCTTGTAAATACAGTATGTGTTTGGTGGGAAGTGGACTTGGTTTGAGAGCTAACACTCTACCCAGCAGACTGTAGTATTACAGCAGACATAGGAGGTATAATCCTACCTTAATTGTAGTGTACCTCCTGCAGATCGATAAACCGCCACTTAGCAGAGATGCAGGTGGATGTGCTGGGAAAAACGATTTCGGCAGTCCGCCGCCATTTTGCCGTAGACCGGGTGCATGAATGTCCTCAGGTCACGCCGGCCGCCATGTTTTTGGAGTCTATTGTCTCCCGTATGGGGGCGGCCATGTTTGATGAGCCCAGCTACCTCGTGGAGAGCTGGGAACGCCGGAAGGCGTACACAGGGGGCGGAGCCACGTCCTTCTACCCGGGAAAAGTAACACAGCTCTTTCCAGTCTGTAAAAGACAGACGCTGACTGCAGTTGGTTGGAAACTTCTCTGCATCGGGTGGTGAGCCTTGGGGGTCCCTCTCTCTCTCTGTGGGGATCGAGAAGCAGGTACTCTGAGGGGCGCTATTGCGCTAGGGGGAGACACATAAAAAAAAAAAATAAAAAAAAGAAGAGGTATTTTTTTATTTATTTAAAAAAAAAAAAAAAAAAAAAGGTTTTTTGTTTTTTCTGGCAGAGGTGTCCTGAATTAACATGGACCCTGCCACTCATGTATCTCCACCGGATCCCCTCGAGGTGTCTGCAGGATCCTCCAGCACCCCACTGACGGTTGAATCATTGTCAGCTATTATGGAAACTTTTGTGTCCCGGGTGGAAGTGGCTTGTCAGGGACAGGGCGCAAGAAAGCGACCCCCGCCTAACCCCTTATTATCTGAAACTTCGGATTCAGAATCTGAGCCTATTTCTGCAGTTGCAGGTACTTCATCTGGTGTCTCGGGTACTGTCTCTTCAGACAGTGAGGAGGATGTTTCGGCATCAGCCATAGCCCGAGAGGAAGCGTTGGTAAACGCACTCATTGTATCTGTTCAAGGAACCTTAAGATTACAGGGTATTCCGTCGGAAATAGCTGAAACTGAAATCCCTTTTGGGACTAAAAAACGCATCAAAGTGGCGAAGGTTTTTCCATTGCCCAAATGTTTTGGCAATCCAATCAAAGAAGAATGGAGTCTGCCAAAACGCACCTCTGCTATTTCTAAACGCATTAACAGGCGTTATCCGTTTGAGGAAACCCTCATTAAGAAATGGACAGAACCACCTGTGGTGGATTCACCAATTGCTAGATGGAATAAAGCCACGGTTATTCCTTTAGAAGACGCTCCGTCTTTTAAAGATCCAGTGGATCGCAAGATAGAAGCTATGTCTCGCACCATGTTTTCCTTGATTGGATCAGCTTTCAGACCAATAATTGCTATTGGACTGGTTTCGCAGACTGTAACTGAATGGACCAAGTGGTTACGCCGGGACTTAGAAGAGGTCCCTCAGGCGGTATCAGATTTGTTGGAACAAATGATACAGGGGTTACAGTTTGTGTGTGATGCGGCGTTAGACGCCACTCCGTTATTGGCGCGAGCATCAGTTTCAGCAGTGGTTCTCAGGCGTACACTGTGGCTAAAAGGTTGGTTAGCCGACCAAGGTTCCAAAAAAGCATTGGCTAATATCCCCTTTTTAGGAGAGCGTCTATTTGGAGCCAACTTAGATGAGATCATTAAGGATCTCACGGGTGGAAAGAGCACCTTTTTACCGCAAAATGTTAAGGGTAAAGGAACTCGTCAAAAACGAGGGCCTTCTTTCTCTGCTCACAAAAAGTTTTTTCGTCCCGCGGGTGAAAAAATTAAGTCCTCCAAAGCTCCTTCAGGAGGCTTCAGGGGACGTTGGTCGGGCAAGCAAAAGCCCGCCCCCTCCAGACCTGAAGATAAATCGTCCAAAGCCTGAAGGTGCGCCCCCACCCATAACTGGGGTGGGGGGACGTCTTCGCCGGTTCCCGGATCCATGGCTTTCCAGAATCCCAGACAAGTGGGTTTGCGAAGTCATAAGGTCAGGGTACAAGATCGAGTTTCGATCTCTCCCACCAGCGCGATTCTTCCCTTCCAATATCCGACTATCCCCGGATCGTTTAGAAGATCTGCGGAGAGCAGTCACGGATTTACTACAACAAGGAGTGGTAGTCCACGTTCCTTGGACAGAACGTTTTCAAGGGTTTTATTCAAACCTATTTACAATACCCAGGAAAGAGGGCAAAGTGCGTCCAATTCTGGACTTAAGGGCACTCAATTCCTTTCTCAACATAAGGAAATTCAAGATGGAATCCATTCGCACAGTAGCAGCCTTCCTGCATCCAGGGGATGTCCTAGCGTCCATAGACATCAAGGACGCCTATCTTCACATTCCCATTTTCGCAGGACATCAGCGGTTTCTACGCTTTTCCGTAGAAGAGAACCACTATCAGTTTGTGGCGTTACCTTTCGGTCTCGCCACGGCTCCTCGGGTCTTCACGAAGGTGTTGGCCCCAATGTTGGCACTACTGCGCCAAAGAGGCATATCGATTCTAGGTTACCTAGACGATCTCCTGCTTCATGCAGAGTCTCCTCAGACCCTGCTACAAAACATAGAAATTACTATAATTTCTTTACAGGAATTCGGGTGGCTGGTGAACCAGCAAAAGTCATTTCTGGTTCCCACCCAGAGGCTCGAATATCTGGGTCTAATTCTAGACACAGTCAGGTCAAGAGTTTTCCTTCCGGTAGGGAAACTCCGGAAGATTCAATCAGCAGTCCAGTTGTTACTATCCAACAGCTGGTCTTCTCTTCGAACTTGCATGAGGGTTCTGGGGTTGATGGTGGCTTCCTTCGAAGCAGTCCCATTTGCCCAGTCCCATACCCGAATTCTTCAGCAAGAGATTCTTCTCAGATGGAATCGGAATCCGGAATCCCTGGACAATCGGATCCGATTGAGCAAACAGACCAGAGAGTCTCTGGTCTGGTGGCTTCGGTCTCCGATGCTCAGCCAGGGAAAGTCATTTCTGCCAATATATTGGACGATAGTGACCACGGATGCCAGTCTATCCGGATGGGGAGGAATTCTCGGTCAGTTATCTGTCCAGGGACTTTGGTCCCTGGAAGAATCCAGGTTGCCGATAAATGTATTGGAACTGAGAGCGATCAGACTTTGTCTGATTCACTGGACCGAGCAGCTCCAGGGCAGCCCGGTTCGGATCCAGTCGGACAACGCCACGGCCGTGGCTTATGTCAATCACCAGGGGGGCACCAAGAGTGTCCGAGCGGCCAAAGAAGTGGCTTGCATTCTTCGCTGGGCGGAACGATTTGTTCCAGCTATCTCTGCGGTGTTCATTCCGGGGGTGGAGAATTGGCAGGCAGATTATCTCAGCCGTCAGACTCTGGATCAGGGGGAATGGTCCCTCCATCCAGAAATTTTCCACCAGTTGTGCCTACGGTGGGGCACCCCGGATGTGGATCTGTTGGCATCACGATTCAACAGGAAAGTACAGAGATTCGTGGCTCGCTCCCGCGATCCTCTAGCAGAGACCGCAGACGCACTGATCGCCCCGTGGGGGCAATACCAGCTAATGTATGCCTTCCCTCCTCTCGGGTTACTGCCAAGACTTCTTCGCAGGATAGAGGAGGAAGGAATTCCAGTAATCCTGGTAGCTCCGGACTGGCCTCGCCGAGCTTGGTACGCCGACGTGGTCAGACTGGTGGCGGACGTCCCGTGGAGACTTCCTCTCAGGGAGGACCTACTGTCTCAGGGACCGATCTTCCATCCTGCTTTACGATCGCTGGCTTTAATGGCCTGGCTATTGAGACCCAGGTGCTGAAGGACAAGGGATTGTCAGCTTCAGTTATTCCTACTCTAGTTAAAGCAAGGAAAGCGACTTCCAGAAAGATTTATCATCGTACATGGAAGTCCTACATTGCATGGTGTGAGCCTTTGGGGTTCCGTCCACGGTCTTATTCGGTTAGTCGAATATTAGCTTTTCTGCAACAAGGGGTTGAGCAGAAACTGGCCTTGAGCACTATCAAGGGTCTGGTCTCAGCATTAGCTATCTTCTTTCAGAAGCCTTTGGCTACTCATTCCTTGGTGCGGAATTTCATCCAGGGGGTGCGACATCTGGCTCCGCCAGTGCGCGCGCCGTTACCACCCTGGGATCTTAATTTAGTATTGTCGGTTCTTCAGAAACCTCCCTTTGAAGATATTAGGGAGATTCCTCTACCTACGTTGTCCCAGAAGGTGGCCTTCTTGGTGGCTATCACTTCTGCACGCAGGGTGTCAGAACTGGCCGCTTTATCTTGTCGTTCCCCATATCTGGTGGTTCATAGAGATAAGGTGGTTCTTCGTCCGAATCCATCCTTCCTACCAAAAGTGGTTTCAGAATTTCATCTGAATGAAGAAATTGTATTACCTTCCCTGTGTCCTAAGCCCAGTCATCCTCGGGAGTTTGCTTTACACTCCTTGGATGTGGTCCGGGCGATCAGGGTATACTTGAAAACGACAGACTCGTTTCGCAAGACGGATTCACTTTTTGTGATCCCGGATGGACCCAAAAAGGGGTTGCCTGCATCTGCCGCGACTATTTCCAAATGGATCAGACAGACGGTGGTACAGGCTTATTCTATTAAGGGTCGGGAGCCCCCGTTCCCTGTTAAGGCGCACTCCACTCGGGCACTTAGTGCGTCATGGGCCTTTCGTCATCAGGCGTCAGTGGTCCAGGTGTGCAAGGCGGCTACCTGGTCGTCGGTGCATACCTTTACAAAATATTATAAAGTTGATGTAATGGCATCGTCTGATGCCTCGTTTGGCCGCAAGGTTTTGCAGGCCGCCATTTGAGGAGACCAGTGGTCTGCCTCGAGGGTTTTTTTTTTTCCGTTGGAAATTTTCATTTGAGTCTCATTCTTTGTTTATAATGAGCCTTTAAAACTTCTAGTTTGGCACCGGTTGGGCCTTCTAGATTGGATTTTGATTTCGGTCAATCCCACCCCTCATTTGTGGCACTGCTTCTGGATGTCCCAGTTCTTGTGAATCAAGAAGACTACGTCTGTCAATGAGCGACAGAGAAAATCGGATTTTTGTAAGATCTTACCGTAAAATCCTTTTCTCTTAGCTCATTGACAGACGTAGTACCCTCCCCTCTATCATTGAGTTGGGTTGGGTTAAATTCTCTGTTGCTGCTTTGTGACAGAACTGATGCCTTGTAGCAGAGAGAGGGAGGATATACCCTCAGGGACTGCCCCTAAGGTGGAGCCAGAACGTTTTTTTCTTTCTGCCTAGTCCTGCTCCTGCGGAGACAACATAACCCAGTTCTTGTGAATCAAGAAGACTACGTCTGTCAATGAGCTAAGAGAAAAGGATTTTACGGTAAGATCTTACAAAAATCCGATTATTCCTGAATAGTGGACCCCAGGAATCACTACCTCATAGAGGGTCAGAGCCAGAAGGGACAACTAGCACATACAGCAGCGAAGCAGTGATCCATCCATCCCATCTGTCCCCAGAGCCACATGCTGCTCCCAGCAGTAGCAGGAATCAGCCGGTGTTGTGCCGAAATCGGTTTCCCCAAAGAAATCAGTTTCCCTTGCTTGCCTGACGGTGCTACTTGGATGTTGGGCCTCTGTATGTGGCTGTAAGATTTCTGACTTCTTCTTCCTGTTTGCGTTCCACCCCCTGGTCAGGTGGAACGCATGTGCGCGTCATGACGTTTGACGTCGCGCGTGACGTCATTCTCGGGCGCCGCTCGGGTGCCTATTTCAAATAGCGGTCTGCACAAACAATTTGTTCGTGCAACCGCTCATAGCAGTCGCCTTACCGGACGCTACTGTGCCTACCCAGTGACCCTGCACCGCTGACCTACTCATCCGACCGGAGCATCTCTTACCAGATGTTGCCAGTCTCCTCTTTTGAAACCCTGCTTGCCGCTGCCTCTGCAAAGTTGCTACTACCGATAAGTACCCCACAGGGGACCCCATATCAATACCATTGTCTCTACCATCATTATACCTCTAACCTGCTCAAATGCACTTTGCACTCTAAGAAGGATACATTCCCCTGTAATGTCTGCTTGCTAATTTCTGTGCATTAACTACTAGGGTGTATTACCAACCATTACTGCCTACTAATCACACTGCTGTATATTATCAACCATTACTGTTACCTGTTACGCACACTGCTGCTTATTATCGATCTGCTGTGATTCTGCTAGCATATGTGCTTTGTGTGTCCAGAACCTGTTTCCAACCACTGTGATGAGTAAAGAGAGTTCGGTCGGGTGACTGAACATATTCTCTGCAATACTACTGGTTTTCTGCAGCTGAAGATCCAAACCCCTAATTATAGATAGCAGAGCATTACAGATTGCACAAACCCATAATGGATCCAGCAGATATGGCCACTCATGTTATGCATTTAACTCAAAAAATGGAGACACTTGTACAGACTGTTGCAGAAGTACAAAGAGAGAACCAGACCCTAATGCCCCGTACACACGTGCAGATTATCTGAAGACTTTTGTCTTCAGATTTACCTTTTCTATGTAGTGCAAGGGCCTGCCGGATTGCATACAAATTGAAAGTGTTTAGGTTTGACCTCATTTTATGGTTTTGGTAAGTCTGCAGACAAAAGTCTTCAGATAATCTGCACGTGTGTACGGGGCATAAGACAGCAACTTGCTCGGGTTTCACAGCTTACTGCGGCTCAACCTCGTGAACCTAAAATAAATCCTCCACAAGTGTTCACTGGTGATAGGAAAAAATTCAGTGAATTTATAAATGCATGTCAGTTATTGTACAGCCTGAAGCCCCGCACTTATAACACAGACCGCATTGAAGTCTGTACCACTATTTCTTACATGTCTGGTGAACCACGCGCTTGGGCAGACTCCTTTCTTGAAAATGATGACCCAGTACTTAATTCCTACACTGCATTCTTAGCAGAATTCTCTCGGTTATATGAAGATCCTAATAAACAAAGTACTGCTGATAGTCATCTCAGAGCATTAAAACAGGGTAGGAGACCTGTTGAGGACTTTGTTGTGGAGTTCAAAAGATGGACCCTTGACTCAGGGTGGAATGATGCATCTTTACGAACCCAATTCAGGCTTGGGTTGTCTGAGGCTGTTAAAGATGAGCTTGCCCGGGTGGATTTACCTGACACCCTGGATGCATTAATTCAGCTTAGTATTAATATTGATAGAAGATTGCGAGAAAGGAAGGCTGAAAAAACTGGGGTTTTACCACCTAATCCACCTCGCTATACAACATCTGAACCTACTCCTATGGAGGTTGGCATCATACGCTCTCCATTAACATCTACTGAACGGGCTAGACGGAAGTCTTTAAATCTCTGCATGTACTGTGCTTCTGCTGAACACCTAATAAGTGCCTGTCCCCTTGTTCGCAAAAAAGAGGGTGAGTTCTTACATACTTTGGTGGGGGACTTAACGATTCCATCATCTAACCCAGGGCTCAAAATTTTAAGTCCTGAGCTACTAGTCAGGCCTTAAGTGTTACTCGCCACCAGTTGCCCCACCCAACTCCTACCCTGCCCCGCTCCTAATCCCGCCCCTAAACACGCCTTGATAAATTATCTCATAGAATGGCACTGTTAAATGTTTTTGCATTATTGCAGAAGTTATAAAAGTAAATATTAATAACAACATTATCAGTGCCCATCAATGCAGCCTACCAGTGCCCATCAGTGCAGCAGCATCAAAGAAGCTTATCAGTACGGCCTGATCAGTGCCCATCAGTGAAACCTCACCAGTGCCCATCAGTGCAGCCTCACCAGTGCCCATCAATGCAGCCTCACCAGTGCCCATCAATGCAGCCTCACAAGCTCTTCCCCTGCACTGGTAAGTGCATTGACGGGCATGATCCCCGCTCGATGGTAATCCCGTCCATCGGCTTTCCTCTTCCCCTGAGCGGCACCCGGCCGGAGCAGCCCCACGCTCGCCATAAATAATTTTCCACTCGCAAAATGCGAGTAGGCGAGTGGAAAATTTCAGGGCTGATCTAACCCATACCTTTTCGTTCATTTACCTTTGCAGTGGGACCAAAATAGGATCACAACCAAGGCTATGATTGATTCCGGCTCTTGTGGAAATTACATTGATAGTACCTTTGTTTCTTTAAATAAAATTCCTGTTACTGCAAAACCTTCACCAGTCTCAGTTAGCTTAATTACTGGAGTTCCATAATCCTCTGGTACGATAACAAAACAGACCCAAGCACTCCTAATCACTGCAAACCACATTCATACTGAGACAAACACTTTTGATGTGCTCCCTTCACCACATTTCCCAATTGTCCTAGGACTCCCTTGGTTGCATCTGCATCAACCTAAAATTGATTGGAACAAACAAACATTATCATTCCCTTCCCACTACTGTGAAACCACATGTAAATTCCAGTCTTATCCTAAAAACCTCTTTATGGTATCTAACCAAATCACACCACCCTCATGTTACCAAGATTTGGCTGAGGTCTTCCTAGAGAAAAATGCTCAGGTATTACCTCCACATAGAATTTATGATTGTGCTATTGATTTACTTCCAAACAGCAAATTACCATTCGGTCATGTGTACCCCCTATCTCAGGATGAACTCTCTCATCTTAAACAATATTTGGAAGAAAACCTAGCTAAGGGATTCATCAAACCTTCTACATCTCCAACTGCTGCAGGACTTTTCTTTGTCCGCAACAAGGATCAAAGCCTCAGGCCTATCATTGATTATAGGCAATTAAATAATATCACTGTGAAGGATCGTTATCCCTTACCCTTAATACCTGAATTAATTGAACAGGTGCGTGGAGCCAGCTACTTCTCCAAACTAGATTTAAAGGGTGCATATAACCTCGTGCGTATTCGTGACGGGGATGAATGGAAGACGGCTTTTAGAACCAGGTATGGGTTGTTTGAGTACTTGGTAATGCCATTCGGACTGTGCAATGCCCCCGCAGTGTTCCAGCGATTCATTAATGACATCTTCAGAGATTTGTCGGATGTCTGTGTGGTGGTATATCTGGACGACATACTTATATACTCTCAATCCTTGCCTGAACATGTGAAACATGTACGCATAGTCCTTTCCAGATTACTGACTCGCAACCTTTATGCAAAATTGGGGAAGTGCCTGCTCCATATGGAAGAAGTCCCATTTCTGGGATATATCATATCCAAAAATGGCATCAAGATGGATAAACGTAAGATCTCCTGCATATTGGATTGGCCTACACCTACTACACGTAAAGCATTACGGCGGTTCCTTGGCTTCTCAAATTTCTATAGGAAATTCATTAAAGATTTTTCTACCATAGTAAGACCATTACATCAACTTACTAGTATGAAGAAAACTTACAGTTAGACTGAAGAAGCTAATCAAGCTTTCTGCTTGCTAAAATCAAGATTTACCTCTGCTCCCATACTGCGTCACCCTGACCCAGCTCTGCAATACATCTTGGAGGTGGATGCTTCTAACATGGCTGTTGGCGCAGTCCTCTCCCAAAGGCCAACAAGCACATCTCCTCTCCATCCAGTGGCATTCTTCTCTAAAGCACTAAGTGCTCCTGAGTTCAACTATTCAGTGGGTGAAAAAGAATTACTGCCCATAAAATTGGTCCTTGAAAATTGGCGACATCTACTTGAAGGTACTCAATTACCAGTGATTATATATACTGACCATAAAAATCTTCAATATCTGCAAACCAACAAGACCCTTTTTTCATCGCCAAGTTCGCTGGTCCTTGTTCTTCCTACGGTTTAATTTTCTAGTAACGTACAAACCAGCAGAGAAAAATAAAAAAGCTGATGCATTATCCCGTTTGGCTAAAAATAGCTGTGTAGATTTCCCTTCTCGGTCTATAATACCTCAAGATCGTATTGTTGGGGTTGTTCGATCTTTGAAGGATGAAATCCTACACAGCCTAAAATCGCATTCACCACCACCTCAATTACACCCTGATTCAGAAGGGTTTCTTTATCTTGGTACTAAGCTCTATATACCCCCCAATGTTCGTACAAGAATTTTAGAGCTAACACATGATGTACCTATGGCAGGACATATGGGGATGACCAAGACATTAAATCTCCTCACTAGACAATTTTGGTGGCCTGGTATGCGAACAACGGTGCAACAGTTTGTTTCCTCTTGTGAAACCTGTGCTAGATCCAAGTCTGACGCTACAAAACCATTCGGACTACTTTGTAGTCTACCTATACCTATGGTTCCATGGGAGGTATTATCCCTCGATTTTATAGTCGAGTTACCTCCTAAAGGTTTCACTACAATATTAGTGTCTGTAGACCATTTAACCAAGATGGCACATTTTGTTCCTGTTCGGAGGTTACCCTCCTCTAAGGAGACAGCCGAGTTACTCGTAAAGCATGTATTCAAATTACATTGTATTCCTAAGACTCTCATTTCAGATCGAGGGTCACAATTCATTTAAAAATCCTGGCAATCTTTATGTCGTATCTTACTCATTGAACGGAAATTAACATCACCATACCATCTACAAACTAATGGTCAGACTGAGCGAGTTAACCAGTGCATAGAACAGTATCTGCATTGTTATACTTCATACCTGCAAGATGATTGGGCAGATCTACTCCCTTTGGCAGAATTTGCCTATAACAATGCAGTTCATAGTACTACCAAGCAAAGCCCTTTCTTCCTCAACTATGGGTTCCATCCAACACTTCTCCCTCCTCGTATTCTACCTTCTAGCAATCCAGTAGCTACTGATTACCTAACACAAATCAAAAATTTGCTGGATCTACTCAACACTAGGGATGTAACGATATCAAAATCTCACGGTACGATACAATTTCGATATTGACCTCACGGTACGATATTTATTGCGATATTGTGGAAAAGCTCACAGTGATGTTAAATAGCTCATGATAGTGTTTGTGATGATAATAGCGAAAAAATACCGACATTTATTCTGCTTTTGCCAGTCAACAGGCAATTTATTGTTGTATTTGTGGATCCATGACAACATAAAACACTGATCACATAGTGCTTTTAAAGTGCAAGTTGTAGTCAGGAACATCAATATTCTGTATAGTAATATTTGGTTGCATAACTGATTCTTCTGTGCAATGTTCAAGTTAAGAAGCAGCTAGAACAATTGTAAACAAACAATAGGCAATTCCCTTTAAGTGCAAACAAAGATCAAGTTAAGTCAAGTTTAAACTTAAATAAAATAGTCAGTCAAAAAGCCTTTAAAAAAAACACTGACCTATCATTTAGCTTAGTTCACGTTTTTCATCAGAAAGATCAAAATATTTACATTGCAAGAAAAAAAAAAAAAAAAAAAACAGTAAAAAAAAATCCTTAAACTCTGGTCTGTGTAGTTAACAATGATTTGTTCAGTGGGACTGTGTTTATTCCTCTTGCTTTTTGACGGACACCTGTCCTTTTAATATTGTAACCCAACCACGACGATATATCTAGACGACCACGACGATACGATATCGCGATATCGTCAATATCGTTACATCCCTACTCAACACCACCATTTCTCACGCTCATAGTCAACAAAAACTTTACTATGATCTCCGTAGGGGACCTTCTCCTCAATATACTATTGGTGACCTTGTTTGGTTATTCACAAAAAATTTAAGATTACGGATTCCCAGTAAGAAACTTGGACCTTTATATTTGGGACCTTTTCCTATTGAAAAACTTATTGGAACATCTGCAATTCGTCTTACCTTACCAACAGACTTAAAGATACATCCCATATTTCATGTATCATTACTAAAACCCTATGTTCCAAATCAGGGTATTAGAAGTACAGCCATACCTTCACCACCTGTGCAGGTAGATGGAGGTGAAGAATATGAAGTACAAGAGATTTTAGACTCTCGAAGTTATAGAGGGAAACTACAATATTTACTAAGATGGAAGAATTATGGTCCCCAAGATGACACCTGGTTGGATGCCTCAGAAGTTCATGCACCTAGGCTTATACAGAGGTTTCATACCAAACACCCTGAGAAACCAAGCTTATAGGCCTTCTGGAGATTTCTGACTTCCTCTTCCTGTTTGCGTTCCACCCCTTGGTCAGGTGGAACGCATGTGCGCGTCATGACGTTTGACGTCGCGCGTGACGTCATTCTCGGGCGCCGCAAGGGCGCCTATTTCAACTAGTGGTCTGCACAAACAATTTGTTTGTGCAACCGCTCATAGCAGTCGCCTTACCGGACGCTACTGTGCCTACCCAGTGACCCCGCACCGCTGACCTACTCATCCGTCCGGAGCATCTCTTACCAGCTGTTGCCAGTCTCCTCTCCTGAAACCCTACTTGCCGCTGCCTCTGCAAAGTTGCTACTACCAAAAAGTACCCCACAGGGGACCCCATATCAATACCATTGTCTCTACCATCATTATACCTCTAACCTGCTCAAATGCACTTTGCACTCTAAGAAGGATACATTCCCCTGTAATGTATGCTTGCTAATTTCTGTGCATTAACTACTAGGGTGTATTACCAACCATTACTGCCTACTAATCACACTGCTGTATATTATCAACCATTACTGTTACCTGTTACGCACACTGCTGCTTATTATCTACCATTACTACCTGCTACGCACACTGCTGCATATTATCAACCATTACTACCTGCTAATTACACTGCTGCTTATTATCGATCTGCTGTGCTTCTGCTAGCATTTGTGCTTTGTGTGTCCAGAACCTGTTTCCAACCACAGTGATGAGTAAAGAGAGTTAGGTCGGGTGACTTAACATATTCTCTGCAATACTACTGGGTGGTTTTCTGCAGCTGAAGATCCAAACCCCTAATTATAGATAGCAGAGCGTTACAGTGGCCAGGCTGTGGAAAAGTCTCACACATGTGGTATCACCATACTCAGGACGAGTAACAGAATGCATTTTGGGGTGTAATTTTTGCTATGTACATGCTATGTATTAGAAATATCTTATATTGACAACTTTTTGTAAAAAAAAAAAAAAATACGTTTTAATTTTTTCCAACATTTTCCAAAAACTTTTGGGAAAAAAATTACATCTTCAAAATACTCATCATGCCTCGTAGAATATACATTGGGGTGTTTTCTTTCCAAAATGGGGTCATTTTGTGGGTAATTCCATTGTCCTGGTGCTCCAGGGCCTTCAAAAATGTGATAGGTACTCAGGAAATGAAATGTGTAATTTATGCCTTTCGAACGCATGACGGTGCTACTTGGATGTTGGGCCTCTGTATGTGGCCAGGCTGTGGAAAAGTCTCACACATGTGGTATCACCATACTCAGGACGAGTAGCAGAATGCATTTTGGGGTGTAATTTTTGCTATGTACATGCTATGTATTAGAAATATCTTATAAATTGACAACTTTGTGTAAAAAAAAATACGTTTTTATTTTTTCCCCACATTTTCAAAAACTTTTGGAAAAAATGACATCTTCAAAATACTCACCATGCCTTGTAGAATATACATTGGGGTGTTTTCTTTCCAAAATGGGGTCATTTTGTGGGTTATTCCATTGTCCTAATGCTCCAGGGCCTTCACAAATGTGATAGGTACTCGGGAAATGAAAACGGAAAATTTATATCAAATACTTACCGTAATTTTGCTTTCCTGATGGACTCCATACGTTTGGGTAGTCCCGCCTCCACTCCTACCCCATAGGACCCCACTCCCATAAATCCTTGCTCCCTTTAAGCATCCGTGTTCTGTAACTAGCCTACTCAGGAACTGGGAGGGAACTCCTGCTGCAGTGCCATCTTAAGAGCCTTATAGGCCCCTGGGCAATGCAGTGCACTGGGGCATCCTGCCTACACAATCACCCACGAGAATAAAAATGCAAGTTATCGATAAGGCGATATATTTTTATTGGTACCTCAAACAAAATCAGTCTCTTGTAGTATATAGTGTTCCATGTAATATGTACAGTATATAGTAAGGTATATCCACCAGGTAGTTGTCTCTTTTAGTATATATTGGTCCCTGTAATATGTATATAGTAAGGTATATACTTCAGGTAGTAGTTGTACTCTCTTGTAGTATATAGTGTTCCCTGTAATATGTATATAGACTATATACACATCAGGGAACACTATACTACAAGAGAGTACAACTACTACCTGGAGGATATATACCAGGGCTGGGGAATATAATCGAAAGATCGATGCATCGCGATTCGACCCTTCGCGATTCTGCATCGATGCGGGCTGCCGGCATAATCGATTATACGAAATGACGTCATCAGCCGCGGCCACGCCCTATCGCGCAAGGGAAAAAAAAAATCACAAGATCGCAGGATCGGCAGCTGATTGGTGGGTTAGTGGCGGGAGCTTAATAAAAAGGCTCCGCCCCTCCCCTTCCGCCTCTTTTACCCGGGCCGAAGCGCAGCAAGACATCCCCCGCGTGTATCGGCGTCCCACCTGCGGCCTAGAAGCCAGCCAGCCAGCCATCCAAGCCAGAAGCCGCCAGTCCAGTGAGTCCACACACAGGAGCGAGGAGCCCCAAGTGCGTCCCCATCGCAGCCAGCCAGTGCTGCCAGCCTCACCTCACCGTAGCCGACAGGCCCTGGAGGCCCAGCCGCCACGCCACTGCCAGTGACGCCAGCCGCCCGCCACAGAGCCCAGAGAGCAGCACAGCACCTGTCCTCCTCTGCAATGCAGTGCACAACAACCCACACAGTCACACAGCAGGTATGTCCGAACAAATAATTGTGTAATCATTCATGGGGGTCTCTCGTCTGTATCTCTGGGGGATGTCTGTGATGGGGGGGGGCCTGGGACAGGGGACGGTCGGTCGGGGCCCGGGGGTACTGTTCTGCTGTGGCAGTCTGGCAGCCAGGGGGGTCAGTCAGTGTCAGTGGGGGCCTGGGGGTCTCTGTCAGTGTCAGTCAGCTATGGGGGTCTGGGCAAGGGGGGGACTCACTCAGTGTTTGTCAGTGCTGTGGGGGATTGGGGAAGGTGTGGGAGACATCCAGGTCTCTGTCAGTGTGGGGGTCTGGGCAAGGGGGGGGACTCACTCTCACTCAAGTGTTTGTCAGTGCTGTGGGGGATTGGTGAAGGTGTGGGACTTCCAGGTCTCTGTCAGTGTGGGGGTCTGGGCAAGGGGGGGGGGACTCACTCACTCTCAGTGTTTGTCAGTGCTGTGGGGGATTGGGGAAGGTGTGGGACATCCACCCAGGTCTCTGTCAGTGTGTCAGGCTGCAGTCAGCTCAGCTGTGGGGGGAGGGGGGTCTCTGTCAGTGTCACTGTCACTGTCACAGGCAGCTGTGGGGTAAGGGGGGGCCCCGGGGGTTTTGGCTCAGTGCATGCAAGGAAGGGAGTCTGACAGACAGATGTATATTTTATGAAAGATGTTGCTTGGTTGATTTGTTGCGGCTTAGTTTACAGTTTTTTTTTTTTATTTTTTTTTTTAAACACTGACAGAGTTTGGCAACTTACGTCATCCGTCTCCGTCACATACGTGGTAGTATGGTGGTAAATATGGCAGAAGGAGAAAAAGATCGAGAGATGAAAAATGCACCTAGCGTTTTAAGAGCAAACATCTGGGCACATTTCGGATTTTACGAACACACAGGGAAGCGTAAGTTGGACAAGACACACGCCGTATGTAAAGCCTGTCACACAAAAATTAAATACCTAGGGAATACTACGAACTTGAGAAACCATGTTAGCCGTTTTCACTCTGAGTTAGTAACACCTGTCGCCACCAGCAGTGCCACCACTGCCAAGGAAAGACTGCTAGACCCAGATCAGCCAAGAATTGATGCCATACTGTCAACTTATCCGCCCAACTCAGAAAAAGGGAAGAAACTAACCAAAGCTGTGGCATCTTTCATCGCCAAGGACCTACGGCCTTACTCAGTTGTGGACAACGCCGGGTTTCGCTACCTTGTGAAGACGCTAGAGCCACATTATAAGATCCCATCACGCAGGCACTTTACAGAAAACGTTATACCTGCACTCTGCCACGACACCAAAGCTCAGGTACTTGCGTCAATGAACCAAGCCAGTCGAGTCGCAATAACGTGTGATTCATGGACGTCAGTCACAACGGAGTCCTATGTTACAATAACAGCACATTACGTTACTAAGGACTGGCAGGTCTTGTCACATGTGTTGCAAACAAGAGCCATTTATGAGTCTCACACAGGTGCTCATCTGGCAGAGCTACTGTCTCATGTTGTGGAAGAATGGCAGCTGTCTGATAAATCTGTAGTGCTTGTGACCAACAACGCGGCGAACATGATAGTTGCAGCTCAAGTTGGTAAATTTCCTCATGTTAAATGTTTTGCCCATACACTCAATCTTGCATGTCAGCGGGCACTGAAAGGGGCCACGCTCTCCAGGCTTCTCGCCAGAGTGCGACGAATATCCACATTCTTCCATCGCAGCACTAGAGCAAGCCACTGTCTAAAAGAGAAACAGAAATGTCTGGGCCTGAAGAATCATAAGCTAATAACTGATGTGCCAACAAGATGGAACAGCGCATATGACATGGTCGAGAGGTTCTTAGAACAACAACCTGCAGTTTGTGCCACCTTACTGTCTCCAGAAGTCAGAAAAGGAGAGTCTGATCTCTGCACTCTCAATGAAACAGATGTGTCAAATGCAGAGGACGCTGTGAGTGCATTAAAGCCAATGAAGGATGCAACCTTGCTGATGTCCAGAGCATGACAGACACCATGGGAGACACAGCCATGACCCATGAGATTAAGAATGCAATCAAAACAGATCTCCTGAAGAGGTACAGCAGTGAGGCAGAGAAGAAGATCCTTCATACAGCCTCTGCTCTGGATCCTCGCTTTAAAGGACTGCTTTTTATTCTCACAGAGGAGGAGAGATCGGAGATATACAGAGGAGTGACTGAGGAGGCTGCATCTTTGGAGGTAATTAGAATTTCATCATGTTTCCTGCCAGACCGCTAGAAGCTCAGCTACATTGTGTTGTGTAATAACATGCCCTGATTCACTGATGCGGTGTGGGAAGTGGAACTGTATGGTATGGATTACCGTGCAGTTTCCCACACCTCATCAATGAATCACACTCTTAGTCAGTTCAGCTCTTCTTATACTATTATCTTTTGTTCAAACACACAGATTACATCTAATAGAAGGACAAATGTGGATGAAGTGCCTAGGGAAAAAGCAACTGTGGAAGAAGAAACAACACCCATTGAGGACAGCCATTCTCCTCCCAAAAAAAAGGCCACAACATCGCTGCTCATGACTTTGCTGGGGCAGTCTTTCACTGATGGTGCAATAGAACCTAAGACCCCCTATGCCAAGGCAGAAGACGAAATGGAAAAATATTGTAAAGCCCCACCTCTGCCTCTCACTGAGGACCCTTTAAAATGGTGGCGTGAGCATGAGGTCATATTCCCCCTCCTCTCTCAGCTGTCAAAGCAATACTTGTGTATCCCAGGTACAAGTGTATCTGCAGAGCGGGTTTTCTCTACTGCAGGGGATGTTATAACAGCGAAAAAAAGCAGTCTTAAACCTGAGCATGTGGATCATCTAGTGTTCTTACAGAAAAACCTACATGTTCCCAAATGCTAAGCACTGAAATAATTACTAATTCATGTTTTTAATGAATTAGTAATTACTAATTCAGTCTGCCGCCAGTCACCAGTCAGTCACATCCCCAGTCTTGTTTTATAGCTTTATAGCACTGATGGTTTGTTTTTGAAGATTGTCCTGTCCAATGTGTCCATTTCCAATCCATAATCCGTTCCGTTGCTTCACACTAAAAGTGTCTAGGCAAGTACTAGGGGTTCATTTAACCCTCAACCAAATAAATAATATTAAAGTGTAAAGTGTATTTTCTTCTAGACAACTGACACCAAGCCAGCCACGGTGCAGCATTATAGGAAGGAAAATCATTGAGAGAAATAACTTGTACATTTGAAGCTTAACCTTGAGTAAATCTTATCTTATTGGATAACAAACACCAATTGTGGATTCTTGTGTAATATACTATATTTGTGAGTTTGTGAATGTGACCCCCATAGGATTTCCTCAAGGTTAAGCTTCAGTTTACAATTTATTCTCTCAAGGATTTTCCTTCCTCTAATGGTGGCTTGTTGGCTAGCTTGGCTTCAGTTACAGATGTAATCGACATGGTAGAGTGCTGCTCAGTGCAGTGCAGGTAAAGTTTTCTTTCTGTGTGTGTTGAGTTGATGCTGATGAGGCTGCGTATAAGCTTTTGAGTAGTCACGACACACACACACACACACACTGTGTTTAGTTGACTGGCAATGGCAGGGGCAAACACAATCGCAGTGAACCTGGAACATTTTATATTTTTTACAGCTTTTCTAGCACTGGAGAGATGGAGAATGGCTTGTTTTCAAAAATGGTCCATTCACATAAGTGAATTGATAATTATTTAAGCTTAAGCTTATATTTGTATAACTCCCCTCTAGCAGCCATCAACTCACTTCACTTGAGTTGACTGGCAGTTGCAGGGGGAAACAAACATCACGGTGAACATGGAAGTTATGCAGCAGTGCACTATTGCCAGGTTCACCTTTGATATTTGCTACTAGTCAGGAAGTGCTCTGTTTTGTAGAGGACAGGTTATGGCACACACCTGGAAATTATTGCAACGCATGTCTGTCTGCTGGTCTGTTGTACTCTGTAGCAATAGCAAGTGTAGGGGGTTCCCTCAACCAAACAAATACTAAAGGTAAAAGTGTATCTAGACAACTGAAGGCAAGCCAGGCAGCCACGGTACAGGAAAGGACATCCTTGAAAGATTAAATCAATCATACATTGAAGCGTAAAACCTTGATTAAATCTTTACTGGATCACAAATACACACAAACCTGACCTAACCTATATGCCTTGAGTTGTACCAGTGTGGCAATGCCAAACCTTTCTTCAGTTCTCATGATTCTGATGCAGACAATCGTGTTGTGTGTTTTTTTGTGATCCCATGAAGATTTACTCAAGGTTTAAGCTTTAGTTGATGATTTACTCTGTCAAGGGTTTTCCTTCCTCTAATGGTGGCTTTGGCTTGGCTTCAGTTGGGTTTAATCGTGGTAGAGACAGAGACTGTCTGCAGGACAGGTAACGTTTTCTGTAAAGTAAGTGACATAAAAGTGACATAAGTGAATTGATAAGCTTAAAGCTTATATTTGTAACTCCCCTCTAGCAGCCAATCCATCAACTCACTTGAGTTGACTGGCAGTTGCAGAGGGAAACAAACATCACGGTGAACATGGAAGTTATGCAGCAGTGCACTATTGCCAGGTTCACCCTTGATGTTTGCTACTAGTCAGGAAGTGCTCTGTTTTGTAGAGGACAGGTTATGGCACACCTGGAATTTATTGCAATGCATATTCACATAAAAGGATTTATATATAATGTTTTGTGGGAATTTATGATGACCATTTTCACAAGAATATTAGGTTGGCTGGATGGCAGGCTTCTTCTATCTTGGCTTGCCTTAAAGTACAACTATAGGCCAAACTTTATCCAAAATCCAAAAAGTTTGGCCTTTAGTTGTACTTTAAATGGTGGTAGGCCTGGCTTATATTAATATTTTCTTTTATGAAGCAGTAAACTGCACTACTACAGTTTTTTACTAATTTTACTGTAACTTCTAGTAAAATACTAGTGTTGTTGTCTGTCTCTGCTATGCTGTTTGCATTTTCAGACCTTCCTATATGTTTGCAGTGCAAGTGCACTAAAGTATGCAGGGCTTGCAGGCCATGACAGGGTCCAGGAAAGTGTCCTTTGAAGCAAATGGAAATAAAAAGGATTCTTTTATTTGTGACTGCTTGATTGTTTGTTTTTTTTTGATAAAGTTTTGAAAACCATTGGGCAGTGGGCTGGGCATGGGTATTGGGCAGTAATCGTGATGCATCGTGATGCATCGCGGAATCGAATCGTATCGAATCGCGACCCTAATAATCGTAATCGCATCGAATCGTGAGGTAAGTGAAGATGCACAGCCCTAATATATACCTTACTATATACATATTACAGGGACCAATATATACTACAAGAGAGTATAACTACTACCTGGAGGATATATACCTTACTATATACATATTACAGGGACCAATATATAGTAAGGTATATCCTCCAGGACAGGTAGTTGTCTGTCTCTTGTGTCGTCGATCATCATCATGCCATGAGAGAGTTAAAAAAAGAATATCAATAATCAAGCAGCCTGGCAGCTGGGCTGGTTGCCTTACCTTTACAACGACTGCACATGGGAGGAGGTGGGTGGAGGCGGAGGCGGAGCCAGTCTTCTAGGCGCGGAGACCGACGGAGAGGAGAGGAGGACGAGCCGACGAGGAGGAGGATCCTCCTCCGAGTCCTCCGCTGCGGCGCTGTGCATCATGGGTCTGCTCTGCTAACGTCACTGGTTGCTAGATGCCAATCGGGCTGGCCTTAGCAACCAGTGTCTGTGCAGTGCAGATTCGAGTCACGGCCGCCGCCGGCGGGCGGAAAACAACAAGGGGGGAGGCCCGGGCCGGCGGACAACGGAACGGGGGGGGGGCCCTAGACCACCAGGGACATGCCATCATCCATGTGGGGCCCCTTGGCAAGTGGGGCCCCCCGGGCAACCGCCGGGCATGCCCAGTGGAAAAGACGGCCCTGTCCTGCTGCCATGGAGTCCATCAGGAAAGGAAAATTACGGTAAGCATTTGATATAAATTTTCCGTTTTCCTGACAGACTCCATGGCAGCTTCCTTTTGGGAAATAACTTGCCAAAACACAAATGGGTGGGCAGATGCTGACAAAATTTAATTAACACCTGCAACTGATAACACTTGAGTACCAAAACCAACAGAGGAAAGAGCCGCTGGCTCAACACAATAATGTGACATAAATGTGTGAATGGACGACCAAGACGCTGCTCTGCAGACCACATGCGGAGCGACATGTCTTGAAGCTGCCCATGAAGTAGCGACACCACAAGTAGAATGTGCAGTCACCGCTTTAGGAGGAACCAAGCCCTTCTCTCTATAAGCCCACTGAATCGCCTCTACTATCCAGGAGGCAATTGTTCTTGAAGAGGCACGCATACCTTTGTTCTTCCCAGGCAATAGGACAAAGAGATAATCCGTCTTCCTGAAAGAGGCTGTAGCTTCCAAATACTGTTTGAGCGTGTTGCCCACATCCAGTGGATGGACTTCCGGAGGTTCGGCCGATGAGTTGAAAGTAGGGAGAACAATTTCCTGATTCTCGTGAAAGACCGAAGTGACTTTAGGTCTTGATCTAGGCATCGGAATAAGGACAACTCTGTCCGGGAAAAGGTCAGGAAAGGTTCCTTACTTCCCAGACTTTGAATCTCTGACACCCTTTTTGCAGATGTAACAGCCACTAGAAAGACTACCTTGAGGGTGAGATGTTTTACCGATATGGGTTCTTCAGGGTTTGTGCCAACTGAGGAAAGGAAATCAAGAACCAAAGGCATGTCCCACTTGGGGAACCTCAGCTTCTTCTGTGGCCTTAGCCTTACTGCCGGATCAGAGGATGTGCAGCCCAGGAAACGCCTGTGAAAGCGGATATGGCTGAAACTTGCACTCGCAGGGCGCTTACTGAAAGGGGCAACTCCAATCCTGACTGAAGAAAAGACAGAATATCTTGCACGGAAGATGACCAGGACTTTTCCTTGGACTCTAGGAAGGAAGTAAACCTAGACCAAATTCTTTCATAGGTTTTATTCGTGCTTTGTCTCCTAGCACTCAAAAGAGTTGGTATGGCTACTTCAGGACATCCTAACGCCTCCAGCCTTCCCCTCTCAAAAACCAGACCCGAAGGTGCAGACGGGCTGGGCATGGGTGAAGAATGGAGCCCTGGGACAGCAAATCCGCTCTGAGAGGGAGAGGGACTGGGTCGCGATAGCTGAGCTAAAATAGCAGCGGAAACCACAGTCTGTTGGGCCAGAACGGGATCACTGCGACCACCTTCACTGATTCCATCTTGATTCTCCACAGGAATTGGAAGATGACTGGCACTGGGGCAAAGGCATAAGCCTTGTGAAACTTCCAGCAATCTGTCAGGGCATCTACCCCGAATGCTCTGGGATCTTTGTTCCTCGAATAGAACTTCTCCAACTTCCTGTTGTGGAAGGAGGCAAATAGATCTGGAATGAACCCCAAGGACAGGATCCAGTTGAACACATCCTCGTGGAGAGACCACTTGTTGTTGAGTTGTGTTCTCGAGAGGAAATCCGCTTGTGTGTTCTGAGCCCCTGGTATTTATACTGCTGACAGATTGACCAGGTTTCTCTGAACCCAGTTCAATATCGGCTCTACTTCCTGAAGCAGGGATGCACTGAGAGTTCCGCCTTGTCTCCTCACATAGGCTACTGCGGCCGTGTTGTCTAGCCTTAGCATGACTGAGGTGCCCTGAATAAGGTGACCGAAGGCTAGCAGTACTTGAAAGGCCGCCCGAAGTTCCAGGATGTTGGACACGATCTGGCGAGACCGAAAATCCCATCTCCCTTGTGCCATCTCTGTTCCGCAATGACCGCCCCCACCGGTGCTGCTGGCGTCTGATGTCACTATCACCCAAGATAAAGGGACTATGGAGTGACCCTGAGGCTGTTCAGACCTAGAGGAGGAGCTGCAAAGGGAAACATACAAAGGAGTAATGTACAAGACCGCCCGTATGTCCTGCTCCCCCCCCCCTCATTCTAGCCCTACACTTACCTAAGAGAGGGCTGGTCACAGGGGAGTGGTGATGTATTCATAAGGAAAGCAGAAAGATACAACTAGAAAAGACCAATGCAAAAGTATACTAATACCAGGCATAGCAACAGTACTGGCATAAGGAAGACCCCCCATAAAGCAGACCCACATACCTTGTATCTGAAGTGTATGGACGTGGGAACGCCGCAATCTACAGTCAGTCCCACAGGCTCTGGGACTGACAGCTCTTTAAATTTGGCGCCGGCCTTGACATCACGGCCGCGGCATACTGCGCATGCGCGAGTATCGGCAATCGCTGCTACTGCGCATGCGCGAACCAAGCCTCGCTCTCGGTCAGCCGGTGCGCATGCGCAGATCGACCGAGAACGCAGAGGATGGAACGCAGAGCATTCCACGGCGTCCATTGAGCCTCCCGGACCACCAGGAAGTGTACAGAGAGGCGAGGAGCCGCGTGCTAGACCACCAGGGATGCACTAGACACCAGGCAAGTAAGGACATAAAAAATAAGGGCAAAACACGCTTACCCCTCCACATCGCTTACTGCTAGACACCAGGGATACACAGAGTCAGTCACCAGGAGACAGAATCCAATGATAGGGCAATGCATATTAGGCCACCCGCAGCAGCTGGGCTCACCGGCCATGCCATTTAGCCTGCTTCGTCAGGCATCTTTAGGCTCCTCTTCAGCATGCCAACCCCATACCCCGCAGCAGCAAGGGCTTATTGGGGAAACAATTCCTGCCGACCCTCATTAACCCTGCGTCTTCAAAAACGATCATTAGAGAAATGTAGGAGTTCAGCACCAAACTGGTGCAGGAGGAGGACAAAAAAAGAACACAGATGCTAAAAGGGAGCAAGGATTTATGGGAGTGGGGTCCTATGGGGTAGGAGTGGAGGCGGGACTACCCAAACGTATGCTGCCATGGAGCCTGTCAGGAAATGTGTAATTTATGCCTTTAGAACGTATGACTGTGCTACTTGGATGTTGGGCCTCTGTATGTGGCCAGGCTGTGGAAAAGTCTCACACATGTGGTATCACCATACTCAGGACAAGTAGCAGAATGCATTTTGGGGTGTAATTTTTGCTATGTACTTGCTATGTATTAGAAATATCTTATAAATTGACAACTTTGTGTAAAAAAAATATGTTTTTATTTTTTCCACATTTTCCAAAAACTTTTGGGAAAAATTACATCTTCAAAATACTCATCATGCCTCGTAGAATATACATTGGGGTGTTTTCTTTCCAAAATTGGGTCATTTTGTGGGTAATTCCATTGTCCTGGTGCTCCAGGGCCTTCAAAAATGTGATAGGTACTCGGGAAATTAAATGTGTAATTTATGGCTTTTCGAACGCATGACGGTGCTACTTGGATGTTGGGCCTCTGTATGTGGCCAGGCTGTGGAAAAGTCTCACACGTGTGGTATCACCATACTCAGGACGAGTAGTAGAATGCATTTTGGGGTGTAATTTTTGCTATGTACATGCTATGTATTAGAAATATCTTATATTGACAACTTTTTGTAAAAAAAAAATATGTTTTTATTTTTTCCCACATTTTCCAAAAACTTTTGGAAAAAAAATGACATCTTCAAAATACTCACCATGCCTCGTAGAATATACATTGGGGTGTTTTCTTTCCAAAATGGGGTCATTTTGTGGGTAATTCCATTGTCCCGATGCTCCAAGGCCTACACAAATGTGATAGGTACTCGGGAAATGAAATGTGTAATTTATGCCTTTAGAACGCATGACGGTGCTACTTGGATGTTGGGCCTCTGTATGTGGCCAGGCTGTGGAAAAGTCTCACACATGTGGTATCACCATACTCAGGACGAGTAGCAGAATGCATTTTGGGGTGTGATTTTTGCTATGTACATGCTATGTATTAGAAATATCTTATAAATTTACAACTTTGTGTAAAAAAACATACGTTTTTATTTTTTTTCCCACATTTTCCAAAAACTTTTGGAAAAAAATGACATCTTTAAAATACTCATCATGCCTTTTAGAATATACATTGGGGTGTTTTCTTTCCAAAATGGGGTCATTTTGTGGGTTATTCCATTGTCCTGGAGCTCCAGGGCCTTCAAAACTGTGATAGGTACTCAGGAAAAAAAATTCTTCATTACCAAAACTATTGTGGCCAAAAAATTGCAACTTCAAAAAACTCACTATGGGCCTGATTCATAGTGCGGCGAATTGGCGTTACGGCGGGTTTTTTGCGAACCGGCGAATTTGTAGGTCTGAATTGGTATTCAGAGAATGGCGGGCGGACAATAACGCCTAGTGTGAGATTCATTAAGATGCAACAAGGTCAGAGCGCGACTTAAAAACACGCCAGCTAAAAGCTCGACTAAAGTTTTGCCAAATTTTCCCCTGTACCCCCAAAAATCCCAAATCACTATGGAAGGTGTGGAAAACAATTTGGAGATGACTGGCTTTTAAAAAATGTCAAAAACTGACTTAGAAAGAGAGATATCTGCAAAAGTGTATAAAGGAAAAAAAGCTCCTCAAGCCCCGAGCTGCGAACGCGCGAATGTGCGCATGCGCAAAGCCAAATAGGCTCAAAAAATTCCGCTAGCGCGATTTTGGGCAATTTCTTTTTTAAATACGTACTAAAAATCCGCTGTCTCGCCCATAGAAAATTGGAAAAACTGGCGGATTCGAAAAACATGCACACTTGCAACAAGGGATCCCTTAGTAAACACCATCACGTTCCATACACCTTTCCTGCTAACTCTGAAATAATAACAGTGAAATCTACAGTGTTTATATAGAACCTCCACATTATCTAAAAAATCCCACAAAATATTACATTGGGGAACGGGTCGTCAGATAGAACAAAAATAGATGTAAAACATATTTCAAGAAAGATTATTAGCATTTCACAAATATAAAGGAAATGTCACAATTTTGCCAATATTCGATGTGTTTCAAAAGAATGTTTTTCTAAATATATTGCAAATACAACATTTTCTTCCATATGGGTATGGCCAAGTGTTAGCATTTGACTACACATTTAACCACTTAAGCCCCGTAAGATTTTACCCCCTTCCTGACCAGGGGGTATTTTGCGATTCGGCACTGCGTGACTTTAACGGACAATTGCGCGGTCGTGCGACGCTGTACCTAAACGAATTTGGCGTCCTTTTTTTCCCACAAACAGAGCTTTCTTTTGGTGGTATTTGATCACCTGTGCGATTTTTTGATCATGCGCTATAAACAAAAAAAGAGCTTACATTTTACAAAAATAACAATATTTTTCACTTTTTTTTATATGAAATTACCCCCCAAAAAAATGTAAAAATCAAAATTTTTTAACATTTTTGGCCAATTTGCGTAAAAGTTATCGCGTTTACTAACAAAGGGAAAGATTTTTGTCATTTTTGTTGTTTTTTTAAAACGCGTAATGGCGGCGATCTGCGATTTTTTTTGCAGTACTGCGACATTGCGGCGGACAGATCGGACCCTTGACTGACATTTTTGACACTTTTGGGGTTACCAGTGACATTACTGCAGTAATCAGTGCTATACATATGCACTGTTACTGTAAAAATACACTGGTAGTGAAGGGGTTAACTTTATTTGAGAGGGAGGGGCTGTGTGTGTCCCTAGGGGCGTGCTTTCTACTGTGATTGGCTGTGGCTTGAGCTGTAAGGACACTGATCAACGGATCTACATAGTAGATCCGTATGATCAGTGTTTTTACACCGAGGAGAATGACAGGCAGCTTGTTTACACAAGCTGCCTGACTTTCTCCCTCTCCCCCACCGATCGCAGAGTGGCCGGCGGACATCGGGTCCGCCGGTCACACACGCGGGGGGGGGTCCGTGACCACGCGGGAGCGCGCCTCCGGGGGCGCGCGCTCGCTCCCTAGACCCTCACAAGCAAGCGACGTAGCCCTACGTCAGTTTGCCTGTGAGGGGCTGACCGCCGACGTAGATAGTCGTGCGGCGGTCGGCAAGTGGTTAACTGAAGGTATATATATATATCCCCATACTTGGCTAATTAGCAAAGTATGCCCAACAAACAAATATAGCTTTAGCTCACAATATTGCTACATATTGACTTTTTTATGTGGCATCTTTTGTATTTTGTTCAGATTAAAAGTTTGCTGATACACATGCCTTTTTCAAACATGAACAAAATTAATGATGTGAACATTTGGAGGTTTGGAGACCTCCAAGTGTTGCCCATACAGAGGGCTCCTAATGGATCCGAACTTACAAACCTACAGCAGGAAGGCAGACTCCCTAATGATTGTGCTATTTCTCAGTGAGCGTTGGGTGTTTTCCTCATGCCGTCAAAATGCTCACATGGGAACAGGGGCCATTGAACTGAATAAGATTGGACTTTTTGGCTGTTTTGGGAGTTGATCCTTGAGCTGTACAAATCCCCCCCAAACGCTGTCTGTTTTTGGGGCTTTTTTAGGTGATTTCATATAAAAATGCCTGCCCACAAAATGCATGACAAAACGCCTGGGAAAACGCCAGCAAAAACGCCCATAAGAACGCCTGATATAATTGCCACGCCAAGATTAGGGATGTTCATGAGTGATGAGTCAGATTGTTGGCTTACATATCTGTTCAATCTGTTCAATCTTCACAATCTCAACTCCCAAATCCCAAAAGGTGTGTTTCAATTGTTTCCCTAAATATATATTTCTCTCTCTCTCGCTCTCTCATGTAATTGTATATATATGTATGTATTCCTGTATCTAAACATTCTAAATAATGACTAGCAAACTTGAAGACAGAATTTTATCAATTCACATATATACACACCTACATACATACATACATGTATTTGGGTTGTTTTGGTCTCTCTCCTCATTTCTATTTCCCTTTTTTTGGCAACTGAGCATGCTCCAAAACACACAGGACACACACAGTTAAATTTTTGCCTGGGAGTTACCATTACTGGGTGTGTCTTTCCCTTGATTATATATAGGTCACTCAGACAGCAGCAAAGATTTGACCTAGCAAGAGGTCCAATATATTGTGTGTCACATGCTTTATGGTTAACATTTGGGGGACTTTGTTATTTATGGAGGTGGGATTTGGCTGTTTTGTCTGTTATGTCCAAAGACACATAAGCCCACTTGACTCTCTGTAAGTATTTTTTGCTGTTAACATAATTGTGTATTGTTCTGTCAATCTGCACATGTATCTGTAGATTATGGGCTCTTTGTCGATGTATATGGTATAAATGTTGTACAAAGGTTGTTTTTGTGTAAAAAGTACAATTCTGTGGCTTCAATTGGATACTGTGGAGACTGTGCCAAAAATATGTCATGTGAAATGTTTGAGCTGTGTATTCTCTGTGTAATAAACAGCATGTTTCAAATCTTTTTTCAAAATGTCTTCATGTGTATAAATAAAGTTTTCTGGTGTCCAAAAATGTATGTTTTTTTTTTTATTTTTTTAAGTTAGATATGCTTAATGGTTGTGTAAGGTTACTATTGTTGGCGAATTCGCTAATATAAAAAACAGCGTTCTCACATTTGTAAATGCAACCGGAAACAAAACTATTTGTGGGTGCACACGTTTCCGGAAATTGTACAGGCCCTCCCGCAAGTTTGTGCATCATGGCTCCAGCGCTGTTTACCGCCGAAATTGTGGCATTTATCTGTAAGGTAAGGAGGGGGGGGGGTGAATGTGCGAGATGGGGGATGGTGGCTGGGTGGGTGTCGCTTATCTAGCGGGTGTGCAAGTAACTTTTGGTCTACTGATATGCGCATGCACTTTCTGCCTATTAGACGTGAGATAGAAGCTTCCTGTTATAGAAAGTTCCTAGATGTGAACCTGTTCCCTACACTATATATATATATATATATATATATATATATATATATATATATATATATATATATATATATATATATATTATTGTATATAATATATATATATATATATATATTTATTGTATATAATATATATATATATATATTTATTGTATATAATATATATATATATATATATATATTTATTGTATATAATATATATATATATATATATATATTTATTGTATATAATATATATATATGTGTATATATATATATATATATGTGTATATATATATATATATATGTATATATATATATGTATATATATATATATATATATATATATATATATATATATATATATATATATATATATATATATATATATATATATATATATTTATATATATATATATTATATGTGTATATAATAGGGAACAGGTTCACATCTAGGAACTTTCTATATAGATAGGCATACCCTGCTTTAAGTACACTCACTTTACATACACTCGTGAGTAAGGACACAGCTTGTTCAGCTTGGCATGACACTGCTCACAAACCATAAGTGACAGGGATAACAAACTTAGGGAGCACCGAGAGGGTACCCAGGACTACAACATATCCTTTTTGTGGCTGGCCAGCTTGCCTAGGTAATCTATCATGTCATAGTCCTGGATCCCCTTAACATGCTCCCACATGGTTTGGGAGCAAGGCCATGTCAATGTGGCCAAAATTTCCTATGGAGCTGGTGTATTTACATGCATTGAGAATAGAAAAAAGGGATTGCTTCACTTTAAGTACATTTTCGGTTTACATACATGCCCTGGTCCCATTGTGTACTTAAAGTGGGGTATGCCTGTATATAGATAGATTTTATTAGTTTCTACTTTTACACAAAATGAAACACAATTATCTGTGACAGATTGCCATGACGCTTTGGAATCTGTCTAGATAAAGACAAATGTATTGCCCCTTTTCATATATGCAAGATTAGAAACATTATATTTCCTAAATACATTATGCAAAAAATTATTGCCTTAAATACATACATACACACTGCAAGCTCTGCACCGTTTGTCTTGTCTGAGACTCACCATCATAAGCTGGATCTGCACACAGCAGCTAATTTGTTCACCTGAGATGGAATCAGTGCTCACAAAAATATGGACTGGTCATGTCTTCAAAGGATTGCATTGGACAAATCACCTCTAAACGAAACACATGAGTGTATAATCACTAGTCTTAATGGATCACATTCCCAACACAAGCATCTCACACTGCCATATGTGAATCAATGGGGGTGTCCATTGCAAGTTAAATACGCCCCCAGATCCCATTGCTTTGTTAATTTACAGATCTAACTGGAATCTGATGGCACTGCTGTCAACCACTATGCCATCAAATTCTGCTGGGGACCTTTAAAAAGGATTATGTGTGATTGTGTGGATAATTCTGCCACATTAAATTCTCATCTCCCACATCCCATGTGCTCCTCTTGCAGGAATTGTGAATCCAGGGTAATTCAGCACAGCATAATGAACAGACACACCCAATCAGACAGCTCATGTTAAAAGGGACCTGAAAAGCAATCTGCATGGCTTGCTTTTCCAAGCATTGGCTAGTTTAGTGAGCCTGGACTAATAACAGTCACTGTAATGCTACCCATACTGCTGTCCTTTTAACATGGTGACAAAAGTTGATACCTATGCTACATGTGTGTAAAGTTACTTTCACCCTGCTAAATGGACAGCAATAAGGTTGTAAATACAGTGACTGTAATTAACATGCCAAGGGCTATGAATTGTACATGTATTCTAGCTAAATATAGCAGCTTCATTAGGAAACATTTATTTTTCATCTCTCTTATCTCCATCTCTGCAGCATGTTTTTTTGGCAGAGGAATTCGATCCCATCAGCAGAGGAAGCACAAGGCTGTGCAGTGATGGACAGTGCACCCTGTGTACCCATTGGCTAAGGAGGCAGCAGGAAGCGGATCAGCCTGCCTCCTGTTACCTCCTCAGCCAATGAGTAGCTGAAAGGCTCTTAAGTCCCTCCCTCCTAACATCTCCTGAGTCCCAGCCCTGCCAGCTAGTTTAGTGTGCTTACTATGCATTTATCCTTCGGCGCTTCTCCTGCCTTATGTGTCAACTGGCTACTGTCTCCTACACACTTCGTGGATGGCGGGTCCGGGGCCCCTACAGGCACATCCGGGCCCCCTACATGTGTATTGGCTGTCCCCCCCTGATGGCGGCCCTGGGTGTGTAATGAAAGGCCAATTGACAAAATGTCTATATCATGTAGAGGAAATCACCAGTGTGGGGCAACCTATGTCGTGGAGGTAGATTTGGACATCGATGTATATGTATCACCAGAAATGGGATTCTTTGTTCTACAAAATCTCAAAGACGACCTAGCATGTTTTTGTAAGACTGTACTTTTTTGGACATACTTGGACTCAAACATACATTGCTCTTTCCACAGCTCCTCCTCCTCTGGGGGTATGATAAGGTGAACATGCATCTTCACCAAAAGCACAAGATGATGTGTCGTGTCTGGATGAGGCTGCAGCAGAGATTCATGTTCTGGCCTCGTGTGGTGGATCTGCAGCGGGCCTGGAGTGATGCAAAAAGGCGCGCACCCAGGCTCCTGCTAAAGGCTGTGGAGCAAATCTCCGGTAAGTAAAAATATACATTACATGTGACCAGATAGGTTACAATTTTTTGGGTAGGTGGACATGTGTTTAGGTATGCAACAACACAAATACCAACACCCCCCCCCCTCCCCTCCCTCTCGCTCCTACCTTTCCTACCTCCATCAAGTGTCTCTTCACAACCTTTAATACTACTATGTACATTAGTATTTTTTATGTTTCTTTTTTCTCTTCTGCTTCTAGCCAAAGTGGACGGCCGACACCCTCTTGTGCTTTTGGTGAAGAAGGGGAGGAGGAGGACGGCCACACTGAAATATGTATTTAGAGACAGCGAGCCATTTCAGCAGCTAGAAATTGTGGATCGTAAGTAGAAAAATTTAAATTGTAGAAATGTCAAATCTCTAATCACATTTCACAGAGCCCCCTTTACATCGGAGTCTCCAAACTTACTACACTGTAAGAGGGAAGTGTGAAGACTCTGATGTAAGGAGAGTTCTGGGAACCATTATTTGAGGGGGGAAGCTGGGGACTCTGGTGTAAAAGGGAACTCTGTGGTCACCAAAGCTCCCCCATACATCTGAGCTTACAGAGACCCCCTTACACTTCCCTTCCTCAGTCCACCACAGTCAAGGACACAACAAGTCCCACAGCAGAAGGCTACCTGCTTGGACTTGTACTGCTCTCTGTAGGGGACTGAGGAACTACTGCCTGCTATGCTAAGACTTGTAGTGCCCTCTGTTAGGGACTAAGGATTCCTCAGTCCTCCACATTCTAGGGCACTATAAGTCCCAGCATAGTGGGCTGTCATACCTCAGTCCCTCACAGCTCGGGGCAAAAACAACAGAGTTAAACATCTAAAGGACAACTCCAAACCAAACTACCAATAATGGACAGAGTCCATATGCTATATAATGTCAAAGACCTGCTACCCCTCACCTTCCACCTCGGGTACTGTCATTGTGTAGGGCAAAGGGCTCCATCTCCACCATGTTTGGCTTTCATGTCAGATATGCAGGACTTGCTCAGCTCCACTCTCTTCCCTGGCAACTGACTCTGGCATCATTGGGGGTCTTTCCTCCTATAAAAAAACACCCAGGGGCCCTCTCCTTGTCCCCCAGCCACCCAGGGCCTTCTTCTCCTCCTCCTCCACCAACCATTTTCTGACTCTTCCAACTTCCCTGGGGCTACTCACCCCCTTTGCATAGTAGACACCACAAATCTATGACCAGCCTGCAAAATATCAAGTCTGAGCCGGGTTATCTGTATGTTTCGGGTCCAGGGCGGAGCTCTCCTCCCAGAGCAACAACCGATGATAGCAGAGTGAGTTGACCGGGCAGTCACTTCCTACTGGTGCAGGTACACACCTACCGATTCCTCAACATCTTAGGATAACATGATCAGACGGCCAATCCCCAGGCAGAGAAGGAGGGGTAAGTGTCAGCGGACAACAGACACCTGGCAGACGCAGTGAAGGGACTGCAGCACACTGCTGCAACTTTTAGATCCGAGGATTGAAAGCAATCTTTTACTTGGGCGATTTCCCTGACTGCGCCCTTCTAGGTGCGAGGCCTTAGGCGACCGCCTAATTTGCATGGTGCCCTCCTGTTTTAAAACATGGTCAATGCATCTCATTGGTGTAAGTGCACTTCTATGTTCTGAATTGTAGGGGCATTGAGTATGGTGCTAGCATGATGAGAGGTTACTGCCTATTTGTGTCCATAAATAATATATAATGTTTTTTTTTATGTTTTTTTTTTTTTTTTTTTTAGAAACCAGTGATGAGGATCTGGAGCCTCAGCCTTCTCAGGCCCACTGTAAGTAATGTGGATGTGCTGGTGTGTTGTGTATTAGGTCTAACTTGGAGGAATGATTGTTTGTTTTGTTTTCTTTTGTGGTTGATGTCACTTCAGCAAGAGAGGAGCCTCAGGCAGGGCCAAGTCACCTGGATCCGGGCCAGGAGGACGAAGAGGCCAATTTCTCCTGCAATGAGGAGGACCTGGGCTCTCCTCAAATGGGAAGTAAGTATTCTACATGTGTTTGTGTGTTCAATGTGTCCTGGGAAATATAAGGGCTGTAATATATATATTTTGCCATTGGGGTTATGTAGCAGCTGACATTGAGGATGTTTGTTGTGGAGGACTGTAACTCCACTGTAACTACTACCTTCAATGTTTCCCGACTACTTTCTGTGTGCCTTTATCAAATAGCTTTTGTTCAAGGATTGTATTTGTGTCTTTGTGTTTCTAGGAGATATGACACCATCCCCCCATGAAGGGACACCATCCCCCCATGAAGGGTCTCCCCCATCCTCCCCCACTCCAGGGGTGGAGCCGGATGATGTTTGTGTCCCCCCTGAACTATTCTGTAAGTACATAAAATTAGATTATCACATGTATTGTGTGTGCTAGGATGATGTGTATCTAGGATAATCTAAGTTGGAGTCAAAGCAAGTGCAGTTTTGCTATATGTGACAGGAAGGTTGGTCATGAAACACTCTTGCTTAACCTTCATGTTTGGAAGGTGGTTTTGGGGAGCATTACAGGACATGTTATTATTTTTAAGCTTTCTCAAGCCACCCTATTTTAAATTGGTATTAGTTTCTCTACATTGGAAATGGTGTGCTTTGTACTTCTAAATTATTTGGGGCCATGTTAATTTACTCATGTCCTGATTTAGTCAACACTGAAAATGCGTGTTTCTCAACCTTTCATAAATACTCTTCCTCGGTAATGTACCACATTCCAGTTCACAATTTGTGTTCTTTTTGTGCAGTTTCTCCTGAGCCGCCAATACCATCGGGTTCTGGGGGCCAAGAAAACCTTGTTGATGGTAAGTTGTGTGCTTTTGCAGTAATGTGTCTACTTAGTAAGTGGAGAAATGCTAACTGTGTATGTCCCCGATCAGGCTTCAAGTTGTTCTAAAGGCAGCAGGTTCTTTATGTGAATGCATTCTATGCATTAGTATTCCAAGTGATAGGTGTGCATATTCCCCCTAAGACTTACCGGGACCATTTTCTTACTGTCCAAAATTTTGCACAAATACTTGTCTGGAACAGACTCCCCCTCCTCCTTAGCTGAGGTGACAGCATGCCAATATTGCCTCCTGATGCTGTCACTCCTAATCATTGAGACCATCGGAAGGGAGGGGGGCAAGGCTGGCTCACAGCCTAGTGCCTGAACAGGCACAGGGTGCTTGGCTTCATCTCATGTGCCTCCATAGCAAGCTGCCTGCTGTGGGGTCAACCAACAGGAGGGAGGTGCCTAGAGGGGTGTACAGGGGCCATGTAAAAAGGAGGATCGTGATTTCTCTCGTCCCCAAAAAGCTAGAGAGAGTAAGTCTAACCTGATTAGTTTTCCGCAGCCCTCCAAAAATGATATGTTCCCAACACTTAGAACAGGCAGGGCTGAGGCACAAAAAACATCAGAGAAACACAATCAGCACAAAAGCAGGGAGTACGTATCCTTAACGCTACAAGCTTCACCCAGAAGAATGACGCTTGCACTGTACAAATCTGCATTACCACCGTATCAATGTCTAAATAAAACTTTCAGGGAAGTGTGGAGGGGTAAGGAGTGGGTGTTAGAGCGTTTTCATGACTGCGTAACCTACAGTTAGCGTGAGTCCATTTGTTGAGAAACTTTTTATTCTCTCTTAACACAGCTGGGATGGAGCAAAGGAGATCAGGGGAGGAGACACATCTACTCCGGCCAGAACTGTCCCTCAGAATTCCAAAGGGTGAGTCTCTACTATGTGTCAGGTTCAATCTATAGACAGTAAGAGGGAGAGAGAACGCTACACAAATTCCAATGGTGATAGAGATAAATGTGTGCACATGTATCGTGTTGACCAATTGAACACAACACCTTACATTCTTCAAAATGATTGGTTGTGTTGACATGAAGAAAAGCCTTTTACTTAGCTTTGGTGGAACTGCTACTAACATTCCAAGCTATCTTATGTAACCTTTTGAACAATTTGCTGTGAAAGTTTGAGTTCAAGGTTTACAACAGCAATTTAGCATATTTGCTTCAGAGTGTTGATAAAAGCCAACCAATAGACTCCTAAGCATATTTGTTGAGGCACATTAATTACAATCCTTGTTTGGATCATTTTGCATAAAACTAATTGTCATGTCTTTTTCTACCCAGGGCACACCCACCTCTCCAGTGAGGTAATGCTGGATTATTTAAGGTGGTGCGGAGACCGGATCCTTTTATTGGAGCAGCTGTGTGGGGTGGATCCGGACCCTTCGGAGCCATTTGTTAGAAACGTCACACCTCTGAAAAGATCCTAATTGTTTTTTGTTTTTTTTTTAACTTGTTATGTTGCACGTTGCAACACAAATGTGAAATTTGTAAATGTTTTACATTATATATTTTAATAATATATTTTTTAGGCTACATTTGTTATACACCTACATGTGTTATTAAAAAGATTTTATCTTTTCTTACCAAAGTTTTTTTTTTGGTGTACACATCGAATGTCTTTTGTGTTGTATTTGTTTAGTCGAGTGGTGTGGTCTGTAATTGTTAGCATGTTGGCTTTGGTTTATGTTATCCATGAGACTTGTTTTGAAGCTACATTTGAAGGGAGACCTTTTCTTGGGTCATTATGTGAACATTGAGTTTTGAAAATGTAAATGAAACCATATGTTTGGAGATAGAGAAGCACGTGTGTAGAAATGCCTACATTAACCAGGGCCCTTACTTGGCCACCAACACTCCCAAAAAACCAAAGATCAAACACAAACTAATAATTTTTCTGAAAATTTTATTGCATCACCAAAAAAATCACTATCATAAATCATATTGTGCCACCCTCAAATTAAACCAAAAAATGGTCCCACAAATTGGCCAATGTATCAATCATTAACAAAAATAACACAAATAAATAAAACAAATATCAAATTAAGGTGGTGGTGGTGACTGATGCAGTGTGGTGAACACTGGAAAGGTTCCAGACATCAAATGTTCGGCCAATAGTCCAATCTGCTCTCTGCTCAGCCTTAGAGTTTGGGTATAGTGGGCCATTATTAGCAGATTTTGTCCATCAGGCTGCTGCTGATGCAGTGTGGTGAACCCTGGAAATGTGCCAGACATAATATCTTGGGCCAATAGTCCAATCTGCTCTGGGCTCAGCCTCAGAATTTGGGGATAGTGTGCCATTACCAGTAGATTTTGTAGCTGCTGCTGCTGCCCCGAGGCTATTTGATGCTGCTGGTGGTGCAAGGGTTGTGAAGATGTGTGGGGAGTTGTGGTTGATTGGTTATTGTGGTCCACGGTGCGGGGGGAAACGGCATGTGGGGCTGGTGCCAAAGGGGGATGGCCTGGGTAGGAGTGAAGATCTAAAGGTGTGGAGGGAGTGTAGTCAAATGAAAGGGGTATTGTGGAACCAGTGCGCAATGAGGTTGTGCAGGAGGATTGCTCATTGAGGAGTGTGGGAGTCCGAACGGAGTGTGAAGTGCTAGGAGTGGCTACAGGAGGAATTGTCCCATCCCCAGCTGCTTGCCAAGTGGCCAACACTGGCATTACCCTCCCACTAGCACAACCTGCAGTGGCAGGTGAGTGAGATGTTTGGGAGGGCTCTGCCAATGGGGCATCTTCAGATCCAAACAGGCATTGGCGTGTGGCCAGCACCTGAGTGTCAACACTTTGCCGATCCCGTTGATGCTGGTCTGCTAAACTTACCAAGCTTTCACGCATATCCTGTTGAACCCGTACCATTGTTGCTACAGATTCCTGTATGAGCCCTAGCAGCCGTACTACCTCACTAGATTGCTGAGTAGGCCTCCTTAACTCATTTTGGATCTGATACTCGGTAAGCAGCCTCTCGGCCACATCCAGCAGAGATGGACGAGGTTGGGTAGGTGACAATCCCGCTGCATCGAAGGCTGCCTGAAAGCAGAAGAAATAGACCAAATCATTATAAAATGAAACAAAGGGGGATTGTGTGGGACTTTGAATGAGGCGTGTGGTTGAGATGACCATAGAGATTGTATATATAGAAAAGTATATGTGCATACATGTCCAAACAAAAAAAAAAAAACATGAAGAGTATACATGTAATCTGATTTATTTTGCATGCACATAGGTAACATAATAAATGCAATATTGACATACAATAAATCCCAATAACATAGCATATCACAACCAATTACATAGCATAAAAGTATAAATTGGATTCTAAAACATTCCGTAACAAAGTAGTAAATACTCCATAGTAATTGCATCATGTATGCTCGACGCGTTTCGTGTATTTGTAACACTTCCTCAGGAGCTGGTGCAATGGATTAACTATAAAGGGGAGAATAAATGAAATCACAATGTATCTGGTAGTATGGACACCCAATAAAAATATGTTGTTTTAAATGGAATTGCTTACAATAGAGTAAAGGCTGTAGCCTCAAGGAATTTGCCATAGAAGGACCTCCATATCGTCTAGCCCGGGAGCTGAGGGAACAGTACCAGGCACGCACAAGGGTGAACACAGAATTTGCAGTAAAAGAATCTGGGTAGTAAGAGGAATAACAAGTATCTCAATAAGTCATCTCATAAAGTATCAATAATGAAATTAAGTATATATATTGCACTGAATGTGCATTGCATTACAACAGAGTAATGGAGTATTAGAAATGAAGAATATTGGGAAGATGGATAAGTTCCTAGAGCCAGAAATTGAAAGCATGGTGAAAAGATCAAAGTAGGATGCCACATAGGGGTTGTGAAGATGGTGCGAGTATCAGTAATTATAAGGAACCAGGTGAAAGTGAATGGGTGAAGACCATAGAGTGAATATAGGGAGAAACCAGAGTGACCCAAAATAAAAGCTGAACCAAGGTGAATGGGTAGAAAAATAAATATAACAATGTGGAGTGAAAATAAGGTAGGGAACCAAATTGCTAGACAAGGGATGAAAAGCGTAAAAAAGTGGAAAAGTGAGGGTAATAGCTGAAATATCCAAGTATATATCCCAGTATCGATAGTGCCTTGTGCATGAAGATCAAAGAGCTCACCCAAGGTAAATGAAAAATGAAGTGAACATGTGTGAAATAGAAACAGCATAAGAAACCAAACATAAGGTATTGTTACCAAGTATAAGTAATGCCTTGAAGTGGGGATCCAAGAATGTGGTGTTCAACCCAAGCAGTGCACTGGGACAGCTCCCAGCGTCACGCAGCCACTCCAAAGAAGAAGCACCGGAGGCCGCCAGCCGCAGTCCAGCGGGAGCCGGCGCCTCGTGGAGGGACATGATGGTAAGTCAGCGTGTCGGTCAGACCGCCGACAATGCAGCGTCTTAACCAACACGGAAGGGGCGTGGCGCCGATGCGCCGTGGTCAAACACGCCCCCACCCCCGCATCACTGGGATGGAGGAGGAGGGGGAGGGGAGCCAGGGCGCATCGCAGCTCCCGGGGCAAACAAACAAGGAAAGACACAGCAAATGGCAAACACCCAGGGAAGGGGGATAATGCTATGTAGAAAATGGACATTGTAAGTTGGGTAAGAGTATAGCAATATATATATCATATAGATAAAACCGTAGATGCTGGCCACTAGAAATTAGGTGCCAGTGCCCTGAATGTGACAAATCGTGTGTACCAAACCAGGGTGAGTACTAACCGACCCCAAAGATCCACAGGGCCGGCCCCTGGATGTAACACAATGTTTGCACAATAACAGGGTATGGTCAGACCCGTCACACGCCTCCATCCCTAATCGTAATAAGGAAAGGGGGAAAAGGGGGCGGGACTTTAAATGAGGTTACAAATATTGTATCTCCATCCCTAATATCAATTGAAACAAAGGGGGATTGTGTGGGACTTTGAATGAGGCGTGTGGTTGAGATGACCATAGAGATTGTATATATAGAAAAGTATATGTGCATACATGTCCAAACAAAAAAAAAAAAAACATGAAGAGTATACATGTAATCTGATTTATTTTGCATGCACATAGGTAACATAATAAATGCAATATTGACATACAATAAATCCCAATAACATAGCATATCACAACCAATTACATAGCATAAAAGTATAAATTGGATTCTAAAACATTCCGTAACAAAGTAGTAAATACTCCATAGTAATTGCATCATGTATGCTCGACGCGTTTCGTGTATTTGTAACACTTCCTCAGGAGCTGGTGCAATGGATTAACTATAAAGGGGAGAATAAATGAAATCACAATGTATCTGGTAGTATGGACACCCAATAAAAATATGTTGTTTTAAATGGAATTGCTTACAATAGAGTAAAGGCTGTAGCCTCAAGGAATTTGCCATAGAAGGACCTCCATATCGTCTAGCCCGGGAGCTGAGGGAACAGTACCAGGCACGCACAAGGGTGAACACAGAATTTGCAGTAAAAGAATCTGGGTAGTAAGAGGAATAACAAGTATCTCAATAAGTCATCTCATAAAGTATAAATAATGAAATTAAGTATATATATTGCACTGAATGTGCATTGCATTACAACAGAGTAATGGAGTATTAGAAATGAAGAATATTGGGAAGATGGATAAGTTCCTAGAGCCAGAAATTGAAAGCATGGTGAAAAGATCAAAGTAGGATGCCACATAGGGGTTGTGAAGATGGTGCGAGTATCAGTAATTATAAGGAACCAGGTGAAAGTGAATGGGTGAAGACCATAGAGTGAATATAGGGAGAAACCAGAGTGACCCAAAATAAAAGCTGAACCAAGGTGAATGGGTAGAAAAATAAATATAACAATGTGGAGTGAAAATAAGGTAGGGAACCAAATTGCTAGACAAGGGATGAAAAGCGTAAAAAAGTGGAAAAGTGAGGGTAATAGCTGAAATATCCAAGTATATATCCCAGTATCGATAGTGCCTTGTGCATGAAGATCAAAGAGCTCACCCAAGGTAAATGAAAAATGAAGTGAACATGTGTGAAATAGAAACAGCATAAGAAACCAAACATAAGGTATTGTTACCAAGTATAAGTAATGCCTTGAAGTGGGGATCCAAGAATGTGGTGTTCAACCCAAGCAGTGCACTGGGACAGCTCCCAGCGTCACGCAGCCACTCCAAAGAAGAAGCACCGGAGGCCGCCAGCCGCAGTCCAGCGGGAGCCGGCGCCTCGTGGAGGGACATGATGGTAAGTCAGCGTGTCGGTCAGACCGCCGACAATGCGGCGTCTTAACCAACATGGAAGGGGCGTGGCGCCGATGCGCCGTGGTCAAACACGCCCCCACCCCCGCATCACTGGGATGGAGGAGGAGGGGGAGGGGAGCCAGGGCGCATCGCAGCTCCCGGGGCAAACAAACAAGGAAAGACACAGCAAATGGCAAACACCCAGGGAAGGGGGATAATGCTATGTAGAAAATGGACATTGTAAGTTGGGTAAGAGTATAGCAATATATATATCATATAGATAAAACCGTAGATGCTGGCCACTAGAAATTAGGTGCCAGTGCCCTGAATGTGACAAATCGTGTGTACCAAACCAGGGTGAGTACTAACCGACCCCAAAGATCCACAGGGCCGGCCCCTGGATGTAACACAATGTTTGCACAATAACAGGGTATGGTCAGACCCGTCACACGCCTCCATCCCTAATAGTAATAAGGAAAGGGGGAAAAGGGGGCGGGACTTTAAATGAGGTTACAAATATTGTATCTCCATCCCTAATATCAATTGAAACAAAGGGGGATTGTGTGGGACTTTGAATGAGGCGTGTGGTTGAGATGACCATAGAGATTGTATATATAGAAAAGTATATGTGCATACATGTCCAAACAAAAAAAAAAAAAACATGAAGAGTATACATGTAATCTGATTTATTTTGCATGCACATAGGTAACATAATAAATGCAATATTGACATACAATAAATCCCAATAACATAGCATATCACAACCAATTACATAGCATAAAAGTATAAATTGGATTCTAAAACATTCCATAACAAAGTAGTAAATACTCCATAGTAATTGCATCATGTATGCTCGACGCGTTTCGTGTATTTGTAACACTTCCTCAGGAGCTGGTGCAATGGATTAACTATAAAGGGGAGAATAAATGAAATCACAATGTATCTGGTAGTATGGACACCCAATAAAAATATGTTGTTTTAAATGGAATTGCTTACAATAGAGTAAAGGCTGTAGCCTCAAGGAATTTGCCATAGAAGGACCTCCATATCGTCTAGCCCGGGAGCTGAGGGAACAGTACCAGGCACGCACAAGGGTGAACACAGAATTTGCAGTAAAAGAATCTGGGTAGTAAGAGGAATAACAAGTATCTCAATAAGTCATCTCATAAAGTATCAATAATGAAATTAAGTATATATATTGCACTGAATGTGCATTGCATTACAACAGAGTAATGGAGTATTAGAAATGAAGAATATTGGGAAGATGGATAAGTTCCTAGAGCCAGAAATTGAAAGCATGGTGAAAAGATCAAAGTAGGATGCCACATAGGGGTTGTGAAGATGGTGCGAGTATCAGTAATTATAAGGAACCAGGTGAAAGTGAATGGGTGAAGACCATAGAGTGAATATAGGGAGAAACCAGAGTGACCCAAAATAAAAGCTGAACCAAGGTGAATGGGTAGAAAAATAAATATAACAATGTGGAGTGAAAATAAGGTAGGGAACCAAATTGCTAGACAAGGGATGAAAAGCGTAAAAAAGTGGAAAAGTGAGGGTAATAGCTGAAATATCCAAGTATATATCCCAGTATCGATAGTGCCTTGTGCATGAAGATCAAAGAGCTCACCCAAGGTAAATGAAAAATGAAGTGAACATGTGTGAAATAGAAACAGCATAAGAAACCAAACATAAGGTATTGTTACCAAGTATAAGTAATGCCTTGAAGTGGGGATCCAAGAATGTGGTGTTCAACCCAAGCAGTGCACTGGGACAGCTCCCAGCGTCACGCAGCCACTCCAAAGAAGAAGCACCGGAGGCCGCCAGCCGCAGTCCAGCGGGAGCCGGCGCCTCGTGGAGGGACATGATGGTAAGTCAGCGTGTCGGTCAGACCGCCGACAATGCGGCGTCTTAACCAACACGGAAGGGGCGTGGCGCCGATGCGCCGTGGTCAAACACGCCCCCACCCCCGCATCACTGGGATGGAGGAGGAGGGGGAGGGGAGCCAGGGCGCATCGCAGCTCCCGGGGCAAACAAACAAGGAAAGACACAGCAAATGGCAAACACCCAGGGAAGGGGGATAATGCTATGTAGAAAATGGACATTGTAAGTTGGGTAAGAGTATAGCAATATATATATCATATAGATAAAACCGTAGATGCTGGCCACTAGAAATTAGGTGCCAGTGCCCTGAATGTGACAAATCGTGTGTACCAAACCAGGGTGAGTACTAACCGACCCCAAAGATCCACAGGGCCGGCCCCTGGATGTAACACAATGTTTGCACAATAACAGGGTATGGTCAGACCCGTCACACGCCTCCATCCCTAATCGTAATAAGGAAAGGGGGAAAAGGGGGCGGGACTTTAAATGAGGTTACAAATATTGTATCTCCATCCCTAATATCAATTGAAACAAAGGGGGATTGTGTGGGACTTTGAATGAGGCGTGTGGTTGAGATGACCATAGAGATTGTATATATAGAAAAGTATATGTGCATACATGTCCAAACAAAAAAAAAAAAAAAAAAAAAACATGAAGAGTATACATGTAATCTGATTTATTTTGCATGCACATAGGTAACATAATAAATGCAATATTGACATACAATAAATCCCAATAACATAGCATATCACAACCAATTACATAGCATAAAAGTATAAATTGGATTCTAAAACATTCCGTAACAAAGTAGTAACTGGTACTGTTCCCTCAGCTCCCGGGCTAGACGATATGGAGGTCCTTCTATGGCAAATTCCTTGAGGCTACAGCCTTTACTCTATTGTAAGCAATTCCATTTAAAACAACATATTTTTATTGGGTGTCCATACTACCAGATACATTGTGATTTCATTTATTCTCCCCTTTATAGTTAATCCATTGCACCAGCTCCTGAGGAAGTGTTACAAATACACGAAACGCGTCGAGCATACATGATGCAATTACTATGGAGTATTTACTACTTTGTTACGGAATGTTTTAGAATCCAATTTATACTTTTATGCTATGTAATTGGTTGTGATATGCTATGTTATTGGGATTTATTGTATGTCAATATTGCATTTATTATGTTACCTATGTGCATGCAAAATAAATCAGATTACATGTATACTCTTCATGTTTTTTTTTTTTTTTTGTTTGGACATGTATGCACATATACTTTTCTATATATACAATCTCTATGGTCATCTCAACCACACGCCTCATTCAAAGTCCCACACAATCCCCCTTTGTTTCAATTGATATTAGGGATGGAGATACAATATTTGTAACCTCATTTAAAGTCCCGCCCCCTTTTCCCCCTTTCCTTATTACGATTAGGGATGGAGGCGTGTGACGGGTCTGACCATACCCTGTTATTGTGCAAACATTGTGTTACATCCAGGGGCCGGCCCTGTGGATCTTTGGGGTCGGTTAGTACTCACCCTGGTTTGGTACACACGATTTGTCACATTCAGGGCACTGGCACCTAATTTCTAGTGGCCAGCATCTACGGTTTTATCTATATGATATATATATTGCTATACTCTTACCCAACTTACAATGTCCATTTTCTACATAGCATTATCCCCCTTCCCTGGGTGTTTGCCATTTGCTGTGTCTTTCCTTGTTTGTTTGCCCCGGGAGCTGCGATGCGCCCTGGCTCCCCTCCCCCATCCCAGTGATGCGGGGGTGGGGGCGTGTTTGACCACGGCGCATCGGCGCCACGCCCCTTCCGTGTTGGTTAAGACGCCGCATTGTCGGCGGTCTGACCGACACGCTGACTTACCATCATGTCCCTCCACGAGGCGCCGGCTCCCGCTGGACTGCGGCTGGCGGCCTCCGGTGCTTCTTCTTTGGAGTGGCTGCGTGACGCTGGGAGCTGTCCCAGTGCACTGCTTGGGTTGAACACCACATTCTTGGATCCCCACTTCAAGGCATTACTTATACTTGGTAACAATACCTTATGTTTGGTTTCTTATGCTGTTTCTATTTCACACATGTTCACTTCATTTTTCATTTACCTTGGGTGAGCTCTTTGATCTTCATGCACAAGGCACTATCGATACTGGGATATATACTTGGATATTTCAGCTATTACCCTCACTTTTCCACTTTTTTACGCTTTTCATCCCTTGTCTAGCAATTTGGTTCCCTACCTTATTTTCACTCCACATTGTTATATTTATTTTTCTACCCATTCACCTTGGTTCAGCTTTTATTTTGGGTCACTCTGGTTTCTCCCTATATTCACTCTATGGTCTTCACCCATTCACTTTCACCTGGTTCCTTATAATTACTGATACTCGCACCATCTTCACAACCCCTATGTGGCATCCTACTTTGATCTTTTCACCATGCTTTCAATTTCTGGCTCTAGGAACTTATCCATCTTCCCAATATTCTTCATTTCTAATACTCCATTACTCTGTTGTAATGCAATGCACATTCAGTGCAATATATATACTTAATTTCATTATTGATACTTTATGAGATGACTTATTGAGATACTTGTTATTCCTCTTACTACCCAGATTCTTTTACTGCAAATTCTGTGTTCACCCTTGTGCGTGCCTGGTACTGTTCCCTCAGCTCCCGGGCTAGACGATATGGAGGTCCTTCTATGGCAAATTCCTTGAGGCTACAGCCTTTACTCTATTGTAAGCAATTCCATTTAAAACAACATATTTTTATTGGGTGTCCATACTACCAGATACATTGTGATTTCATTTATTCTCCCCTTTATAGTTAATCCATTGCACCAGCTCCTGAGGAAGTGTTACAAATACACGAAACGCGTCGAGCATACATGATGCAATTACTATGGAGTATTTACTACTTTGTTACGGAATGTTTTAGAATCCAATTTATACTTTTATGCTATGTAATTGGTTGTGATATGCTATGTTATTGGGATTTATTGTATGTCAATATTGCATTTATTATGTTACCTATGTGCATGCAAAATAAATCAGATTACATGTATACTCTTCATGTTTTTTTTTTTGTTTGTTTGGACATGTATGCACATATACTTTTCTATATATACAATCTCTATGGTCATCTCAACCACACGCCTCATTCAAAGTCCCACACAATCCCCCTTTGTTTCAATTGATATTAGGGATGGAGATACAATATTTGTAACCTCATTTAAAGTCCCGCCCCCTTTTCCCCCTTTCCTTATTACGATTAGGGATGGAGGCGTGTGACGGGTCTGACCATACCCTGTTATTGTGCAAACATTGTGTTACATCCAGGGGCCGGCCCTGTGTATCTTTGGGGTCGGTTAGTACTCACCCTGGTTTGGTACACACGATTTGTCACATTCAGGGCACTGGCACCTAATTTCTAGTGGCCAGCATCTACGGTTTTATCTATATGATATATATATTGCTATACTCTTACCCAACTTACAATGTCCATTTTCTACATAGCATTATCCCCCTTCCCTGGGTGTTTGCCATTTGCTGTGTCTTTCCTTGTTTGTTTGCCCCGGGAGCTGCGATGCGCCCTGGCTCCCCTCCCCCTCCTCCTCCATCCCAGTGATGCGGGGGTGGGGGCGTGTTTGACCACGGCGCATCGGCGCCACGCCCCTTCCGTGTTGGTTAAGACGCCGCATTGTCGGCGGTCTGACCGACACGCTGACTTACCATCATGTCCCTCCACGAGGCGCCGGCTCCCGCTGGACTGCGGCTGGCGGCCTCCGGTGCTTCTTCTTTGGAGTGGCTGCGTGACGCTGGGAGCTGTCCCAGTGCACTGCTTGGGTTGAACACCACATTCTTGGATCCCCACTTCAAGGCATTACTTATACTTGGTAACAATACCTTATGTTTGGTTTCTTATGCTGTTTCTATTTCACACATGTTCACTTCATTTTTCATTTACCTTGGGTGAGCTCTTTGATCTTCATGCACAAGGCACTATCGATACTGGGATATATACTTGGATATTTCAGCTATTACCCTCACTTTTCCACTTTTTTACGCTTTTCATCCCTTGTCTAGCAATTTGGTTCCCTACCTTATTTTCACTCCACATTGTTATATTTATTTTTCTACCCATTCACCTTGGTTCAGCTTTTATTTTGGGTCACTCTGGTTTCTCCCTATATTCACTCTATGGTCTTCACCCATTCACTTTCACCTGGTTCCTTATAATTACTGATACTCGCACCATCTTCACAACCCCTATGTGGCATCCTACTTTGATCTTTTCACCATGCTTTCAATTTCTGGCTCTAGGAACTTATCCATCTTCCCAATATTCTTCATTTCTAATACTCCATTACTCTGTTGTAATGCAATGCACATTCAGTGCAATATATATACTTAATTTCATTATTCATACTTTATGAGATGACTTATTGAGATACTTGTTATTCCTCTTACTACCCAGATTCTTTTACTGCAAATTCTGTGTTCACCCTTGTGCGTGCCTGGTACTGTTCCCTCAGCTCCCGGGCTAGACGATATGGAGGTCCTTCTATGGCAAATTCCTTGAGGCTACAGCCTTTACTCTATTGTAAGCAATTCCATTTAAAACAACATATTTTTATTGGGTGTCCATACTACCAGATACATTGTGATTTCATTTATTCTCCCCTTTATAGTTAATCCATTGCACCAGCTCCTGAGGAAGTGTTACAAATACACGAAACGCGTCGAGCATACATGATGCAATTACTATGGAGTATTTACTACTTTGTTACGGAATGTTTTAGAATCCAATTTATACTTTTATGCTATGTAATTGGTTGTGATATGCTATGTTATTGGGATTTATTGTATGTCAATATTGCATTTATTATGTTACCTATGTGCATGCAAAATAAATCAGATTACATGTATACTCTTCATGTTTTTTTTTTTTTTTGTTTGGACATGTATGCACATATACTTTTCTATATATACAATCTCTATGGTCATCTCAACCACACGCCTCATTCAAAGTCCCACACAATCCCCCTTTGTTTCAATTGATATTAGGGATGGAGATACAATATTTGTAACCTCATTTAAAGTCCCGCCCCCTTTTCCCCCTTTCCTTAAATCATTATAAAACATCATGACTAAATAGTTCTGATTAGTTTGTCAACTTAACACCCCAAGCAGAACGTAGAAAAGTTTGATGTGCTTCTAATAAGTACTTGTTCATTGTAATATTATCCAAGCTAGCAACACTTCTGATAATGGGTACATATTATGTTGGTAGGACTAATATGACAAAGGCAAAAAAGTTTCGACATGAAGGTGTTCCCAATTAACCCTGGTGTGGTAGGCTGTTTCTGCTTTTGGTAAATCTGTTACTACACCAATGACTTTCGACATCTACGTATGTTGTCTAAAATCTCGCCATCATTCGGCTACAGGACAACCCAACAAAACGATACACATGAATTTGGACCTGGAAAATCAAAGACTGGCCGGACTTTAAAGGTCCTGGATGTTTTTGGCACATTAGTGGCACCCCAAATTATAACATAATTCCCTGATGTTCAAGATCGAACTCTTGTTGTGCTGGTGCATCGTCAGAATGTCATAGCACTAATTTAACACACACAATGTAAGCCACATCTAGCCCAAAATCATTACTACCATTGAAATGTTACATGTGCACCTTGTTCCCTTATATCACATACCACAGCACTGGATGCAGAATCGTCGCCAGCTCCTGATCCAACTCCAGCTGCTACGTCAAGAGGGGCCTGATGTTCTTTGAAAAAAAAAATTACAAAACATGTTTAGTACATAACCTTAGGCAGTAATGATTATGGCCAGATTTCCCTCCTCGCTTCAGGAATTAAGCATTGAGGCCAAACATTCTAAATTGCTTTCCTGGGCTCATAGGACACTTGCTAAACCCTCCCAAAGGTTAAGAAGGCTTGGTCTGAATACTAATGACGGCACCCATTAATGCTGTCAACGGTGTTTTGCAGGGTAAACATCTAAAAGGCAACACTCTTTCTAAAGAAAATACATGTGTGTTAACGGGGTTAATAAGATTCTTAAAAAAATATACATTTGCTAGACATACCAACACCTTCCTCCAGGCCTTGCTGCACTGGGTGTGTTCCCTGCTGCGGATCTTCTGTAAAGAGGACATAGCAATATGAGCTATCTTCGAAAGAATAAAATATACATCTACATTGTTTGGCACAGTACGATATGGGACCTACCAGGAGGAGGGTCAGCACTGATGTCAACACCTGTGAGTCCGTCTGGGTCGCCAAGCTGCATGGGCTGTGGAGGGGCTGAGATCCGTGCTACAGATGAACAAATTGCAGGTTGGGGGAAAAAAAAAAAGGACAATTGGAAGGCCAAGTATCAAATTCTATTCATGTCACACATAGGATAGTAGTTCATCTTTTCAAACCAACACAATTGACATCCAAGATAATATCCTACCTTGGTGCAAAGCATCCAAATCTACGTCCTCTCTGGAAAAGATGGTATCGGGCCCTATGATCTGCAAAAAAGGTACTTGATAAGTCCAGAAAGAACGTTTTGCACGTGGATCTAGCCAACCTTGTCGGTTATAAAGACCCTCCGCAGCCCATCCAATTAGCTTCTTCCGAACGGACACACAGATGTCGTTGACCTTCTTCTGCACACTGTTACTGTGGCGAGGTCGTTCACCCAGTGCATTTACAGCATCCCGGATTTCATCCCACAATCTGTGCTTCTCTGTTACAGAGCTAGCCGCGGCCCTGGTCCCATGTATCGCCTCATATCTGGCCATATAGGCCTGGACCAGGGCACAGCACTGATTGTGGGTGAAACGGGGAAGCCGGGATAATGTGGACAAGCTGACTCTGGTGGACGGACCCTCTCCAGGACTACTGTCAGAAGAGCCAGCTTGTCCACTTGGGTGTTAACACCTCCCCCGGCTTCCTCCTCCGGGCTGGGGACGGTGGACTCCCTCCTGGATACAGCTGGAGCCTCCCTCACACCAGAGCCAGACAATCTGCCCACCCTGCCCCCCCTGGCCACCCTGCCCCCCCTGCCCCTTCCAGTGGGTGGGGCCATGGGAGCACGAGGTGGGCAGAGAATCTGGCTGTCCAGCAGCAGCAAATAGCCCCAAACGCCTAAATCTGAAATGACAAAAGAGAAAACAGAAAAAAACATGATTTGCAGATTGCTCTTCATATACAGTATAATTAGTGAACAGTTACAGAACACACTTACCTAATGGCACAAACACAGTGGTGGTGGTGGTGGTGGTGTGAAAAGAGCAGAAGAGGCTGCAAAGAAATTGAGAAAAAAAACATAAGAAAACGCATATGGGCAAAAATCACACGAGGCCCTCCAAACACTTACCTAATGGCACAAACACAGTGGTGGTGGTAAAGGTGGTGTGAAAAGAGCAGAAGAGGCTGCAAAGAAATTGAGAAAAAAAACATAAGAAAACGCATATGGGCTAAAATCACACGAGGCCCTCCACACACTTACCTAATGGCACAAACACAGTGGTGGTGGTGGTGTAATGTTTTATAGGCAAAAGGAGACTGCAAACATTAAACATACATGAGAAATCGCATAACCTACATACGTGCACATAATAAATTACAGTTATCAGGAAAGCAAAAATGGTGTCTTTGCAAGCTGGGAAGGTAAGGGGGCAGGTTTAGATGCCAAATCTAGACTGCACACCTTTAACAAACATGAAAAAAACACATGTCAAAACCACATGCACATGGGGCCAACTGCCAATGATTGAAAGACACTTGAGGGGTTCACAAGCTATTGTGGGTTGGAGGGGATTCACCATAGACAACTTAAGCACACCCAAGATAAGTACAAATTATCTCCTTCAGTAAACAATAACGGTAAACAAGAACACACAAATAGACATATCTCGATATATATATATATATATATATATATATATAGAGAGAGAGAGAGAGAATTTGTTATTTTTTTTTGGGAGAGAGAGATACAATTGTCTTACCTCAAGATAATGTAGGTTGTGGGTCACAGGGTCTTGCTAGTACATAAGAAACATCGATATAACATCCAGCAGCCATATTGGCCATGTGCTCCTTTTATAGCTGGCTCACAGGTGTGATAATTAGCGGCCGTTTCTATATATATCTGCGCATTCGCGAATCTGCGCGTTCAACATGGAGAACGAAATCCCAGACGCATTAGATGGTGCAATGTTGGCATTCATCGGTGCCTTGGTGGAGGAGGCCCTAGCACAGGAGGCAGCAGAAGGTGGGGAAGCAGCTGCAGCAGCACCTCCAGCAGCACCTCCAGTCCGTGTGCCCTTACCTCGCCAGCCACGCATTTTTGCTCCAAGGATCTATTTGGACAAGCTGCGGGATTCTGATGTCAGGAGGAAGTTCCGGCTCGAGCGAGGGACTATTCTACACCTCTACCAGCTCATCGCAGACAAAATTGAACCGGACACACAGCGCGGCCATGCGGTGCCCGGCATGGCCAGATTGCTGGCCACTTTGTATATTTTAGGGCGTGGCAGCTTCCAAGCCACTTCTGGAAGTATAATGGGCATTAGCCAGCCCACAGTTTCAAGGGTGTTCATGTTGGTCATTAATGCCATAGTGGATATAGTGCCCAATTTTATCCACTGGCCACAGAATGAAAATGAGTGGAATGAAGTGAAGTTGGGCTTCTACCTGCGGGCACACATGCCGCAAATCCTAGGGGCAATAGATGGCACCCACATAGCCATTAGGCCACCAAAGAGCCACGAAATGGAGTACCGGAACCGCAAGCAGTACCACTCCCTGAACGTCCAATTGGTTTGTGACGCCAAACAGCGCATAATGAGTGTCAACACTGGTCACCCAGGGTCGTGCCATGATTCCAGGATGTTACGAACAAGTAGTCTGTACCAGGCGTTTGAAAGTGGCCAAATGCCCGAAGGGTGGCTTATTGGTAAAGTATTTTGTCTTAACAACATAAACTGTAAGATTACATAGACATAGGAATAAGCTACATCGGTGTACACCCTGATTTAAGCAAAGCCTACCTAAAATGGATGTGTTAGGAGTTGGCAGGCTGTTCACACACAACCAGATCAGCAGCTTAGCAGCTCACAACAGAAAGATTTTCAAAGTTGTCTTTGAGTCAAATGAAGGTGGTTAACCAATGTGTAAATGGTGTCCTCTAGCCACCCAAACAAAATCTACAAATGATTCCAATGGTATTGCCATATCCCCAAAGTACTTTGCATAAGTGAGTCAATATTGGTTTCCTCACTCTAGTTGCAGATATATTCCAGAAGTAAGGCCTATGCTAATGTAATAGGAACAAAATAGGGGCCAAGTTGGAACTTGCAAGAGAAACACACCACTTTGTGTGTCCTTTTTCCCATTTGTATTAGTGATTTAGGCAGTTAGACAGAGTTGAGATGTTTCGTATGAGTTTTTGCACACAGACGAGCAGGTTGTTTAGTAAAATGCATAATTGTCTCCCATTTTGAGGAGTCATCTAAAGTCACATGATATGAAGAACTAATGTATATTTTTCTTTTTTTTCAGGGGATGCTGGTTACCCGCAGCTGACGTGGCTGATGGCTCCAATCAGGTACCCCCAGGGCCCAGCAGAAAGGAATTACAACAGGGCCTTGTGGAGAAGCCGGAGTATCATCGAGTTGACCATAGGTCTTCTCAAATCCCAGTTTCTCTGCTTGGCCCGGCCTGGGGGTGAACTCCTGTACTCTCCTACAAAGGCTTCCAAGATCATCCTGGCGTGCTGCGTGTTGCACAACATGTGCGTTGCCCGGGATGAATCTTGGGAGCTGACGGAGGAGAGGGAGCCAGAGGTCCGTCAGCCGGCGGCCCCCAGGCGGCGGAGCACAGCTGAAGGTATGGCCACCCGGAATACCCTGGTTGCTAGCCACTTTACATGTAAGTACTGTAACCGGTCGAGATAGGGCATGTGTATTAATTTGCTAGTTAGCAGAGGTGCCACTCACAGGGAGACAGAGGGTAATTATCATCTGCCAATGACACTTGCCATTGTAGATAAAGTGTAGTCAACATTGGTAAAATTGTGTTACTTGAGCAAGAACATGCACCTCTAACCATAAACATGTTGGTATTGTGAATAGTGGAAAGGGCTGATAAGAGCTGGCAGGTGTTTAGTTGTGTCTATGCCACCTGTGTAGTTATTGATAACATGAACGGCTGCTTGGTATCTTATGGTGTTCTAATTTTTCAGAACCTGGACATCTTGGAATCATGGCATGTACCATGAGAAGCCTGTGGTGATGGGCTGTCTGGCGTCACAGGTGTGTATTCAAATGTTTGCATTAATGATTTCTGGTTTGTGTAAGTTGTCAGAAAATGTGTTATTTCACTCGTGATGTCGAAATTAAATGAAGTTCAGAATGAAGCAAACGGGCATTAAGATGTGATTTTCATAATGAAATGTCTTATCCTTTGTTTTATTTTTCCAGGAGTGGTACTGCTTGCGGTTGTAGCTGGTAGAAACCCACCTTCATGGACTCCACTCATCTTCTTTTGTGGTCAGTGGATATTTGGTGAGGCACATGGCCAGAAGCAGCATCGATGACCAACACGAACACCCTGGAACTTCCAAAGTGGCTTGGAAGCTGAACAGCAACCTGGCCATGCCTGTCCCCTATGAGCTGGTAGAGGTGCAGAATGGATTCTGGACTCTGCATGAATTTGGGGAAGAGATCAGAATCCCGTAGCCATGGAGCAAAGATCGTGGGCTGGCGCTGTAAAGGCACACGGACTGGAGACTGACAATATTAGCTTGCTGCATCCCTCCTTATGCTGTCATTCTATAATCAATAAAGACTTTTGAATGGAACATGTGTTTTTTGTTTTGGATGGGTGCCTACAGACAAAAGGGCCATACACACTTAGAGAAGACTTTATCCTTCAGATTGACCTTTTCTATGTAGTGCAAGGGCCTGCCTGATTGCATACAAATTGAAAGTGTTGAGGTTTGACCTCATATTATATGGTTTGGTTAAGTCTACAGGAAAAAGTCTTGAAAAATTCTTAGTGTATGGCCCATTAAGCTGCCAAGGCCGGAGCTTTGCACTTTGCATGCTGCTTGTACTGGTGATGTGAGGGGTTGTAATGTAGGGTAGGGATGTGACAGTGTTGTGTTGAGGTGTGAGGCAAATGTAGTGTTGGACTATGAGGGTCTGTGTTGTTCAAATATGGAGAGAGTCCAATATCAGACACCTATGTTTATTGGTCCAGAAATTGTAAGAACCATGGTAAATATGTAAAGAATTGCATCTCGAGAAAACTAGGACCACACTCATAAAATCAAAATTGTGTTGGTTCCATTAATGTGCTTGAAATTTGGGTAGAACACCCCCCCTCCACCCCCCCCCCCCCCAAATTCGAGATAGTTTAAAAAAACTCTAAAAAAAAATGAGAGTGAAAAGAGATCCCAAGTGTAGTGATTGTTGGGATTTGAAACCATGACGTTGTTAACTGCAGTGAAGTTGCAAAGCACTTAGCTATTGTGCTGAATAGAGCTGTTTGGTGAAAATAAAGGAGTGTGTTAAGGCTAAAAAGCACATATAGCTAAAGTACTAAACATTGTATGGAATCTGGGAAGAAGACCATGGTAAAATTGTGAGGTTTCATCTTGACCTGAAGTAGTGTAGGGGTTTGGTGACTTGCCTTTGCTACTTTGAATCATAAGATCGATTCGACAGACAGACAAGATCATAAAATCACTTAAAATGTAAGTTTGCAAGCGCTTCTGGGTGTAACATTATTTAGCAATATATATGATCTAATCCGTTACATTTTTTAAATATAAACAAAAAAAGAAAATAAAAAAGTTAGGTGGAGATGGTAAGCCTCGAACCTACAGCAGAGGGAGATGAATTACAGACAAGATGTGTACACTAATCCACTAGACCACATCGCTATGTGAAACTGCTGTAAGCACAAAGACATAAGTATGCGAATTTGCGAAGCCGCGATCGTAAGTGAATACCGCTGACGGCGGAATTCATTGTTGCCGTCCCGCTGTCCAAATCGCCAGTGCGCACTTTAATTGATTTTAAAGCGGCGAAACTGAAACAAGTCATAGGTGTCTGAAGCTGCAGTTTCTTTAAATCCGGCCGCCCGCCTCTTACTAAATACCTTGGACTGTTCTCTTTACAAAAAGGGGTAATTTAGGGGGTATTTGTACTCTTCTGACATTTTAGGGCCTGAAGAAATTAGATAGGTAGTCAGTACATCAGGACTGATCAATTTTCAATGATACGTAGCCTAGCTTGTGGGCTCTATAACTTTCACACAAACCTATTTTCATACACTTATCATGATTTTGTTTTTACCAAAGACATGTAGCAGAATACATTCTGGCCTAAATTTATGACAAAATTTGATTTTATTGGATTTCTTTTAAAACAGACAATAGAAAATATATATATTTTTTTTTTTCCGCAATTTTTTCGCTTTTATCACAAAAAATAAAAAATCCAGCGGTGAATAAATACCACCAAAAGAAAGCTCTATTTGTGCGAACAAAATGATAAAAATTTAATTTGGGTACAGTATAGCATGACTGAGTAATTGTGATTCAAAGTGCGAGAGCACCGAAAGCTGAAAATTGGTCTGGGTAGGAAGGGGGTTTAAGTGCCCAGTATTGAGGTGGTTAAAAACTTACATGGAGGTAAGCGTTTATCTTTATAGCTCGCCGTCCTTCCAGGTCCGCGGTGTTTCCATCCCTGAGGCTGGCCAGCAGCCGGGAGATGACACTAGGGGAGAACCAATCAGGGGTCTGAAGAAGGAGCGGTTCACGCATGCTCCGAAACTGGTTCCTGTCCCCCCGCGTCATCATGTTCGTGCAGCCCTCTAGTGAGGTATGCGCTTCACTGCTGCCTCGATCTGACTGAGTCTCCTGATTGGTTCTCTCCTAGTGTCATCTCCCGGCTGCTGGCCAGCCTCAGGTACAGAAACACCGCGGACCCGGAAGGACGCCGAGCTATGAAGATAAACGCTTACCTCCATGTAAGTTTTTAATATGTGTCAATAAAATGATTTACATCTGTTACACTGAGTGGCGCCTTTCTCTCTTTTCTGCATATTCGAATATACAGTGATTGTGAAACAAATTTCCATGACTTTTCCAAAACTTTGTGGGTTAAATTATTTTCCAAAACCTTTCCAGGCCTGGAAATTGTCATTTTAAAATTCCATGACTTTTCAAGGTTTTTCATGACCGTACGAACCCTGGCATTGGGAATATATTGTATCACCCATCCTACCCACCCCATGACATCCTACAACTGACTGTGCACCCCCTTGCGTAACCCCATCTCCAGTCTCTCTGCATCTCCAGTATCTCTGCATCCCCATGTCACCCAGCAATACCGTCAGTGCATCCAAGTGTCACCCACCTCTTCTCACTCTGCACCCCATGCTGCAATACTGACAGTTACTTGTCTCCCCTCACCCTGCACCCGCATGTCACTCTACATTATATACAGTGCATGCAAATGTCAGCTGTCTCACCCCCCCCCACCCCACCCTGCTGCCCATCCTCACCCTGCAATGCTGACCATTCACCAAAGTGTAATCCATCTCCCCCACCCTGTACCCCAATGTAACACAGTGAGTGCACAAATGTCGCCCAACTCCTCTGACCCTACACCCCATTTCTACCCTGCATAGTTAACAGTGCACCCAAGTGTGTCCCATCACTCTTCAATAGTAACATGCACCCAAATGTCACCGATCCTGTACCCTCATGTCATATTGCAATACTGACAGTGCACATAAATGTGACCCATCTATCCCACCATGCACCTCCGAGTTACCCTGCAATGACAGTGTAAATATCACCCTGCACCCCAACATCACCCTCTAATGGTGACAGTACAACAAAATGTTACCCATCTCCCTGAATCTGCATGTCACCTGTAAATAGTGATAGTCCACTGAAATGTCACCTGCCCATCTCCCCCCCCCCCCCCTGCACCCTCATGTCACCTTCAGTAGTGACAGTACATCCAAATTTCACCCATCTCCCATATGTCACCTTCACTACTGACAGTACATCCATGTGTCACCCATCTCCCATCACCCTCATGTCACCTTCACTACTGACAGTACATCCAAGTGTCACCCATCTTCCATCACTCTCCACCCCCATGTCACCTTCACTACTCACAGTACATCCATGTGTCACCCATCTCCCATCACCCTCATGTCACCTTCACTACTGACAGTACATCCAAGTGTCACCCATCTCCCATCACCCTCATGTCACCTTCACTACTGACAGTACATCCAAGTGTCACCCATCTTCCATCACTCTCCACCCCCATGTCACCTTCACTACTCCACAAATCTCCCATAAACCTGCACCCTCATGTCACCTTCAGTACTGACAGTACATCCAAGTGTTACCCATCTTCTATCACCCATCATCCTCATGTCGCCTTCAGCAGTGGCGTAGCGTGGGTTGTCAGCACCCGGGGCAAGGCAAGTAATTTGCGCCCCCTAACCCGCGGGATTTTAGCACTCGAGTTTCTTCCACTAGATTAGTTAAAGAAACCCTTACCCCCTAAGCACATGTATTGTTTGTTATGAAAATACTGATGTAATTAAAGTAAAATGCATCTAAATACAAGTTTGAATGACCAGCGTGCCCCCTTTCAATGCAGAGACCAGCGTGTCCCCTTTCAATGCAGAATGACCAGCGTGCCCCCTTTCAATGCAGAGAGACCAGCGTGCCCCTTTTCAATGCAGAGAGACCAGCATGCCCCCTTTCAATGCAGAGAAACCAGCACGCCCCCTTTCAATGCAGAGAGACCAGCATGTCCCCTTTCAATGCAGAATGACCAGTGTGCCCCCTTTCAATGCAGAGTGAACAGCATGCCCCCTTTCAATGCAGAGAGACCAGCGTGCCCCTTTTCAATGCAGAGAGACCAGCATGCCCCCTTTCAATGCAGAGAGACCAGCGTGCCCCCTTTTAATGCAGAATGACCAGTGTGCTCCCATTCAATGCAGAGAGACCAGCGTGCCCCCTTTTAATGCAGAATGACCAGTGTGCCCCCATTCAATGCAGAGAGACCAGCGTGCCCCCTTTCAATGCAGAGTGACCAGCGTGCCCCCTTCAATGCAAAGAGACTTACCTGCAGCGGCGGCTTCTCCTCAGTTCCCCGCGTTTCCTCGAGTCCTCCCGCCTCCTCCTTTCGGCCAATCACAAACGGGTCTCGGACCCGCTTCCTGATTGGCCAGGAGGAGGATCCATGTGACAATAGTGAATTTTCATTCGCTATTGTCACACAATGGGTGGGCTCGGAGCGCACTGCTCTGTGCCCCGGGTCCACCCTTTTTTGTAGCCTATTAGAACCTCTGGCTCTAATCGGTGATTCAAAAAAAAAAAAAACCCACTCTGTGACAGCGCCAGGCTGCTGACTCACTCACTGCTAAACTGACTGAACAGTGAGGAGAGGCGGCATAGGCAGAGCTTGGTTTGCAACGCCACCCCACCCTACACCAATGGACAGGTGAGGCACAGTCCAGCCCCTCCCCGCCCCGACCCACCATTTTCAGCCATAGGGCGGCCGCGCTGGACATCTCCCAGCCTAAAGATGGAGGCAGCCACAGACAGTGTGTGAACTGTGTATGTCATAGTCAGACAGACAGAGTGACACTGCGGATGCGCCCCCCCAGATGTTGCGCCCGGTGCGGCCCGCCCCCCCTGCACCCCCCACGCTACGCCACTGGCCTTCAGTACTGACAGTACATCCAAGTGTCACCCATCTCCCATCACCCTCATGTCACCTTCAGTACATCCAAGTGTCACCCTGCACCCTCATGTCACCTGCAATGCTAATAGTTCAGCCCAGGCTCACCTTAGATCCCCAACTACCTATAGCTTCCCTCTACTAATAGTAACAAACACAGGCACGTTTGTCAGGTGCACTTCGTTTTCATCCATATAAATCCCAATGTAGAATAGCGGTGAGGTAGTGACAACACTCCACCATTGATATAAGTGATATTAATTTAGCCATGCTTAAATTCATTTATCCAGAGGCCCCCTTTATGAACTGTAACTATTTTAAAGAATTTAGGTTTTCTATAGGATGCTGATTCTCAAAGCTATGGGCTTCCTTCAATTCTTTTCCATTGTAAGTTTCCTTCGATTGTGTTTTACTGAGAGAAGCCTGTCCTGATTTCTAAGGGTATTATTTCAGACTCAGTCTTTCCTGGGCTGCTTCCTGAATGTAAACATTCTTTGTCTCTTGGTATATATGAACACCTTTCCTGCTTTCTATGCATGATGAAGTAATTGTATAACGTATTTTTAGTGGTCTGGGAAGACTAATTGTTACATCCCCTTTTGTACTGTATATAAGCGGTCATCAGGATACATATATTCGAATACACCATTGAAACACTAACCTGTCTAGATGTTGTATTTCCGAGCGCTCGTATATTCTTTGCAGATTGAAGGGAGACTGGCCGGCAGAATTATACCTACCAAGGGGTATTACCTTTCAGAACTGGTGTCAGAGAAGTGGGATGTGACTTTGCCATCAGAGGTAAGTGAGACTATTCTGTCTTATGACACCCTGATTGCAGGCACATTTCTAAGAACCCTAGTGCTGTGGTAGCACAGGAGAATAGGTCTGTTTGAGCTGAGGTAGCTCACAGATAGATTATTAGCTGTTTGAGCTGAGGTAGCTCACAGATAGATTATTAGCCTAGGCAAATTTAAATAGTGGTAGGAATACTCCCTTCAACCTGCTAAGAGTGCTATGCATGTTTTTTGCTTATTGTGCTTTTTATTATATTGCTTATTGTGCTGTTGTAAGAATGAAATGTCAGTTGGTAAGTTAAATGAACTGTTTTGTCACTTTTGTGTAGAGATTTAAGTTCATTTACTTTTATGTCTAATAAGAGGAAATTATTTGTCACGATTACTGGTTTGACATATATGAAAACTGTGTATATATATAATTATATATGACTTGTAAAAATTGCGCCTGCGGACTGATAACATAACACACTGTTCCTGATAGCGACACTCACATTATTATAGGTTATCAGACAAATCAAGATAAATGTTTATTATGTGTATTGTTTGTTTGTCTATAATGGTAGGAAAACCTTCTTGATAGCCACAATACCTGGGAGTATCAGTCAAGACTCTGAAAGGGTTTTTTTTTTTGGGTTGTTCCAAGATAGGAAATTCAGAGTCGAAATTTTAAGGTTTAATATACATACACCAAGTGGCTTTTCAGGAATGTTTTTTAACCATAAAGAGGGTCTAAGGACCCAGATACATTTAAGTGAATTTGTAAATCTTAGAGACATATTTCTTTTATGGTTTTGTGAATTTATACTAAAGGTTTATTTCTGATGCTGGCCATACACGATACAATTTTCTTACAATTTTCTTACAATTTTCTTGAAATTTACCTTCAGCTATGTAGTACAAACACCTACCTAATTGGATACAAATGAATATGTTTAATTTTGACCTCTTATTATGTGGTTTGTGGTGGATCTAACAGAAAATTGTACGATAAAGAGTTGTCCGGACATGTGTGGCCAGCCTTAGAGATATTAGGATACAAGTAAATATTTTAGTAAATGTTTAGTTATAATGTAAAGTACATGGAACATGCGGGGAGAATTGGTTTATTTATGCCCTGTATTAGTACAATAGAATAGGAAAAAGCGATGTAGAGCTATTAGAAGTGAAAGTGAAAGTCTTTAAACACATAGATATAGTCCACAGCGATTGCCTATAGACAGAAGGCAGGTGAGACAGGTGAGTTTTGGGCAGTTAAGGGTCACTGCTGAATAGTCTTATAATTCAAACATTTGTCGTTAATTTAAAGTCACAGTACATGTTAATTGTAAAACAGCAAGTTTCTGATTGGGCTACAAAAACTTTGGAAGGTTTTCAAAAAGCCATAACAGAACGCGATATGGCTGGCTTTTTTGATCTGTCTGAAGAAAAACAGCCTGTCAGCACGCATTTCCAAAGGCCTTATCAGAAGAAGCAAATCAAAGAGTAGGACATTTTCAACATAGGCCCCCCCTACAATAATAATATTACCTTACAAATGCCCAATGCCCCTGACCACACCTGTACCCCACAGTTTCATTCTCCAAGGTAGGTGTAGTTTTCTTCGTAATGTCAGACAAGCACAAATTTTTGCTTCTCTAAAGACCTTATCATATACGCTTTAAGCTACTACATTTCCTTACGCGAGGGGAAAAGAGGGGGGTCACTTCTGCAAATGCAGCTAGCATTTCCTCATTCAGAACAGTTATAGAACTAACAGTGCCAGCATTCCCACACATATGCAATTATTTTTTTTTTAAGTTTTTTGGAGTTTTCCATTTATACATTGTGTATAAAACATAGAAACCTCTGGAAAGAGTAATAATAGTAAATAGAAAACACAATTTTATTAGGCAAAACATTAATTGCCGCTGTCGGCAGGATATTTTGAGATAATTTATTATAGAATTATAGAATAAAATTATATTTTGCAAATGTTCCCCTATGTGAAGGGGAGCCTTCCTGCAAAATTTTGAAAATTGGCTATTTGCCAAGAAAGCGTTCAAATGTCATATCTTTGTTTCTTATAGTTATAGAATTTATGAAAGAGTTACCGCAATTAGTGTGACCATTGGACCCTGTTAGCACAGAGCCAAAAGTTTCAAATCAGATTAACTTTTATCTGATTATAGTTCTTGAATGATATTTTTACGGTTATCCTCTATTGAAAGAGGGGAACCTCTGGCCAGATTTTTGTTAGAGTAGCATGAAGCCAAAAAGTTTTTTTGGAAAATTGTCACTAAGCCACAAAGTTTTAGTTCTTTATCTGCAAGTGGTATCTGATATGCCATCTCTACTGACAGCCATACCATCCGATGCTACCCACTTTACAGTGATTGGTTTAAGTAATGTGTTTTTTTTTAAGCGTCCTATTGGACGAGGAGACACAGCCATCTTTGTTTCTTGTTTTTCAGTCCAGGTAACTGACCTGGTGTAGAAATGCCTTAGGGGCTAAATAGACAATTTGGTTGTCTGTTCTATAGTTCTCCAGACCACGCAAGAGGGGATGGACACCTGCTCATGGGTCAGTCCCGCTACAATATGTATATGACATATGTAGTCACTCTGTGGAGGCCAGTCAGAGCGAGTGAGTTTATTGAAGAAATGTACATGTATGTGGAAACAAAGTGTCACAGGAATTATGACAGTGGTGTCAGGAAAATGTTTTTTTACCTTGGTTTTGTTCTCACAGAGGGTGATAGTAGAGTCAGTCATATAAGAAGTGGGTCTTGCCAGCCCACAGTGGGTCTTGCCCGCCCACAGGATCATTGATTGTTATGGATCCGGACTGCTCCTGTCTATAATAACATTTTGAGACAAACCACAGGTCCAGAAATGTCACAAGAAATGTTTAATACGTTTATGTATCTGAAAAATGCTATGGTTGTAGCGCCTGCACTGGGCCTCCCAAATCATGGAAAAATGTTTTGTGTTTATGCAAGGGACAATTGTAAGACCATGACAGGTGTACTTGCCCAGGAGTGGTGGTAGACTTTGCCCTATAGTTTTTGTCCAAAGATGGTCGCAATCCAGGCCTAAAGGCATGCCTGAAGTGACTCTGAACATAGCACATAGCATCTTGTGGGATGGTAATAGGAATGGCCACATCATTTGCCCTAGGTAGGCCCCAGTTTTAAATGGGCTACTGGTATTAAAGGGTGTGTTACTCCACAACATGATATATAGGCAGCCATAGAGGGAGCAGAGGATGTTTTTGTAGATAATTTCCTGCTCCAGGCCAAAAGATCACACATTATCAAAGCTACAAACGCATGCTACAGAACAGGTTTTAAAGGACTTAGGTGATGTTTTCGAAAAAGTTGAAATAGACTTTTTCTATAAGAGGGGAGCTCTTGTGTGTATCCCCGCAGCTAGCGCTCCACTGTTTATTGCCTAGTATTATGGAATAGGACACAGGGGGTGGGAAAGAACATATGAAGTATTGCTGACAGTTTAATGCAAGCATATGTTGCTAGGTGCATCACCTGTATTAGGAGCAAACAATCCAAACATATAAGGCCAAACACGAGCATCTCCAATACCCATCAAACCCATTCACACTTCTACAAATAGATTTCACATATAGGCCCAAAGCACGGAAGAAATAAGAGTTCTTTTTAGTCAATAGTGGACGTGTTCAGCAGATGAGTGGAAGCATTTAGGACCACAAAAAGGGAGATGCCCACACGGTGGCGTGCATTCTCAATCAGGAGATTATTCCTGGATGGGGGTGCCTGCTTTGAATTAGTTCTCATATTGCTCATGCTTTCATATCAAAAATATGCCAGGAACTAGTTAAAATATTGAAGATAGATTATTATCAGGTATAATGGAAAGAATGAATAGCACAAATAAAGACAAATTAAGAAAAGAGTAATTGAAACTTTGAATCAAGTGGTACGGAACAAAAAGTTGCTCGCACCTCTCTTTTCTCTTTACAGGAAAATACCCATCCTTTCAGAGGAGGAGACGTAGTGGTGATGAAGCTGCTGCCCAAAAGAAAGAAACAAAAAGATTTCGCCTACGGCCCAGAGACTACCGTGGTAGCAGTTACCAGTCCAGGACCGCTGTTTTGACCGAACACAGCCCTACTTGGATCCATGCCACTAGAGTGAAGTTGGTGCGGAGAGGACCTGAGCCGGAGGATCCAGAAGCAAGAAAGGAGGTACTAACGGGGGCAGACCGCCCTGACCTTGAACAGGAGAGTCAAGAAAAGGGGGTACTAACGGGGGCAGACCGCCCTGACCCTGTAGAAAATGACTTTTCCAGTTTCACCGGACTCAGACAAACTGTGGTTGCTGATACCTGACTTCATTTTCAGTGTTTTCCCTTGCATGGACTGTTACTAACTGTATCTACCACCTTAAAGGCCGAGGTATCATGAGAAGTTTTGGAGATTTTTTTGGATCTGTATTATCATGGATCAGACAAGCTGGAATGTTACTTTTGTTTATTGCTTCTTCTTCTTTTTATATATTTGCTTGTAAAAATGGGCCAATGTATTTATAAGAAGGCAACACAAGATGATGCATTTTGGAAACAAGACTTATAATTGTCATTTTTATGACAAATGAGAGGATTGATATAAGTGATATTAATTTAGCCATGCTTAAATTCATTTATCCAGAGGCCCCCTTTATGAACTGTAACTATTTTAAAGAATTTAGGTTTTCTATAGGATGCTGATTCTCAAAGCTATGGGCTTCCTTCAATTCTTTTCCATTGTAAGTTTCCTTCGATTGTGTTTTACTGAGAGAAGCCTGTCCTGATTTCTAAGGGTATTATTTCAGACTCAGTCTTTCCTGGGCTGCTTCCTGAATGTAAACATTCTTTGTCTCTTGGTATATATGAACACCTTTCCTGCTTTCTATGCATGATGAAGTAATTGTATAACGTATTTTTAGTGGTCTGGGAAGACTAATTGTTACATCCCCTTTTGTACTGTATATAAGCGGTCATCAGGATACATATATTCGAATACACCATTGAAACACTAACCTGTCTAGATGTTGTATTTCCGAGCGCTCGTATATTCTTTGCAGATTGAAGGGAGACTGGCCGGCAGAATTATACCTACCAAGGGGTATTACCTTTCAACCATCTTCCCCAATATATCTCTATTGTGGGACCTCCCAGCCCAGCACAGCTGCACATATAAACACAGACACGTGGGAACTCCGTAGGTCGGTGGCGGACAATCATCCAATAAAAACAAGCCGCCATAGGCGGACTCAGCCAATCAAGGAAAAGAAGCCTCTGCTTGCAGCCAATGAGTGAGCAGCTTTTGATTTAAGAGCTGCCGGGTTAGCGGTTGGAACAGTAGCCTTGTGTGTGAGCGGTGAGTTGGTGTGGTGTGCTGAGCCTTGCTGGGTAAGTGAGAGAATGGGATGTGGCGTTCTGAGCGGTGTGTGAGGGCCCCGAGCTGTGCTGGTGGCGGTGTGCGCAGTGCAGCGCCACCTTGTGTTGGTTGTAGTTTCACCCTCTTACTTCCACTTCTTCCATTGAAGTTGGTGCGTTCCCCCCCCCCCCCCCGGGTTATTTACCTCTTATTATAAGCATGAAAGGTCAGAGGTTAGTTGTGCTGCATAGTTCTGATATGATTAGAGTGATTGTAGTCAGCGAAATGTGGCTGAACTGTGCACTTTTACTGCTCAGTGTCCCTGCACCCATAGTAATTATTACAGCTGTGTGTACAGCAGGGGCTGTGTTATGTGCTAAAGGGGGGCCTCAGGTGCAGCCTCTGACATTACCAAAGGGCTGCAGAGAATGTTTGTATTGTGTAGTGCTTGAGGGAACTGTCAGACTGACCTAACAAGGATATGAGGGTCAGATTGTGGAAATGCTACCTCTTTGCTGGGAATATGCTGCTAAAGACTATAGTAAACTGGGAATATGTAGAAATCAATTTCCCCATTACATAATGCTGAGGTCTGAAGGTCGCACATCATATACTGAAGGGCTGCAGGTTGGTTACCAGAGGTTTATAGGGAGAAAGAAAACCTAGGAGCAGAAAGTTGTACACACAAGGCATAGGCATGTCAACGCATCCCATTGGCTAGAAGGTGTTTGAGACTTTCCTGCTTGCTTTTAGATGCCCCTTGTGAATGAGGCCAAAATGTTGACAATCTACAAACAAGATGTGTCTAGAACACTGCAGGCTTTTCTCTTGTCTACTTTATGGTGCCCCCCCCCCCCGTCTCATGGTGGCCATTTTTACTATGGGCAGACAAATCCATCTCCCTTTATTTCCTGAAACATGTTGGTGTACACCTGGGGGGAGGGACGCACTGGTGATGTAGCCTTCCCTGGATGAGTCTTTGAAGTCCTAGTTAGTTTTGCACAGTCCAACATAAAGTAGAAAGGCAAAACTTATTTTCTTCTTGGGTAGAGCAAGGGTGGGTTATAACCCCAGATTTTTTACCACTATCTTTGTCCCATTGTGTAGATTTCCCTTTAAGTCCAATAGGAAGTTAACGGAAATCCCTGCAAAATTAACTCAGTTCTTTGGTGACCCCACCCCCCCCCCCCCCTGGTCACCAGAACTAGTGTCTCCATTGGAAGATTTCCCGTCTATTTCTTTTCTGGGGATAACCCAAAATTTGATTTCTTTTATTTTCAATGATAAAGGTAAACAGGACAAATGTAGGGTGAATCATAACAGGTGCACACAGCAATAAACACTGACGGAGGTTCAAATCCTTCTCCACACTATCCAAAACTAAAGTTTTTGCATTTAGTTATACATTAAGTGGGTGCAGGAGCATACCAGATTGGCAGGAAAACTGACCTTGTATAGTTCTTAGCTGATGGTATTAGGCGGACTGCTTGTGGCAGCCTGGACTGTTACTGCTGTGAAAAGGATGTTTTGGTGTCCAGTTGACTTCAAATGTAATGAATGCTAAAGTCTCTTGTAATTACTACTCTACAGTTTTGACTAAAGTGAAGCATGGCAACTGTGATTTTCATTGACCAAGAGAATGGAGATGTTGCTTCTACTACCCTGTCCAAGGATCGCCTTGCATCAACAAGCTCTGGTGAGTGTTAGGCTGGAAACTGAGCACAAGTCAATGCTGGCATTTCTGCAAGAGTTGCAGTTTCTAGGCAAATTATTCCTGCATTTCAATGTTTCTTAACCTAGGTCTAAAGGCAAAACATTTGTCCTGCATAGAGTAGTAGAGGATCAGAATCCTTGTAAGGTTTTATTTTGCGGCTTCCCATAGCAAAAGCAGGAAGTGTAGAGAATTCTCTCCACAAGTGAGAATCGCTTGTCGTCAGAACTAGTGACCCCATTGCAATTTATTTCCACTATTCCTGTTCTGGAGGCAACCCAGAAGTGGGCATTTCCTTTTACTTTTCAGTAAGGATGGTCTATCTCCTAACAGGGGCACAGGCAGGAATAAAAGCCTGACTGGTGTTCTAATTGCTCTCCAATCTATCGAACTAGTTCTGCCTTTAGTTTCACTTGAGCACTTATGACATTTGTTTAGTTGTAGTTTTTCCTGCCCCACTCTGGCATGGTATAATGGAGTGCCGCATCAGGCTTACCTGACCCCACTGCATTAGTGAAAGGAAGCATGGATTGGTGAGTACGGGGGTGGTAGGCTAGCAAGATGCACTGTCACTGTGCCCTAAAAGGGCAACTTGACACTGGTAAAGCACAATTCCAGCCACAGGCTTTTTGTCTGGCGTAAATGAAGCAGGGAAATTGGACAGTGTTGCACCATCCTTGAGCTGGCATCTAATCTAGCCTTCTTGCATGAGATCCTGGTACTTGGATGTGGGGAAATGCACAGAAGCACCAGAGTAGGGATGCACCGAAATGAAATTCTTGGCCGAAGCCAAATAATAATGAAATGCTTGGCTGAAGGCCGAATACCGAACGCTGTGTTTCGCATTTATTTTGCCAATTTTTAGGGGGCACGCTGATGGGCACATTTTATGTTAGGGGGCACTCTGATGGACAAAACATTTAAATCAGCGTTGCTCTTAACATAAAATATGCCCATCAGAGTGCCCTTTAACATAAAATATGCTCATCAGCATGTCCCTTAGCATAAAATAAGGGGCACGCTGATGGCCACATTTTATGTCAAGGGAGCACTCTGTTGGGCACTTTTTTTTTTTTTTTTTTTTTTTTTAAGGGGCACTTTATAGGGCACTCTAATGAGCATGGCAAAATATGCCAGTCTGCACACTAATGCTTGTGCAGCTACCGTATTCTCCCCCAAATGTGCTCCACATACCTGAACTGCAGCCAGGTCAGAGCCAAAAGCCGCGAACAGGGGGGCGGGGCGTGCACAGTGTCACGTCCTAGCTCGCTGGACCAAGTGTGAAGGAGCCGCAGTCAGGAGCAGGGGGCGGGATGCGCGTGTGACGTCACACCCCCTACTCGCGGCCGGACAGGACACCGGCGGCGTGTGAGCAGGGAGCCGCAGTGAGGAAGGGGAGTGAAGGACTTCTATGTAGCGGGCTCTTTCCGGGCGGAAGCATCGCGCGGGCTGCCAATGGACCGCGGGCTGCCATTTAGTGACCGCCGCTGTAGTGCCTCCAGCTATGTTTACAGTGATGCTCGGGGATGGCGGGTCGCTGGTCGGGACATTGTTCGGCACAAATTTATAAGGCCTTTTTACTTATTCGGCCGAACACCGAAAGTGCTTTTTTTGCTATTTTCGGCCGAATAATGTTCGGTTGCCGAACATTCGGTGCATCCCTAGTTGTGAGGTTTTTTCTGAATACGCCAAGGGCCTATGCCTGGAACACAAGATTGGTCATCCATTGACCTAACATGTAGACCAACTACAGGCTACTGTAGAAACCACAGTAACGGAGTGAATAAAAGACCACAGTCACCCTGCACAGGAAAGCGGCAGCAGTAACTGGTCTGTATCACAAGCTATTCTTCACAATATAAAGTGTGGACATGCAAAGGTATTGTGTACAATGCACAATACAAGCCCTGATATTTTATTCTGGGAAGATATTCAAAACCAGTTCCCAACTGATGAGATCTGCAGCACTATACAGACAGGGTTAATTATGGTAACATTACCCTTAAGTTCCTCCCAAATACTACATAGTAGGGAAAAGCTAGGTAGGATATTTAGCATGTAAAAATGTGGTAAGTTGTAACTTGTTTTCTTCTTTGTGGGAAAGTTGTACTGGTTTGGCTGCAAAAGTGGAAATACACTAGCATTGACAGTGGTCACCAGTAAACAAACTAATAGTGGAAATGCATATGGTCCATAAGGTATGCAGGTGCAGCTAACTCTGCTGTTTGGACTGTTGCCACCCCTTTTAAATAGTCTGTAGCAGAGTACAAATGTAATGCTAAATGTATATATTCTATCGGAGTACAGTGAACTCATTGCCATGTTTAAGGAAATAATATGCGTTTAGAGACATGGTGCTTTATCCTGCTAGAAGTAGCAAACAGAAGATGGGTACACTGTAGTTCTAAAGGGATAGACATGGTCAGCAACAATACTCAGGTAGGCCATGGCATTTAAACTATGCTCAATTGATACTTCAGTCCAAAGTGTGCCAAGAAAGTATCCCCTCCACACCACCAGCCTAAACTGACAAGGCAGGGTGGATCCATGCTTTCTTGTTTACACTAAATTGTTACGCTGAAATTGAGACTCCTTAGACCTGGCAACTTTTTTCCAGTCTTCTATTGTCCCATTTTGGTGAGCCTGTGACTTCCTCTAGCCTGTTTCCTGTTCTTAGCTGATGGGAGTGGCACCTGGTGTGGGGTTCAATGTGTTGTGTTCAGAGATGGTATTCTGCATACTGTTGCCTTTCTATCATCTCAAATCAGTCTACCCATTCTCTTCTGACATCAACAAGGCATTTTTGTCTGCACAACTGCTGCTCACTGGATATTTATTTTTTTAGACCGTTCTCTGTAAACCCTAGAGATGGGTTGTGCATGAAAATCCCAGTAGATAAGCAGTTTTTGAAATACTCAGACCAGCCCATCTGGCACCAACAACCTTGCCACGTTCAAAGTCCCTTAATCCCCTTTCTTCCCTATTCTGAGTCTCTGCTTGAACTTCAAGTCATCTAGATGCCTAAATGCATTAGGTTGCTGCCATGTGAATGGCTGGTTAGCAATTGAACAGATGTACCTAATAATAAAGTGTGTTCATTTTTTTTTTTTTTTTTTATTTAAAGGAAAACCCTATTTGAAAAATCACCCAGGAAAAGTACTTGGCAGCTCTAAAACTGTGGTAAAGCCAAGAAAAGCTCTGGGAAATGTCAACAAGCAGGTTGTCAACATGGCAGTTCCACAGAAGAAAGGAGCACTTGGAGTGACTTCTGCACCAGTTACTAAGCAGGTACTACACTTCTGACTAGTCCAACAAAAGTCAACTTGCTAGACCGAACTGTCAGGCTGCCTGTTTTTGTGTTTTCTCCATGGACACCTTTGCTCCAGGGGGTGGAAAAAGCTGCATAAGAATGCTCCCAAAGCTGCAATTTGCTAAACATTTAGTCGCTTCAAGTGCTTGGGCAGGCACTTGTCCCATTGGCCAGAATATTCCCTTATTCTGACCATTGGAATCTATGCTCAAGTGCTAAATGGTTACCATTTAGGAGCCTGCAAAAACACTCTCCTCTTGCATGCACAAATGATGGATTTATTTTTTTCTGGCCTGCATATTTCATGCATGTCATCTTTAGTTAATTACTATCCATGTTAAACTGTTTAATTTCCAGGCTTCTGAAGCATGCATCAAACCCAGAAAACAGAGCTACCCTGAGATTGAAAAGTGTGTACCTTATGATCCTGCAGGTAAGATTGTGTTGGTTGGGTTTTTGTCCTTGTAGAGCAAGGTATTCTTCAGGTTCCCCCTTGAATTTCCAACAGCTTGTTCTGTTTAATTTTGAGTGGGGTTCGACTTAAAACTTTGGGACTGACTTGTACTGGTATGACATGATTCATTCTTGCCTATAAGGAAGCATTACACCAGTGAATTCAGTAATGCAAGTAAGTGCTGTCTTGGCCAATAATGAGAAACACTCGCTTTTTAATCAGCAGTTAGACAAAAGCTGTCACATGTGCTTTTTTTTTTTTTTCCCTAGATTTTGAAACCTTTGATGTCCCAGAAGAGCACAAATTGAGCCATCTCTACCTTGCTGGAGTCCCCCTGTTTGTGCATGAAAAATATGCTGCAAAGTTTGATGCTATGACCCAGGAACCAGCTCCAATGGATATTCCAGTCGTTAGCTGGGAGTCAGGTTGGTTAATAAAATGTGACATGAGTAACTTGCAGAAGGGAACAAGAAATCTAACACTTCTAGTTTTCACAATCTGCTGTAAAAACTTGACAAACATCCAAATGCCCTGCGGCTGCTGCGGGTCACCATCTTGGATGTGGTGGCTTTCCCAGAAGACTGCATTGACATTAATTCCCCCTGTGCTTCTCCAGTTATACTACATTAAGTTGTCTAGGAAGATGGGTAACTGGAGAAAGAGCTGTGCTAGGACATTTCCCTGCAGGTTCACATACATATGTGAGCAATGATGCTGCATTGCCCAGTGATCTGGTAGGGTGCTATACAGGTCCAAGACTGCTGAATGCCATGGTAGGCTGCTGGTGTGCATGATGGCCCCCTACTAACTATGACACTGGAGTATGTGTGCTGTTGTGCTTTCTGGCCCAGTGTCTTTGAGCCCATCGTGCTGCTGAACCTGCCCCCTTCATGTACATTCTATGGTTCTGGTTTCTGCAACTAATCCGTTGCGTTCCTGCATTGGACAATGCAGTTGCAGGGTCGTCCTGTGAGTTCAGTTAACTCTACAGCTGTGACTTGAATTAATCAAGGGACAATGGTGTCTGGCAGCTCAGGATCTTATGGTTTCCTGGGTGGTGCTTCACTGCCCCCCTCCCCCCTCCAGGAGTAGAACTAGGCAGAACAAACACCTGGCTACACCCATGGGCCATCCTCAGGTGGTATATCCTCACCCCCCCCCCTCCCCTCTGCTTTAGGTAAATCAGTTTAGTAGCAAGGAGTATCGGAGCTTCATAGAGGGGTGGGTGCTGTGTCCATTGAACTCAGAAATGGATTTTACGGTAAGTAAAAAAACATTTTTTGTAACTATTGTGGTGATGGGGTCTCTAAGTACAGTACAGACAAAGTTTGGACACTCCTCATTCAAAGAGTTTTCTTTATTTTCATGACTAAGAAAATTGGAGTCACACCAAGAGGTAGTCACCTGAAATGGTTTTCACTTCACAGGTGTCCTGTCAGGTTTAATAAGTGTGATTTCTTGCCTTATAAAAGCGGTTGGGTCCATCAGTTGTGTTGTGCAGAAGTCAGGTGGGTACACAGCTGATAGTCCTACTGAATGGACTGTTAGCTGCTTTTTTCTTGCCATAATACAAATTCCTCGTACAGGAAAACGAGTGGCCATCATTACTTTAAGAAATTAAGGGCAGTCAGTCTGAAAAATTGGGGAAAACTTTGAAAGTGTCCCCAAGTGCAGTCACAAAAACCATCAAGCGCTACAAAGACACTGGCTTGCATGCAGACCGCCCCAGGAAAGGAAGACAGTCACTTCTGCTGCGGAGGATAAGTTCATCCGATTTCACCAGTTAACAGCAGCTCGGATTAGAGACCAGGTCAATGGCACACAGAGTTCTAGCAGCAGACACATCTCTAGAACAACTGTTAAGAGGAGACTGTGTGAATCAGGCCTTCATGATAGAATATCTGCTAGGCAACCACTGCTAAAAGGCAACAAGAGACTTGTTTGGGCTAAAGAACACAAGGAATGGACACTAGACCAGTGGAAATCTGCTTTGGTCTGAGTCCAAATTTGAGATCTTTGGTTCCAACCACCGTGTCTTTGTGCGACGCAGAAAAGGTGGAACGGATGGACTCTACATGCCTGGTTCCCACCGTGAAGCATGGAGGTGTGGAGATGCCTTGCTGGTGACACTGTAGGGGATTTATTCAAAATTGAAGGCATACTGAACCAGCATGGCTACCACAGCATCTTGCAGCGGCATGCTATTCCATCCGGTTTGCGTTTAGTTGGACCATCTATTTCAACAGGACAATGACCCCAAACACACCTCCAGGCTGTGTAAGGGCTATTTGACCAAGGAGTGATGGGGTGCTGCGCCAGATGACCTGGCCTCCAGTCACCGGACCTGAACCCAATCGAGATGGTTTGGGGTGAGCTGGACCGCAGAGTGAAGGCAAAAGGGCCAACAAGTGCTAAGCATCTCTGCGAACTCCAAACTGTTGGAAGACCATTTCAGGTGACTACCTCTTGAAGTGTGACTACAATTTTCATAGTCATGAAAATAAAGAAAACTCTATGAATGAGGTGTCCAAACTTTTGGTCTGTACTGTAGGTGAAACCACTTTATGTACATTTATGTTAAAGCAGTGGTTCTTAACCTTGTTGGAGGTACTGAACCCCACCAGTTTCATATGCACATTCACTGAACCCTTCTTAATTGGAAAAATAAAATATGATTTTTTTCAAATTCAAAACATAGGTATATATTATACATAGGTGCACAAAATGAACAAAACCATTAAAACATGATTTTCACACAAACAAAATAATGAATATTTACTGCAAATCAGTGTGACTTCTGCTGTTGTCTTTCAGAGACCAGTTCAAAAAATGTGCGGCTTTACCTTGGCAAGTGCCACTCATGTCATTTTCACAACAGTCTGTTCCTTTTCTACGTTTTTTGGCATTTGAGGGCATACCTTGGGGTGTCAGGAGGGCACACACTAGGGGGGGAGGTGTTGGGAGGGCATACTATGGAGTATCAGGAAGGCACACTGGGGGGGTTGGGAGGACATACCATGGGGGGAGGTGTTGGGAGGGCATACCATGGGGTGTCAGGAGGGCACACACGGGGGGGGAGGGAGGTGTTGGGAGGGCATACCATGGGGTATCAGGAGGGCACACACCAGGGGGCATTCACAATGCTTTATTGAGCTAAAGGGAAAAGGACATGCATTTCCATTTGTGAGCTAACAGCACCTCTATGCTAAGCTGCAGTAACTCAGCAGACTTGGCATAGAGGTGCTTGTAAACTAATACACCATGTACAGCTAGCTGAGCCTATCTCCAGGAACATTCACTCGGCTCCCTCTGCTCAGTTGCTCCCTCTTCCAGGCGGCACGATCTCCATGGTCAGGTACATCCCCCATCCCGCCCACTCAAGCAGCCTGCAGGAGATAGGCTGGAAACCTGCTGGGGGAGGTACAGGGGGCGGAGCATCAAGTGTCTGTGTAATGGCTGTGAGTTGTCCCGACAGTAGCTCTGATTTCCTGGGGTGCTCTCAGCCTCACAATCAGTAATATTCGGGGGGATGAGCGGGGCATGTCATCATGAATCGTATGAGTCGGGTTTGTCTTGACCTCCACCGAACCCGCGAGACTGACTCACCGAACCCCTGGGGTTCGATCGAACCCAGGTGAAGAACCACTGTGTTAAAGGCTTCAGATGCATGAATTGGAGAGGTTCAGTGCTCTTTATGCTTTACTTGGCAAAGCGCACTGAACCTATACAATTCTCCCTCTGGCAAAGACATAGCCTCACTGACAGAGGCTGGCCCGCAGGTTAAACGTCTCGCAGGGTCGCATACAACCAGGCTTGGGTCTGAGTCACAGCAGTCCCTTGGCCAACAGCTTCCCTACTTCAGTCGTGAGGAATTCTGTTTGGAGTTACCCGCACCATGGAAGGGTAAGTACAGTTCGTTCCCTCCCCTTTTTTGGTTTCTATGGGGTGGATGTGGGTACCCTCTGCAGACGGTCAGACCTGCTTGCAGGTTCCCTCCTCGCGGAGCCTGGCTCCCCCTGTCTAAACCTAGAGTCTGGGTGGGGGTCCCAGGGCTCTATTCCCACTCTGTAAGGGTCCTGGGATAGTGCCCTTCCCTGGTAGTCTGGAGGTGTCCCAGTGTAGGAGACCCCTAGATGCATGCCCTGCGGTTTGCAGAGTCTCCCCTAATGGTGTCCTAGCTTCAGGGGGGCGGCCCCTTGCAGAGGGTGCAGGAAAGTTCCTGGCAGCATGCTTCGGTGTTTGTAGCTTATGGTGGCAATTTTCCCATCGTCTGGTTGGCGGCCATGCTTTTATGTATTTGGAGGTCGCGGGGGCTAGGTTCCTTAGTCTTGGGAGATGCTGGAGAGAACTGAAGCCTCATGGGTATGTCAGCTTTTCCTCTTCTAGGGACATGTGAACAGGGATAGCGTCCATGATGCTGGGTTTGAATTCTTGGCGCTCCTCTGGTCGGAGTGAGTCTTTGGGGGTCTGTTGGCTCTCTGCCTAGGGGATCCTTTAGTGGTGCCTAGATCTTTGTACTGCAAGGTCTTGCTTTCCTTATGGAGCCTCAGGGTTGCATTCCCCCCCCCCCCCCCCCCCATGGAGGTGGCAGGTCCCTCACAACCCCAGCTTCCGATGGTTGCACTGGCAGCAGTCCTTAGTGTCTTGGGAGGAAGTGGCATGTGGGCAAAGGCCCAGGAGGTAGCATCCCCTGCTCAGGCTCTCGTCTGATTTGGATACTGATGCTGCTGTGGACGCAGCCTGTCCAGGGGGACTTAATATCACACCCCCTGATCAATCCGATAGCGAGGATAATTCCTCCATGGTCGCAGCAGCAAAAAGCTGCTGGTGGACACACTTATTACTGCAGTGTGTGAGACTTTAAAGATGGAGGATGCAGCTTATGTAGCCACAGACATGGCTGTGGTGTTTGTACACAAGTCAATTTTTACTTCAAAGGTGTTTCCGTATGTGCCTTATTTTGAAAGATTTTCCTGTAATGAATGGGAACAACCAAAGTCATACTTTGTGGTCCCCAACAATTTGCTGTACACTACCCTTCTTGAGGAGTCCTTTTAAAAAAAAAGTGGGCTAGTCCACCAGTGGTGGACCCTCCTGTTTCCAGGTTGAATAAAGCAACAATGACCTCCTTCTCAGCCCATAGACAAATTCTTTCGTGCTTTTGAGACTGCTAGTAAGGGAAATTGATCTTTTATATTTTCCCTTGGGAGGTTCCAAGCAACCTTGGTCTGGTAAGCCTAGAGCTAGCTTCCCTGGACCAGCACAGACTCCAACGTGAAGGTCTGCCCTCACCGATTATTGGGCTGGGGGGACATCTCCGCTGGTTTCTGGCCCTGTGGACTGAGCAACATGGAGATCCATGAAATGTTGGTTGTTGGGGGTACCCAGAAAGTCAGAAAGGGGACAAAGCTTGTCCTTTAGTTTTTAGGTCTGAGACTCCTTGTGAGGATTTATTTCCTGCAAAGGTTCCCCCCCCCCCCATCCTTATCCAGGGATTTGATTTACTTGGGTCTGATTCTATTTCTGACCAGGGTGGTCCTTCTCTGCACAAACTTCAGGTACCACAAGCTGTAAATTGGCAGCTGCTGTCAGTTCTCCCATTTTGGCGTACAGATTCTGGTAGTATCCACCTTCAAGACAGTTCTGTTTGCACAGTCTTAAATGCAGGTTCAGCTCCACAGGAGGTTACTGATGTTTGTGACAAGGTCCTCGGACACCCTGCAATCATCGAAGGGCTACGGTAAGGCCAGTATCTTCCTCGGGCTAAGGCTTCTTTCTCAGTTCCTGCAAGGATTTTCCAATCATCCCGGTGGCTGTAAATGTCCCTTGGGGGCTTCCTCTCAGAAGACCAGTTGTCCCAAGGGCTTATCTAAAAACCTTCTTTACAGTCGCTGGTTTTTAATGGCTTAGCTATTGGAAGACAGGTACTGAGGAATAGAGGTCTGTCTGGATCAGTGATCCCTACTATGGTGAGGGCAAGGTCTTCCAGCAAGATATACCATCGTACGTGGAAAGCATACATTGTTCTTGGTGTGAGTCGGATTGGTGGCTATCCAGAAACAAAAACGTACGCAAGTCCAACCAATCAAGTCCTGCACAATCACCCCAATAGGATGGCAAACAACTTTGTAGAAAAAGGGGGCTATACTGGTGCTGGACAACCCACTCTGAATGACATCACTGACCCAATTGTATAAAAATCCATTTTATTTAATGGCGATACTAAAATACCATATATACAGCAGTAAAGTGAAAGTGCATGCATAAGTGAAAAAAATGAGGATCTCTTAATCACATCATCCCCAGCGCAACCTCACAAAAGTACACAAGAATAATGCCCCCAAGTGATAGCAAAAGGTCAGGCTATCAATGCATTTCGCCTTAAAGCTATAGTATACTCCGCTATTTGACTGTTACCTGTAGGTACAATTAATATCTCCTAAACCTGCACGGTTTTGGAGATATTCAACCTGCATGCAGCCGCTGACGTCTGCGGCGCGTGCCCTCTGAAGGTCTGGCTGACCTTCAGAGCTCCTTGCTGGATCTTCCCGGAAAGTGAATCTCCTGCACGCATGCGCAGGAGTGACGTCATTTGCGGCTTTGGCCACTCACAGCGCCGGAGCTGCCTAACCAGGAAGAGATGCCGGGGGAGCATGTCGGCTCCCTCAGCGTTGTCCAGACTGCACCGGGGCTTCGTTCTGAAGGGTAAGTATTTAGTACCATCTGTACTAGCTCTATGCCTTTGTCCTGCAGGGTTTTTTCATGAGTATACAACCGCTTTAATGGTTTCCTCAGGGAATAATGGGTGAAGAGGATTCACAATATCAATTTAAGATAAAATGTGATCCCACAGAGGAAAACTGGAACTGTTGGAAACGTGATTCCTCAAAACTAGATTGCTGGTCTAGCAATTGTATCCATAATATTCAAAGCCTGTCGCAAGGGCTCAAGAACCCCTATCCCATCAAATGCTAGGACAGATGGGAGATGGCCCCTGGTTCATACCTTTTTTTGAAGGTTTGCACAAACATTGAGCTTAATTTGTCTCTGAACCGCCTTCTTTAAGGGGCCTTTTGAGTGCAATCTGGTTTCTTTTTAGAGATGCCTAATAGGCAGGAACAGTTTACGTATGCTTCTGGACGTGTACTCCTGCCTTCCCTCGTGCCAAAGTGACTACAGTTGGGTATCTTTGTGGGGACCTTATCCTCCTTGCATTTGACAGGACAGGGTTTTTTGGCCCTTGTGACAGTCTTTTCGAACATGGATACAATTGCTACATCAGCCCTTAAGTTCGTACCTTCATTCAGGGGGTTTGACATGTGACTCCACCTGCACAGTCTTTTGCCGCTATGGATTTAAATTTAGTTCTTCAGAAACCCTTCATTTGAGAACATTCAGGAGATTCCCTCGTCTCTATTATCCCAGAAGGTGACATTCTTGGATAGCGCCCCCCCCGCACGCAGGGTATTGGAATTGGCAGCGTTATCCTGCCAAAGTTCCTCTTTGGTGTTTTTTGTCCCTGCCCGAAGCACTCTGACTTCCATTTGAAGAAATTGTGTTGCCTGCCTTGTCCCAGGTGTGCTCATCCCAAGGCATTTGCTTTGCATACCTTGGATGTGGTATGCTTTTTGTGGTTATGGGTGGCCCAAGGAAAGGGCTGACTGCTTCTTTGTCGGTCTGATCATCTGGAGATGGTAGCCAGTGACTCGGCCTATTCAGTTAAAGGTCAGGTTCTGCCTTTCCCTGTCACGGCACATTCTACTCAAGTGCTGAGTGCTTCTTGGGCCTTCATCACCAGGCTTCAATATCGCAAGTTTGCAAGGTGACCACTTGGATTGGTGCATAGGTCACAAAATTCTAGAAGGTAGATACTTTGGCATCTGCCGATGCTTCTTTGACTGCAAAAAGTTGCAGGCTGCTGTTTTTAAGAGGGTCTGATCCCTCTTTGGATTTTTTTTACTGGGCTCATGTGACCCATTGAGGCTCCTGTGGCCTGGTTAAGGGCCTTTGTTTAGCCTGGGGTTTTCCCCACCCCCCCCCCCCCTCAATTTCCTTTTTTGGACATCCCACTAGTTAGGATTTATGGAGCACTGTCCATCAATGAATGGGATTTTTGTACTTGCTGTGAAATCCATTTCTGAGTTCATCAACAGACACAGCACCCACCCCTCTATAGAGTTCTGATACTTCTAATACTGCTTGCTACTAAGCAGATTGCCTAGAGCAGAGGGGGGTTGTATACCGGCTGAGGACAGCCCATGGGCATAGCCAGGTGTCTTTGTTTCTTCTAATCATGGAGGCAAAATAACCCACTAGTTATGATTTATGGAGCACTGTCCATTGAACTTGGAGAAATGGATTTTACAAAAATCCAAGTTTTGTAACTACAGTTGTGATAGGATCTCTTTTAAAGTAGGTGAAACAACTGTCTACACTTATATGGTCAATTGTGTAGGTTGTGCCATTTTGTGTACACGGTAGCATTATTTCCCAGTTAGTGAGTCTTCTAGTGACACGAGTACAGTAATTAATGAATAAACCTTGTATAAGCCAGGCATTTGGGAATAAGACTTCAGCTGTGTGGTGTCTTACTAAAACTTGGAGCAGTTTTGTGATATCACTATGCACTTGTTGTACTATGTCTCAATTTACCTGCAAATCATGCACAGCCATGGCACTTCAGATTGCTGTGGATTAAATAACATGTGTATCAGAATGATCTAATAGTATAGACTTAGTGATGACTCTCAAACATGAACATTGGTGTCTTTAACTGAGGGCAGAGTAAAATGTATGATTGGATGGACATGTATGCAGTCATTGGCGTAATGGATGGAGATGCCCTTGATCGCGTTTGCATCAGTTCAGCATCCTAAAATGTAGTTGATAAAAGACCATTTTAGAAGCTTCAAAGGACAAACTCCCTTTGGTATAACTTAAAATGCTGCTTTCCTCCCTCAGTGCTTTAACCGCTTCCATACAGAGCAGTTAGACCCCCTTCCTGCCCAGACCAATTTTCAGCTTTCAGCACTCTCACACTTTGAATGACAATTGCTCAGTCATGCTACACTGTAACCAAACAAAATTTTTATCATTTTTTTCACACAAATAGAGCTTTCTTTTGGTGGTATTTGATCACAACTGGGGTTTTTTTTTTTCCGTGATATAAGCAAAAAAAGAGCAAAAATTTTGCAAAAAAACACTTTTTTTTAGTTTCTATTATAAAATTTTGCAAAAAATTAATTTTTCTTCATACATTTGGGCCAACATTTATACTGCTACATATCTCTGGTAAAATTAACCCAAATTAGTGTATATTATTTAGTCTGTGTGAAAGTTATTGAGTCTAGAAGCTATGGTACCAATTACTGAAAATTGATCACACCAGATGTACTGATGGCCTATCTCCTTTCTTGAGGCCCTGAAATGTCAGGACAGTACAAATACCCCCCAAATGACCCTTTTTTGTAAAGTAGACAGTCCAAGGTATTTAGTAAGAGGCATGGTGAGTTTTTTGAAGTTATAATTTTTTCCCACAATTCTTGGGAAAATGAAGAAAACATCTTTTTTTTTTTTTCCCAAAACGTTGTCAATTTATAAGCTATTTCTAACACATAGCATGTACACAGCAAAAATGACACCCCAAAATTCATTCTGCTACTCCTTCTGAGTATGGTGATACCACATGTGTGAGACTTTTACAAGGCCTGGCCACAAAAAGAGACTCCACGTCCAAGTAGCACCATAAGGCGTTTTAGGAGCATAAATACACATAAAACTTTCTTACTACCTATCACACTTTTCAAGGCCCTAGAGCACCAATACAATGGAAAAGTCCACAAAATGACCCCATTTTGGAAAGCAAACACTCCAACGTATATTCTATGAGGCATTATGGGTCCTTTGAACATGTCATTTTTTTCCACAAGTTTTTGGAAAATGTGGGAAAAAAATAAAACTTTTTTTTTTTTTTACACAAAGTTGTAAATTTATAGAATATTCCTAACACATAGCATGTACATAGCAAAAATGACACCCCAAAATACATTCTGCCACTCCTCCTGAGTATGGCAATACCACATGTGTGAGACTTTTTCACAGCCTAGCCATATAGAGGGGCCTAAACATCCAAGGAGCATCATCATGCATCCTAGCCACTTGCCTAGGCCTATTTTTGACATTTGGTGTTTACAAGCTAAAATCAGTTGTTTTTGCTAGAAAACTACTTAGAACCCCAAAACATTATATATTTTTTTTTAGCAGAGACCCTAGAGAATAAAATGGAGATTATTGCAATATTTTTTATCACACCGTATTTGCGCAGCGGTCTTCCAAACGCAATTTTTTGGGAAAAAAATCACTTTTTTTAATTAAAAAATAAGAAAACACTAAAGTTAGCCCAATTGTTTTCCATAATGTGAAAGATAATGTTACGCCGAGTAAATAGATACCCAACATGTCATGCTTCAAAATTGCGCACGCTCACAGAATGGTGACAAACTTTGGTACTTAAAAATCCCCATAGGCGACATTTTAAAAATTTCTACAGGTTGCTATCTTAGAGTTACAGAGGAGGTCTAGGGCTCAAATTATTGCTCTTGCTCTAACGATCGCGACAATACCTCACATGTGTAGTTTGAACACTGTTTACATATGTGGGCGGGGTTTCCGTATGCGTTCGCTTCTGCGCGCGAGCTCGCGGGGACAGGGCGCTTTAATTTTTTTTTTTTTTTTTTTTTACTATTTTATTTATTTTTTATTTTTACACTGTTTTTTAAAAAAAAAAAAAATTGATCATTTTTATTTCTATTACAAGAAATGTAAACACGACAGGACCTCTTTTTTGTGAGATCTGGGGTCAAAAAGTCCTCAGATCTCACAAGTACACTAAAAGATAGAAAAAATAAAAAAAAAAATTAAATAAAATTAAAAAAAAAAAAGGGACCTTTAAACTGGTTGCTAGGCAATGACATTTGCCGTAGCTCCGGTCCTCCAAGACCATAGAGTCAAGTGAGGGCAAGCTTGCCCTCACTCGACATCCTGTCTGTGAGGATCTGGGACCGGATCGTTTTCCCCGCTGCCGGCGGGTCCGGTAAACGGGGAAAAGGACCAGAATGCAGCGGGAGGGGGGGGGGGGCACCTCTTCCGCCACCCCGGAAGGGTGATCCCCCCGGCGAATCCGCCACTGGGACCACCCTTATCGGAAAGCCAACCGTCCACCGTTTAAAAAAAATACCAGGGTTATGGCAGCTATCTGCTGCCATAACACCGGTATTTAGGTTTAAACGGACGACGTATATAAACCTTTTTGGACTTGGACATGGTGGCTGTATAAAGGGTGACAGGTACTCTGGTACTGATGAGCAAGTGGCACGTACTCGAGTACTCCGATAGGCAGGTGACAGGTACTCGGGTACTCTGATGGGCAGGTGACAGGCAGGTGATAGGTACTGATGAGTAGTACTGATACTGATAGGTGATACTGATACTGTACTGATGATGGGTACGGATGATCAGTACTGATACTAATAGATGATGGGTACTGATGAGTACTGATGAGTAGTGATGGGTAATGATGAGCAGGTGGCAAGTACTCGGGTACTTCAGGTGTCAGGTACTCTGATGAGCAGGTGGAAGGTACTCTGTTGGGTAGGTGACAGGTACTTGGGTACCCTGATGGGTAGGTGACAGGTACTCGGGTACTCCGATGACGGGTACTCAAAGTACCCGAGTACCTGTCGCCAGAGTACCCGAGTACCTGTCGCCAGAGTACCCGAGTACCTGTCGCCAGAGTACCCGATGGGCTGGTGACAGGTACTCGGGTACTTTGATGGGCTAGTGACAGGTGCTCTTTATTGGGGGGGGGGGCAATCAGTGTGTTTAGGGTGCACTGTACTTGGTAACTAGCTGTTACCACAATCTCCTCCTCACACAGGATCAGTGTGTGAGGAGGAGAACACGGTGACAGCTAGTTACTGTGTTCTCTGATGACATTTGTGACCGGCTGTGATTGGACACAGCCGGTCACGTGGTAAAGAGCCAATTTCATTGGCTCTTTACCTAGATCGGGGATCGACTCTGTCCGAGGGACGAGCCTCGTCCCCGATCGCCGCGCTGCGCGCCCCCGGGGGGCGTGCATTAAGGAAGTAACGAGCAGCTCGCGCTGGAGCCGCTCATGTGATCGGCTGTGATTGACACAGCCGATCACGTGGTAAACAGCCAATTTCATTGGCTGTTTACCTTGATTGGGGTTGGGCTCAGTCCGAGGGACGAGCCTCACCCCCGATCGCCGCGCTGCGCGCCCCCGGGGGCGCGCAGTAGCGGGGAGATCCGGGCGCCGTCATATGACGTCCGCCCGGATCGAAAGGATTTGTGCCGACGTCATTTGACATGACGCGGTACGGAAGGGGTTAAGTAACACTTGCCTTAGCTCTGTTCTATCAATTGCCATTCTTTGTTGCCTAGAGCTGCAAGCTTTCTGCTGAAATTGTTCCTGCCAGACTCTTTGCACAAGTGCACTGTGACCCCCCCCTCCCCCCCCATTCATTCCTTTGGGGAGCTGTACTTGTGGCTTCTAGAGGTCCCTCAAGAATGGTAGGATGGTGCGCATGTAAAACCACTTGGAGAGTCTGGGCAGTGTAGATGACTTATGGGGCTGGGGCACAAAGTGTTGGGTAACATTTTTTTTTTTTTCATTTTTAAATCTCATACTGATTAATACTTTGTATTTAGATGTCTAAAACATGAATTGTAGAAGTAACTTTATTTTTTTTTTTCTTCAGATATTTCAAGCACACTACCATCTTTCCTGACAACCTTTGATGATCTCGCACTTGATTTGCCCCAGATGCTAACCTGTTAGCATGTTACTTTGTATGGCTTTTACTATGTATATAATTTTAAATAAACGTTGACTTCATAATCTGTAATGGTCTCTGCTAAAGTTGTGTGGTTTTTGTTTTTTTTTTTAGTTTTTTTTTTAACTTTCCCCAATGAATTCACTTTCTAAACTTTTTGATAACAGCCAGTATCAAGATTTTTTAATACAGATTGGTCTCCTGTCTAAGCTTGCTCCCACAAAGTATCTGGCTTTTGGGATTTGATGGTGGTCTTCATTAATTGTCACCCATCCCCCCCCCCCCCCCCCCCACAGAGTTGAAATAATAGAAGGGAAAAACTTTTTTTTTTTCTCTGGGTAAAGTAAGGATTTAATTTCAAACCTGCACCAGAGCGGGGACTAAATCACTGTGAAAATTGTCATCTGATCACTTATTCCCCCACCCCTCTCCAAGGCAGTACTGTTGCCGCCTCAGTGCTTTCAATGCTCCTCCACTGAGGGTTTTTGGTTCAACAAATCACTGTCTGCACAATTGTCATGACTAGATGGCACAAGTCAGACACAGGATTTCCATGACTGGAGCAGTTGTGCATGGCACCCAATTGGCTGCTCTTTCCAAGCCAAGATTACTATGCACATCTGCTCCATATTCTGGGAGACTTTCTGAGGATTTTGGTACCAGTTCAAAGTATGCTCTGTGTACCCCTATAGCAGGGGTGGGTGGGAAACCTTTTTTCTGCCAAGGGCCAGTTGGGTATCTTTGAAATCATTCAGGGGGGCCATACAAAATTATCAACTTAATGTGCCTGTTATATTTTGGTCAAACATTTTAACTCACCCCTAATGTGATGGCTGCAACTGCTTCTCTTTGGTGTGTGTAATGTTAGCTGGTATGATGTTGCTACTGGCAACTGGTTTTCCAGGTTTGCCCCCCTAATGCACAGTGAGTGCCCACCCATCGATGCATGCATAACAACTGAGTGCGCTGGGTAAGCAGAGGGACCTGCTCTGTGTGTAATCAGGAGGGCCCCCCCCCCCCCCAAGATCAGATGGTTTCAGGGTTAACCTACCCCTGTCCTATAGGCATAAGAGCACAAAATGGTTTGTAATTCTGCATTTAGGGCCGGTTCAGATTTTGCAATTAATGGCCTAGCCATTATGACTTTGCTGCAACAAACTTGGATCTAATGACACCTTGCGGTGTATGGTATAGTTTTCTCAAAGTCGTCTTCCAGGACAGCCCATGAGAGACGTTAGGCTCCTCCCCCAGGGACAGGAAACACATTCCAAAATTAAAATAAAAGGCGGTCCCTTAGTCCTCACCTTCAGTATTTTTGTTTCCTCCGGACAGGGGGTAACATGTTCCTGGAACTGAAGCTCCCGGTCTCCTGGACTGTCCATGGAAAGACTTGGAAAGATGCATCTCCTCGGCCCATAGCGGTACCCCTTAGTGCCGCAATAGGGGCTGACCGCTGTCTCCTGTTCTCCTAGCCTCTCGGCAGGACTACGGATGCTGTCTGGTGGAGCGTTGGGGAGTTCACTCCGTTGGTCGGCCGGTTCCTTGGAGCAGCAGTGCTGTGTACCCGTGAACCGCTAACTTCGGAAGAAATTTTGAAGTTGGCGCCAAAGACGGAGGGGGCGGAACTCAGCGTATCCACTCTGGCCTCACGGGAAGTGACAGTGTCACTTCCGGCGCAGTGACGGCATCCGCGGGCGCCGGAAACCCTCGTTCCAGTTTCCGAAGGCGCAAACAGAGTTCAAATGGGCGACCGATGTTAGGGGAAACAGCAGTTGCTGGGACCACCATACAGAGCGATGGACACCACGGCAGCAACCGCACAGGCGGCGGAAGTCGGCTCTGGCATCGGCACCTCTCAGGTAAGCAAGGGGGAACGACACCCTATTTGCAGGTACCTGTTAGGAACTCCGTTCCCCTTCCCCCCTCTCTTTTCTATCGTTAGGGGCAGGGGTTAAGCAGCACCGCTCCCTCTTTTCTATCCACAAGAGGTGGGAGGAGGACAAGTATCTCTAATTAAATTCCCTTGTCTTTTATCTTCCAGGCCAAGGCTCAGGACAATAACCCACCTCAGCCCCCCAAAAAGAAATGTGCTGTATGCGGAGAAAAATTGAGTTCCTCTTGGAACAAAGCAGTGTGCCGGGCATGCATAGCTAAACTGGTCAGAGACGATTCTGCAGTCTCTACCCAGAAAATGCTGTCCTCAGTGAGAGATGAGCTAAAAAGTACATTTAGTTCATTCAGGACTCTCATTGAAAAGATGCAGGCACCAGCCCAGCCTTCCACCCCAGCTCAGGCTCCACCATCCCTAATTGACCCATTGGTTTTGGAGGAGGAAGTTTCTTCTTCCCACTCTTCTGCAGAGGGATCAGGATCAGGAGAGGAACCAAAAAGCAATGTTTCCCATGATAGCTCCAACTTTAAACTGAGCCTGGAGGATGTAGATGATCTACTCAAAGCGGTTTATACCACTCTAGAGATTGAGGAGGAAGAAGTGCATCTCTCTAAGCATGACTTAATGTACGCTAGTCATAAAAAGCATGCTAGAGTGTTCCCTGTGCATAGCTCACTATTGGATGTGATTAAACAGGAATGGAATTCTCCTGATAAAAAGCCTTTTTTTTCCAAGAAACTTAAAAAGAAGGTATCCATTTGACGAAAGTGTGGAACAGCCCTGGAACAAAATCCCTAAGCTGGATGCCTCTCTTGCCAGAATCTCCAAAGGAACTGACTTGGCATTTGAGGATTCAGGAGCACTAAAAGACCCTATGGATAAGAGAACAGATATCTCTTTACGTAGGGTCTGGGAAGCCTCCATTATGAGCTTAAAGCCAGCCCTGGCATCCACCTGCATAGCCAGACACCTGGAGCTGTGGCTATCTCAAATCCAAACACACTTGACTGCAGGAACATCGAGGGAACAGATTAATAAATCCTTTCCACTCTTATTCCAGGCAATAGGATTCCTGGCGGATTCTTCAGCTGAAGCTGTAAGAATGGCAGCAAGGACCTCAGCTTTAGCTAATACGGCCAGAAGAAGCCTATGGCTCAAGACATGGTCGGGAGATATTACTTCTAAATCTCGCCTTTGTGGTCTTCCCTTCACAGGCGACCACCTTTTTGGCCCAGGCTTAACAGAAGCCCTGGAGCGTACAGCGGATAAAAAGAAGGGATTCCCAGATAAGAAAAAATTCCCCTATGCTCAGAGGAATTTTCGTGGCAGGGGCAAACAGCAGAAGTCTTTTGAAACTCAGCAAAATTTCAAAAAACATTGGACGGGGCATAAAGGAAAGGGGAGGGGTAACATCCTGTTTAACCCTCCTAAACGCCCCAACCAGCCCCAATGACTCCCTTCTCAGAGTGGGAGGAAGATTAGGGGCCTTCCTCCCACTGTGGAAGAAGATTACTTCCAGCCCTTTTATTCTGGACCTAGTAGGCCAAGGACACAGGCTGGAGTTCTGTCTTCAACCTCCAGAAAGGATCCTGATCACAAATCTTCCCAGGGATCCAGTCAAGGCCTCCGCCTTGAGTCTTCAGTTAGGGGACCTATTAGATCAAAAAGTAATTATCCCAGTCCCCAGAGAAGAACAAGGAACAGGGTTTTATTCTCACATCTTTGTGATTCAAAAACCCTCAGGAAGTCATCGACTGATCCTGAACTTACGCAATCTGAACCTTTCAATAGCATACAAACGCTTTCGCATGGAATCAATATACTCCATAGGGAACCTACTGTTCCCAGGGTGTTTCATGGCAACCCTAGATTTGAAAGATGCGTATTTTCACATCCCCATACACACATCCTATCAGAAATTCCTGAGGCTAGCAGTAAAGATAGGACCGGAAGTCAAGCACTTCCAGTTCAGGGCACTGCCCTTCGGGCTGTCCTCAGCCCCACGGATTTTTACCAAAGTCCTAGGGGAAGCACTAGCCCCTCTAAGGCTAAAAGCTATCATGATCACCCCCTACCTGGACGACATCTTGGTAGTGGCAGAATCATACCAGAAACTGGAAGCCGACCTCCTCATAGTTCAGGAATTCTTAACTTCCCTAGGCTGGATAATCAACAGACAAAAGTCTTGCCTGGTACCCTCACAAAGAGTGACCTACCTGGGTTACGAAATCTCCTCACGGGATCAGATGATCTTCCTCCCTCAGTGCAAGATGGAGAAAATGAACCTGATGGTTGCCTCTTTACAGACCAACTTATGGGTCTCTCTGAGGGATGTCACAAGAGTGATAGGCTTGATGACCTCCTGTTTCCCAGCAGTCCCCTGGGCAAGGTTCCAACAACGTCCACTCCAAAAATTCTTTCTACAGAATTGGGATGGGCAGTCAAGTTCCTTGCAACAAAAAGTAAGGATTCCCACCAAGATAAAAAGGACTCTTTGGTGGTGGAGATCCTCTCTTCACCTATCAAGAGGGCTAAACTGGACCATCCAGGTATCACAGAGGATTACCACGGATGCAAGCGCTTCCGGATGGGGAGCATATCTGCAGGACAGATGGGCGCAGGGTACATGGTCCCCAGCACAAAGGAAGTCTTCATCAAACCAAAAAGAACTTATGGCGGTCCAAAAGGCCTTGGAGTTTTTTCAGGTAGAGGTAGAAGGGAGCCATCTACAGATCAGGTCAGACAATATAGCAACGGTAGCGTACCTGAACAAGCAGGGAGGTACTCGAAGTCTGGGCCTACAAACCATTGCACAGAAAATCTTTGTCTGGGCCGAGCGGAACCTAACATCCATTTCGGCCATTCACCTAAAAGGGACGCAGAATTATCTGGCAGACCATCTCAGCCGCCACCAGATGAACCAGGACAATTGGTCCCTCAACCCAGAGGTGTTTCTCAAAATCACAACCTCATGGGGCCTACCGGTAGTGGATCTATTTGCCTCCCAGGCAAACAGGAAAACAGAAAAATTCTTTTCCATAACTCAAGGGGATCAGGCGTTAGGCATAGACGCTTTCGCCCACCCCTGGAAAGTCAGACTCTGTTACGCATTTCCTCCGATCAGATTGATCCCACAGGTTATTCAGAAATTCATCCTAGAAGACACAGAGATGATACTGATAACCCCATACTGGCCCAAAAGGCCATGGTTTGCACGCCTTCAGGCGTTGGCAGCGCAACCTCCAATGACCTTACCTTGGAGACCAGATCTCTTAACACAAGGTCCGGTGGTCCATCCATTTCTCAGGACCCTAAACCTGACGGCCTGGTATCTGAGGAACAAATACTAGGCTCTCAGGGGTTCTCAGACAGAGTCATCAAAACATTGACCAGCTGTCGAAAGCCGGTCACTAGAAAAATGTATGCTAAAATCTGGAAGAAATTTCATTTTTGGATGTTGGAGAATCAGAGACATTCCCCAGATATACCAACTATCTTGGATTTTTTTCAGGAAGGCATAGACAAAGGTCTCTCCTTAGGGACTTTAAAGGTACAGGCTGCCGCCCTTAGTGTCTTTCTTCAGTTTTCCCTTAGAGAAGACCCAAATGTGAATGCCTTTTTCAGAGCAATTGCCCGGACAAAGCCAACCGTGCTTAAAACGTGTCCAGCTTGGAATCTATCCCTGGTACTCCAGGCCTTGGTTACCAGTCCGTTTGAACCCTTGGTAGACCTATCAGTAAAAATGCTCACCCTAAAAACCTTATTTTTAGTAGCTATAACTTCAGCTAGAAGAGTTAGCGAATTACAGGCTCTCTCAATCAGAGAACCTTTTCTTATGATTTTTGATGACAGGATTGTGCTAAAAACAGATCCAGGATTTTTGCCAAAAAGGGTCTCTTCTTTTCATAGGACTCAGGACATAGTCCTTCCTTCCTTTTGCAATTTCCCAAACAACAATAAAGAGAAAGAATTTAGCTGTTTGGATGTCAGAAGATCCCTCTTGAGATACCTGGAGGTGACTAAAACCTTCAGGAAGACTGATACTTTGTTTTTACAATTTTCCGGCTCCCATAAAGGGGAAAAAGCTTCTAAGGCAACCTTAGCTAGATGGATCAAACAGGCTATCACAGAAGCCTATATAGTGAAAAAGGTGGCTCCACCTTTCATTACTGCACACTCTACTAGAGCATTGTCCACGTCTTGGGCTGAAAGGGCCGGTGCCTCACCAGACCAAATCTGTAAGGCAGCTACCTGGTCTAACTTTTCGACCTTTGTTAGACATTATCGCCTGGACCTCCTCTCTTCTCAGGAACAGGCGTTTGGTCGAAAGGTGCTCCAGGCAGTTGTCCCTCCCTAGACTGGTAAGTGCTTGCTCATCGTCTCATGGGCTGTCCTGGAAGACGACTTTGAGAAAAGCTGGGTTATACTTACTGATAACTCCTTTTCTAATAGTCTTCCAGGACAGCCGGATTCCCACCCGAACTATCTGGTATTATGTATAATGTATGATATGTGTCTATATATCTATGTATATGTTTTACAGGGTGTCCTGTGGTTCTCATGAAATACTGAAGGTGAGGACTAAGGGACCGCCTTTTATTTTAATTTTGGAATGTGTTTCCTGTCCCTGGGGGAGGAGCCTAACGTCTCTCATGGGCTGTCCTGGAAGACTATTAGAAAAGGAGTTATCAGTAAGTATAACCCAGCTTTTTGCATTGGTGACTGCTGTTGGCTGTTGAAACTGCCCAACATTTAATAGCACACATTAAACATTCCTGAAGGCACGAATAGCTTTTTGTCCCTAAAGTGCAATATTTTCTCATTATGATGCACATGCATAACGGCATGTACCTCTTGCGTATGCATGGTGTAACAGTACACATTTGCTGGATTAAAAAGGACTGAAACCACTAATTATAAAATGGCAGTGAACTGGTTTCATTACGAATTGGTCAACTGATTGTTGACCTGCAGTACAGATCAGTATACAGTGCAGCACATACAACTGTATTCACTGTCCATGCCAGTGAGTGCTTGAGTGTAAGGAGCAATACCTCATGGGACATGTGCATGAAATTGGGACAACCATGGACTTGTTATGCACCAGTATACAAAAATGTCTTTAAAAAAAATGTAAGACCTTATTTCATAAATTCCACAATAAATCGAAGATGTTCTACCAACTAGAAACCACACCCCATCCTAGGTTGTATGATATAAGCAGCAACAATATGGCTGCTAACATCCAGACAGGCTTGGTTGTAGGCTGATGTAGCTTGGTTAGGCTCGATAGAGGGTAGAGTAATTTTGGTACTTTAGTAACCTTCATTTTTGATATGAAACTAACGCAAAAAGTAAGCTGTTCTCTTTATTTTTAGGGATGCTTATGACTGGCTTTATGCCAATCCAGTGGTACTATCCCAATGTGGTGCCTATATTAAAGATCAGTGTTTAATAAACTCTGCAGTATCACGTTAACAGGTCTATAGTTACTTTGTAAACTACCACACAGATGGGTTCGTGCTGGAAAAATAACTTTAAGTAGATGTAAACCTGATTCATGAAATATGAAGTGTTGTCTCTCTCCAAGCCCTAAGTTCCCTGTCTTTCTGCTCTTTCATTGCTCTGTTATCGACATAACTTCTGACAAGTTCTCCGCCACCCAAGATAAAACCAGGCTAAATTGTGTAGTAGGAGGCTGCTTTAACCACTTGTCCAACCACCTGACTATTTACTGCGGCACTCAGCCACTTACAGGCAAAGCAACGTAGCCCTACGTCGCTCACCCACGAGCTTGTAGGGGGTGAGCGCGCGGCACGCTCCCGCCCCTGCTCGTTCCCTGGGGAGCCAGTTCGTGTGACCGGCAGTTTGTGATCTCCCGCAAGAGAGACAGACGGCTGATGTAAACACAGCTGTCTGTCATTCTCACTAAAGTAGTCAGAGGCTGTGATCCTGTTATGTAGGATCGTATGTCTGTGATTGCATCACAAGCCATGCCCCTAGGGACATACTTAACCCCTTGATCACCAGTAAAGTTAACCCCTTCCCTGCCAGTGTAATTTTTACAGTAACAGTGCATATTTATAGCACTGATTACTGTAGTAATGTCACTGGTACTCCCCAAAAGTGTCATGTCAGTCGGGTCCGATCTGTTGCCGCAGTCCCGCAAAAAACCCAGATCGCCGCCACCATTTAAAAAAAAAAAAAAAAAATCAATAAAAATCTTTCCCATAGTTAGTAAATAACTTGCGCAAACCAATCAACATACGCTTATTGCGTTTTTTTTTCAAAATGGTTGCTTTTTTGTTATAGCGCAAAAAATAAAAATCGCACAGGTGATTATCATCAAGACAAAGCGGTTTGTGGGGAAAAAAGACGTCCATTTAATTTGGCTAGTGTCGCACGACCACTCAATTGTCAAAGTCACGCAGGGCCAAATCGCAAAATAGGGCCTGGTCTTTGAGCAGCCAAATTCTCTGGGGCTTAAGTGGTTAAATAGATTAGCAGAGAGCTTGTCTTGGCACAGTTCTGCAAGTCTCTGCTTATCTGGCAGTGGGGGAAGCCTTTCCTATAATCGGCTGTCTTGCTTGTATGCCAAGAATCCATGCCCAGTGCTGAACAGGAAGAGGAAAATCTCTAACACTGTGCACTGTCTAAAGAATATATAAAGACAGCAAATATACATGTAAACTTGTGTAGGGAGATTAACAAATCTCTATGTATCTGAGGCTGTTCCCTTCACATGGTATATGCAAGGGTTTACATCCACTTTAGACACAGCATTGGTACATGAAAAACAGTTGTCAAAATCCTGTTTGTTTTTTTCTTTTTCTTTTTTTAACCTTCTTAGCTGTATTCCCGAGCGTGGCTCGGGGATAAATTTCAGAGCCAAAATCGGTAACCCTGAGCCACACTCCGGGTACCGCTAGAAGCATCGCTGGATCCTGTAAGCAGGGTTACTTACCTTGTCACCGGGATCCAGCGATGTATCCCGGCGGTTCTTCCTCCCGATCCTCTCTGTGCCCTGGCTTCCGTCTCCTGCGACATGACGTCGCAGGGGGGTGGAACCAGCGGCAAATTCAAATGTAAAACGCACTGATACAATTCAAAATAAATTAGTTTGCCCCCCCCCCCCCCAGTGCCCTTTCCTGCAGTTTTATGTGTGTGTAATTATATATGTAATGTATACAGTTGGTTTGTTCACAAGAATTGCATGCAAAATAATGGTACTGCTTTCAGCACCTAAAATCCGAAAGAATCCTACCACCAGGGAGGTTAAGAGTAGGTAAGTAAAATCTTGGACAGAGGGGTTACTGTGGTATACTTGGCTTTTGCAAAAGCATTTGACAGTTCCCCAAACAGATAATGGATAAGGTAAAGTCTACGGGCTTGGAAAGTTCAGTTTGTAAATGGATGGAAAACTGGCTAAAAGACAGAATTCAGAGTATTAGTCATACTCTGAATGGTCTAGGGTTACTAATGGTGTACTCCAACATTCAGTGTTGGGACTAGGGGTGGGCTTAATATTTGTGTCGAACATCAGTTGTTTGCTAAATGGGGCGCTCCGTGGGAATAATGCACTTCGCTGGTGCAGCGAATAAATTACTCGTGACCTGTATGCTTTGGCCAATCACAGCAGTGTCTTGTCAGAGCCATGATTAACCAAAGTCAGGCTGCCTTTAACCAATCATGGCTCTGGGGTGAAGTCCACGCCCCACACTATAAGGCTGCTTACATGGCAGCCGTGTATATGATAATAGAGGTTAGGCAGGTAGTTAGTGGATGGTGAGTTAGTGTAGTGAACAGGCATACCCCACTTTTATAATGTATAGGTATGTTCTAGTCCTGAGTCCCCTCTCGGTGCTCCCTGAGTTTTGTGTCCTTGTCACTTATTGTTCGTGAGCACTGCCATGCCAAGCTGACTGATTTCCCATCAACTCCAATGAGCACTGACAGCTGAAATTGGTCTTGGCAGGAAGGGGTGAAGTGCCCTGTGGTTAAGAGGAACCCTATGACAGAATTTAACCACTTCAATACAGGGCAATTACACCCCCTTCCTGCCTAGGCCAATTTTCAACTTTTAGCACTGTTGCATTTGCGCGGTCATGCAACACTGTACCTAAAACCAAATGTCCCCCCCCCCCCCCCACAAATAGAGCTTTATTTTGGTGGTATTTGATCACTGCAAGGTTTTTCTTTTTTGCTAAACAAATAAAAAAAACGAAAAGTTTTAAAAGTTTTTTTTTTTTTTTTTTTCTGCACTGATGATGCTGCACTGATATGCAGCATTGGTGGGAACTGGTGGGCGGCACTGGTAGATGGCAATGGAGGGCAGAACTGAGGAGGGCACCACTGGCAGGCACCCTCATTGCCATCCCTGGTGGCTCTAGTGGCACCCCCCAAGGGTCTGTACTGGTAATCAATGCCGATTACCAGTGCAGACCCCGCCCCCCCCCCCTCTGTCGGAGCCACAGATCGGCTCTCCTCTACTCATGCCTATCAGGCATGAACTGAGGAAAGCCGATCAACGGCTTTTCTGATTTACTATGTGACCAGCTGTCCCCTGATGTAAATCCATCGTCAATCACGTCTCCCGCCGCACCCAGAAAAAAAAAAAACATGCTTCTGCCTCTTCACACGCCTCCTGGCTAATGAGCGGTTTGAGCCATGACAGCCTTTATAGGAAAAGGGTAGGGACACCCCACCCCTTCTGACGTCACAAGCACCCCATAATGCACTGGCCTGGTGTAGTGAATAAATTACTGATGCGGGGTCAGAAGAGGCGGTGCCACCGAGCGATGTCAGCAGATTTCCCCGCCCCTTTCCTATAAGAGCTGTCATGGCTCAACAAACAGCTCATTAGCAGGTAGGCGTGTGAAGAGGTGGGAGCATGTTTTATTCCTGGATGCAGCTGGCGACGTGATTGACAATGGATTTACATCAGGGGACACTCTTTTTTATTTATTTTCCTTTTATTAAAGGACTTGTCAAAAACTGGCTTTTGTGTTTGTTTGTTTATTTTTTTATGTACACTTTTATGGTGATTGGGTAGGGGTACGATGTTTCTGATATCGATTCACATGGGTGGGGGCAGGATCTGAAGGCCCATGCCAATAAGCCCCACAGTCCAGGGTTGTCCGGAAGAGGCTCTTGTCCCCATCAACATGGGGGACAAGCTGCTTGGGCGGGCACCCCAAAGCACGCTCCCCATGTTGAGGGCAAGCGGTATGGTTAAGGAGGGGGGGGGGGGCTCGCTTGTCTTAGCCCCCCCCCAAAAAAAATTTTGGCTAGCCAGGCTTTTTGCTCAGATACGGGTCTGGCATGGATTTGGGGGGGGGGGGACCCCCCCCCACGCTGTTTTTTTCAATTTTGGTGTGGGGTTTCCCCTTAAAATCAGTACCAGACCCAAAGGGCCTGATATGGACTGGGGGTGGGACTCCAGGCAGGTTTTGTTTCAAATTTTTTTTTGTGTATTGCCGGGAGCCAACAATGCATTACAGCCACGAGCAAGTTTAAATTACATTTTTTTCCTTTAAAATTTCAGTATTGCTGCAGCAGGCTACATGCATCGCACAGATGCGCCACTTTACAGGATTGCTGCAGCAGGCTACATGCATCGCACAGATGCGCCACTTTACAGGATTGCTGCAGCAGGCTACATGCATCGCACAGATGCGCCACTTTACAGGATTGCTGCAGCAGGCTACATACATCGCACAGATGCGCCACTTTACAGGCACATTAAGGGGACCCCCAGGCATGATAGTTAAAGGAATTTATATTTCACTTTAAGCATTCTTAAAATCACTGCTCCTGTAAAAATGATTGATTTAAAAAACTTTTTTGCATTAATGCATGTCCCACAGGGCAGTACCCAGGTCCCCATACACTTTTTATGGCAAACACTTGCAAATAAGCCTTTAAAATGAGGACTTTTGATTTTTCATGTTTGTGTCCCATAGACTTTAATAGAGTTTGCATGTTTGCTAGAACTTTTTCCCTGATCGAGATGTTCTGGTGCGAACCGAAGGGGGGGGGGGGGGTGTTCAGCCCATCACTAGTTGGGACCCTTAATTTTTAATATATTTATAAATAATTTAGGATCTAGGAGGAAAAAGTTTAATTTCGGTCTCTGCAGTTTCAACCAAGCTATGCAGTGCAATAATATATTTACAGGATGTCTCCAGCTTACAAGCTTACCTCAATGCACAGTTTAAATGGGCAGCTATGTGGCAGATGAGGTTTAATGTTGATAAATGTAAAGGTATGCACTGGGGGCTGAGAATATGCATGCATCATACATACTAGGGGGAGTACAACTGGGGGAATCCATGGTGGAGAAGGTTCTGGTAGATCATAAGCTGCTTAATGGCATGCGATGCCAAGCTGCGGTTTCCAAAGCAAGCAAAGTCCTTTCTTGTAGCAGGTATGGCACAGCAGAGAGATATATAATTTTTTGTGAATGGGGGAAAAAAAAGGGGTTGAGGATGAGCTGACTTTGAAAAAAATAAGTAGATTGCTGAACTTTAATTTCTCTGTCGCTCATTGACAGACGTAGTCTTCTTGATTCACAAGAACTGGGTTATGTTGTCTCCGCAGGAGCAGGACTAGGCAGAAAGAAAAAACGTTCTGGCTCCACCTTAGGGGCAGTCCCTGAGGGTATATCCTCCCTCTCTCTGCTACAAGGCATCAGTTTTTTTCTGTCTAGTCAGGAGTAAGGACCTAAGTTCCTTGCTGGGATCTTTTTGGTCCTGGCAAGATTTTTTCTTTAGAAAAAAAAAAAATATATATATATTTTTTAGGTAGTTTTCTCCAGTGTTTTTTCCTGTGAGATCTTCAAGCAAATACGCCGGACTGGGCGACACTAGTGGTCACCCCAGCCGGCCTACGAGCACGCGCAGACCATTGCATTGCACTTGGTCGGCCGCGACACATTCAAGTAAGTATGCGGGGCCGGGCGACGGGCTGGATGTTGAGATCCAGTGGTCACCCCGGTTTCTGCCTACGAGAGCGTGCAGACCAGAGCTCCGCGCTGGGTCGGCCGCGACAGAGTCCCAGTGGAGGGACTGACCTTGCGAGTTAAAAGTCTCGCTTGGACGCCAGGAACCAGAGAGTCGAGGCGTCCGGAATGGTCCACAACCCCCCACGCCGGTGGAGAGGGTATTGTGAAGAGAGGGTGCCTGTCGGTTCGGTATGGTGAGTAAACGTTCCCTTTTTTCCTCGTTATGAGGCAGTATAAATTATGGGCCCCTCCATACATGGTCAGTATATATCTGACACTAAAAGTCCCCCTTGTAAATACAGTATGTGTTTGGTGGGAAGTGGACTTGGTTTGAGAGCTAACACTCTACCCAGCAGACTGTAGTATTACAGCAGACATAGGAGGTATAATCCTACCTTAATTGTAGTGTACCTCCTGCAGATCGATAAACCGCCACTTAGCAGAGATGCAGGTGGATGTGCTGGGAAAAACGATTTTGGCAGTCCGCCGCCATTTTGCCGTAGACCGGGTGCATGAATGTCCTCAGGTCACGCCGGCCGCCATGTTTTTGGAGTCTATTGTCTCCCGTATGGGGGCGGCCATGTTTGATGAGCCCAGCTACCTCGTGGAGAGCTGGGAACGCCGGAAGGCGTACACAGGGGGCGGAGCCACGTCCTTCTACCCGGGAAAACTAACACAGCTCTTTCCAGTCTGTAAAAGACAGACGCTGACTGCAGTTGGTTGGAAACTTCTCTGCATCGGGTGGTGAGCCTTGGGGGTCCCTCTCTCTCTCTGTGGGGATCGAGAAGCAGGTACTCTGAGGGGCGCTATTGCGCTAGGGGGAGACACATAAAAAAAAAAAAAAAAAAAAAGAAGAGGTATTTTTTTATTTATTTAAAAAAAAAAAGTTTTTCGTTTTTTCTGGCAGAGGTGTCCTGAATTAACATGGACCCTGCCACTCATGTATCTCCACCGGATCCCCTCGAGGTGTCTGCAGGATCCTCCAGCACCCCACTGACGGTTGAATCATTGTCAGCTATTATGGAAACTTTTGTGTCCCGGGTGGAAGTGGCTTGTCAGGGACAGGGCGCAAGAAAGCGACCCCCGCCTAACCCCTTATTATCTGAAACTTCGGATTCAGAATCTGAGCCTATTTCTGCAGTTGCAGGTACTTCATCTGGTGTCTCGGGTACTGTCTCTTCAGACAGTGAGGAGGATGTTTCGGCATCAGCCATAGCCCGAGAGGAAGCGTTGGTAAACGCACTCATTGTATCTGTTCAAGAAACCTTAAGATTACAGGGTATTCCGTCGGAAATAGCTGAAACTGAAATCCCTTTTGGGACTAAAAAACGCATCAAAGTGGCGAAGGTTTTTCCATTGCCCAAATGTTTTGGCAATCCAATCAAAGAAGAATGGAGTCTGCCAAAACGCACCTCTGCTATTTCTAAACGCATTAACAGGCGTTATCCGTTTGAGGAAACCCTCATTAAGAAATGGACAGAACCACCTGTGGTGGATTCACCAATTGCTAGATGGAATAAAGCCACGGTTATTCCTTTAGAAGACGCTCCGTCTTTTAAAGATCCAGTGGATCGCAAGATAGAAGCTATGTCTCGCACCATGTTTTCCTTGATTGGATCAGCTTTCAGACCAATAATTGCTATTGGACTGGTTTCGCAGACTGTAACTGAATGGACCAAGTGGTTACGCCGGGACTTAGAAGAGGTCCCTCAGGCGGTATCAGATTTGTTGGAACAAATGATACAGGGGTTACAGTTTGTGTGTGATGCGGCGTTAGACGCCACTCCATTATTGGCGCGAGCATCAGTTTCAGCAGTGGTTCTCAGGCGTACACTGTGGCTAAAAGGTTGGTTAGCCGACCAAGGTTCCAAAAAAGCATTGGCTAATATCCCCTTTTTAGGAGAGCGTCTATTTGGAGCCAACTTAGATGAGATCATTAAGGATCTCACGGGTGGAAAGAGCACCTTTTTACCGCAAAATGTTAAGGGTAAAGGAACTCGTCAAAAACGAGGGCCTTCTTTCTCTGCTCACAAAAAGTTTTTTCGTCCCGCGGGTGAAAAAATTAAGTCCTCCAAAGCTCCTTCAGGAGGCTTCAGGGGACATTGGTCGGGCAAGCAAAAGCCCGCCCCCTCCAGACCTGAAGATAAATCATCCAAAGCCTGAAGGTGCGCCCCCACCCATAACTGGGGTGGGGGGACGTCTTCGCCGGTTCCCGGATCCATGGCTTTCCAGAATCCCGGACAAGTGGGTTTGCGAAGTCATGAGGTCAGGGTACAAGATCGAGTTTCGATCTCTCCCACCGGCGCGATTCTTCCCTTCCAATATCCGACTATCCCCGGATCGTTTAGAAGATCTGCGGAGAGCAGTCACGGATTTACTACAACAAGGAGTGGTAGTCCACGTTCCTTGGACAGAACGTTTTCAAGGGTTTTATTCAAACCTATTTACAATACCCAGGAAAGAGGGCAAAGTGCGTCCAATTCTGGACTTAAGGGCACTCAATTCCTTTCTCAACATAAGGAAATTCAAGATGGAATCCATTCGCACAGTAGCAGCCTTCCTGCATCCAGGGGATGTCCTAGCGTCCATAGACATCAAGGACGCCTATCTTCACATTCCCATTTTCGCAGGACATCAGCGGTTTCTACGCTTTTCCGTAGAAGAGAACCACTATCAGTTTGTGACGTTACCTTTCGGTCTCGCCACGGCTCCTCGGGTCTTCACGAAGGTGTTGGCCCCAATGTTGGCACTACTGCGCCAAAGAGGCATATCGATTCTAGGTTACCTAGACGATCTCCTGCTTCATGCAGAGTCTCCTCAGACCCTGCTACAAAACATAGAAATTACTATAATTTCTTTACAGGAATTCGGGTGGCTGGTGAACCAGCAAAAGTCATTTCTGGTTCCCACCCAGAGGCTCGAATATCTGGGTCTAATTCTAGACACAGTCAGGTCAAGAGTTTTCCTTCCGGTAGGGAAACTCCGGAAGATTCAATCAGCAGTCCAGTTGTTACTATCCAACAGCTGGTCTTCTCTTCGAACTTGCATGAGGGTTCTGGGGTTGATGGTGGCTTCCTTCGAAGCAGTCCCATTTGCCCAGTCCCATACCCGAATTCTTCAGCAAGAGATTCTTCTCAGATGGAATCGGAATCCGGAATCCCTGGACAATTGGATCCGATTGAGCAAACAGACCAGAGAGTCTCTGGTCTGGTGGCTTCGGTCTCCGATGCTCAGCCAGGGAAAGTCATTTCTGCCAATATATTGGACGATAGTGACCACGGATGCCAGTCTATCCGGATGGGGAGGAATTCTCGGTCAGTTATCTGTCCAGGGACTTTGGTCCCTGGAAGAATCCAGGTTGCCGATAAATGTATTGGAACTGAGAGCGATCAGACTTTGTCTGATTCACTGGACCGAGCAGCTCCAGGGCAGCCCGGTTCGGATCCAGTCGGACAATGCCACGGCCGTGGCTTATGTCAATCACCAGGGGGGCACCAAGAGTGTCCGAGCGGCCAAAGAAGTGGCTTGCATTCTTCGCTGGGCGGAACGATTTGTTCCAGCTATCTCTGCGGTGTTCATTTCGGGGGTGGAGAATTGGCAGGCAGATTATCTCAGCCGTCAGACTCTGGATCAGGGAGAATGGTCCCTCCATCCAGAAATTTTCCACCAGTTGTGCCTACGGTGGGGCACCCCGGATGTGGATCTGTTGGCATCACGATTCAACAGGAAAGTACAGAGATTCGTGGCTCGCTCCCGCGATCCTCTAGCAGAGACCGCAGATGCACTGATCGCCCCGTGGGGGCAATACCAGCTAATGTATGCCTTCCCTCCTCTCGGGTTACTGCCAAGACTTCTTCGCAGGATAGAGGAGGAAGGAATTCCAGTAATCCTGGTAGCTCCGGACTGGCCTCGCCGAGCTTGGTACGCCGACGTGGTCAGACTGGTGGCGGACGTCCCGTGGAGACTTCCTCTCAGGGAGGACCTACTGTCTCAGGGACCGATCTTCCATCCTGCTTTACGATCGCTGGCTTTAATGGCCTGGCTATTGAGACCCAGGTGCTGAAGGACAAGGGATTGTCAGCTTCAGTTATTCCTACTCTAGTTAAAGCAAGGAAAGCGACTTCCAGAAAGATTTATCATCGTACATGGAAGTCCTACATTGCATGGTGTGAACCTCTGGGGTTCCGTCCACGGTCTTATTCGGTTAGTCGAATATTAGCTTTTCTGCAACAAGGGGTTGAGCAGAAACTGGCCTTGAGCACTATCAAGGGTCAGGTCTCAGCATTAGCTATCTTCTTTCAGAAGCCTTTGGCTACTCTTTCCTTGGTGCGGAATTTCATCCAGGGGGTGCGACATCTGGCTCCGCCAGTGCGCGCGCCGTTACCACCCTGGGATCTTAATTTAGTATTGTCGGTTCTTCAGAAACCTCCCTTTGAAGATATTAGGGAGATTCCTCTACCTACGTTGTCCCAGAAGGTGGCCTTCTTGGTGGCTATCACTTCTGCACGCAGGGTGTCAGAACTGGCCGCTTTATCTTGTCGTTCCCCATATCTGGTGGTTCATAGAGATAAGGTGGTTCTTCGTCCGAATCCATCCTTCCTACCAAAAGTGGTTTCAGAATTTCATCTGAATGAAGAAATTGTATTACCTTCCCTGTGTCCTAAGCCCAGTCATCCTCGGGAGTTTGCTTTACACTCCTTGGATGTGGTCCGGGCGATCAGGGTATACTTGAAAACGACAGACTCGTTTCGCAAGACGGATTCACTTTTTGTGATCCCGGATGGACCCAAAAAGGGGTTGCCTGCATCTGCCGCGACTATTTCCAAATGGATCAGACGGTGGTACAGGCTTATTCTATTAAGGGTCGGGAGCCCCCGTTCCCTGTTAAGGCGCACTCTACTCGGGCACTTAGTGCGTCATGGGCCTTTCGCCATCAGGCGTCAGTGGTCCAGGTGTGCAAGGCGGCTACCTGGTCGTCGGTGCATACCTTTACAAAATATTATAAAGTTGATGTAATGGCATCGTCTGATGCCTCGTTTGGCCGCAAGGTTTTGCAGGCCGCCATTTGAGGAGACCAGTGGTCTGCCTCGAGGGTTTTTTTTTTCCGTTGGAAATTTTCATTTGAGTCTCATTCTTTGTTTATAATGAGCCTTTAAAACTTCTAGTTTGGCACCGGTTGGGCCTTCTAGATTGGATTTTGATTTCGGTCAATCCCACCCCTCATTTGTGGCACTGCTTCTGGATGTCCCAGTTCTTGTGAATCAAGAAGACTACGTCTGTCAATGAGCGACAGAGAAAATCGGATTTTTGTAAGATCTTACCGTAAAATCCTTTTCTCTTAGCTCATTGACAGATGTAGTACCCGCCCCTCTATCATTGAGTTGGGTTGGGTTAAATTCTCTGTTGCTGCTTTGTGACAGAACTGATGCCTTGTAGCAGAGAGAGGGAGGATATACCCTCAGGGACTGCCCCTAAGGTGGAGCCAGAACGTTTTTTCTTTCTGCCTAGTCCTGCTCCTGCGGAGACAACATAACCCAGTTCTTGTGAATCAAGAAGACTACGTCTGTCAATGAGCTAAGAGAAAAGGATTTTACGGTAAGATCTTACAAAAATCCGATTATTCCTGAATAGTGGACCCCAGGAATCACTACCTCATAGAGGGTCAGAGCCAGAAGGGACAACTAGCACATACAGCAGCGGAGCAGTGATCCATCCATCCCATCTGTCCCCAGAGCCACATGCTGCTCCCAGCAGTAGCAGGAATCAGCCGGTGTTGTGCCGAAATCGGTTTCCCCAAAGAAACCAGTTTCCCTTGCTTGCCTGACGGTGCTACTTGGATGTTGGGCCTCTGTATGTGGCTGTAAGATTTCTGACTTCCTCTTCCTGTTTGCGTTCCACCCCCTGGTCAGGTGGAACGCATGTGCGCGTCATGACGTTTGACGTCGCGCGTGACGTCATTCTCGGGCGCCGCTCGGGTGCCTATTTCAAATAGCGGTCTGCACAAACAATTTGTTCGTGCAACCGCTCATAGCAGTCGCCTTACCGGACGCTACTGTGCCTACCCAGTGACCCTGCACCGCTGACCTACTCATCCGACCGGAGCATCTCTTACCAGATGTTGCCAGTCTCCTCTCCTGAAACCCTGCTTGCCGCTGCCTCTGCAAAGTTGCTACTACCGATAAGTACCCCACAGGGGACCCCATATCAATACCATTGTCTCTACCATCATTATACCTCTAACCTGCTCAAATGCACTTTGCACTCTAAGAAGGATACATTCCCCTGTAATGTCTGCTTGCTAATTTCTGTGCATTAACTACTAGGGTGTATTACCAACCATTACTGCCTACTAATCACACTGCTGTATATTATCAACCATTACTGTTACCTGTTACGCACACTGCTGCTTATTATCGATCTGCTGTGCTTCTGCTAGCATATGTGCTTTGTGTGTCCAGAACCTGTTTCCAACCACTGTGATGAGTAAAGAAAGTTAGGTCGGGTGACTGAACATATTCTCTGCAATACTACTGGTTTTCTGCAGCTGAAGATCCAAACCCCTAATTATAGATAGCAGAGCATTACAGATTGCACAAACCCATAATGGATCCAGCAGATATGGCCACTCATGTTATGCATTTAACTCAAAAAATGGAGACACTTGTACAGACTGTTGCAGAAGTACAAAGAGAGAACCAGACCCTAATGCCCCGTACACACGTGCAGATTATCTGAAGACTTTTGTCTTCAGATTTACCTTTTCTATGTAGTGCAAGGGCCTGCCGGATTGCATACAAATTGAAAGTGTTTAGGTTTGACCTCATATTTTATGGTTTTGGTAAGTCTGCAGACAAAAGTCTTCAGATAATCTGCACGTGTGTACGGGGCATAAGACAGCAACTTGCTCGGGTTTCACAGCTTACTGCGGCTCAACCTCGTGAACCTAAAATAATAAAAAATAGGAAAAAATTCAGTGAATTTATAAATGCATGTCAGTTATTGTACAGCCTGAAGCCCCGCACTTATAACACAGACCGCATTGAAGTCTGTACCACTATTTCTTACATGTCTGGTGAACCACGCGCTTGGGCAGACTCCTTTCTTGAAAATGATGACCCAATACTTAATTCCTACACTGCATTCTTAGCAGAATTCTCTTGGTTATATGAAGATCCTAATAAACAAAGTACTGCTGATAGTCATCTCAGAGCATTAAAACAGGGTAGGAGACCTGTTGAGGACTTTGTTGTGGAGTTCAAAAGATGGACCCTTGACTCAGGGTGGAATGATGCATCTTTACGAACCCAATTCAGGCTTGGGTTGTCTGAGGCTGTTAAAGATGAGCTTGCCCGGGTGGATTTACCTGACACCCTGGATGCATTAATTCAGCTTAGTATTAATATTGATAGAAGATTGCGAGAAAGGAAGGCTGAAAAAACTGGGGTTTTACCACCTAATCCACCTCGCTATACAACATCTGAACCTACTCCTATGGAGGTTGGCATCATACGCTCTCCATTAACATCTACTGAACGGGCTAGACGGAAGTCTTTAAATCTCTGCATGTACTGTGCTTCTGCTGAACACCTAATAAGTGCCTGTCCCCTTGTTCGCAAAAAAGAGGGTGAGTTCTTACATACTTTGGTGGGGGACTTAACGATTCCATCATCTAACCCAGGGCTCAAAATTTTAAGTCCTGAGCTACTAGTCAGGCCTTAAGTGTTACTCGCCACCAGTTGCCCCACCCAACTCCTACCCTGCCCCGCTCCTAATCCCGCCCCTAAACACGCCTTGATAAATTATCTCATAGAATGGCACTGTTAAATGTTTTTGCATTATTGCAGAAGTTATAAAAGTAAATATTAATAACAACATTATCAGTGCCCATCAATGCAGCCTACCAGTGCCCATCAGTGCAGCAGCATCAAAGAAGCTTATCAGTACGGCCTGATCAGTGCCCATCAGTGAAACCTCACCAGTGCCCATCAGTGCAGCCTCACCAGTGCCCATCAATGCAGCCTCACCAGTGCCCATCAATGCAGCCTCACAAGCTCTTCCCCTGCACTGGTAAGTGCATTGACGGGCATGATCCCCGCTCGATGGAAATCCCGTCCATCGGCTTTCCTCTTCCCCTGAGCGGCACCCGGCCGGAGCAGCCCCACACTCGCCATAAATAATTTTCCACTCGCAAAATGCGAGTAGGCGAGTGGAAAATTTCAGGGCTGATCTAACCCATACCTTTTCGTTCATTTACCTTTGCAGTGGGACCAAAATAGGATCACAACCAAGGCTATGATTGATTCCGGCTCTTGTGGAAATTACATTGATAGTACCTTTGTTTCTTTAAATAAAATTCCTGTTACTGCAAAACCTTCACCAGTCTCAGTTAGCTTAATTACTGGAGTTCCATAATCCTCTGGTACGATAACAAAACAGACCCAAGCACTCCTAATCACTGCAAACCACATTCATACTGAGACAAACACTTTTGATGTGCTCCCTTCACCACCTTTCCCAATTGTCCTAGGACTCCCTTGGTTGCATCTGCATCAACCTAAAATTGATTGGAACAAACAAACATTATCATTCCCTTCCCACTACTGTGAAACCACATGTAAATTCCAGTCTTATCCTAAAAACCTCTTTATGGTATCTAACCAAATCACACCACCCTCTTGTTACCAAGATTTGGCTGAGGTCTTCCAAGAGAAAAATGCTCAGGTATTACCTCCACATAGAATTTATGATTGTGCTATTGATTTACTTCCAAACAGCAAATTACCATTCGGTCATGTGTACCCCCTATCTCAGGATGAACTCTCTCATCTTAAACAATATTTGGAAGAAAACCTAGCTAAGGGATTCATCAAACCTTCTACATCTCCAACTGCTGCAGGACTTTTCTTTGTCCGCAACAAGGATCAAAGCCTCAGGCCTATCATTGATTATAGGCAATTAAATAATATCACTGTGAAGGATCGTTATCCCTTACCCTTAATACCTGAATTAATTGAACAGGTGCGTGGAGCCAGCTACTTCTCCAAACTAGATTTAAAGGGTGCATATAACCTCGTGCGTATTCGTGACGGGGATGAATGGAAGACGGCTTTTAGAACCAGGTATGGGTTGTTTGAGTACTTGGTAATGCCATTCGGACTGTGCAATGCCCCCGCAGCGTTCCAGCGATTCATTAATGACATCTTCAGAGATTTGTTGGATGTCTGTGTGGTGGTATATCTGGACGACATACTTATATACTCTCAATCCTTGCCTGAACATGTGAAACATGTACGCATAGTCCCTTCCAGATTACTGACTCGCAACCTTTATGCAAAATTGGGGAAGTGCCTGCTCCATATGGAAGAAGTCCCATTTCTGGGATATATCATATCCAAAAATGGCATCAAGATGGATAAACGTAAGATCTCCTGCATATTGGATTGGCCTACACCTACTACACGTAAAGCATTACGGCGGTTCCTTGGCTTCTCAAATTTCTATAGGAAATTCATTAAAGATTTTTCTACCATAGTAAGACCATTACATCAACTTACTAGTATGAAGAAAACTTACAGTTAGACTGAAGAAGCTAATCAAGCTTTCTGCTTGCTAAAATCAAGATTTACCTCTGCTCCCATACTGCGTCACCCTGACCCAGCTCTGCAATACATCTTGGAGGTGGATGCTTCTAACATGGCTGTTGGCGCAGTCCTCTCCCAAAGGCCAACAAGCACATCTCCTCTCCATCCAGTGGCATTCTTCTCTAAAGCACTAAGTGCTCCTGAGTTCAACTATTCAGTGGGTGAAAAAGAATTACTGGCCATAAAATTGGTCCTTGAAAATTGGCGACATCTACTTGAAGGTACTCAATGACCAGTGATTATATATACTGACCATAAAAATCTTCAATATCTGCAAACCAACAAGACCCTTTCTCATCGCCAAATTCGCTGGTCCTTGTTCTTCCTACGGTTTAATTTTCTAGTAACGTACAAACCAGCAGAGAAAAATAAAAAAGCTGATGCATTATCCCGTTTGGCTGAAAATAGCTGTGTAGATTTCCCTTCTCGGTCTATAATATCTCAAGATCGTATTGTTGGGGTCGTTCGATCTTTGAAGGATGAAATCCTACACAGCCTAAAATCGCATTCACCACCACCTCAATTACACCCTGATTCAGAAGGGTTTCTTTATCTTGGTACTAAGCTCTATATACCCCCCAATGTTCGTACAAGAATTTTAGAGCTAACACATGATGTACCTATGGCAGGACATATGGGGATGACCAAGACATTAAGGGCCTAATTCAGTATAAGTTTGGATTAGAGCTGCTCACTTCTCCAGAAATAACTCCAGCCTAAACTCATTGCATCCTAATTAGGTAAGTGGCTGGAGTTAAACCATCAACTAGATGCTTTAATGAATTCGGAGTTGGAGTTAACTTAGACTGAATTCAGGTTTGGAGTTAACTTAGGCTGAATTTGAGTTTGGAGTTAGCCAAATTCCCTTTGTGTTTTTCATAAAAGGAAATTTGTCTATTCTGAATCACTATTACACAGCAATGTCATTTATTATGGTTTATTTTAATTTTAAGGTATAGTTATGTATCTTAAGTGTTTTAACCTTTAGATTTTCTAATAGCAGACTACACAGCTGTCTAATTAGCAGTCTTCATTCTTTATTCATCTGAAACTTTCAGGCATATCTGATTGTATACAGCACTTTGGTGTAGTGGGCTAAGCTCACAGCTAAAGATTGCTAGGTCATGAGTTCAAGGCCCAACCATGATAACACCCTGTGTGCCATAATTTTTTTTTGGCCACATAGTAATACATTGGCTACATCACCTAAAATTGCATGTCAATGGCCTTGTATATTCAAGAAACAAACATGCATATGTGCAGGGTGCAATTATGCATTTGCCAAGTTTCAGTATTTATTTATAGCTGTCTAAAATTTAAGAAGGTGATGGCACACTTGGGATTTGAACTCATGCTCTCAGTGTTTATAGCCAGGAACACTAACCACTAAACCATTGAGCTGAGCATGATTACCCCTGGAATATTTATTCCCATGTTTCAATAGTTAACCACTTCCTTACAGGGCAGTTACACCCCTTCCTGCCCAGGCCAATTTTCAGCTTTTTATACTGTTGCATTTTGAATGACAATTGTGCGGTCATGCAACCCTGTACCTAACACAAATGTATGACAGTATTTTCATAAAAAATAGTGCTTTCTTTTGGTGGTATTTGATCACTGCAAGGTTTTTTTTCTATTGGCAAAAAGAAGACCTAAATGTTTGACCCCTAAAATAATGTGTTTTTGTTTATGTAATAAAATTTGGTAAATCAATATGTTTTTTGTTGCACTGACGAGCATTGATGAGGCTGCGCTGGCAGGCACTGATGAGACACTAATATGCAGCACTGATAGATAGATAGGTGGCACTGATATGCAGCATTGATGGGCATTGATAGGTGGCACTGATGGGCAATGATTGGCACTGGTGGGCAGCACTGAAAGAAGGTAATGATGGGCAGCACTGATGAGGAGGGCACTAACAGGTTCCCTGAGCACTGATTGGCATCAATGGTGGCATGGGTGGGCATCCCTGGTGGCTCTAGTGGCATCCCCCAAGGGTCTGCACTGGTAATCAATGCTCTGATTACAAGCACAGACCCCCCCCCCCCCACACACACACACACACTTACTTTGCATATGAATGCCATTTCTTCACAGCTGAAAGTGGCCCTCACCATGATTAGCCAGTTGATTGTGACCACTTGCTGGAATGTGTGCAAGCCAATTTGGTGTCATTTCTGGTCCAGGGCGAACGCCAAGGTGCCATTTGCAATTTATTGTAAAGAGATTTTGCTTTATTTTAAAAATGGCGCACACAGACAACTAAAATGTATTGGAAATGTTTTACCTAGGCCAGTGATGGTAACCCTTAACCCCCCCCCCCCCCCCCCAAGATGTTTTTGCCCTACATTTCCCAAAATGCTCATGTACTCTGCAGTGTAGGTGAGCATCATGGGAAATGTTACAAAACACCTGTGTTGCCAAGGTTCATCACTGACCTAAGCCAACTAAAAAGGTGAGTGAGCGCTGTAGCAATCTTTTATTTAGTAATAATTTTTAGTGATTTTTTTATTAAATGTTTTGGTTACATTCATCCACAGCGACTGGATGGAAATTTTGTATTATTCCTTAATTTATATATTTTTAGCTAAATATATAAATAAACACTTTAATTTTTTCTTACAATTTAGCCCACACACACACACCCCACACACACCCCACACACACCCCACACACACCCCACACACACCCCACACACACCCCACACACACCCCACACACACACCCCACACACACACCCCACACACACCCCACACACACACCCCACACACACACACACCCCACACACACACCAACACACACACACACCAACACACACACACACCAACACACACACACCAACACACACACACCAACACACACACACACCAACACACACACACACCAACACACACACACCAACACACACACACACCAACACACACCAACACACACACACCAACACACACACACACACACCAACACACACACCAACACACACACACTTCGCTGGAGTAAATGGAGAAACCCTACCCAAGTTCATACTGTACTGCCATTGCACACACACAAAAAATACAAGAAATGGATTACATTCAACAGACACAAAAGATATCTGAATTACATCTAGAAAAATATGAAGAAAAGAAAACAAAAAACCAGGAGCTGTGTACAAATGAATAAGCTTTATTGAACATTTATAAAACATCAGTAATCACTCAAGCAAGCATGTGAAATGTGCAATGCCCCCCCCCCCCCCCCAAAACCCCCAAATCAAGTAATTTTTATTCAAATTACAGTGCAAATATACAACATATGATGGATAGATAGAGCTTACAATATCCAAAAGTCAAGCAAAATAAGTTGTAGACACCTTAGTATTAAGCATAAAACATACCCAACATACTTTTATGTTAATTGTTTGCACGAGCCTGCCTTTTCATTTAAATACCATCAAATCAGTAGAACATACAGCTACACAGAGGCATGAAAATAAAAAAAAAACATGTATAGAGTACATAAGGACACACTTTGCAAAAACTATACCAAACAGTTAGAGCATGAAAAGTATTCATCCAACAGAATACACTTACTGCAATATAGATCTTTAGGCATGCCAGCAAACCCCCACCCCAAAAGCAAATTCGGACATAAAGACCTGTGGCCCTTCCACAGGCCAAATGATATGATCTCATACATCCCTTTATATAACCTTGGTTAAACTACACCCACCCAGTATAGGAAACGCCCAGCAAAGTGTGTACGAGGCTTAAGGCTGGCCATACATGTTCCAATTTTCTTACAATTTTCTGTCCAATTTTCTTGAAATTTACCTTCAAGTATGTAGTACAAAGGCCTGCCTAATTAGATACAAGTGAATGTGTTTTTTTAGCTTTGACCTCACATTATGTGGTTTGTGGTAGATCTACCAGAAAATTGTACAACAAAAGTGGAACATGTATGGCCAGCTTAATGGGCCATACACACTATAATGCCTCGTACACACGTACCGATCTTCGGCCGTAAATATTCGGCCGACGACCGATCGGCCGATTGTAGGCTTGTTAGTATGATGCTTCCGACAGCCGACAGCGCATTTTCGGCTGAACAGAATCTGTCGTGCAGGCATTAAAATTTTTGTTGGCCAACACCAGAACGGCCGATTGTTCGCCAGTCAGTACAGAATTCGGCCGACAATCGGCTGATTTGCAAGACTGGGCATGCTCAGAAAAGAAAAAACACAGGGAAAGTTAACCATCACATGACATCACTTCTGCAGTCGTCTGTTGTTGGCCGACAAAATTCGTGTGCAGTCTTTTGCAGTTTTCAACAGACAGGACAGCCCTGGACAAAAGACAGCCGATCGTTCGGCCGACGATCAGTACGTGTGTACGGGGCTTAAGATTTTCTGAAGACTTTTTCCTTTAGATTTACCAAAACCAGATAATATGAGGTCAAACCTAAACACTTTCAATTTGTATGCAATCTGGCAGGCCCTTGCACTACATAGAAAAGGTAAATCTGAAGGAAAAAGTCTACGGAAAATCTTATAGTGTGTATGGCCATACATGTTCAATTTTTGTTGTACAATTTTCTGATAGATTAACCACAAACCACATAATGTGATGTCAAAGCTAAACAACACTTTCACTTATCCAATTAGGCAGGCCTTTGTACTACATACTTGAAGGTAAATTTCAAGAAAATTGGACAGAAAATTGTAAGAAAATTGGATCATGTATGGCCATACACACTATAAGGTTTTCTGAAGACTTTTTCCTTCAGATTTACCTTTTCTATGTAGTGCAAGGGCCTGCCAGATTGCATACAAATTGAAAGTGTTTAGGTTTGACCTCATATTATCTGGTTTTGGTAAATCTAAAGGAAAAAATCTTCAGAAAATCTTATAGTGTGTATGGCCCATTAGTCTAAATGAAAAAGCCACTTTGTGCTCATTCTGAGATTACTGAAGGCATTTCCTATGTGTGTTGACTTGATGTAGTAATTTTTTATATATATATCTATATATCTTTTTTTGGGTTGTTGAATTCTGAGTTCTGGGGTTGCACTGCATATGTTCAATCAATTTGCAAATTCTCAGATTTGCAAGCTCAAACACTGCTATTTTTCAGAGTGTAATGTGGCTCTATATAGGAAGCAACAGTAATATGGCCCCCCACTCAACAAATATAATAATTTCACACATATACAATGTTTTATTTTTGGGGTGTTGCTAGTCATATATAACAACAGACAGTTGTAGGTAGTTCAGGGATTTGAACACCCAAATACATTATTGCAAGGCAGCTGTGCTAACCACTTGGATATTTTGGTCAGTTTATTTAATCAAGCTCAAGCTCAATACATATTTGCAACATTTTTGCAAAACACAATTTACACAAACATAATCACTTTGTTACATTTATTTCATAATATATGCCACTGATAGTTTCTTAGCCTATCAATTTAAGTTTAAAATACTAATTTTTCACAGAAATAAATGTTTTAAACACCTATATATAATTTCCAGCATGCAGGATTATTTTTAAAAATTTGTTGATTATATACAGTTTTACTAAACTAGGTTAATTATTTGGGAATTGTGGTCTCTGAGGTTTTTTTTTTTTTTTTTTGTTTCTTGTTATCTTTATACCAAGCATACATGCACTGGCACCTTAAGAGCCCATTCACATTGAGGCGACACGACTTCGGGGGGTGACCTGTGAAGTCGCGTGCACCGCTGTGCACCGCGACTTGCAGAGACTTCACATACTGGAAGTCTATGCAAGTCGCTCCGAGGTCGCCCCAAAGTAGTACAGGACCCTTTTTCTAAGTCGGAGTGACTTGTGTCGCTCCTATTAGAACGGGTCCTGTACTACTCAATGGACCGTGACATACCGCGACTTGTCAGGCTGACAAGTCGCCTGACAAGTCGCGCTAATGTGAATGGGCTCTAAAAATTAATATAGTTTGATTAAATTAGTCCATCAAAAAATTTTAATAAATAAAAATTATTTGAGCTTGAATTGGGTCTAAATAGAATATATTGTTATACCTGAAGGGTTTCACATGTACTGTCACTTTAAGGCTGGCTCCACCCAGGAGTGATGACAAGGGTCAAGGGGCAGAGTGGCCATCTTTAGACACATGTAGAGATGTATTGATATGCAGAGCTGTCCTGTAATGCTGTACAGTGAGTCCTGAATAAACAACCGTTGTTCCAGACCAGAGTCCTGTGTCTCTCACAACACGGAGAATATAACAGTGGCGACGAGGATGGGATTTACAAGGTTACTATCCGTGTGAGAAAGGAAAGGAAGAAAAAAAAACTCTGGATTGTCAGGAATACAAACACCCACAGAGCCCAGCAGGAAAATGTCATTGATCGGGACATTAAGTGAATTTGATGGCGAACAGACAACGTGGATTTCTTGGATTGAAAGATTAGAACAATATTTCTGTGCAAATGCCATCCCAGGCGACAGGCAAGTAGCAGTGTTTCTGACAGTGGTTGGTGCTAGGACATATGACACTCTTAGGGATCTCCTTTTCCCTGAAAAACCAGCAACTAAGACTTTGGCAGAGCTCCTGACACTGTTAGGGAATCACTTCCAGCCTAAACCACTAGAGATTGCAGAAAGATTCAGGTTCTATCAGCGGCAGCAGCAGCCAGGTGAAGATATTAAGGCTTATGTGCTCGCCCTTCGCAGACTAGCCTCAACCTGTTCTTTTGGGGAGTATTTACCAACTGCACTGAGGGATAAGTTTGTCATGGGACTGAATAGTGAGTCTAGCCAAAAGAGACTGTTAACAGAGAAAGACCTTACCCTTACAAAGGCAATTGAGATAGCTTCAGTGATGGAAATGGCTGTGAAAGATACAGAAGCTTTGAACCCCCAGAGCAGAAGGGGAGAGGTTAAAGAGGAAGTTTTCAGAACAGCAGTCAAGCAAACTGCAGCTAACTGTAAATATAGACCCTCACCAACCAGGACGTCAGCTTGCTACCGTTGTGGGAATACAGACCATGATCACAAAGTCTGCCGGTTTAAGGATCAGCTCTGTCATAATTGTGGTAAGGCAGGCCATCTGAAACGAGTCTGCCGTAGTAAGAAGGTGCGAAATAAACAACCTCTGAACCCCAGGACAAAGGCATATATGGTGGGAAGATATACATCGTCATCTGAATCAGAGGATGAGGAAGTGCTCCACAGATTGGACATACATCATATGCATTCAGCACCCTCAGCAATGACTGTAGAGGTAACCGTGGAAGGAAAGAAACTCAAGATGGATGTAGACACAGGAGCAGCAGTTTCAGTTATCACCCAGAAACAATGGAGAAAACTTCTGATCCGAACAACTGTCCGTCCAACACCAATCAAACTGCAGACATATTCAAAGCAGATACTCCACCCACTGGGGTACGTGAAAGTACAGGTATCCTACAAGGGTCAGACAAAGAGAATGCCATTATATATCCTAGAACATGGGGGACCCCCTCTTTTTGGGAGAGACTGGATTGCTCACTTTGGCATGCCAGACATCGCCATTAACCCCTGCAACACCGTGACCATCCCATCAGGGGATGAAGAGGGATGGGTGAAGTCCCTGAAACAGCGATTCCCGCAAGTCTTTGATAACCATTTGGGAAAAATAAAGCATGACTGTGTGAGACTCAGGCTGAAACCCAATGCCCAGCCTAGGTTCTTCAAAGCTCGGACGGTACCTTTCGCACTCCGAGCAGGTGTGGAAGCTGAACTAAGCCGGCTGGAGGAACAAGGTGTCATCTCAAAGGTAGAGCACAGCGAGTGGGCATCACCAGTTGTACCAGTAAAGAAAGCGAATGGGGACTTACGCATTTGTGGCGATTTCCGCATGGCACTAAATTCTCAACTGGAGATAGACCAGTATCCCCTACCCAGAGTAGATGACATTTTTGCCTCTCTTGCAGGAGGTCAAAAGTTCACCAAGCTTGATCTCAGGCAAGCTTATTTACAGTTTGAGGTCCACCCTTCGTCCCGCAAGTTTCTAACAATCAACACTCACAAGGGACTGTATGAATACAATCGGATGGTGTTTGGGGTAGCCTCCGCCCCAGCCATTTGGCAACGCAAAATGGATGAGATTTTGGCGGACATTCCTTTCACACAGTGCCTGTTAGATGACATGCTCATCACGGGCCTGACGGACCAGGAACACAAGCGTAACGTGGAGCTTGTGTTGGCCAGACTCCAAGAGCAGGGTCTAAAAGTGAACTTAGCGAAATGCCAATTCATGGTACCTAAATTGGAGTTTTGTGGCCACCTTGTGGATGCAGAGGGTATACACACCACGGAAGCCAAAGTTGATGCTTTAGTAAAAGCTCCAGCCCCGACCAACGTCCAGCAGCTGCGATCATACCTGGGCTTGCTGAACTATTACCACAAATTCCTGCCGGATCTAGCACACACTTTGTTTCCATTAAACAAGCTTTTGGAGAAACACTCCAGATGGAACTGGTCGGCTGCATGCCAACGTGCTTTTGAAGTTTCTAAGCGAAAGCTGTTGGCGTCACGCATGCTCGTGCACTATGACCTCCAAAGGCCTCTCACCTTGGCTTGTGATGCCTCACCCTATGGTCTAGGGGCTGTACTATCTCACGTTTTACCAGATGGGTCAGAGAAACCTGTGGCATTCGCCTCCAGGTCCTTGACAAAAGCAGAAAGCAATTACTCTCACATTGACAAAGAGGCTCTGGCGCTCATATGGGCAATTAAGAAGTTTCATCTTTACCTGTATGGTAGGGAATTCACCATACTGACTGATCATAAACCACTCCTTCAGATCTTTAGCCCTGACAAAGGCATCTCCCAGACGACTGCAGCCCGTCTTCAACGCTATGCCCTATTCTTGGGAGCATATAGCTACAAAATCCAGTATCGCAGCCATGATGCCAACGCTAATGCAGACGCCATGTCCCGTCTGACAAGGACATTAACAGACTCTTCTCCACCTGTCAAGAGTTGTCGTTACACTAGCCTGTCCTTTCTGTCTTCCGGGGAAGTAGCAGCCCATACAGCCAAAGATACCTTCCTTAAGACAATACTCTCCTGGGTACGGTACGGTTGGCCTGCAACTGTCACACAGGATTATGAGCCTTACTTCCGTAGGCGTCTGGAATTAACTGTGTCTGGCAACTGTGTTTTATGGGGAGACCGAGTGATCGTTCCACAGACCCTCCGGAGACACATTCTGGAATTGCTACATACTGGTCATCCCGGGGGCACACGTATGAAACAAAAGGCCCGAGGCTATGTGTGGTGGCCAAACCTCGACTCCGATATCACGACATATGTGAATGCGTGTGCTGGATGTGCACAAACTGCGAGAGACCCTCCTCGAGGGTGCGTCCAGCCCTGGACTTGGCCCACGGTTCCCTGGTTTCGCCTACACTTGGACTTTGCAGGCCCGATCAGAGGACACACCTTTTTGATCATTATTGATGCCCATTCAAAGTGGCCTGAGGTCGTTCCTGTTACTCAGCCAACGACTAAGGCGACGATTTCCATACTGTTACATCTCGCTGCTACGTTTGGATACCCCAGAGAAATTGTCACAGACAACGGTGCACAATTCACAAGCCAGGAGTTTCAGGGTTTCCTGACTGCCCACAACATCAAACACAAGTTGACCGCACCTTACCACCCGGCTACAAATGGTCAAGCAGAAAGGTTTGTACAGACCTTCAAACGCTATTTCAAAGCTACTGTGGCTACAAGTAAACAACAGTCCCTGTCACCCCAGCAGCTGGACTCCTTCCTTTCTGCTTACAGAACCACACCACATGCAACCACTGGGAAAACTCCAGCTGAACTTCTTTTGGGTCGGCAGCCATGGACTGTTTTGGATATGCTCCGCCCTCAAACGGTCCAGGAACATGTACGGCAGTCCCAAGACAAGAGGGTCGAACACGACGAGATTCCCCGGTTTACAGCCCAGCAAAAGGTATGGGCCCGATCTTATGGCGCTTCCAACACTCGTTGGCTTCCTGCTATCGTCGCAGAGACTTTGGGACCCAAAATGTATCGGGTCTGCCTGGAAGATGGTTCCATTTGCAGAAGGCATGTGGACCAATTGCGTTCTCGTTCTCAGCTGCCCGAATCCCTGACATCGGCTGCACCTCCAGTGTCTCAAGGATCTGCTCCTACCGGATCAGGAGGCATTGAGACTGATGCTTGGGGAGACTCTGAACTTTTGAACTCAGCTCCAACAGAGCCCTCCAGCCCTGGTCCAGAGGTCTGCTCACCCTCTGAGCTAGGGAATCCCCTCTTGGCCCCGCCGGTGTCCATTCCGGCCAGCCCTGCTTCCTCCAGCCCCGAGTCGCTGGGTGCCCGTCCTCAACGACACTGTCGCCCTCCTGACCGGTTTCAAATGCAAGACCGGTTACGAGACTTTCGACGGGCCCGCCGAAAGTGATCCGCTGCCATTTTCCCCCCGGAGCTTCCCTGGAAGTTGTTCTCACATCCGGACGTGGAAGAAACCATGTAAATCTCCTGAGTTGGAGGACTGTATTGGACAATTATGAGTTACTGTTTTATGCCTGTTCTCGTTTTGTTGTTTTTTTTTTTTGTTTTTTGTTTTTTTTTTAGGTATGGATGGAAGGTGTTATACCTGAAGGGTTTCACATGTACTGTCACTTTAAGGCTGGCTCCACCCAGGAGTGATGACAAGGGTCAAGGGGCAGAGTGGCCATCTTTAGACACATGTAGAGATGTATTGATATGCAGAGCTGTCCTGTAATGCTGTACAGTGAGTCCTGAATAAACAACCGTTGTTCCAGACCAGAGTCCTGTGTCTCTCACAACACGGAGAATATAACATATATATAGTTAAGTGGTTAGCACCGCTGCCTTGCAACAGTGTATTTGGGTGTTCGAATCCCTGAACTACCTACAACTGTATGTTGTTATATATGACAAGCAACACTAATACGGCTTTTCCCCAAAAATGAAACATTGTATATGTGTGAAATTAATATATTTTTGGGGTTGGTTAGATATAGGAAGTAACAATAATATATTGTTTTTTGCATATATATATATATATATATATATATATATATACATATGCAAAAAAACATATATTATTGTTACTTTCTATATCTAACCAACCCAAAAATATATTAATTTCACACATATACAATGTTTAATTTTCGGGGAGGAGCCGTGTTAGTGTTCCTTTTCATATATATATATATATACATACATACACATAGGCAAATCAATAAATAAAAAACATATATATATATATATATATATATATATATATATATATATATATACATACACATATAATTATTTTTTGGGTATCTATATATATATATATATATATATATATACATATATACACATACACACACACACATATATATCTATATATATATATATATATATATATATATATATATATATATTTATTTTTGTGATTCATATATATATATAGACATACATAGATATGTGCAAAAAAAAAATAAAAAAAAAAAAAAATTTATTAGCGCCGGAATAGCGCCGTTTTACCGCGAATTTGCGGCGGTATTTGCCGCAAATTCAATAAAACTCCCACTAACGTTTTCAAAAACGTTATTTTCAGCCTAGTTTTTGGTTTGGAGCATGCTCACATGAGCTATCTGCCAGAAATTGACTCTGGAGCTATTTTTGCAATTTACACTTTTATTAATATCTTTTTTTCTACTTAACATTTTCACACAGTTTAAAAGCAGTTTAGCTCAAAATCATATAACACATCTTTCCCACACATTTTTTATTTTTTTCCTGCCATATTTTGTGATTTTGAAAAAATTAGTCCACCTTTTAGCTGGACTGTTTTTAAGTCCAGTCCTGACATTAGTTGATCTTAATGAATCTCACAGTTGGCTTTATTTTCCGCCCGCCGTTCTTTGAATACCAATTTCAGACTTAAAAATTCACCGGTTCGCAAAATCCAGCCGAAACGCCAATTCTCCGTACTATGAATCAGGCCCTAAATCTCCTCACTAGACAATTTTGGTGGCCTGGTATGCGAACAACGGTGCAACAGTTTGTTTCCTCTTGTGAAACCTGTGCTAGATCCAAGTCTGACACTACAAAACCATTCGGACTACTTTGTAGTCTACCTATACCTATGGTTCCATGGGAGGTATTATCCCTCGATTTTATAGTCGAGTTACCTCCTAAAGGTTTCACTACAATATTAGTGTCTGTAGACCATTTAACCAAGATGGCACATTTTGTTCCTGTTCGGAGGTTACCCTCCTCTAAGGAGACAGCCGAGTTACTCGTAAAGCATGTATTCAAATTACATTGTATTCCTAAGACTCTCATTTCAGATCGAGGGTCACAATTCATTTCAAAATCCTGGCAATCTTTATGTCGTATCTTACTCATTGAACGGAAATTAACATCACCATACCATCTACAAACTAATGGTCAGACTGAGCGAGTTAACCAGTGCATAGAACAGTATCTGCATTGTTATACTTCATACCTGCAAGATGATTGGGCAGATCTACTCCCTTTGGCAGAATTTGCCTATAACAATGCAGTTCATAGTACTACCAAGCAAAGCCCTTTCTTCCTCAACTATGGGTTCCATCCAACACTTCTCCCTCCTCGTATTCTACCTTCTAGCAATCCAGTAGCTACTGATTACCTAACACAAATCAAAAATTTGCTGGATCTACTCAACAACACCACCATTTCTCACGCTCATAGTCAACAAAAACTTTACTATGATCTCCGTAGGGGACCTTCTCCTCAATATACTATTGGTGACCTTGTTTGGTTATTCACAAAAAATTTAAGATTACGGATTCCCAGTAAGAAACTTGGACCTTTATATTTGGGACCTTTTCCTATTGAAAAACTTATTGGAACATCTGCAGTTCGTCTTACCTTACCAACAGACTTAAAGATACATCCCATATTTCATGTATCATTACTAAAACCCTATGTTCCAAATCAGGGTATTAGAAGTACAGCCATACCTTCACCACCTGTGCAGGTAGATGGAGGTGAAGAATATGAAGTACAAGAGATTTTAGACTCTCAAAGTTATAGAGGGAAACTACAATATTTACTAAGATGGAAGAATTATGGTCCCCAAGATGACACCTGGTTGGATGCCTCAGAAGTTCATGCACCTAGGCTTATACAGAGGTTTCATACCAAACACCCTGAGAAACCGAGCTTATAGGCCTTCTGGAGATTTCTGACTTCCTCTTCCTGTTTGCGTTCCACCCCTTGGTCAGGTGGAACGCATGTGCGCGTCATGACGTTTGACGTCGCGCGTGACGTCATTCTCGGGCGCCGCAAGGGCGCCTATTTCAACTAGTGGTCTGCACAAACAATTTGTTTGTGCAACCGCTCATAGCAGTCGCCTTACCGGACGCTACTGTGCCTACCCAGTGACCCCGCACCGCTGACCTACTCATCCGTCCGGAGCATCTCTTACCAGCTGTTGCCAGTCTCCTCTCCTGAAACCCTACTTGCCGCTGCCTCTGCAAAGTTGCTACTACCAAAAAGTACCCCACAGGGGACCCCATATCAATACCATTGTCTCTACCATCATTATACCTCTAACCTGCTCAAATGCACTTTGCACTCTAAGAAGGATACATTCCCCTGTAATGTCTGCTTGCTCATTTCTGTGCATTAACTACTAGGGTGTATTACCAACCATTACTGCCTACTAATCACACTGCTGTATATTATCAACCATTACTGTTACCTGTTACGCACACTGCTGCTTATTATCTACCATTACTACCTGCTACGCACACTGCTGCATATTATCAACCATTACTACCTGCTAATTACACTGCTGCTTATTATCGATCTGCTGTGCTTCTGCTAGCATTTGTGCTTTGTGTGTCCAGAACCTGTTTCCAACCACAATGATGAGTAAAGAGAGTTAGGTCGGGTGACTTAACATATTCTCTGCAATACTACTGGGTGGTTTTCTGCAGCTGAAGATCCAAACCCCTAATTATAGATAGCAGAGAGTTACAGTGGCCAGGCTGTGGAAAAGTCTCACACATGTGGTATCACCATACTCAGGACGAGTAACAGAATGCATTTTGGGGTGTAATTTTTGCTATGTACATGCTATGTATTAGAAATATCTTATAAATTGACAACTTTGTGTAAAAAAAAATAAGTTTTTATTTTTTTCCACATTTTCCAAAAACTTTTGGAAAAAAATGACATCTTCAAAATACTCATCATGCCTCGTAGAATATACATTGGGGTGTTTTCTTTCCAAAATGGGGTCATTTTGTGGGTTATTCCATTGTCCTGATGCTCCAGGGCCTTCACAAATGTGATAGGTACTCGGGAAATGAAATGTGTAATTTATGCCTTTAGAACGCATGACGGTGCTACTTGAAAGTTGGGCCTCTGTATGTGGCCGGGCTGTGGAAAACTCACACACATTTGGTAGCACCATACTCAGGATGAGTAGCAGAATGCATTTTGGGGTGTAATTTTTGCTATGTACATGCTATGTATTAGAAATATCTTATATTGACAACTTTTTGTAAAAAAAAAAAAAAATAAGTTTTAATTTTTTCCAACATTTTCCAAAAACTTTTGGGAAAAAAATTACATCTTCAAAATACTCATCATGCCTCGTAGAATATACATTGGGGTGTTTTCTTTCCAAAATGGGGTCATTTTGTGGGTAATTCCATTGTCCTGGTGCTCCAGGGCCTTCAAAAATGTGATAGGTACTCAGGAAATGAAATGTGTAATTTATGCCTTTCGAACGCATGACGGTGCTACTTGGATGTTGGGCCTCTGTATGTGGCCAGGCTGTGGAAAAGTCTCACACATGTGGTATCACCATACTCAGGACGAGTAGCAGAATGCATTTTGGGGTGTAATTTTTGCTATGTACATGCTATGTATTAGAAATATCTTATAAATTGACAACTTTGTGTAAAAAAAAAAATATGTTTTTATTTTTTCCCCACATTTTCAAAAACTTTTGGAAAAAATGACATCTTCAAAATACTCACCATGCCTTGTAGAATATACATTGGGGTGTTTTCTTTCCAAAATGGGGTCATTTTGTGGGTTATTCCATTGTCCTAATGCTCCAGGGCCTTCACAAATGTGATAGGTACTCGGGAAATGAAAACGGAAAATTTATATCAAATACTTACCGTAATTTTGCTTTCCTGATGGACTCCATACGTTTGGGTAGTCCCGCCTCCACTCCTACCCCATAGGACCCCACTCCCATAAATCCTTGCTCCCTTTAAGCATCCGTGTTCTGTAACTAGCCTACTCAGGAACTGGGAGGGAACTCCTGCTGCAGTGCCATCTTAAGAGCCTTATAGGCCCCTGGGCAATGCAGTGCACTGGGGCATCCTGCCTACACAATCACCCACGAGAATAAAAATGCAAGTTATCGATAAGGCGATATATTTTTATTGGTACCTCAAACAAAATCAGTCTCTTGTAGTATATAGTGTTCCATGTAATATGTACAGTATATAGTAAGGTATATCCACCAGGTAGTTGTCTCTTTTAGTATATATTGGTCCTTGTAATATGTATATAGTAAGGTATATACTCCAGGTAGTAGTTGTACTCTCTTGTAGTATATAGTGTTCCCTGTAATATGTATATAGACTATATACACATCAGGGAACACTATACTACAAGAGAGTACAACTACTACCTGGAGGATATATACTAGGGCTGGGGAATATAATCGAAAGATCGATGCATCGCGATTCGACCCTTCGCGATTCTGCATCGATGCGGGCTGCCGGCATAATCGATTATACGAAATGACGTCATCAGCCGCGGCCACGCCCTATCGCGCAAGGGAAAAAAAAAAATCACAAGATCGCAGGATCGGCAGCTGATTGGTGGGTTAGTGGCGGGAGCTTAATAAAAAGGCTCCGCCCCTCCCCTTCCGCCTCTTTTACCCGGGCCGAGGCGCAGCAAGACATCCCCCGCGTGTATCGGCGTCCCACCTGCGGCCTAGAAGCCAGCCAGCCAGCCATCCAAGCCAGAAGCCGCCAGTCCAGTGAGTCCACACACAGGAGCGAGGAGCCCCAAGTGCGTCCCCATCGCAGCCAGCCAGTGCCGCCAGCCTCACCTCACCTCACCGTAGCCGACAGGCCCTGGAGGCCCAGCCGCCACGCCACTGCCAGTGACGCCAGCTGCCCCCCACAGAGCCCATAGAGCAGCACAGCACCTGTCCTCCTCTGCAATGCAGTGCACAACAACCCACACAGTCACACAGCAGGTATGTCCAAACAAATAATTGTGTAATCATTCATGGGGGTCTCTCGTCTGTATCTCTGGGGGATGTCTGTGATGGGGGGGCCTGGGACAGGGGACGGTCGGTCGGGGCCCGGGGGTACTGTTCTGCTGTGGCAGTCTGGCAGCCAGGGGGGTCAGTCAGTGTCAGTGGGGGCCTGGGGGTCTCTGTCAGTGTCAGTCAGCTATGGGGGTCTGGGCAAGGGGGGGGACTCACTCAGTGTTTGTCAGTGCTGTGGGGGATTGGGGAAGGTGTGGGAGACATCCAGGTCTCTGTCAGTGTGGGGGTCTGGGCAAGGGGGGGACTCACTCTCACTCAAGTGTTTGTCAGTGCTGTGGGGGATTGGTGAAGGTGTGGGACTTCCAGGTCTCTGTCAGTGTGGGGGTCTGGGCAAGGGGGGGGGGGACTCACTCACTCTCAGTGTTTGTCAGTGCTGTGGGGGATTGGGGAAGGTGTGGGACATCCACCCAGGTCTCTGTCAGTGTGTCAGGCTGCAGTCAGCTCAGCTGTGGGGGGAGGGGGGTCTCTGTCAGTGTCACTGTCACTGTCACTGTCACAGGCAGCTGTGGGGTAAGGGGGGGCCCCGGGGGTTTTGGCTCAGTGCATGCAAGGAAGGGAGTCTGACAGACAGGTGTATATTTTATGAAAGATGTTGCTTGGTTGATTTGTTGCGGCTTAGTTTACAAGTTTTTTTTTTTTATTTTTTTTTTTAAACACTGACAGAGTTTGGCAACTTACGTCATCAGTCTCCGTCACATACGTGGTAGTATGGTGGTAAATATGGCAGAAGGAGAAAAAGATCGAGAGATAAAAAATGCACCTAGCGTTTTAAGAGCAAACATCTGGGCACATTTCGGATTTTACGTACACACAGGGAAGCGTGAGTTGGACAAGACACACGCCGTATGTAAAGCCTGTCACACAAAAATTAAATACCTAGGGAATACTACGAACTTGAGAAACCATGTTAGCCGTTTTCACTCTGAGTTAGTAACACCTGTCGCCACCAGCAGTGCCACCACTGCCAAGGAAAGACTGCTAGACCCAGATCAGCCAAGAATTGATGCCATACTGTCAACTTATCCGCCCAACTCAGAAAAAGGGAAGAAACTAACCAAAGCTGTGGCATCTTTCATCGCCAAGGACCTACGGCCTTACTCAGTTGTGGACAACGCCGGGTTTCGCTACCTTGTGAAGACGCTAGAGCCACGTTAACAAGATCCCATCACGCAGGCACTTTACAGAAAACGTTATACCTGCACTCTGCCACGACACCAAAGCTCAGGTTCTTGCGTCAATGAACCAAGCCAGTCGAGTCGCAATAACGTGTGATTCATGGACGTCAGTCACAACGGAGTCCTATGTTACAATAACAGCACATTACGTTACTAAGGACTGGCAGGTCTTGTCACATGTGTTGCAAACAAGAGCCATTTATGAGTCTCACACAGGTGCTCATCTGGCAGAGCTACTGTCTCATGTTGTGGAAGAATGGCAGCTGTCTGATAAATCTGTAGTGCTTGTGACCAACAACGCGGCGAACATGATAGTTGCAGCTCAAGTTGGTAAATTTCCTCATGTTAAATGTTTTGCCCATACACTCAATCTTGCATGTCAGCGGGCACTGAAAGGGGCCACGCTCTCCAGGCTTCTCGCCAGAGTGCGACGAATATCCACATTCTTCCATCGCAGCACTAGAGCAAGCCACTGTCTAAAAGAGAAACAGAAATGTCTGGGCCTGAAGAATCATAAGCTAATAACTGATGTGCCAACAAGATGGAACAGCGCATATGACATGGTCGAGAGGTTCTTAAAACAACAACCTGCAGTTTGTGCCACCTTGCTGTCTCCAGAAGTCAGAAAAGGAGAGTCTGATCTCTGCACTCTCAATGAAACAGATGTGTCAAATGCAGAGGACGCTGTGAGTGCATTAAAGCCAATGAAGGATGCAACCTTGCTGATGTCCAGAGCATGACAGACACCATGGGAGACACAGCCATGACCCATGAGATCAAGAATGCAATCAAAACAGATCTCCTGAAGAGGTACAGCAGTGAGGCAGAGAAGAAGATCCTTCATACAGCCTCTGCTCTGGATCCTCGCTTTAAAGGACTGCCTTTTATTCTCACAGAGGAGGAGAGATCGGAGATATACAGAGGAGTGACTGAGGAGGCTGCATCTTTGGAGGTAATTAGAATTTCATCATGTTTCCTGCCAGACCGCTAGAAGCTCAGCTACATTGTGTTGTGTAATAACATGCCCTGATTCACTGATGCGGTGTGGGAAGTGGAACTGTATGGTATGGATTACCGTGCAGTTTCCCACACCTCATCAATGAATCACACTCTTAGTTCAGCTCTTCTTATACTATTATCTTTTGTTCAAACACACAGATTACATCTAATAGAAGGACAAATGTGGATGAAGTGCCTAGGGAAAAAGCAACTGTGGAAGAAGAAACAACACCCATTGAGGACAGCCATTCTCCTCCCAAAAAAAAGGCCACAACATCGCTGCTCATGACTTTGCTGGGGCAGTCTTTCACTGATGGTGCAATAGAACCTAAGACCCCCTATGCCAAGGCAGAAGACGAAATGGAAAAATATTGTAAAGCCCCACCTCTGCCTCTCACTGAGGACCCTTTAAAATGGTGGCGTGAGCATGAGGTCATATTCCCCCTCCTCTCTCAGCTGTCAAAGCAATACTTGTGTATCCCAGGTACAAGTGTATCTGCAGAGCGGGTTTTCTCTACTGCAGGGGATGTTATAACAGCGAAAAAAAGCAGTCTTAAACCTGAGCATGTGGATCATCTAGTGTTCTTACAGAAAAACCTACATGTTCCCAAATGCTAAGCACTGAAATAATTACTAATTCATGTTTTTAATGAATTAGTAATTACTAATTCAGTCTGCCGCCAGTCACCAGTCAGTCACATCACCAGTCTTGTTTTATAGCTTTATAGCACTGATGGTTTGTTTTTGAAGATTGTCCTGTCCAATGTGTCCATTTCCAATCCATAATCCGTTCCGTTGCTTCACACTAAAAGTGTCTAGGCAAGTACTAGGGGTTCATTTAACCCTCAACCAAATAAATAATATTAAAGTGTAAAGTGTATTTTCTTCTAGACAACTGACACCAAGCCAGCCACGGTGCAGCATTATAGGAAGGAAAATCATTGAGAGAAATAACTTGTACATTTGAAGCTTAACCTTGAGTAAATCTTATCTTATTGGATAACAAACACCAATTGTGGATTCTTGTGTAATATACTATATTTGTGAGTTTGTGAATGTGACCCCCATAGGATTTCCTCAAGGTTAAGCTTCAGTTTACAATTTATTCTCTCAAGGATTTTCCTTCCTCTAATGGTGGCTTGTTGGCTAGCTTGGCTTCAGTTACAGATGTAATCGACATGGTAGAGTGCTGCTCAGTGCAGTTTTCTTTCTGTGTGTGTTGAGTTGATGCTGATGAGGCTGCGTATAAGCTTTTGAGTAGTCACGACACACACACACACACTGTGTTTAGTTGACTGGCAATGGCAGGGGCAAACACAATCACAGTGAACCTGGAACATTTTATATTTTTTACAGCTTTTCTAGCACTGGAGAGATGGAGAATGGCTTGTTTTCAAAAATGGTCCATTCACATAAGTGAATTGATAATTATTTAAGCTTAAGCTTATATTTGTATAACTCCCCTCTAGCAGCCATCAACTCACTTCACTTGAGTTGACTGGCAGTTGCAGGGGGAAACAAACATCACGGTGAACATGGAAGTTATGCAGCAGTGCACTATTGCCAGGTTCACCTTTGATATTTGCTACTAGTCAGGAAGTGCTCTGTTTTGTAGAGGACAGGTTATGGCACACACCTGGAAATTATTGCAACGCATGTCTGTCTGCTGGTCTGTTGTACTCTGTAGCAATAGCAAGTGTAGGGGGTTCCCTCAACCAAACAAATACTAAAGGTAAAAGTGTATCTAGACAACTGAAGGCAAGCCAGGCAGCCACGGTACAGGAAAGGACATCCTTGAAAGATTAAATCAATCATACATTGAAGCGTAAAACCTTGATTAAATCTTTACTGGATCACAAATACACACAAACCTGACCTAACCTATATGCCTTGAGTTGTACCAGTGTGGCAATGCCAAACCTTTCTTCAGTTCTCATGATTCTGATGCAGACAATCGTGTTGTGTGTTTTTTTGTGATCCCATGAAGATTTACTCAAGGTTTAAGCTTTAGTTGATGATTTACTCTGTCAAGGGTTTTCCTTCCTCTAATGGTGGCTTTGGCTTGGCTTCAGTTGGGTTTAATCGTGGTAGAGACAGAGACTGTCTGCAGGACAGGTAACGTTTTCTGTAAAGTAAGTGACATAAAAGTGACATAAGTGAATTGATAAGCTTAAAGCTTATATTTGTAACTCCCCTCTAGCAGCCAATCCATCAACTCACTTGAGTTGACTGGCAGTTGCAGAGGGAAACAAACATCACGGTGAACATGGAAGTTATGCAGCAGTGTACTATTGCCAGGTTCACCCTTGATGTTTGCTACTAGTCAGGAAGTGCTCTGTTTTGTAGAGGACAGGTTATGGCACACCTGGAATTTATTGCAATGCATATTCACATAAAAGGATTTATATATAATGTTTTGTGGGAATTTATGATGACCATTTTCACAAGAATATTAGCTTGGCTGGCTGGCTGGCTTCTTCTATCTTGGCTTGCCTTAAAGTACAACTATAGGCCAAACTTTATCCAAAATCCAAAAAGTTTGGCCTTTAGTTGTACTTTAAATGGTGGTAGGCCTGGCTTATATTAATATTTTCTTTTATGAAGCAGTAAACTGCACTACTACAGTTTTTTACTAATTTTACTGTAACTTCTAGTAAAATACTAGTGTTGTTGTCTGTCTCTGCTATGCTGTTTGCATTTTCAGACCTTCCTATATGTTTGCAGTGCAAGTGCACTAAAGTATGCAGGGCTTGCAGGCCATGACAGGGTCCAGGAAAGTGTCCTTTGAAGCAAATGGAAATAAAAAGGATTCTTTTATTTGTGACTGCTTGATTGTTTGTTTTTTTTTATAAAGTTTTGAAAACCATTGGGCAGTGGGCTGGGCATGGGTATTGGGCAGTAATCGTGATGCATCGTGATGCATCGCGGAATCGAATCGTATCGAATCGCGACCCTAATAATCGTAATCGCATCGAATCGTGAGGTAAGTGAAGATGCACAGCCCTAATATATACCTTACTATATACATATTACAGGGACCAATATATACTACAAGAGAGTATAACTACTACCTGGAGGATATATACCTTACTATATACATATTACAGGGGCCAATATATAGTAAGGTATATCCTCCAGGACAGGTAGTTGTCTGTCTCTTGTGTCGTCGATCATCATCATGCCATGAGAGAGTTAAAAAAAGAATATCAATAATCAAGCAGCCTGGCAGCTGGGCTGGCTGCCTTACCTTTACAACGACTGCACATGGGAGGAGGTGGGTGGAGGCGGAGCCAGTCTTCTAGGCGCGGAGACCGACGGAGAGGAGAGGAGGACGAGCCGACGAGGAGGAGGATCCTCCTCCGAGTCCTCCGCTGCGGCGCTGTGCATCATGGGTCTGCTCTGCTAACGTCACTGGTTGCTAGATGCCAATCGGGCTGGCCTTAGCAGCCAGTGTCTGTGCAGTGCAGATTCGAGTCACGGCCGCCGCCGGCGGGCGGAAAACAACAAGGGGGGAGGCCCGGGCCGGCGGACAACGGAACGGGGGGGGGGCCCTAGACCACCAGGGACATGCCATCATCCATGTGGGGCCCCTTGGCAAGTGGGGCCCCCGGGCAACCGCCGGGCATGCCCAGTGGAAAAGACGGCCCTGTCCTGCTGCCATGGAGTCCATCAGGAAAGGAAAATTACGGTAAGCATTTGATATAAATTTTCCGTTTTCCTGACAGACTCCATGGCAGCTTCCTTTTGGGAAATAACTTGCCAAAACACAAATGGGTGGGCAGATGCTGACAAAATTTAATTAACACCTGCAACTGATAACACTTGAGTACCAAAACCAACAGAGGAAAGAGCCGCTGGCTCAACACAATAATGTGACATAAATGTGTGAATGGACGACCAAGATGCTGCTCTGCAGACCACATGCGGAGCGACATGTCTTGAAGCTGCCCATGAAGTAGCGACACCACGAGTAGAATGTGCAGTCACCGCTTTAGGAGGAACCAAGCCCTTCTCTCTATAAGCCCACTGAATCGCCTCTACTATCCAGGAGGCAATTGTTCTTGAAGAGGCACGCATACCTTTGTTCTTCCCAGGCAATAGGACAAAGAGATAATCCGTCTTCCTGAAAGAGGCTGTAGCTTCCAAATACTGTTTGAGCGTGTTGCCCACATCCAGTGGATGGACTTCCGGAGGTTCGGCCGATGAGTTGAAAGTAGGGAGAACAATTTCCTGATTCTCGTGAAAGACCGAAGTGACTTTAGGCCTTGATCTAGGCATCGGAATAAGGACAACTCTGTCCGGGAAAAAGGTCAGGAAAGGTTCCTTACTTCCCAGACTTTGAATCTCTGACACCCTTTTTGCAGATGTAACAGCCACTAGAAAGACTACCTTGAGGGTGAGATGTTTTACCGATATGGGTTCTTCAGGGTTTGTGCCAACTGAGGAAAGGAAATCAAGAACCAAAGGCATGTCCCACTTGGGGAACCTCAGCTTCTTCTGTGGCCTTAGCCTTACTGCCGGATCAGAGGATGTGCAGCCCAGGAAACGCCTGTGAAAGCGGATATGGCTGAAACTTGCACTCGCAGGGCGCTTACTGAAAGGGGCAACTCCAATCCTGACTGAAGAAAAGACAGAATATCTTGCACGGAAGATGACCAGGACTTTTCCTTGGACTCTAGGAAGGAAGTAAACCTAGACCAAATTCTTTCATAGGTTTTATTCGTGCTTTGTCTCCTAGCACTCAAAAATGTTGGTATGGCTACTTCAGGACATCCTAACGCCTCCAGCCCTCCCCTCTCAAAAACCAGACCCGAAGGTGCAGACGGGCTGGGCATGGGTGAAGAATGGAGCCCTGGGACAGCAAATCCGCTCTGAGAGGGAGAGGGACTGGGTCGCGATAGCTGAGCTAAAATAGCAGCGGAAACCACAGTCTGTTGGGCCAGAACGGGATCACTGCGACCACCTTCACTGATTCCATCTTGATTCTCCACAGGAATTGGAAGATGACTGGCACTGGGGCAAAGGCATAAGCCTTGTGAAACTTCCAGCAATCTGTCAGGGCATCTACCCCGAATGCTCTGGGATCTTTGTTCCTCGAATAGAACTTCTCCAACTTCCTGTTGTGGAAGGAGGCAAATAGATCTACCTCTGGGATGAACCCCAAGGACAGGATCCAGTTGAACACATCCTCGTGGAGAGACCACTTGTTGTTGAGTTGTGTTCTCGAGAGGAAATCCGCTTGTGTGTTCTGAGCCCCTGGTATTTATACTGCTGACAGATTGACCAGGTTTCTCTGAACCCAGTTCAATATCGGCTCTACTTCCTGAAGCAGGGATGCACTGAGAGTTCCGCCTTGTCTCCTCACATAGGCTACTGCGGCCGTGTTGTCTAGCCTTAGCATGACTGAGGTGCCCTGAATAAGGTGACCGAAGGCTAGCAGTACTTGAAAGGCCGCCCGAAGTTCCAGGATGTTGGACACGATCTGGCGAGACCGAAAATCCCATCTCCCTTGTGCCATCTCTGTTCCGCAATGACCGCCCCCACCGGTGCTGCTGGCGTCTGATGTCACTATCACCCAAGATAAAGGGACTATGGAGTGACAATTGCACAAATTCTTCAGCTGTAACAACCAAGGAAGCCAGCTCGTCATGGCTGCGGTTATAACTATTTGCTGAGAATTGCTGATTCCCTTCCATTGCTGAAGAAAACCCCTCTGAAAAGGTCTCATTTTCCAGAGAGCCCACTTCACCATAGGGGCTGTTGACACCATCGTGCCTATTACCCTCAGGCATTGTTTGGCTGTGAGATGGGAAGCTGACAAGGCTAGAGACACCCTGTCCCTGATTACCGGAATCTTTTCTTCTGGCAGAGAGATGGTACTGTCCTTGGTGTTGAACAGAGCGCCCAAAAAGACCAGGGACTGTGTAGGAATTAGGTGACTCTTTTCCCTGTTCAGGATCCAGCCGAACTTCTCTAAAGACGAGATGACCAGAGTTAGATGTTCCAGGAGGACAGACTTGTCTTGAGCCAGTAGAAGGAGGTCGTCCAGATAATGATAAAGACGGACCTCTCTCAGTCTTATCAAGGCTACCACCGCTAACAAGACCTTCGAAAAGGTACGAGGCGATGTGGAAAGCCCGAAGGGGAGACACACAAACTGCAGATGAAGCTGGCCGACTGAGAATCTTAGGTATTGCTGAAACTCTGCTGCCACTGGCACGTGGAAGTATGCATCCTTCAGGTCTACTGAGACCATCCAATCCCCTGGTTGAACAGCTTGCTGAATGGAGAACAAGGTCTCCATCTTGAATTTTTCTCCTTTGATGAAGCGATTCAAGTGCGTCAGATCTATCACTGGTCTCCAGGCGCCGCTCTTCTTGCGCACCATTAAAAGAGGAGAGTACACTCCGAGCCTTCTTTTGGATTCTGGCACTGGAACCACTGCTCCTTGAGTGACTAGCGAGTCGACGTAGGATAAGAGAATCTCTCTTTTGTCGCCTGACCGAGGAAGGGAGGTAGGAACAAATGTGTCTTCGGGAATACTGGTGAAGGTCCAAGAATGTCCTGCAGAGACCGTATTGACGACCCAAGCATCCCGGACTGAAGCCGCCCAGATCCGCTGAAAGTGGAAGAGACGACCCCCCACCTGACCGGCCTGAGCGAGCCTAATTTCAAAAGGACTTCGTCGTATCTCTATCCCCAGACGGATTGCTCTTGGGGCCTTTCCGAAAAGAAGACTGCCTGGACTTCCAGTTTCTTCCAAACTCCCTTCCTGGCCTATAGCTACGTGCCTCCCTGGCACGGTCAGTATTTTGCTTTCTAGGAGGTAGTCTCTTCTGACCAAGAAGACGCCTGTCCTGGGGGAGAAAGCCCGACTTACCACCAGTAGCCTTAGAGATGGCGCTATCTAACTTATTCCCAAAGAGGGATGAATCCTCAAAGGGAATGCGGCACCATACCTGCTTAGAAGCAGGATCAGCCAACCAAGGGCGTAACCAAAGTGCACGCTTTGCTGTAACAGACGATAGCATCCCCTGGGCTAACAGGCAGATAATATCAATAAACGCCTCCCCCAGAAAGGCTGAGGCCAGTTTTAACTCCTGGATAGGAGAGTTCTTGGCTGTGTCTTCAGAAAAACTTCTGAGGGAATCATCGACATTGTCCACCCAAACTTCCATGGCTTTGGACAGTGATGCCAGGGCTAAGGCCGGCTTGCAAGCAGCTCCTACTGATAGATAGACACGCTTCAGATCCGTGTCTATTCTTCTGTCAAGAGGATCCTTAAAGGTAACCGTATCCTCAAGAGGCAAAGTTACGTGTTTCACTAGCCTCATAACAGCCACATCCACTAGAGGAGGAGATTCCAGGTGTTTGACTTCCTCTTCCTTGAATGGATAGAGTTTAGCCAATTTTGAAACCATGGAGTTCTTTCTCTCCACCTTGCTCCATTCTTCCGTAATGATTTCTCCTAATTCAGGAATGAACGGAAAATATAGTCGCTCTTTGCTTAGCTGTTTAAAGTATTTTCTCTACTTGGGGGCGGAGACCACTGGATCTTCCCAGTTTAAGGTTTCCCTGACAGCCTTTACTAACGGTGGAACCAGATTGAAAGAAAACCCCAAACTAGGTTCATCTTGATCCGAATCGCTCTCAGACTCGAATACCGAGGGATGGCTAGGTTCAGATGATTCAAGGGCTCGTCCGCCAGAGGACTCTCTAACAGGAGAGACAGATGGCTCTGGTACTGGGGACTGCCACCTGTTAAGATCAGCCAGGGAGTCCTTGACTATGCGTTTGACCATGGACTCAAGCTGTTGGTCAGAACTTCCTCTCTCACCAGCTGCTCGGGAATAACAGGAGTCGCATAGCGATTTTCCGTCCAGCAAACGAATACCACAGCCCCAGCACTTAGTCTCGCTGGACTGGCGTGAAGACCTAGGAGGTGACCGGTCTTTACTTCGGTATCTGAGGAGCCATGTTTAGAGGAAGAGCGATGGTGCTGCGTCTTAACAATTCCTGCCGACCCTCATTAACCCTGCGTCTTCAAAAACGATCATTAGAGAAATGTAGGAGTTCAGCACCAAACTGGTGCAGGAGGAGGACAAAAAAAGAACACGGATGCTAAAAGGGAGCAAGGATTTATGGGAGTGGGGTCCTATGGGGTAGGAGTGGAGGCGGGACTACCCAAACGTATGCTGCCATGGAGCCTGTCAGGAAATGTGTAATTTATGCCTTTAGAACGTATGACTGTGCTACTTGGATGTTGGGCCTCTGTATGTGGCCAGGCTGTGAAAAAGTCTCACACATGTGGTATCACCATACTCAGGACGAGTAGCAGAATGCATTTTGGGGTGTAATTTTTGCTATGTACATGCTATGTATTAGAAATATCTTATAAATTGACAACTTTGTGTAAAAAAAAAATACGTTTTTATTTTTTTCCACATTTTCCAAAAACTTTTGGAAAAAAATGACATCTTCAAAATACTCATCATGCCTCGTAGAATATACATTGGGGTGTTTTCTTTCCAAAATGTGGTCATTTTGTGAGTTATTCCATTGTCTTGATGCTCCAGGGCCTTCACAAATGTGATAGGTACTCGGGAAATGAAATGTGTAATTTATGCCTTTAGAACGCATGACGGTGCTACTTGGATGTTGGGCCTCTGTATGTGGCCAGGCTGTGGAAAAGTCTCACACATGTGGTATCACCATACTCAGGACAAGTAGCAGAATGCATTTTGGGGTGTAATTTTTGCTATGTACTTGCTATGTATTAGAAATATCTTATAAATTGACAACTTTGTGTAAAAAAAATATGTTTTTATTTTTTCCACATTTTCCAAAAACTTTTGGGAAAAATTACATCTTCAAAATACTCATCATGCCTCGTAGAATATACATTGGGGTGTTTTCTTTCCAAAATTGGGTCATTTTGTGGGTAATTCCATTGTCCTGGTGCTTCAGGGCCTTCAAAAATGTGATAGGTACTCGGGAAATGAAATGTGTAATTTATGGCTTTTCGAACGCATGACGGTGCTACTTGGATGTTGGGCCTCTGTATGTGGCCAGGCTGTGGAAAAGTCTCACACGTGTGGTATCACCATACTCAGGACGAGTAGTAGAATGCATTTTGGGGTGTAATTTTTGCTATGTACATGCTATGTATTAGAAATATCTTATATTGACAACTTTTTGTAAAAAAAAAATATGTTTTTATTTTTTCCCACATTTTCCAAAAACTTTTGGAAAAAAAATGACATCTTCAAAATACTCACCATGCCTCGTAGAATATACATTGGGGTGTTTTCTTTCCAAAATGGGGTCATTTTGTGGGTAATTCCATTGCCCTGGTGCTCCAGGGCCTTCAAAAATGTGATAGGTACTCAGGAAATGAAATGTGTAATTTATGGCTTTCGAATGCATGACGGTGCTACTTGGATGTTGGGTCTCTGTATGTGGCCAGGCTGTGGAAAAGTCTCACATATGTGGTATCACCATACTCAGGACGAGTAGCAGAATGCATTTTGGGGTGTAATTTTTGCTATGTACATGCTATGTATTAGAAATATCTTATAAATTGACAACTTTGTGTAAAAATAAATAAGTTTATATTTTTTCCCACATTTTCCAAAAACTTTTGGAAAAAAAATGACATCTTCAAAATACTCATCATGCCTCGTAGAATATACATTGGGGTGTTTTCTTTCCAAAATGGGGTCATTTTGTGGGTTATTCCATTGTCCCGATGCTCCAAGGCCTACACAAATGTGATAGGTACTCGGGAAATGAAATGTGTAATTTATGCCTTTAGAACGCATGACGGTGCTACTTGGATGTTGGGCCTCTGTATGTGGCCAGGCTGTGGAAAAGTCTCACACATGTGGTATCACCATACTCAGGACGAGTAGCAGAATGCATTTTGGGGTGTGATTTTTGCTATGTACATGCTATGTATTAGAAATATCTTATAAATTTACAACTTTGTGTAAAAAAAATACGTTTTTATTTTTTTCCCACATTTTTCAAAAACTTTTGGAAAAAAATTACATCTTCAAAATACTCATCATGCCTTTTAGAATATACATTTGGGTGTTTTCTTTCCAAAATAGGGGCCTTTTGTGGGTTATTCCATTGTCCTGGAGCTCCAGGGCCTTCAAAACTGTGATAGGTACTCAGGAAAAAAAATTCTTCATTACCAAAACTATTGTGGCCAAAAAATTGCAACTTCAAAAAACTCACTATGGGCCTGATTCATAGTACGGCGAATTGGCGTTACGGCGGGTTTTTTGCGAACCGGCGAATTTGTACGTCTGAATTGGTATTCAGAGAACGGCGGGCGGACAATAACGCCTAGTGTGAGATTCATTATGATGCAACAAGGTCAGAGCGCGACTTAAAAACACGCCAGCTAAAAGCTCGACTAAAGTTTTGCCAAATTTTCCCCTGTACCCCCAACAATCCCAAATCACTGTGGAAGGTGTGGAAAACAATTTGGAGATGACTGGCTTTTAAAAAATGTCAAAAACTGACTTAGAAAGAGAGATATCTGCAAAAGTGTATAAAGGAAAAAAAGCTCCTCAAGCCCCAAGCTGCGAACGCGCGAATGTGCGCATGCGCAAAGCCAAATAGGCTCAAAAAATTCCGCTAGCGCGATTTTGGGCAATTTCTTTTTTGAATACGTACTAAAAATCCGCTGTCTCGCCCATAGAAAATTGGAAAAACTGGCGGATTCGAAAAACATGCACACTTCCAACAAGGGATCCCTTAGTAAACACCATCACGTTCCATACACCTTTCCTGCTAACTCTGAAATAATAACAGTGAAATCTACAGTGTTTATATAGAACCTCCACATTATCTAAAAAATCCCACAAAATATTACATTGGGGAACGGGTCGTCAGATAGAACAAAAATAGATGTAAAACATATTTCAAGAAAGATTATTAGCATTTCACAAATATAAAGGAAATGTCACAATTTTGCCAATATTCGATGTGTTTCAAAAGAATGTTTTTCTAAATATATTGCAAATACAACATTTTCTTCCATATGGGTATGGCCAAGTGTTAGCATTTGACTACACATTTAACCACTTAAGCCCCGGAAGATTTTACCCCCTTCCTGACCAGGGGGTATTTTGCGATTCGGCACTGCGTGACTTTAACGGACAATTGCGCGGTCGTGCGACGCTGTACCTAAACGAATTTGGCGTCCTTTTTTTCCCACAAACAGAGCTTTCTTTTGGTGGTATTTGATCACCTGTGCGATTTTTTGATCATGCGCTATAAACAAAAAAAGAGCTTACATTTTACAAAAATAACAATATTTTTCACTTTTTTTTATATGAAATTCCCCCCCCCAAAAAATGTAAAAATCAAATTTTTCTAACATTTTTGGCCAATTTGCGTAAAAGTTATCGCGTTTACTAACAAAGGGAAGGATTTTTGTCATTTTTGTTGTTTTTTTTAAAACGCGTAATGGCGGCGATCTGCGATTTTTTTTGCAGTACTGCGACATTGCGGCGGACAGATCGGACCCTTGACTGACATTTTTGACACTTTTGGGGTTACCAGTGACATTACTGCAGTAATCAGTGCTATACATATGCACTGTTACTGTAAAAATACACTGGTAGTGAAGGGGTTAACTTTATTTGAGAGGGAGGGGCTGTGTGTGTCCCTAGGGGCGTGCTTTCTACTGTGATTGGCTGTGGCTTGAGCTGTAAGGACACTGATCAACGAATCTACATAGTAGATCCATATGATCAGTGTTTTTACACCGAGGAGAATGACAGGCAGCTTGTTTACACAAGCTGCCTGACTTTCTCCCTCTCCCCCGCCGATCGCAGAGTGGCCGGCGGACATCGGGTCCGCCGGTCACACACGCGGGGGGGTCCGTGACCACGCGGGAGCGCGCCTCCGGGGGCGCGCGCTCGCTCCCTAGACCCTCACAAGCAAGCGACGTAGCCCTACGTCAGTTTGCCTGTGAGGGGCTGACCGCCGACGTAGATAGTCGTGCGGCGGTCGGCAAGTGGTTAACTGAAGGTATATATATATCCCCATACTTGGCTAATTAGCAAAGTATGCCCAACAAACAAATATAGCTTTAGCTCACAATATTGCTACATATTGACTTTTTTATGTGGCATCTTTTGTATTTTGTTCAGATTAAAAGTTTGCTGATACACATGCCTTTTTCAAACATGAACAAAATTAATGATGTGAACATTTGGAGGTTTGGAGACCTCCAAGTGTTGCCCATACAGAGGGCTCCTTCTGGATCCGAACTTACAAACCTACAGCAGGAAGGCAGACTCCCTAATGATTGTGCTATTTCTCAGTGAGCGTTGGGTGTTTTCCTCATGCCGTCAAAATGCTCACATGGGAACAGGGGCCATTGAACTGAATAGGATTGGACTTTTTGGCTGTTTTGGGAGTTGATCCTTGAGCTGTACAAATCCCCCCCAAACGCTGTCTGTTTTTGGGGCTTTTTTAGGTGATTTCATATAAAAATGCCTGCCCACAAAATGCATGACAAAACGCCTGGGAAAACGCCAGCAAAAACGCCCATAAGAACGCCTGATATAATTGCCACACCAAGATTAGGGATGTTCATGAGTGATGAGTCAGATTGTTGGCTTACATATCTGTTCAATCTTCACAATCTCAACTCCCAAATCCCAAAAGGTGTGTTTCAATTGTTTCCCTAAATATATATTTCTCTCTCTCTCGCTCTCTCATGTAATTGTATATATATGTATGTATTCCTGTATCTAAACATTCTAAATAATGACTAGCAAACTTGAAGACAGAATTTTATCAATTCACATATATACACACCTACATACATACATACATGTATTTGGGTTGTTTAGGTCTCTCTCCTCATTTCTATTTCCCTTTTTTTGGCAACTGAGCATGCTCCAAAACACACAGGACACACACAGTTAAATTTTTGCCTGGGAGTTACCATTACTGGGTGTGTCTTTCCCTTGATTATATATAGGTCACTCAGACAGCAGCAAAGATTTGACCTAGCAAGAGGTCCAATATATTGTGTGTCACATGCTTTATGGTTAACATTTGGGGGCCTTTGTTATTTATGGAGGTGGGATTTGGCTGTGTTGTCTGTTATGTCCAAAGACACATAAGCCCACTTGACTCTCTGTAAGTATTTTTTGCTGTTAACATAATTGTGTATTGTTCTGTCAATCTGCACATGTATCTGTAGATTATGGGCTCTTTGTCGATGTATATGGTATAAATGCTGTACAAAGGTTGTTTTTGTGTAAAAAGTACAATTCTGTGGCTTCAATTGGATACTGTGGAGACTGTGACAAAAATATGTCATGTGAAATGTTTGAGCTGTGTATTCTCTGTGTAATAAACAGCATGTTTCAAATCTTTTTTCAAAATGTCTTCATGTGTATAAATAAAGTTTTCTGGTGTCCAAAAATGTATGTTTTTTTTTTTATTTTTTTAAGTTAGATATGCTTAATGGTTGTGTAAGGTTACTATTGTTGGCGAATTCGCTAATATAAAAAACAGCGTTCTCACATTTGTAAATGCAACCGGAAACAAAACTATTTGTGGGTGCACACGTTTCCGGAAATTGTACAGGCCCTCCCGCAAGTTTGTGCATCATGGCTCCAGCGCTGTTTACCGCCGAAATTGTGGCATTTATCTGTAGGGTAAGGAGGGGGGGGGGGGGTGAATGTGCGAGATGGGGGATGGTGGCTGGGTGGGTGTCGCTTATCTAGCGGGTGTGCAAGTAACTTTTGGTCTACTGATATGCGCATGCACTTTCTGCCTATTGGACGTGAGATAGAAGCTTCCTGTTATAGAAAGTTCCTAGATGTGAACCTGTTCTCTACACTATATATATATATATATATATATTTATTGTATATAATATATATATATATATATTTATTGTATATAATATATATATATATTTATTGTATATAATATATATATATATATTTATTGTATATAATATATATATATATATATTTATTGTATATAATATATATATATATTTATTGTATATAATATATATATATATATATTTATTGTATATATATATATATATATATATATATATATATATATATATATATATATATATATATATATATTGTATATAATATATATATATATTGTATATAATATATATATATATATATTGTATATAATATATATATATATATATTGTATATAATATATATATATATATATATATATATATATATGTGTATATATATATATATATATATATATATATATATATTTATTGTATATATGTATATATATATATATATATATTTTATGTGTATATAATAGGGAACAGGTTCACATCTAGGAACTTTCTATATAGATAGGCATACCCTGCTTTAAGTACACTCACTTTACATACACTCGTGAGTAAGGACACAGCTTGTTCAGCTTGGCATGACACTGCTCACAAACCATAAGTGACAGGGATAACAAACTTAGGGAGCACCGAGAGGGTACCCAGGACTACAACATATCCTTTTTGTGGCTGGCCAGCTTGCCTAGGTAATCTATCATGTCATAGTCCTGGATCCCCTTAACATGCTCCCACATGGTTTGGAAGCAAGGCCATGTCAATGTGGCCAAAATTTCCTATGGAGCTGGTGTATTTACATGCATTGAGAATAGAAAAAAGGGATTGCTTCACTTTAAGTACATTTTCGGTTTACATACATGCCCTGGTCCCATTGTGTACTTAAAGTGGGGTATGCCTGTATATAGATAGATTTTATTAGTTTCTACTTTTACACAAAATGAAACACAATTATCTGTGACAGATTGCCATGACGCTTTGGAATCTGTCTAGATAAAGACAAATGTATTGCCCCTTTTCATATATGCAAGATTAGAAACATTATATTCCCTAAATACATTATGCAAAAAATTATTGCCTTAAATACATACATACACACTGCAAGCTCTGCACCGTTTGTCTTGTCTGAGACTCACCATCATAAGCTGGATCTGCACACAGCAGCTAATTTGTTCACCTGAGATGGAATCAGTGCTCACAAAAATATGGACTGGTCATGTCTTCAAAGGATTGCATTGGACAAATCACCTCTAAACGAAACACATGAGTGTATAATCACTAGTCTTAATGGATCACATTCCCAACACAAGCATCTCACACTGCCATATGTGAATCAATGGGGGTGTCCATTGCAAGTTAAATACGCCCCCAGATCCCATTGCTTTGTTAATTTACAGATCTAACTGGAATCTGATGGCACTGCTGTCAACCACTATGCCATCAAATTCTGCTGGGGACCTTTAAAAAGGATTATGTGTGATTGTGTGGATAATTCTGCCACATTAAATTCTCATCTCCCACATCCCATGTGCTCCTCTTGCAGGAATTGCGAATCCAGGGTAATTCAGCACAGCATAATGAACAGACACACCCAATCAGACAGCTCATGTTAAAAGGGACCTGAAAAGCAATCTGCATGGCTTGCTTTTCCAAGCATTGGCTAGTTTAGTGAGCCTGGACTAATAACAGTCACTGTAATGCTACCCATACTGCTGTCCTTTTAACATGGTGACAAAAGTTGATACCTATGCTACATGTGTGTAAAGTTACTTTCACCCTGCTAAATGGACAGCAATAAGGTTGTAAATACAGTGACTGTAATTAACATGCCAAGGGCTATGAATTGTACATGTATTCTAGCTAAATATAGCAGCTTCATTAGGAAACATTTATTTTTCATCTCTCTTATCTCCATCTCTGCAGCATGTTTTTTTGGCAGAGGAATTCGATCCCATCAGCAGAGGAAGCACAAGGCTGTGCAGTGATGGACAGTGCACCCTGTGTACCCATTGGCTAAGGAGGCAGCAGGAAGCGGATCAGCCTGCCTCCTGTTACCTCCTCAGCCAATGAGTAGCTGAAAGGCTCTTAAGTCCCTCCCTCCTAACATCTCCTGAGTCCCAGCCCTGCCAGCTAGTTTAGTGTGCTTACTATGCATTTATCCTTCGGCGCTTCTCCTGCCTTATGTGTCAACTGGCTACTGTCTCCTACACACTTCGTGGATGGCGGGTCCGGGGCCCCTACAGGCACATCCGGGCCCCCTACATGTGTATTGGCTGTCCCCCCCTGATGGCGGCCCTGGGTGTGTAATGAAAGGCCAATTGACAAAATGTCTATATCATGTAGAGGAAATCACCAGTGTGGGGCAACCTATGTCATGGAGGTAGATTTGGACATCGATGTATATGTATCACCAGAAATGGGATTCTTTGTTCTACAAAATCTCAAAGACGACCTAGCATGTTTTTGTAAGACTGTACTTTTTTGGACATACTTGGACTCAAACATACATTGCTCTTTCCACAGCTCCTCCTCCTCTGGGGGTATGATAAGGTGAACATGCATCTTCACCAAAAGCACAAGATGATGTGTCGTGTCTGGATGAGGCTGCAGCAGAGATTCATGTTCCGGCCTCGTGTGGTGGATCTGCAGCGGGCCTGGAGTGATGCAAAAAGGCGCGCACCCAGGCTCCTGCTAAAGGCTGTGGAGCAAATCTCCGGTAAGTAAAAATATACATTACATGTGACCAGATAGGTTACAATTTTTTGGGTAGGTGGACATGTGTTTAGGTATGCAACAACACAAATACCAACAACCCCCCCCCCCCCCTCCCCTCCCTCTCGCTCCTACCTTTCCTACCTCCATCAAGTGTCTCTTCACAACCTTTAATACTACTATGTACATTAGTATTTTTTATGTTTCTTTTTTCTCTTCTGCTTCTAGCCAAAGCGGACGGCCGACACCCTCTTGTGCTTTTGGTGAAGAAGGGGAGGAGGAGGACGGCCACACTGAAATATGTATTTAGAGACAGCGAGCCATTTCAGCAGCTAGAAATTGTGGATCGTAAGTAGAAAAATTAAAATTGTAGAAATGTCAAATCTCTAATCACATTTCACAGAGCCCCCTTTACATCGGAGTCTCCACACTTACTACACTGTAAGAGGGAAGTGTGAAGACTCTGATGTAAGGAGAGTTCTGGGAACCATTATTTGAGGGGGGAAGCTGGGGACTCTGGTGTAAAAGGGAACTCTGTGGTCACCAAAGCTCCCCCATACATCTGAGCTTACAGAGACCCCCTTACACTTCCCTTCCTCAGTCCACCACAGTCAAGGACACAACAAGTCCCACTGCAGAAGGCTACCTGCTTGGACTTGTACTGCTCTCTGTAGGGGACTGAGGAACTACTGCCTGCTATGCTAAGACTTGTAGTGCCCTCTGTTAGGGACTAAGGATTCCTCAGTCCTCCACATTCTAGGGCACTATAAGTCCCAGCATAGTGGGCTGTCATACCTCAGTCCCTCACAGCTCGGGGCAAAAACAACAGAGTTAAACATCTAAAGGACAACTCCAAACCAAACTACCAATAATGGACATATGCTATATAATGTCAAAGACCTGCTACCCCTCACCTTCCACCTCGGGTACTGTCATTGTGTAGGGCAAAGGGCTCCATCTCCACCATGTTTGGCTTTCATGTCAGATATGCAGGACTTGCTCAGCTCCACTCTCTTCCCTGGCAACTGACTCTGGCGTCATTGGGGGTCTTTCCTCCTCTAGAAAACACCCAGGGGCCCTCTCCTTGTCCCCCAGCCACCCAGGGCCTTCTTCTCCTCCTCCTCCACCAACCATTTTCGGACTCTTCCAACTTCCCTGGGGCTACTCACCCCCTTTGCATAGTAGACACCACAAATCTATGACCAGCCTGCAAAATATCAAGTCTGAGCCTGGTTATCTGTATGTTCCGGGTCCAGGGCGGAGCTCTCCTCCCAGAGCAACAACCGATGATAGCAGAGTGAGTTGACCGGGCAGTCACTTCCTACTGGTGCAGGTACACACCTACCGATTCCTCAACATCTTAGGATAACATGATCAGACGGCCAATCCCCAGGCAGAGAAGGAGGGGTAAGTGTCAGCGGACAACAGACACCTGGCAGACGCAGTGAAGGGACTGCAGCACACTGCTGCAACTTTTAGATCCGAGGATTGAAAGCAATCTTTTACTTGGGCGATTTCCCTGACTGCGCCCTTCTAAATGTTGTTGCTCCGCCACTGGCCGCAAGGCCCCTGTAGGTGCGAGGCCTTAGGCGACCGCCTAATTTGCATGGTGCCCTCCTGTTTTAAAACATGGTCAATGCATCTCATTGGTGTAAGTGCACTTCTATGTTCTGAATTGTAGGGGCATTGAGTATGGTGCTAGCATGATGAGAGGTTACTGCCTATTTGTGTCCATAAATAATATATAATGTTTTTTTTTTTATGTTTTTTTTTTTTTTTTTTTAGAAACCAGTGATGAGGATCTGGAGCCTCAGCCTTCTCAGGCCCACTGTAAGTAATGTGGATGTGCTGGTGTGTTGTGTATTAGGTCTAACTTGGAGGAATGATTGTTTGTTTTGTTTTCTTTTGTGGTTGATGTCACTTCAGCAAGAGAGGAGCCTCAGGCAGGGCCAAGTCACCTGGATCCGGGCCAGGAGGACGAAGAGGCCAATTTCTCCTGCAATGAGGAGGACCTGGGCTCTCCTCAAATGGGAAGTAAGTATTCTACATGTGTTTGTGTGTTCAATGTGTCCTGGGAAATATAAGGGCTGTAATATATATATTTTGCCATTGGGGTTATGTAGCAGCTGACATTGAGGATGTTTGTTGTGGAGGACTGTAACTCCACTGTAACTACTACCTTCAATGTTTCCCGACTACTTTCTGTGTGCCTTTATCAAATAGCTTTTGTTCAAGGATTGTATTTGTGTCTTTGTGTTTCTAGGAGATATGACACCATCCCCCCATGAAGGGACACCATCCCCCCATGAAGGGTCTCCCCCATCCTCCCCCACTCCAGGGGTGGAGCCGGATGATGTTTGTGTCTCCCCTGAACTATTCTGTAAGTACATAAAATTAGATTATCACATGTATTGTGTGTGCTAGGATGATGTGTATCTAGGATAATCTAAGTTGGAGTCAAAGCAAGTGCAGTTTTGCTATATGTGACAGGAAGGTTGGTCATGAAACACTCTTGCTTAACCTTCATGTTTGGAAGGTGGTTTTGGGGAGCATTACAGGACATGTTATTATTTTTAAGCTTTCTCAAGCCACCCTATTTTAAATTGGTATTAGTTTCTCTACATTGGAAATGGTGTGCTTTGTACTTCTAAATTATTTGGGGCCATGTTAATTTACTCATGTCCTGATTTAGTCAACACTGAAAATGCGTGTTTCTCAACCTTTCATAAATACTCTTCCTCGGTAATGTACCACATTCCAGTTCACAATTTGTGTTCTTTTTGTGCAGTTTCTCCTGAGCCGCCAATACCATCGGGTTCTGGGGGCCAAGAAAACCTTGTTGATGGTAAGTTGTGTGCTTTTGCAGTAATGTGTCTACTTAGTAAGTGGAGAAATGCTAACTGTGTATGTCCCCGATCAGGCTTCAAGTTGTTCTAAAGGCAGCAGGTTCTTTATGTGAATGCATTCTATGCATTAGTATTCCAAGTGATAGGTGTGCATATTCCCCCTAAGACTTACCGGGACCATTTTCTTACTGTCCAAAATTTTGCACAAATACTTGTCTGGAACAGACTCCCCCTCCTCCTTAGCTGAGGTGACAGCATGCCAATATTGCCTGCTGATGCTGTCACTCCTAATCATTGAGACCATCGGAAGGGAGGGGGGCAAGGCTGGCTCACAGCCTAGTGCCTGAACAGGCACAGGGTGCTTGGCTTCATCTCATGTGCCTCCATAGCAAGCTGCCTGCTGTAGGGTCAACCAACAGGAGGGAGGTGCCTAGAGGGGTGTACAGGGGCCATGTAAAAAGGAGGATCGTGATTTCTCTTGTCCCCAAAAAGCTAGAGAGGGTAAGTCTAACCTGATTAGTTTTCCGCAGCCCTCCAAAAATGATATGTTCCCAACAGTTAGAACAGGCAGGGCTGAGGCACAAAAAACATCAGAGAAACACAATCAGCACAAAAGCAGGGAGTACGTATCCTTAACGCTACAAGCTTCACCCAGAAGAATGACGCTTGCACTGTACAAATCTGCATTACCACCGTATCAATGTCTAAATAAAACTTTCAGGGAAGTGTGGAGGGGTAAGGAGTGGGTGTTAGAGCGTTTTCATGACTGCGTAACCTACAGTTAGCGTGAGTCCATTTGTTGAGAAACTTTTTATTCTCTCTTAACACAGCTGGGATGGAGCAAAGGAGATCAGGGGAGGAGACACATCTACTCCGGCCAGAACTGTCCCTCAGAATTCCAAAGGGTGAGTCTCTACTATGTGTCAGGTTCAATCTATAGACAGTAAGAGGGAGAGAGAACGCTACACAAATTCCAATGGTGATAGAGATAAATGTGTGCACATGTATCGTGTTGACCAATTGAACACAACACCTTACATTCTTCAAAATGATTGGTTGTGTTGACATGAAGAAAAGCCTTTTACTTAGCTTTGGTGGAACTGCTACTAACATTCCAAGCTATCTTATGTAACCTTTTGAACAATTTGCTGTGAAAGTTTGAGTTCAAGGTTTACAACAGCAATTTAGCATATTTGCTTCAGAGTGTTGATAAAAGCCAACCAATAGACTCCTAAGCATATTTGTTGAGGCACATTAATTACAATCCTTGTTTGGATCATTTTGCATAAAACTAATTGTCATGTCTTTTTCTACCCAGGGCACACCCACCTCTCCAGCGAGGTAATGCTGGATTATTTAAGGTGGTGCGGAGACCGGATCCTTTTATTGGAGCAGCTGTGTGGGGTGGATCCGGACCCTTCGGAGCCATTTGTTAGAAACGTCACACCTCTGAAAAGATCCTAATTGTTTTTTGTTTTTTTTTAACTTGTTATGTTGCACGTTGCAACACAAATGTGAAATTTGTAAATGTTTTACATTATATATTTTAATAATATATTTTTTAGGCTACATTTGTTATACACCTACATGTGTTATTAAAAAGATTTTATCTTTTCTTACCAAAGTTTTTTTTTTGGTGTACACATCGAATGTCTTTTGTGTTGTATTTGTTTAGTCGAGTGGTGTGGTCTGTAATTGTTAGCATGCTGGCTTTGGTTTATGTTATCCATGAGACTTGTTTTGAAGCTACATTTGAAGGGAGACCTTTTCTTGGGTCATTATGTGAACATTGAGTTTTGAAAATGTAAATGAAACCATATGTTTGGAGATAGAGAAGCACGTGTGTAGAAATGCCTACATTAACCAGGGCCCTTACTTGGCCACCAACACTCCCAAAAAACCAAAGATCAAACACAAACTAATCATTTTTCCGAAAATTGTATTGCATCACCAAAAAAATCACTATCATAAATCATATTGTGCCACCCTCAAATTAAACCAAAAAATGGTCCCACAAATTGGCCAATGTATCAATCATTAACAAAAATAACACAAATAAATAAAACAAATATCAAATTAAGGTGGTGGTGGTGACTGATGCAGTGTGGTGAACACTGGAAAGGTTCCAGACATCAAATGTTCGGCCAATAGTCCAATCTGCTCTCTGCTCAGCCTTAGAGTTTGGGTATAGTGGGCCATTATTAGCAGATTTTGTCCATCAGGCTGTTGCTGATGCAGTGTGGTGAACCCTGGAAATGTGCCAGACATAATATCTTGGGCCAATAGTCCAATCTGCTCTGGGCTCAGCCTCAGAATTTGGGGATAGTGTGCCACTACCAGTAGATTTTGTAGCTGCTGCTGCTGCCCCGAGGCTATTTGATGCTGCTGGTGGTGCAAGGGTTGTGAAGATGTGTGGGGAGTTGTGGTTGATTGGTTATTGTGGTCCACGGTGCGGGGGGAAATGGCATGTGGGGCTGGTGCCAAAGGGGGATGGCCTGGGTAGGAGTGAAGTTCTAAAGGTGTGGAGGGAGTGTAGTCAAATGAAAGGGGTATTGTGGAACCAGTGCGCAATGAGGTTGTGCAGGAGGATTGCTCATTGAGGAGTGTGGGAGTCCGAGCGGAGTGTGAAGTGCTAGGAGTGGCTACAGGAGGAATTGTCCCATCCCCAGCTGCTTGCCAAGTGGCCAACACTGGCATTACCCTCCCACTAGCACAACCTGCAGTGGCAGGTGAGTGAGATGTTTGGGAGGGCTCTGCCAATGGGGCATCTTCAGATCCAAACAGGCATTGGCGTGTGGCCAGCACCTGAGTGTCAACACTTTGCCGATCCCGTTGATGCTGGTCTGCTAAACTTACCAAGCTTTCACGCATATCCTGTTGAACCAGTACCATTGTTGCTACAGATTCCTGTATGAGCCCTAGCAGCCGTACTACCTCACTAGATTGCTGAGTTGGCCTCCTTAACTCATTTTGGATCTGATACTCGGTAAGCAGCCTCTCGGGCCACATCCAGCAGAGATGGACGAGGTTGGGTAGGTGACAATCCCGCTGCATCGAAGGCTGCCTGAAAGCAGAAGAAATAGACCAAATCATTATAAAACATCATGACTAAATAGTTCTGATTAGTTTGTCAACTTAACACCCCAAGCAGAACGTAGAAAAGTTTGATGTGCTTCTAATAAGCAATAAAAATAAAAATTCAGCGCTTAAAATCAAATGGATGGGTAAGCAGCTGTACACCAGGATAGGTCAAACCTACCAAAACCTATAATATGCAGTAAAAGAAAATAAAGTGCAGCGCTATAAAATTACAAATAGTGCATAAAATCATTCACATTAAAATGTATAAAATGCACAATAAAAAGCATGTGGATCATAAATCATAAAGTCCTTAAAAGCTGATTTCCAAAGTGAAAAACAGGAATATTTAAAACGACACTGCAAACGTGACTCCTCCACCACAGATAATACAGCCTCTCACCTCCTGTATTCGACCACTAGGGGTCACAACACTTTGTATCAGTAAGCCAGAGGCAGCCAGAAGATCTGTATATCCAGGATCCAACAGGTTCACAGAAACTCGTGTATGGCAATCCGGAAAAGATAAATAAAACGATCTAATGCTCTCCGCTTAATTAAGGACATTTATTAAAGTAAAAAATAAAGCATCACTCACAAGCAAGGCACTGTCACAGTGCCAGATGAAAGCGAAAGTGCAGACATGTGTTCCAGGATCTCAGAGAGCTGCGGGTGACATCAGACTCCTTCCCCCGTATGCATTACGTCAATAAGCATGACTTCCTCAGCAGGGGTAAGGAGGGAGACCGCACCCGCTCATTATAAAGGCGTCTCATAGCAACCAGAAGCCAGGTCATTACAAAACAGGAAGTGAAGGGGAATGGAAATCCTCCACCCCCTTCAACCAAGGACCAGCCCAACTTCCTGTAGACACAGGAAATAAGAATAACAGAGCTGAACAGCAGTGGTCAGAGGAAATAAACAACACGGATTAACCCCTGAAGCTCCGCTGCAGCTCACCATCAGTGACTAAATAAATTATGGCAATATAATTGGAAATGCCCGAATAATTCACTGCCTAACATAGACAGTCGAGCAAAATATTAAATATTAAAATAAATATCCAATTTAAAACCAATATAAAATCGGAATATGACAACAACCGCAGCTCTCCGATTGGAACATCATACAGATTAAAAACATATACATATAAAACCTGCACATAGAGAAATACATATATGTATAAATATAAAACATACAATATGCATGACCTACATGATACATGCAATAAAATTCCAAAAGAAAAACTGAATAATAAATAAAACAGATCTATTAACTATTAGAGATAAAACAATTCAAATCAAAATCGGCATTTAAACCTCCTGGTGACAGCACATGGGTCCGATAAATCCAGAAGGATTCTCTGCGACTCAATTGTCGCACGAAATTCCCACCCCTCCAATGATGGGCTGTTTTTTCAATGCCCCAAAATTTTAAACTGGTAGGGTTGCAATTGTGGTGTTTCTTAAAGTGTATCGGCACGCTATGATTAGTCTTTCCTTTCCTGATCTTACTCATATGCTCACCTATGCGTACATGGAGCGGTCTAGTAGTTCTACCCACGTATTGCAACCCACACCCACACTGGAGCATATAAACTACACCCCGTGTGGTGCAGGTGACAAAATCTTTTATTACGTGGGTCTCATGAGTGGCAGTAGCAATAAACTCCTTTCTCCTTTTTAGATTTGCTTTAGAAGTCTTGCAAGCGGCACATCTGCCACAAGCGTAAAACCCCTTTAAATCTGGGAACAACCTGTTCTCAACTCTAGACGGGGGGTCAACAACCCCAGGTGCTAAGCGATCCCTGAGAGTCGGAGCCCTCCTATAGATGAACTTAGGTCGTTCTGGAAGGGCGGGGCCTAAAATACGATCGCTTTTTAATATGGGCCAATGTTTAGCTACAATGCCCTCAAACTTTTTAAACTGGACATTATAGTCCAGAACCAGACTGAATTCATTATTGGCAGGTGTCCTTTGCGTTCCAGCAAGAACTACCTCCCTATTCACTGAGCTGACCTTCACTATTTCATTATCAATAAGTGCCGGATCATAACCCTTCTCAAGAAACCTCTTAGCAAGTACTTGCGACTGAGACCGGAAATCCTCTTCCGAGGAGCAGTTGCGCTTAATGCGCATGAATTGCCCTCTCGGGATATTACATAGCCACAGATGGTGATGGCAGCTGTTCTTAGGTATGTAGGAGTTCCGGTCCGTCGGCTTGAAATAGGTGCGAGTTTTTAGGGCTCCATTTTCCTTAAATATCTCCAGATCCAAAAACACGATTTTTGAGTCGCTAACATTCCATGTTAACTTAATGTTTTTGGTATTGGCATCAAGCCTCTGCATAAAACATTCCAAACTGGACATATCACCCTTCCATACCAAGACCAGATCGTCTATATAACGACGATAGCAGCTTAACTGGGGGGGACGGTTAGCAAAAATGGCTTCCTCCTCCCAGTGTGACATAAAGATATTAGCCACACTGGGAGCAAACCGTGCCCCCATAGCTACTCCCTTTGTCTGTAAGAAATACCTCTGGTCATACCAGAAGTAATTTTTCAGCAGGCAGAAGTCAAGACACTCCAGCAGGAATTTACAATGCCTAGAAGGTAATTCAGACTTGGATAGGGCCCATTTCACAGAGGTCAGGGCATCCTCGTGATTAATGATAGTATATAGTGACCCCACATCTGCGGTCACTAATATACTATCCGAAATGTCAGGTAAGTCAGACAACACTTGTATCGCATGCTTAGTGTCTTTTAAGTATGCAGTGGTGCCAACTACTATCGGTTGGAGGAAACAGTCGATGTACTGACCAAGTCTGGCCGTCACAGACTCAATGCCATTAACGATCGGGCGGCCCAGAGGCCTGGTTTGATGTTTATGGATTTTGGGTAGGAAGTAGATTATAGGGGTTCTACAAAAACGGGGATTTAAATAGGCCGCTTCCTTAGAGCTTAAAATCCCCCGCACTTTGCCCCTATCCACAAGACCTCCCAACTCCTTTTTAAACCTAACCATAGGGTTACTCGTGAGAGGGGAATATGTTTCCCCATCACCGAGCAACCGCTGCATCTCCTCCCGATAATAGGCACCACTCATAACAACCAGTCCACCTCCCTTATCCGCAGGGCGGATCACAATGTCCTTCCTACCTTCTAATGTTTTGATACCTTTCTTAATCTGCTGAGGGTCATTCGCCCTCTTCAGCTTAAGTAAATCAAGATCTCTGCAGACCAGATTTTTAAACACTTCCAGATGTCTGGTATCAACATTCGGAGGATTGAACACAGACTTATTCCTCAGTTGTGAATGGATAGTGGTGTCCGTAGACACATTTCTTTGGACTGGGTTTGATAAAAAATACTTTTTAATATTCATTGACCTGACAAATTTTTGAATATTGATATAAGTATCAAACTTATTCATATTTTTTACAGGTGCAAATTTTAACCCCCTATCCAGGACTCGGACCTCATCCTCCGTTAGGGTAACACCGCTAAGGTTATAAATCCCTGTACCTATTGGGGTTTTGGCCTTTTGTGCCCTGCGTCCTCCCCTACATCCTCTTTTTTTCTTTTTCCCGATCTGTTCATGGGATACGATGGGGGGTGCCTCATGTTGGTTCCCTTTGGGGTTGATGGACCCGGTGGAGGATCCCTCCAGGGGGTCCTCTGCACCCCTAAAAAATGAGAGTCATCATTATAATTTTGCAATGGCTGGAACCTATTATCCATGGGAATTGGACGGTTAATAGTTGGATGGCCACCCCTCGAATAAGTTAAACTTCCTCTATTCTGATATGGGACTGTTTGCCAATAATGGTCATCCTGATGATATACACCACTATTCCAATCGTCCCTAGAGGATGATCGATAACTAGGTAGATTACCTCTGCCTCTACCTCTACCCCTCCCTCTCCCTTTTCTTCCTCCACGGCCTCTCCCTCTAGGCGGTGGGCCGGTCCTTAAAGGAAGATTGGGACGGGGGGTCCCTGATTGGGACACCACTTCGGGTAATTCATCCTCCTCAGTAGAATGTGGGAGAGGTGCTGCACCTGTACTAATATCGGGCACTGTGGCATTCCCAGACGGGACCTGCCACCTATAGATTTTTTCACCTCCAAGGGTCTAGAGCTCTTATCTTTTTTGCTTTTTCTTATCTTGGGACTCTTTATCCCATTTAATAAGCTTATTTTTAAGCTCATCAGACAACCTAATAAATTCAGGTTTGTCTTTATCCTTTTCAATGGATTTTTTGATAGTATCAATTTGGGTTTCTAGAGTCTCCATCTTCCTCTGCTTCCGTGATAGCAAAAAAGATAAGAGCTATCACGGAGGATGAGGTCCGAGTCCTGGATAGGGGGTTAAAATTTGCACCTGTAAAAAATATGAATAAGTTTGATACTTATATCAATATTCAAAAATTTGTCAGGTCAATGAATATTAAAAAGTATTTTTTATCAAACCCAGTCCAAAGAAATGTGTCTACGGACACCACTATCCATTCACAACTAAGGAATAAGTCTGTGTTCAATCCTCCGAATGTTGATACCAGACATCTGGAAGTGTTTAAAAATCTGGTCTGCAGAGATCTTGATTTACTTAAGCTGAAGAGGGCGAATGACCCTCAGCAGATTAAGAAAGGTATCAAAACATTAGAAGGTAGGAAGGACATTGTGATCCGCCCTGCGGATAAGGGAGGAGGACTGGTTGTTATGAGTGGTGCCTATTATCGGGAGGAGATGCAGCGGTTGCTCGGTGATGGGGAAACATATTCTCCTCTCACTAATAACCCTATGGTTAGGTTTAAAAAGGAGTTGGGAGGTCTTGTGGATAGGGGCAAAGTACGGGGGATTTTAAGCTCTAAGGAAGCGGCCTATTTAAATCCCCGTTTTTGTAGAACCCCTATAATCTACTTCCTACCCAAAATCCATAAACATCAAACCAGGCCTCCGGGCCGCCCGATCGTTAATGGCATTGAGTCTGTGACGGCCAGACTTGGTCAGTACATCGACTGTTTCCTCCAACCGATAGTAGTTGGCACCACTGCATACTTAAAAGACACTAAGCATGCGATACAAGTGTTGTCTGACTTACCTGACATTTCGGATAGTATATTAGTGACCGCAGATGTGGGGTCACTATATACTATCATTAATCACGAGGATGCCCTGACCTCTGTGAAATGGGCCCTATCCAAGTCTGAATTACCTTCTAGGCATTGTAAATTCCTGCTGGAGTGTCTTGACTTCTGCCTGCTGAAAAATTACTTCTGGTATGACCAGAGGTATTTCTTACAGACAAAGGGAGTAGCTATGGGGGCACGGTTTGCTCCCAGTGTGGCTAATATCTTTATGTCACACTGGGAGGAGGAAGCCATTTTTGCTAACCGTCCCCCCCAGTTAAGCTGCTATCGTCGTTATATAGACGATCTGGTCTTGGTATGGAAGGGTGATATGTCCAGTTTGGAATGTTTTATGCAGAGGCTTGATGCCAATACCAAAAACATTAAGTTAACATGGAATGTTAGCGACTCAAAAATCGTGTTTTTGGATCTGGAGATATTTAAGGAAAATGGAGCCCTAAAAACTCGCACCTATTTCAAGCCGACGGACCGGAACTCCTACATACCTAAGAACAGCTGCCATCACCATCTGTGGCTATGTAATATCCCGAGAGGGCAATTCATGCGCATTAAGCGCAACTGCTCCTCGGAAGAGGATTTCCGGTCTCAGTCGCAAGTACTTGCTAAGAGGTTTCTTGAGAAGGGTTATGATCCGGCACTTATTGATAATGAAATAGTGAAGGTCAGCTCAGTGAATAGGGAGGTAGTTCTTGCTGGAACGCAAAGGACACCTGCCAATAATGAATTCAGTCTGGTTCTGGACTATAATGTCCAGTTTAAAAAGTTTGAGGGCATTGTAGCTAAACATTGGCCCATATTAAAAAGCGATCGTATTTTAGGCCCCGCCCTTCCAGAACGACCTAAGTTCATCTATAGGAGGGCTCCGACTCTCAGGGATCGCTTAGCACCTGGGGTTGTTGACCCCCCGTCTAGAGTTGAGAACAGGTTGTTCCCAGATTTAAAGGGGTTTTACGCTTGTGGCAGATGTGCCGCTTGCAAGACTTCTAAAGCAAATCTAAAAAGGAGAAAGGAGTTTATTGCTACTGCCACTCATGAGACCCACGTAATAAAAGATTTTGTCACCTGCACCACACGGGGTGTAGTTTATATGCTCCAGTGTGGGTGTGGGTTGCAATACGTGGGTAGAACTACTAGACCGCTCCATGTACGCATAGGTGAGCGTATGAGTAAGATCAGGAAAGGAAAGACTAATCATAGCGTGCCGAGACACTTTAAGAAACACCACAATTGCAACCCTACCAGTTTAAAATTTTGGGGCATTGAAAAAACAGCCCATCATTGGAGGGGTGGGAATTTCGTGCGACAATTGAGTCGCAGAGAATCCTTCTGGATTTATCGGACCCATGTGCTGTCACCAGGAGGTTTAAATGCCGATTTTGATTTGAATTGTTTTATCTCTAATAGTTAATAGATCTGTTTTATTTATTATTCAGTTTTTCTTTTGGAATTTTATTGCATGTATCATGTAGGTCATGCATATTGTATGTTTTATATTTATACATATATGTATTTCTCTATGTGCAGGTTTTATATGTATATGTTTTTAATCTGTATGATGTTCCAATCGGAGAGCTGCGGTTGTTGTCATATTCCGATTTTATATTGGTTTTAAATTGGATATTTATTTTAATATTTAATATTTTGCTCGACTGTCTATGTTAGGCAGTGAATTATTCGGGCATTTCCAATTATATTGCCATAATTTATTTAGTCACTGATGGTGAGCTGCAGCGGAGCTTCAGGGGTTAATCCGTGTTGTTTATTTCCTCTGACCACTGCTGTTCAGCTCTGTTATTCTTATTTCCTGTGTCTACAGGAAGTTGGGCTGGTCCTTGGTTGAAGGGGGTGGAGGATTTCCATTCCCCTTCACTTCCTGTTTTGTAATGACCTGGCTTCTGGTTGCTATGAGACGCCTTTATAATGAGCGGGTGCGGTCTCCCTCCTTACCCCTGCTGAGGAAGTCATGCTTATTGACGTAATGCATACGGGGGAAGGAGTCTGATGTCACCCGCAGCTCTCTGAGATCCTGGAACACATGTCTGCACTTTCGCTTTCATCTGGCACTGTGACAGTGCCTTGCTTGTGAGTGATGCTTTATTTTTTACTTCAATAAATGTCCTTAATTAAGCGGAGAGCATTAGATCGTTTTATTTATCTTTTCCGGATTGCCATACACGAGTTTCTGTGAACCTGTTGGATCCTGGATATTCAGATCTTCTGGCTGCTTACTGATACAAAGTGTTGTGACCCCTAGTGGTCGAATACAGGAGGTGAGAGGCTGTATTATCTGTGGTGGAGGAGTCACGTTTGCAGTGTCGTTTTAAATATTCCTGTTTTTCACTTTGGAAATCAGCTTTTAAGGACTTTATGATTTATGATCCACATGCTTTTTATTGTGCATTTTATACATTTTAATGTGAATGATTTTATGCACTATTTGTAATTTTATAGCGCTGCACTTTATTTTCTTTTATTTTCTTTTAGTGCTTCTAATAAGTACTTGTTCATTGTAATATTATCCAAGCTAGCAACACTTCTGATAATGGGTACATATTATGTTGGTAGGACTAATATGACAAAGGCAAAAAAGTTTCGACATGAAGGTGTTCCCAATTAACCCTGGTGTGGTAGGCTGTTTCTGCTTTTGGTAAATCTGTTACTACACCAATGACTTTCGACATCTACGTATGTTGTCTAAAATCTCGCCATCATTCGGCTACAGGACAACCCAACAAAATGATACACATGAATTTGGACCTGGAAAATCAAAGACTGGCCGGACTTTAAAGGTCCTGGATGTTTTTGGCACATTAGTGGCACCCCAAATTATAACATAATTCCCTGATGTTCAAGATCGAACTCTTGTTGTGCTGGTGCATCGTCAGAATGTCATAGCACTAATTTAACACCCACAATGTAAGCCACATCTAGCCCAAAATCATTACTACCATTGAAATGTTACATGTGCACCTTGTTCCCTTATATCACATACCACAGCACTGGATGCAGAATCGTCGCCAGCTCCTGATCCAACTCCAGCTGCTACGTCAAGAGGGGCCTGATGTTCTTTGAAAAAAAAAATTACAAAACATGTTTAGTACATAACCTTAGGCAGTAATGATTATGGCCAGATTGCCCTCCTCGCTTCAGGAATTAAGCATTGAGGCCAAACATTCTAAATTGCTTTCCTGGGCTCATAGGACACTTGCTAAACCCTCCCAAAGGTTAAGAAGGCTTGGTCTGAATACTAATGACGGCACCCATTAATGCTGTCAACGGTGTTTTGCAGGGTAAACATCTAAAAGGCAACACTCTTTCTAAAGAAAATACATGTGTGTTAACGGGGTTAATAAGATTCTTAAAAAAATATACATTTGCTAGACATACCAACACCTTCCTCCAGGCCTTGCTGCACTATGTGTGTTCCCTGCTGCGGATCTTCTGTAAAGAGGACATAGCAATATGAGCTATCTTGGAAAGAATAAAATATACATCTACATTGTTTGGCACAGTACGATATGGGACCTACCAGGAGGAGGGTCAGCACTGATGTCAACACCTGTGAGTCCGTCTGGGTCGCCAAGCTGCATGGGCTGTGGAGGGGCTGAGATCCGTGCTACAGATGAACAAATTGCAGGTTGGGGGGAAAAAAAAAGGACAATTGGAAGGCCAAGTATCAAATTCTATTCATGTCACACATAGGATAGTAGTTCATCTTTTCAAACCAACACAATTGACATCCAAGATAATATCCTACCTTGGTGCAAAGCATCCAAATCTACGTCCTCTCTGGAAAAGATGGTATCGGGCCCTATGATCTGCAAAAAAGGTACTTGATAAGTCCAGAAAGAACGTTTTGCACGTGGATCTAGCCAACCTTGTCGGTTATAAAGACCCTCCGCAGCCCATCCAATTAGCTTCTTCCGAACGGACACACAGATGTCGTTGACCTTCTTCTGCACACTGTTACTGTGGCGAGGTCGTTCACCCAGTGCATTTACAGCATCCCGGATTTCATCCCACAATCTGTGCTTCTCTGTTACAGAGCTAGCCGCGGCCCTGGTCCCATGTATCGCCTCATATCTGGCCATATAGGCCTGGACCAGGGCACAGCACTGATTGTGGGTGAAACGGGGAAGCCGGGATAATGTGGACAAGCTGACTCTGGTGGACGGACCCTCTCCAGGACTACTGTCAGAAGAGCCAGCTTGTCCACTTGGTGTGTTAACACCTCCCCCGGCTTCCTCCTCCGGGCTGGGGACGGTGGACTCCCTCCTGGATACAGCTGGAGCCTCCCTCACACCAGAGCCAGACAATCTGCCCACCCTGCCCCCCCTGGCCACCCTGCCCCCCCTGGCCACCCTAGCCACCCTGCCCCCCCTGCCCCTTCCAGTGGGTGGGGCCATGGGAGCACGAGGTGGGCAGAGAATCTGGCTGTCCAGCAGCAGCAAATAGCCCCAAACGCCTAAATCTGAAATGACAAAAGAGAAAACAGAAAAAAACATGATTTGCAGTTTGCTCTTCATATACAGTATAATTAGTGAACAGTTACAGAACACACTTACCTAATGGCACAAACACAGTGGTGGTGGTGGTGGTGTGAAAAGAGCAGAAGAGGCTGCAAAGAAATTGAGAAAAAAAACATAAGAAAACGCATATGGGCAAAAATCACACGAGGCCCTCCAAACACTTACCTAATGGCACAAACACAGTGGTGGTGGTGGTGGTAGTGTGAAAAGAGCAGAAGAGGCTGCAAAGAAATTGAGAAAAAAAACATAAGAAAACGCATATGGGCTAAAATCACACAAGGCCCTCCAAACACTTACCTAATGGCACAAACACAGTGGTGGTGGTGGTGTAATGTTTTATAGGCAAAAGGAGACTGCAAACATTAAACATACATGAGAAATCGCATAACCTACATACGTGCACATAATAAATTACAGTTATCAGGAAAGCAAAAATGGTGTCTTTGCAAGCTGGGAAGGTAAGGGGGCAGGTTTAGATGCCAAATCTAGACTGCACACCTTTAACAAACATGAAAAAAACACATGTCAAAACCACATGCACATGGGGCCAACTGCCAATGATTAAAAGACACTTGAGGGGTTCACAAGCTATTGTGGGTTGGAGGGGATTCACCATAGACAACTTAAGCACACCCAAGATAAGTACAAATTATCTCCTTCAGTAAACAATAACGGTGAGCAAGAACACACAAATAGACATACAGTGGAACCTTGGTTTACGAGTATAATTGGTTCCAGCAGCTTGCTTGTAATCCAAAACACTCGTATATCAAAGCAAGTTTTCCCATAGGAAAGCATTGAAACTCAGATGATTCGTTCCACAAGCATTTAATGTTATAAATAAAAAGATATGCTGTATTATATATAAAGTACATAACTGTACAGTATAAGTATGCCATATCCTCTGTTAGATAACATTATGTGCCCCTGTGTCTGTATTGTATATAACAGCCGATTTATAGTGTATTACAGCGTGTCTGGCTCTGTGTGACTCATCAGCCCTGCTCTGTTGCTCTCCTCCCCCTCCTCCTCAGATGACGTCAGGAGGAGTGATCGGCCCCTCCCGCCGGGGAGAACAGACAGGACGGAGAGCAGAGAGTGACAGAGGGACAGGAATCGTACAAAGTAAGTGCAGGGAAACACTCTAAAACAGTATATAGGCATCTTTATATACAGTAGAAGCACTGGGACACATAATGTTATGTGACAGAGGGGCATTAACAGAGGGGATGGCATGCTTTTAGTGGATAAAACTGCTCGTATATCAAGACAGTGCTCGTAAACCAGGACAGATTTTTAAAAAAAATGTTGCTCGTCTTTCAAAATGCTCGTAAACAAAGGCACTCGTAAACCAAGGTTCCACTGTATCTCGATATATATATATATTTATATATAGAGAGAGAATTTGTTATTTTTTTTTGGGAGAGAGAGATACAATTGTCTTACCTCAAGATAATGTAGGTTGTGGGTCACAGGGTCTTGCTAGTACATAAGAAACATCGATATAACATCCAGCAGCCATATTGGCCATGTGCTCCTTTTATAGCTGGCTCACAGGTGTGATAATTAGCGGCCGTTTCTATATATATCTGCGCATTCGCGAATCTGCGCGTTCAACATGGAGAACGAAATCCCAGACGCATTAGATGGTGCAATGTTGGCATTCATCGGTGCCTTGGTGGAGGAGGCCCTAGCACAGGAGGCAGCAGAAGGTGGGGAAGCAGCTGCAGCAGCACCTCCAGCAGCACCTCCAGTCCGTGTGCCCTTACCTCGCCAGCCACGCATTTTTGCTCCAAGGATCTATTTGGACAAGCTGCGGGATTCTGATGTCAGGAGGAAGTTCCGGCTCGAGCGAGGAACTATTCTACACCTCTACCAGCTCATAGCAGACAAAATTGAACCGGACACACAGCGCAGCCATGTGGTGCCCGGCATGGCCAGATTGCTGGCCACTTTGTATATTTTAGGGCGTGGCAGCTTCCAAGCCACTTCTGGAAGTATAATGGGCATTAGCCAGCCCACAGTTTCAAGGGTGTTCATGTTGGTCATTAATGCCATAGTGGATATAGTGCCCAATTTTATCCACTGGCCACAGAATGAAAATGAGTGGAATGAAGTGAAGTTGGGCTTCTACCTGCGGGCACACATGCCGCAAATCCTAGGGGCAATAGATGGCACCCACATAGCCATTAGGCCACCAAGGAGCCACGAAATGGAGTACCGGAACCGCAAGCAGTACCACTCCCTGAACGTCCAATTGGTTTGTGACGCCAAACAGCGCATAATGAGTGTCAACACTGGTCACCCAGGGTCGTGCCATGATTCCAGGATGTTACGAACCAGTAGTCTGTACCAGGCGTTTGAAAGTGGCCAAATGCCCGAAGGGTGGCTTATTGTTAAAGTATTTTGTCTTAACAACATAAACTGTAAGATTACATAGACATAGGAATAAGCTACATCGATGTACACCCTGATTTAAGCAAAGCCTACCTAAAATGGATGTGTTAGGAGTTGGCAGGCTGTTCACACACAACCAGATCAGCAGCTTAGCAGCTCACAACAGAAAGATTTTCAAAGTTGTCTTTGAGTCAAATGAAGGTGGTTAACCAATGTGTAAATGGTGTCCTCTAGCCAACCAAACAAAACCTACAAATGATTCCAATGGTATTGCCATATCCCCAAAGTACTTTGCATAAGTGAGTCAATATTGGTTTCCTCACTCTAGTTGCAGATATATTCCAGAAGTAAGGCCTATGCTAATGTAATAGGAACAAAATAGGGGCCAAGTTGGAACTTGCAAGAGAAACACACCACTTTGTGTGTCCTTTTTCCCATTTGTATTAGTGATTTAGGCAGTTAGACAGAGTTGAGATGTTTCATATGAGTTTTTGCACACAGACGAGCAGGTTGTTTAGTAAAATGCATAATTGTCTCCCATTTTGAGGAGTCATCTAAAGTCACATGATATGAAGAACTAATGTATATTTTTCTTTTTTTTCAGGGGATGCTGGTTACCCGCAGCTGACGTGGCTGATGGCTCCAATCAGGTACCCCCAGGGCCCAGCAGAAAGGAATTACAACAGGGCCTTGCGGAGAAGCCGGAGTATCATCGAGTTGACCATAGGTCTTCTCAAATCCCAGTTTCTCTGCTTGGCCCGGCCTGGGGGTGAACTCCTGTACTCTCCTACAAAGGCTTCCAAGATCATCCTGGCGTGCTGCGTGTTGCACAACATGTGCGTTGCCCGGGATGAATCTTGGGAGCTGACGGAGGAGAGGGAGCCAGAGGTCCGTCAGCCGGCGGTCCCCAGGCGGCGGAGCACCGCTGCAGGTATGGCCACCCGGAATACCCTGGTTGCTAGCCACTTTACATGTAAGTACTGTAACCGGTCGAGATAGGGCATGTGTATTAATTTGCTAGTTAGCAGAGGTGCCACTCACAGGGAGACAGAGGGTAATTATCATCTGCCAATGACACTTGCCATTGTAGATAAAGTGTAGTCAACATTGGTAAAATTGTGTTACTTGAGCAAGAACATGCACCTCTAACCATAAACATGTTGGTATTGTGAATAGTGGAAAGGGCTGATAAGAGCTGGCAGGTGTTTAGTTGTGTCTATGCCACCTGTGTAGTTATTGATAACATGAACGGCTGCTTGGTATCTTATGGTGTTCTAATTTTTCAGAACCTGGACATCTTGGAATCATGGCATGTACCATGAGAAGCCTGTGGTGATGGGCTGTCTGGCGTCACAGGTGTGTATTCAAATGTTTGCATTAATGATTTCTGGTTTGTGTAAGTTGTCAGAAAATGTGTTATTTCACTCGTGATGTCGAAATTAAATGAAGTTCAGAATGAAGCAAACGGGCATTAAGATGTGATTTTCATAATGAAATGTCTTATCCTTTGTTTTATTTTTCCAGGAGTGGTACTGCTTGCGGTTGTAGCTGGTAGAAACCCACCTTCATGGACTCCACTCATCTTCTTTTGTGGTCAGTGGATATTTGGTGAGGCACATGGCCAGAAGCAGCATCGATGACCAACACAAACACCCTGGAACTTCCAAAGTGGCTTGGAAGCTGAACAGCAACCTGGCCATGCCTGTTCCCTATGAGCTGGTAGAGGTGCAGAATGGATTCTGGACTCTGCATGAATTTGGGGAAGAGATCAGAATTCCGTAGCCATGGAGCAAAGATCGTGGGCTGGCGCTGTAAAGGCACACGGACTGGAGACTGACAATATTAGCTTGCTGCATCCCTCCTTATGCTGTCATTCTATAATCAATAAAGACTTTTGAATGGAACATGTGTTTTTTGTTTTGGATGGGTGCCTACAGACAAAAGGGCCATACACACTTAGAGAAGACTTTATCCTTCAGATTGACCTTTTCTATGTAGTGCAAGGGCCTGCCTGATTGCATACAAATTGAAAGTGTTGAGGTTTGACCTCATATTATATGGTTTGGTTAAGTCTACAGGAAAAATTCTTGAAAAATTCTTAGTGTATGGCCCATTAAGCTGCCAAGGCCGGAGCTTTGCACTTTGCATGCTGCTTGTACTGGTGATGTGAGGGGTTGTAATGTAGGGTAGGGATGTGACAGTGTTGTGTTGAGGTGTGAGGCAAATGTAGTGTTGGACTATGAGGGTCTGTGTTGTTCAAATATGGAGAGAGTCCAATATCAGACACCTATGTTTATTGGTCCAGAAATTGTAAGAACCATGGTAAATATGTAAAGAATTGCATCTCGAGAAAACTAGGACCACACTCATAAAATCAAAATTGTGTTGGTTCCATTAATGTGCTTGAAATTTGGGTAGAACACCCCCCCTCCACCCCCCCCCCCCCAAAATTCGAGATAGTTTAAAAAAACTCTAAAAAAAAATGAGAGTGAAAAGAGATCCCAAGTGTAGTGATTGTTGGGATTTGAAACCATGACGTTGTTAACTGCAGTGAAGTTGCAAAGCACTTAGCTATTGTGCTGAATAGAGCTGTTTGGTGAAAATAAAGGAGTGTGTTAAGGCTAAAAAGCACATATAGCTAAAGTACTAAACATTGTATGGAATCTGGGAAGAAGACCATGGTAAAATTGTGAGGTTTCATCTTGACCTGAAGTAGTGTAGGGGTTTGGTGACTTGCCTTTGCTACTTTGAATCATAAGATCGATTCGACAGACAGACAAGATCATAAAATCACTTAAAATGTAAGTTTGCAAGCGCTTCTGGGTGTAACATTATTTAGCAATATATATGATCTAATCCGTTACATTTTTTAAATATAAACAAAAAAAGATAATAAAAAAGTTAGGTGGAGATGGTAAGCCTCGAACCTACAGCAGAGAGAGATGAATTACAGACAAGATGTGTGCACTAATCCACTAGACCACATCGCTATGTGAAACTGCTGTAAGCACAAAGACATAAGTATGCGAATTTGCGAAGCCGCGATCGTAAGTGAATACCGCTGACGGCGGAATTCTTTGTTGCCGTCCCGCTGTCCAAATCGCCAGTGCGCACGTTAATTGATTTTAAAGCGGCGAAACTGAAACAAGTCATAGGTGTCTGAAGCTGCAGTTTCTTTAAATCCGGCCGCCCGCCTCTTACTAAATACCTTGGACTGTCCTCTTTACAAAAAGGGGTAATTTAGGGGGTATTTGTACTCTTCTGACATTTTAGGGCCTGAAGAAATTAGATAGGTAGTCAGTACATCAGGACTGATCAATTTTCAATGATCCGTAGCCTAGCTTGTGGGCTCTATAACTTTCACACAAACCTATTTTCATACACTTATCATGATTTTGTTTTTACCAAAGACATGTAGCAGAATACATTCTGGCCTAAATTTATGACAAAATTTGATTTTATTGGATTTCTTTTAAAACAGACAATAGAAAATATATATATATTTTTTTCCGCAATTTTTTCGCTTTTATCACAAAAAATAAAAAATCCAGCGGTGAATAAATACCACCAAAAGAAAGCTCTATTTTTGCGAACAAAATGATAAAAATTTAATTTGGGTACAGTATAGCATGACTGAGTAATTGTGATTCAAAGTGCGAGAGCACCGAAAGCTGAAAATTGGTCTGGGTAGGAAGGGGGTTTAAGTGCCCAGTATTGAGGTGGTTAAAAACTTACATGGAGGTAAGCGTTTATCTTTATAGCTCGGCGTCCTTCCAGATCCGCGGTGTTTCCATCCCTGAGGCTGGCCAGCAGCCGGGAGATGACACTAGGGGAGAACCAATCAGGGGTCTGAAGAAGGAGCGGTTCACGCATGCTCCGAAACTGGTTCCTGTCCCCCCGCGTCATCATGTTCGTGCAGCCCTCTAGTGAGGTATGCGCTTCACTGCTGCCTCGATCTGACTGAGTCCCCTGATTGGTTCTCTCCTAGTGTCATCTCCCGGCTGCTGGCCAGCCTCAGGTACGGAAACACAGCGGACCCGGAAGGACGCCGAGCTGTGAAGATAAACGCTTACCTCCATGTAAGTTTTTAATATGTGTCAATAAAATGATTTACATCTGTTACACTGAGTGGCGCCTTTCTCTCTTTTCTGCATATTCGAATATACAGTGATTGTGAAACAAATTTCCATGACTTTTCCAAAACTTTGTGGGTTAAATTATTTTCCAAAACCTTTCCAGGCCTGGAAATTGCCATTTTAAAATTCCATGACTTTTCAAGGTTTTTCATGACCGTACGAACCCTGGCATTGGGAATATACTGTATCACCCATCCTACCCACCCCATGACATCCTACAACTGACTGTGCACCCCCTTGCGTAACCCCATCTCCAGTCTCTCTGCATCTCCAGTCTCTCTGCATCCCCATGTCACCCAGCAATACCGTCAGTGCATCCAAGTGTCACCCACCTCTTCTCACTCTGCACCCCATGCTGCAATACTGACAGTTACTTGTCTCCCCTCACTCTGCACCCGCATGTCACTCTACATTATATACAGTGCATGCAAATGTCAGCTGTCTCACCCCCCCACCCCACCCTGCTGCCCATCCTCACCCTGCAATGCTGACCATTCACCAAAGTGTAATCCATCTCCCCCACCCTGTACCCCAATGTAACACTGTAACACAGTGAGTGCACAAATGTCGCCCAACTCCTCTGACCCTACACCCCATTTCTACCCTGCATAGTTAACAGTGCACCCAAGTGTGTCCCATCACTCTTCAATAGTAACATGCACCCAAATGTCACCTATCCTGTACCCTCATGTCATATTGCAATACTGACAGTGCACATAAATGTGACCCATCTATCCCACCATGCACCTCCGAGTTACCCTGCAATGACAGTGTAAATATCACCCCGCACCCCAACATCACCCTCCAATGGTGACAGTACAACAAAATGTTACCCATCTCCCTGAATCTGCATGTCACCTGTAAATAGTGATAGTCCACTGAAATGTCACCTGCCCATCTCCCCCCCCCCTGCACCCTCATCCCTCATGTCACCTTCAGTAGTAACAGTACATCCAAATTTCACCCATCTCCCATATGTCACCTTCACTACTGACAGTACATCCATGTGTCACCCATCTCCCATCACCCTCATGTCACCTTCACTACTGACAGTACTTCCAAGTGTCACCCATCTTCCATCACTCTCCACCCCCATGTCACCTTCACTACTCCACAAATCTCCCATAAACCTGCACCCTCATGTCACCTTCAGTACTGACAGTACATCCAAGTGTTACCCATCTTCTATCACCCATCATCCTCATGTCGCCTTCAGTACTGACAGTACATCCAAGTGTCACCCATCTCCTATCACCCTGCACCCTCATGTCACCTTCAGTACTGACAGTACATCCAAGTGTCACCCATCTCCCATCACCCTCATGTCACCTTCAGTACTGACAGTACATCCAAGTGTCACCCTGCACCCTCATGTCACCTGCAATGCTAATAGTTCAGCCCAGGCTCACCTTAGATCCCCAACTACCTATAGCTTCCCTCTACTAATAGTAACAAACACAGGCACGTTTGTCAGGTGCACTTCGTTTTCTTCCATATAAATCCCAATGTAGAATAGCGGTGAGGTAGTGACAACACTCCACCATCTTCCCCAATATATCTCTATTGTGGGATCTCCCAGCCCAGCACAGCTGCACATATAAACACAGACACGTGGGAACTCCGTAGGTCGGGGGCGGACAATCATCCAATAAAAACAAGCCGCCATAGGCGGACTCAGCCAATCAAGGAAAAGAAGCCTCTGCGTGCAGCCAATGAATGAGCAGCTTTTGATTTAAGAGCTGCCGGGTTAGCGGTTGGAACAGTAGCCTTGTGTGTGAGCGGTGAGTTGGTGCGGTGTGCTGAGCCTTGCTGGGTAAGTGAGAGAGAATGGGATGTGGCGTTCTGAGCGGTGTGTGAGGGCCCCGAGCTGTGGCGGTGTGCGCAGTGCAGCGCCACCTTGTGTTGGTTGTAGTTTCACCCTCTTACTTCCACTTCGTGCATTGAAGTTGGTGCGTTCCCCCCCCCCCCCCCCCCGGGTTATTTACCTGCTATTATAAGGATGAAAGGTCAGAGGTTAGATGTTGTGTTGCATAGTTCTGATATGATTAGAGTGATTGTAGTCAGCGAAATGTGGCTGAACTGTGCACTTTTACTGCTCAGTGTCCCTGCACCCATAGTAACTATTACAGCTGTGTGTACAGCAGGGGCTGTGTTATGTGCTAAAGGGGGCCTCAGGTGCAGCCTCTGACATTACCAAAGGGCTGCAGAGAATGTTTGTATTGTGCAGTGTTTGAGGGAACTGTCAGACTGACCTAACAAGGATATGAGGGTCAGATTGTGGAAATGCTACCTCTTTGCTGGGAATATGCTGCTAAAGACTATAGGAAACTGGGAACATGTAGAAATCAATTTCCCCATTACATAATGCTGAGGTCTGAAGGTCGCACATCATATACTGAAGGGCTGCAGGTTGGTTACCAGAGGTTTATAGGGAGAAAGAAAACCTAGGAGCAGAAAGTTGTACACACAAGGCATAGGCATGTCAACGCATCCCATTGGCTAGAAGGTGTTTGAGACTTTCCTGCTTGCTTTTAGATGCCCCTTGTGAATGAGGCCAAAATGTTGACAATCTACAAACAAGATGTGTCTAGAACACTGCAGGCTTTTCTCTTGTCTATTTTATGGTGCCCCCCCCCGTCTCATGGTGGCCATTTTTACTATGGGCAGACAAATCCAACTCCCTTTATTTCCTGAAACATGTTGGTGTACAGCTGGATGGAGTCTTTCGCTGGATGGAGTCTTTCGCTGGATGGAGTCTTTCGCTGGATGGAGTCTTTCGCTGGATGGAGTCTTTCGCTGGATGGAGTCTTTCGCTGGATGGAGTCTTTCGCTGGATGGAGTCTTTGAAGTCCTAGTTAGTTTTGCACAGTCCAAAATATAAAGTAGAAAGGCAAAACCTATTTTCTTCTTGGGTAGAGCAAGGGTGGGTTATAACCCCAGTGTTTTTTTTTTTTTTTTTTTAACCACTCTTTGTCCCATTGTGGAGATTTCCCTTCAAGTCCAATAGAAAGTTAAAGGAAATCCCTGCAAAATTAAGGCAATTCTTTGGTGACCCCCCCCCCCCAGGTCACCAGAACTAGTGTCTCCATTGGAAGATTTTCCATCTAACTTTTCTGGGGATAACCCAAAATTTGTGTTTTCTTTTATTTTCAATGATAAAGGTAAACAGGACAAATGGAGGGTGAATCATAACAGGTGCACACAGCAATAAACACTGACGGAGGTTCAAATCCTTCTCCACACTATCCAAAACTAAAGTTTTTGCATTTAGTTATACATTAAGTGGGTGCAGGAGCATACCAGATTGGCAGGAAAACTGACCTTGTATAGTTCTTAGCTGATGGTATTAGGCGGACTGCTTGTGGCAGCCTGGACTGTTACTGCTGTGAAAAGGATGTTTTGGTGTCCAGTTGACTTCAAATGTAATGAATGCTAAAGTCTCTTGTAATTACTACTCTACAGTTTTGACTAAAGTGAAGCATGGCAACTGTGATTTTCATTGACCAAGAGAATGGAGATGTTGCTTCTACTACCCTGTCCAAGGATCGCCTTGCATCAACAAGCTCTGGTGAGTGTTAGGCTGGAAACTGAGCACAAGTCAATGCTGGCATTTCTGCAAGAGTTGCAGTTTCTAGGCAAATTATTCCTGCATTTCAATGTTGCTTAACCTAGGTCTAAAGGCAAAACGTTTGTCCTGTATATAGTAGAGGATCAGAATCCTTGTAAGGTTTTATTTTGTGGCTTCCCATAGCAAAAGCAGGAAGTGTAGAGAATTCTCTCCACAAGTGAGAATCACTTGTCGTCAGAACTAGTGACCCCATTGGAATTTATTTCCACTATTCCTGTTCTGCAGGCAACCCAGAAGTGGGCATTTCCTTTTTACTTTTCAGTAAGGATGGTCTATCTCCTAAAACGGGGGCACAGGCAGGAATAAAAGCCTGACTGTTGTTCTAATTGCTCTCCTATCTATCAAACTAGTTCTGCCTTTAGTTTCACTTGAGCACTCATGACGTTTGTTTAGTTGTAGTTTTTCCTGCCCCACTCTGGCATGATGTAATGGAGTGCCACATCAGGCTTACCTGACCCCACTGCATTAGTGAAAGGAAGCATGGATTGGTGAGTACGGGGGTGGTAGGCTAGGAAGATGCACTGTCACTGTGCCCTAAAAGGGCAACTTTGACACTGGTAAAGCACAATTCCAGCCACAGGCTTTTTGTCTGGAGTAAATGAAGCAGGGAAATTGGACAGTGTTGCACCATCCTTGAGCTGGCATCTAATCTAGCCTTCTTGCATGAGATCCTGGTACTTGGATGTGGGGAAATGCACAGGGGCACCAAGTGTTGTGAGGTTTTTTTTTTTCGGCATACGCTAAGGGCCTATGCCTGGAACACAAGATTGGTCATCCGTTGACCTAACATGTAGACCAACTACAGGCTACTGTAGAAACTACAGTAATGGAGTGAATAAAAGACCAGTCACCCTGCACAGGAAAGCGGCAGCAGTAACTGGTCTGTATCACAAGCTATTCTTCACAAAATAAAGTATGAACATGCAAAGGTATTTTGTACAACGCTCAATCCAAGCCTTTATATCTTATTCTGGGAAGATATTCAAAACCAGTTCCCAACTGATGAGATCTGCAGCACTATACAGACAGGGTTAATTATGGTAACATTACCCTTTAAGTTCCTCCCAGATACTGCATAGTAGGGAAAGCTAGGTAGGTTATTTTAAGCATGTAAAAAGGTGGTGTAGTTGGAACTTGTGTTCGTCTCCTTCGAATAACCATTTTGAAGTGGAAATGTTATACTGATTTGGCTGCACAAGTGGAAATACACTAGCATTGACAGTGGTCACCAGTAAACCTACCAATAGTGGAAATGGTCCATAAGGCAGGGCTCAAAATTTTAAGTCCTGAGCTACTAGCCAGGCCTTAAGTGTTACTCGCCACCAGTTGCCCCACCCAACTCCTACCCTGCCCGCCCCTAAACGCGCCTTGATAAATTATCTCATAGAATGACACTGTTAAATATTTTTGCATTATTGCAGAAGTTATAATAGTAAATATTAACAACATTATCAGTGCCCCTCAGTGCAGCCTCCCCAGTGCCCCTCAATGCAGCTTTAACTGTGCCCCTCAATGCAGCTTTAACTGTGCCCAGTAATGCACTTACCAGTGCAGGGGAAGAGAGAGAAGAGGAAATCTGGCCGGATAATCACAAAGCACGATCGTTCCGCTGTAACAGCTTTCATTGTAATTGCCGGGCGCTCAGACACACAGTCCCGCCTCCTAGCCCGACTCCTTTGATAGATGTCACACGTCCTGGTTGGCCAGGTGTTCTGTCTATCAAAGAAGCCGGGCTAGGAGGCGGGACTGTGTCTGAGCGCCCGGCAATTACAATGAAAGCTGTTACAGCGGAACGATCGTGCTTTGTGATTATCCGGCCAGATTTCCTCTTCCTCTCCTCTCTTCCCCTGCACTGGTAAGTGCATTGACGGGCATGATCCCTGCTCGATGGACCATCGGCTTTCCTCTTCCCCCTGAGTGGCACCCAGCCGGAGCAGCCCCACGCTCGCCATAAATTTCCACTCGCAAAATGCTAGTAGGCGAGTGGAAAATTTGAGGGCTGCCATAAGGTATGCAGGTGCAGCTAACTCTGCTGTTTGGACTGTTGCCACCCCTTTTAAATAGTCTGTAGCAGAGTACAAATGTAATGCTAAATATATATTCTATCTACTGGAGTACAGTGAACTCATTGCCATGTTTAGGGACATGGTGCTTTATCCTGCTAGAAGTAGCAAACAGAAGATGGGTACACTCTACTCTTAAAGGGATAGACATGGTCAGCAACAATACTTGGGTAGGCCATGGCATTTAAACTATGCTCAATTGATACTTCAGTTCAAAGTGTGCCAAGAAAGTACCCCCCTCCACACCACCAGCCTATACTGATACAAGGCAGGGTAGATCCATGCTTTCTTGTTTACACTAAATTATGAATCTGAATGTCGCAGCTGAAATCAAGACTCCTTAGACCAGGCAACTTTTTCCAGTCTTCTATTGTCCAATTTTGGTGAGCCTGTGCAACTTCTTCTAGCATCAGTTTCCTGTTCTTAGCTGATGGGAGTGGCACCTGGTTTGGGGGTCATCGGTTTCAAGGTTCAATGTGTTGCGTTCAGAGATGGTATTCTGCATACTGTTGCCTTTCTATCATCTCAAATCAGTCTACCCATTCTCTTCTGACATCAACAAGGCATTTTTGTCTGCACAACTGCTGCTCACTGGATATTTATTTTTTTTTAGACGTTCTCTGTAAACCCTAGAGATGGATTGTACATGAAAATCCCAGTAGATAAGCAGTTTTTGAAATACTCAGACCAGCCCATCTGGCACCAACAACCTTGCCACGTTCAAAGTCACTTTAATCCCCTTTCTTCCCTATTCTGAGTCTCGGCTTGAACTTCAAGTCATCTAGATACCTAAATGCATTAGGTTGCTGCCATGTGAATGGCTGGTTAGCGATTGTATAGGTGTACCTAATAAATAATAGTGTATATTGATGTGTTTTTTTTTTTTTTTTTTTTTTTTTTTTTGTAAAGGAAAACCCTATTTGAAAAATCACTCAGTAAAAGTGCTTGGCAGCTCTAAAACTGTGGTAAAGCCAAGAAAAGCTCTGGGAAATGTCAACAAGCAGGTTGTCAACATGGCAGTTCCACAGAAGAAAGGAGCACTTGGAGTGACTTCTGCACCAGTTACTAAGCAGGTACTACGCTTCTGACTAGTCTTAACAAAAGTCAAAACTTGCTAGACCTAACTGTCAGGCTTTTTTTTTTGGCCTGCATTATCTGCATATTTAATGCATGTAATTTTTAGTTAATTACTATCCATGTTAAATTGTTTAATTTCCAGGCTTCTGAAGCATGCATCAAACCCAGAAAACAGAGCTACCCTGATATTGAAAAGTGTGTACCTTATGATCCTGCAGGTAAGATTGGGTTTTTGTCCTTGTAGAGCAAGGCATTCTTCAGGTTCCCCCTTGACTTTCCAACAGCTTGTTCTGTTTAATTTTGAGTGGGTTCTACTTAAAACTTTGGGACTGACTTGTACTGCTATGACCTGATTCATTCTTGCCTATAAGGAAGCATTACACCAGTGAATTCAGTAATGCTGCAAGTAAGTGATGTCTTGGCCAGTAATGAGAGAAACACTAGATTCTTAATCAGCAGTTAGACAAAAGCTGTCACATGTGGCTTTTTTTTTTTTTTTTTTTTCCCCCCTAGATTTTGAAACCTTTGATGTCCCAGAAGAGCACAAATTGAGCCATCTCTACCTTGCTGGAGTCCCCCTGTGCATGAAAAGGATGCTGCAAAGTTGGATGCATTGACCCAGGAACCAGCTCCAATGGATATTCCATTTGTTAGCTGGGAGTCAGGTTGGTTAATAAAATGTGACATGAGTAACTTGCAGAAGGGAACAAGAAATCAAACCCTTCTAGTGTTCACAATCTGCTGTAAAAACTTGACAAACATCCAAATGCCCTGCGGCTGCTGCGGGTCACCATCTTGGATGTGGTGTCTTTCCCAGAAGACTGCACTGACAATTCCACCTGTGCTCCTCCAGCTATACTACATTAAGTTGTCTAGGGAGACGCAGGACCATGGAAGATAGTAACTGGAGAAAGAGCTGTGCTAGGACATAGACTATTCTGAAGTAGTAAATCTTCCTGCAAGTTCACAGGCATATGTGAGCAATGATGCATTGCCCAGTGATCTGGTAGGGTGCTATACAGGTCCAAGACTGCTGACTGCCATGGTAGGCTGCTGGTGTGCATGATAGCCCCCTACTAACTGACACTGAGTATGTGCGCTGTTGGGCTTTCTGGCCCAGTGTCTGAGACCTTCCTGCTGCTGCACCTGCCCCCTTGATGAACTTTCTATGGTTCTGGTTTCTGCAACTAATCTGTTGCGTTCCTGCATTGGCCAAGTAGTTGCAGGGTCGTCTAGTCAACTCTACAGCTGTGACTTGCATTAATCAGGATCTTGTCCTGTCCTGGGTGGTGCTTCACTCCCCCCACTGTCAGTGGTTCACATCCCAGGAGTGGAAAATTGGAAGGTGTATTTTCTAAGGGGGTGTGGGTCTTGGCTGTGTATTGCACAGTGCTACAGAGGGGGTAGGTTTTGGGTGGGGCTTGGCTGTGTTGCCCTCCATGGTAAGGATTCTTAGGCTGTTCGTTGTCCTGGGATGTAATCTAAAAACGTAATTTCTTTTTGTTCCTGACGGACACAGTGCTCCATAAATCATAACTAGTGGGTTATATTGCCCCCTCCAGGAGTAGAACTAGGCAGAACAAACACCTGGCTACACCCATGGGCCATCCTCAGGTGGTATATCCTTCCCCCCCCCCCCCGTTTTTAGGTAATCAGTTTAGTAGCAAGGAGTATCGGAACTTCATAGAGGGGTGGGTGCTGTGTCCATTGATTAACTCAGAAATGGAATTTTACAGTAAGTAAAAAAAAAAATCATTTTTTGTAACTACTGTGGTGATGGGGTCTCTAAGTAGGTGAAACAACTTTGTGTACATTTATATGGTAAAGGTGCATGAATTGTAGAGGTTCAGTGCTCTTTATGCTTGGCAAAGCGCACTGAACCTATACAATTCTCCCTCTCTGGCTAAGACATAGCCTCACTGACCGAGGCTGGCCCGCAAGTTAACGTCTCGCAGGGTCTCATACAACCGGACTTGGGTCTGAGTCACAGCAGTCCTTGGCCAACGGCTCCCCTACTTCAGTGCCGAGGAATTTTGTCTGGAGTTACCTGCACCATGGAAGGGTAAGTACAGTTCCTTCCCTCCCCTTTTGGTGGTTTCTATGGGGTGGATGTGGGTACCCTCCCCAGACAGTCAGACCTGCTTGCAGGTTCCCTCCTCACTGAGCTGGGCTCCCCCTGTCTGAACCTAGAGTCTGGTGGGGGTCCCAGGGTGCTATTCCCACTCTAAGGGTCCTGGGATAGTGTCCTTCCGTGGTAGTCTGGAGGTGTCCCAGTGTAGGAGACCCCCCCCCCCCCGATGCATGCCCTGCTGTTTGCAGGGTGGTCCCAGTGCAGTCTTCCCTAATTGTCTTAGCTTCAGGGGGCGGTCCTTTGCAGAGGGTGCATGAAAGTTCCTGGCAGCATGCTTCTGTGTTTGTAGCTTATGGTGGCAATTTTCCCATAGTCTGGCTGGTCTCTGGTTGGCGGCCATGCTTATGTAGTTGGAGGTCGCAGGGGGCTATGTTCCCTTAGTCTTGGGAGATGCTGGAGAGTACTGAAGCCTCATGGGTATGTCTAAGCTTTTCCTCTTCCTGTGCCTGGGACTTATGAACAGGGATAGCGTCCATGATGATGGGTTTGAATTCTCAGCACTCCTCTGGTCAGAGTGAGTCTTTGGGGGTCTGTTGGCTCTCTGCCTAGGGGATCCTTTTAGTAGTGCAAAGATCGTTGTACTGCAAGGTCTTCCTTTCCTTATGGAGCCTCAGGGTTGCATTTCCCCCTCCCCATGGATGCACTGACAACAGTCCTTAGTGTCTTGGGAAGTGGCATGTGGGCAAAGGCCCAGGAGGTAGCATCCCCTGCTCAGGCTGTCTCATCTGATTTGGATGCAGCCTGTCCAGGGGGACTTAATATCACACCCCCTGATCAATCCGATAGTGAGGATAATTCCTCCATGGTCGCAACAGCAAAAAGCTGCTGGTGGACACACTTATTACTGCAGTGTGTGAGACTCTAAAGATGGAGGATGCAGCCTATGTAGCCACAGACATGGCTGTGGTGTTTGTACACACAAGTCACTTTTTACTTCAAAGGTGTTTCCGTATGTGCCTTATTTTGAAAGGTTTTCCTGTAAGGAATGGGAACAACCAAAATCATACTTTGTGGTCCCCAAACATTTTGCTGTACACTACCCTTCTTGAGTCCCTTTTTTAAAAAAGTGGGCTAGTCCCATCAGTGGTGGACTCTCCTGTTTCCAGGTTGAATAAAGCAACCATGATCCCAGTAGAAATCTCCATTCTTTAGGACCCAGCTGACCCAAGCTGTGGCATGCAGCATGTTTACTATGGCTGGGTGCACCCAGTCTTTGCCTCAGCCATGGTGTCTTGGATCCTAACTGAATGGGCCAAGCTATTGCGCCTGGGAGGTGAGCAGGTCCCCGCTGCTTATGTTTTAGCAGACCAGTTGGTCCATGGGCTGCAGTTTGTTTGCTGCAGCTTTGGGTACAGCTCCTGTGCTGTAAACTTTTGGTTTCAGCGGTGGTGATTAGGCACGTGCATGGCTTATTTGGTCTGCAGACCAAGCCTCTAAAAGAGCTCTCATTGATCTGCCCTTTTTAAGGAAATGGCTTTTTCTCCAGTCTGTCCAGAACCACACAGGAGATATAGGCTCCACCTCCAGAGACGGGGGGGGGGGGGGGGGGAACACAACAGACAGGAAACACAAAGGATCAGGTGAATAAAGGGGTGGACACCCACCGTCTTCCCCAGTCTTGTTTCCTCCCCGGAGGAGGCAGGTGTAGGAGCTCTGCTGTACCTGTCCTGGTCAGAGGACCATGAACATCCAACATAAAAATGCATATTAATAATAAAGAAAAGGCCTTCAAAAAATGCAAGGCTGAGGGTCATTGGCAGCATTCAAGCATTACAAAGAGTGTAATAAGAAATGTAAAGATGAAATCAAGGCGGCTAAAATAGAACATGAGACGTATCGCAAGAGTAAAAAAACCCAATAAGTATATAAACGGTAAGAAAGCAAGGCCAGAGCACATTGGCCCCATAAAAGATGATAAAGGAAATATGGCCACAGAGAAAAGGCGGAAGTGTTAAAATTTTTCTATTCAGTCTTCACAAAAGAATCGGGGCTACACTAACCCAGCTTGTAAGGCCAAACTAAACACACCTCAGGAAGTACCGCAATGGCTAACAGAAGATAGACTTGGAACTAAACTAGAGAAACTCAACATAAATGAATCGCTGGGACCGGATGGCTTGCACCCAAGGGTTCTTAAAGAGCTCAGCCAGGTGATTGCCAGACCATTATTCTTGATCTTTTAAGGATAGTTTACAGACGGGTATGGTGCCAGCTGATTGGAAAAAGCCAATGTGGTACCAGTATTTAAAAAAGGGCCGAGATATATCCCGGGTAACTATAGGCCGGTCAGCCTAACATCTAGGGCTGAAACAACTAATCGATCGACAACTTATCGATTATGAAAATTGTCAACTATTTTCGTAATCGGTCAGCCGATTAGTTGTCCTGCATACAGAATGCATTATTTGTTTACATATCGGAAAATACAGTGCAACAAGCATACAGCTCAGTACACAGTCCACACATGTATGTAGATGGCAGAAAACTTATAAATGTGTGAGCAATGCCTCATGGGAAATCTAGTCCTGGGCAAGAGTAGGAACCAAGTGATTCCAAAGGCAGAGGTTTTTTTACCTTGCTATAGGGACACTCTATACAGTACTATACTTTGCAGCTTCCTATAGGGGCACTTTGAAGGCAGGAGGGGCCAGAAGTGTGGGGGGGGGGGCAGAAGAGGAGAATCGGTGGTGCTCTGTGAAAAATCATTACACAGAGAGGGTAAGTATGACAAGATTGTTAAAAAGAAAAAAAATCCAGCGAAGAGAATCACTTTAACCACTTTACCACCGGAGGATTTTCCTGCTAAAAGACCAGGGGGTTTTTTGCTTCCCCCCCCCCCCCCCCCCCCGACATTGCGGCGGACAGATCAGACCCTTGACTGACATTTTTGACACTTTTGGGGGTACCAGTGACATTACTGCAGTAATCAGTGCTATATATATATATATATATATATATATATATATATATATATATATATATATATATATATATATATATATATATATATATATATATATATATATATATATATATATATATATATATAATATGCACTGTTACTGCAAAAATGACACTGGTAGTGAAGGGGTTAACAGTATTGGACAGGGATGGGTTAAGTGTGTCCTAGGGGTGTGCTTCTAACTGTGATGGGACATTGCTATTGGTGTAAAAACAAAGATCAACGGTTCTACATAGTAGAACTGTCTGATCTTCGTTTTTACACAGGGAGAACTGACAGGCGGCTTGTTTACATAAGCCGCTCTGTCTTTCTCCCGCTGTACCGGCGATCGTAGTGTGACCGGCGGACATCGGGTCCTCCAGTCGCACTCCTCCGTGAATGAGCCGAGGCGGGCGCTCGCCTGCTATTGGCTCTAGAAGGAGTGACAGGCGAGCGACGTAGACCTACGTCACTCTGCCTGGCCGGGGCTGACTGCCGCAGTAAATATACTGTGCGCAGTCGGCAAGTGGTTAAGGGCTCTGTGCAGGGAAGATCAGCATCTGAACTCAGAAGGTGGAGGCCGATAGACTAGAGGTCATATAAGGCATTACGATTACATTTAAAGTAAGTTTTACTAGTATTGTGCATTATATTTAAAATTATTATATCCATGAGAAAAAGTCTCTGCTTTTAGTACTACAATATAAAATTGTTGTTTTTCACAGTAGAAATTGTATTTATATTATGGAAGTGATATCTGCTGTTTTTTTACTATAAAGGGCTATTTTTTTTTTTTTTAACCCCATCATGACAGGTGATAAAAAAAAGCATGCTGCTACTAAAGGTCTTCTACTGCCCATACATGTATTGGATTTTTGGACATAAATATTCATCTATATTTGTTCAAAAATGATTTATATTTGTTGAATGGACGAGTGTTTGAAAATTCCACTTGCTTTTAACATTAAATTTTAAAATTAATATAACTTCTGAGCAAAAACCACATACACTATTTGAAGATTGGTTTGATGAAAAGTTTTCTATTCTGCTACTTCAAATTTTCCAGTCACTGGTTGACAACGAACACTGAATAGACCCCACTAATGGTTAGAAAAATCTAATGAATGTGTTTTAAAAACTTTCTAATAAAAAATTTAGTTTGTTTATGGCCAGCATAAGTGACAGCAGGCGCAGGGAACTTGTATCAAACCACCTGCCTATTAATGGAGTCTATCACGAATATTGTATACCAACCCGGTGTAACGTTAAAAAAACCATACCTCGTGAAAATACCCTACCCATATACGTCATGGAACAGCTGCGCATGCTCACAGCTCCGGATACGTCATGGAACAGCTGAGCAGCTTAGCAATGCACATGCTCCGGAGGGTAGGGAATTTTCACGGTAGAAGAGCCACTGCCGCTTTTACATTTAGTAGCCAATATCAGGGAAGTGACTGGTAGGCGCAGAGATGATTTCATGCTGCAGCCGAGATGTTTTAATGTAACCGCGGCAACAGCTGATGCAGTGTAACGTTACACACACACACTACCATGAAAATTCCCTACCCTCCGGAGCTCTAAACATGCGCGCTGTTCAATGACGTAGGTGCACCGGAAGTGACAAGGGTATGGTTTTTAACAGAACACCGGTCTGAAAATTTGCAAAACGGTGTTTTAGGTCTTTTATAAATATTGATCTCGGCGTCTGATATGTACCACATTTATACCTCTAATACACATCTGTCTCAGAGTGGATTAAATATCCAACTATATAGCTGGATATTTATATTTACATATTTACCACTGCATATAGATATTCAAGAATATTAACTAAATTATACACCAACCTTTTTTTTTTTTTTTATTTTTTTTTTTCTTCTTTTTTTCTGAGGTGTTTATCCGATTATCGGCCAACTAATCGCTTATGATTTTAGTGGCAGCCCTACTAACATCACTAGTCTGCAAGATTTTGGAGGGGATGTTAAGGGACCACATACAAGACTTTAGTAATGAAAATGGTATTAGTAGTAATCAGCATGGATTCATGAAAAATCGTTCTTGCAAACCAATCTATTAACCTTCTATGATGAAGTGAGCTGCCACCTAGATAAAGGTAAGCCTGTGTATGTGGTGTATCTGGACTTTGCAAAGGCCTTTGACACCGTTCCCCCACAAACGCTTACTGTTCAAACTAAGGAAGGTAGGTATGGACCATAAGGCGAGTACCTGGATAGAGAACTGGCTCCAGGGGAGAGTCCAGAGGGTGGTGATTAATGGGGAGTACTCGGATTGGGTGGGTGTGGAAAGTGGGGTCCCCCAGGGTTCTGTCCTGGGACCAATCCTGTTTAATCATAAATGATTTAGAGCAGTGGTCCTCAACCCTGGCCTACAGGGCCCACTAACAGGCCAGGTTTGCAAGATGACTGAAATACATACCGGGTGATATAATTTGCTGCTCAGTGATTGCAGTACTCTAGTCTGCATCTCCCCAAGGTAATACTTAAAATCTGGCCTGTTAGTGGGCCCTGAGGACCGGAGTTGAGGACCACTGATTTAGAGGGGATATCTAGTACAATCTCAGTATTTGCGGATGATACTAAACTAAGCATGCCAATATCTTCTATGCAGGATGTGGAAACCTTACAAGTGGACCTGAACAAAATAATGGGGTGGGCACCTACATGGCAGATGAGGTTTAATGTTGAAAAATGTAAAGTAATGCACTTGGGTACCAGAAAGCAAGCTACTCACTAGGGGTGAACCTCTGGGTGAGTCTAGGATGGAAAAGGACTTGGGGGTACGGGTAGACAACAGGCTTGGCAGTGGCATGCAAAGCCAACAGAATACTGGGATGCATAAAAGGGATTCACTCCAGAAATTCTCCCACTCTACAAGACTCTGGTCCGGCCACATCTGGAGTATGCTGTCAGTTCTTCCATTTTTGCATACAGATTCTGAGTCTGGTAGTATCCAACTTCAAGACAGTTCTGTTTGCACAGTCTTAAATGCAGGTTCAGCTCCACAGGAGGTTACTGATGTTTGACAAGGTCCTCGGACACCCTGCAATCATCGAAGGGCTACAGTAAGGCCAGTATCCTCCTCGGGCTAAGGCTTCTTTCTCAGTTCCTGCAAGGATTTTCCAATCATCCCGGTGGCTGTAAATGTCCCTTGGGGGCTTCCTCTCAGAAGACCAGTTGCCCCAAGGGCTGATCTAAAAACCTTTAGTCGCTGGTTTTAATGGCTTAGCTATTGGAAGACAGGTACTGAGGGATAGAGGTCTGTCTGGATCAGTGATCCCTACTATGGTGAGGTCTTCCAGCAAGATATACCACATGCATTTTTCTTGGTGAGTCTATTGGTGCTTATCCAGAAACAAAAGCGTGCTTACATCCAACCAATCAAGTCCTGCACAATCGCTCCAATAGGATGGCAAACAACCTTGTAGAAGGAAAGGGGGCTATACTGGTGCTGGGACAACCCACTCTGAATGACATCACTGACTGAGTTGTATAAAAAAAAAAAATTCTATCTAATAGCAATACTAAAATACCATACATACAGCAGTAAAGTGAAAGTGCTTAAGTGGGGGAAAAAAATGAGGACCTCTTAATCACACCAATCAACCTCACAAAGGTACACAAGAATAATGCCCCCCAAGTGATTGCAAAAGGTCAGGCTATCCAATGCATTTCGCCTTTAAGCGGTAGTATACTCCGCTATTTGTCTTTTACCTACAGGTAAGCCTATAAGGCTTACCTGTAGGTACAATTAATATCTCCTAAACCTGCACGGTTTAGGAGATATTCAACCTGCATGCAGCCGCTGATGTCTGGGGCACGTGCGCTCTGAAGGTCCGGCTGACCTTCAGAGCTCCTTGCTAGATCTTGCAAGAAAGTGAAACTCCCTCATGCATGCGCGGGAGTGACGTCATTGTGGCTTCGGCCACTCACAGCGCCAGAGATGCAGAGGGAGCATGTCAGCTCCCTCAGCGTTGTCCAGACAACTGCACCGGGGCTTCGTTCTAAGGTATTTCATAATGGGTTAGTATGCCATGCGTACTAGTTTATTATGCCTTTTGTCCTGCAGGGTTCCCCCCCCCCCCCCCATGAGTACAACCACTTTAATGGCTTCCTCAGGGAATATTGGGTCAAGAGGATTCACAATATCAATTTAAGATCAAATATGATCCCACAGAGGAAAACCGGAACTGTTGGAAACGGATTCCTCAAAACTAGATTGCTGGTGTAGCAATTGTATCCATAATGTTCAAAGACTGTCGCAAGGACTCAAGAACCCCTATTCCATCAAATGTGAGGCTGCTGTGAGCAGACAGGAGACAGCCCCTAGTGCATACCTGTGAAGGTTTGCACAAAAATTTGAGCTTAATTTGTCTCTGAACTGCATTCTTTAAGGGGTCTTTGAGTGCAATCTGATTTCTTTTTAGAGATGCCTATGAGGCAGGAACCGTTTACGTATGCTTCTGGACGTGTACTGCTGCCTTCCCTCGTGCCAAGGTGACTACAGTTGGGTATCTTTGTGGGGACCTTTTTCCTTTATCCTCCTTGCATTTGACAGGATAGTGTTTCTCTTGGATCCCTCTTGGATTTTTTTTTTTTACTGGGCTCATGTGACCCGTTAAGGCTCCTGTGGCCTGGTTAAGGGCTTTTGTTTAGCCTGGGGTTATTTTCCCCACCCCCTCCCCTCAATTTCCTTTTTGGACCTCCCCACAAGTTAGGATTTATGGAGCACTGCCCATCAATGAATGGTATTTTTGTACTTGCTGTTAAATCCATTTCGGAGTTCATCAACAGACACAGCACCCACCCCTCTATAGAGTTCTGATACTTCTAATACCGCTTGCTACTAAACAGATTACCTAGAGCAGAGGGTGGTTGTATACTAGCTGAGGACAGCCCATGGGCATAGCCTGGTGTCTTTTGTTCATTTTAATCATGGAGACAAAATAACCCACTAGTTATGATTTATGGAGCACTGTCCATCGAACTTGGAGAAATGGATTTTACAAAACCAATTTTTGTAACTACTGTTGTGATATGGTCTCTAAAGTAGGCGAAACAACTTTGTCTACATTTACATGGTGAATTGTGTAGGTTGTGTACACAAAATGGGAAAGCACAAAGTCACTTTCCCAGCTAGTGACTGAGTACAGTAATTAATGGAATAAACCTTGTATAGGCCAGGCATTTGGGAATAAGACTTCAGCCGTGTGTGGTCTTACTAAAACTTGGAGCAGTTTTGTGATGTCCATTTTGCACATGTTAATGTGTCAATTTACCTGCAAATCATGCACAGCATGGCACTTCAGATTGCTGTGGATTAAATAACACTTGTATCAGAATGATCTAATAGCATAGACTTAGTGATGACTCTCAAACATGAACATTGGTGTCTTTAACTGAGGGCAGAGTAAAATGTATGCTTGGATGGACATGTATGCAGTCATTGGCGTAATGGATGGAGATGCCCTTGATCGCGTTTGCATCAGTTCAGCATCCTAAAATGTAGTTGATAAAAGACCATTTTAGAAGCTTCAAAGGACAAACTCCCTTTGGTATAACTTAAAATGCTGCTTTCCTCCCTCAGTGCTTTAAGTAACACTTGCCTCAGCTCTGTTCTATCAATTGCCATGCTTTGTTGCCTAGAGCTGCAAGCTTTCTGCTGAAATTGTTCCTGCCAGGCACTCTTTGCACAAGTGCACTGTGACCCCCCCCCCCCCATTCATTTCCTTGTGGCTTCTAGAGGTCCCACAAGAATGGGAGTCTGGGCAGTGTAGATGACTAACAGGGCTGGGGCACAGTGTTGGGTACAATTTTTTTTTTTTTTTTTTTTTTTTTTTTTTTTTTTTTTAAATCTCATACTGATTTAATACTTTCCTTGTATTTAGAGGTCTAAAACATGAATTGTAGAAGTAACTAACTATTTTTTTTTTTTTTTTTTTTTCTTCAGATATTTCAAGCACACTACCATCTTTCCTGACAACCTTTGATGATCTCGCACTTGATTTGCCCCAGATGCTAACCTGTTAGCATGTTACTTTGTATGGCTTTTACTATGTATATAATTTTAAATAAACGTTGACTTCATAATCTGTAATGGTCTCTGCTAAAGTTGTGTGTTTTTAATAAAAAAAAAAAAACTCTGCCCAATGAATTCTCTTTCTAAACTTATTTTTAACAGTTGGCTGTATCAATTTTTAATAGATTGGGTCTCCTATCAAAGCTTGCTCCCACAAAGTATCTGGCTTTTGGGATTTGATGGTGGTTCGTTGTTAGTTGTCACCCATCCCCCTGCAGAGTTGCATTGAGTTTAGGCAATAGAAGCAAACTTTTTTTTTTTTTTTTTTTCTCTTCTCTCTCTGGGTAAAGTAAGGATTTAATTTCAAACCTGCACCAGAGCAGGGATTAAATCACTACAATGGTCATCTGATCACTTATACCCCTCTCCAAGGCAGTGTTCTGTTGCCGCCTCAGTGCTTTCAATGCTCCTCCACTGAGGGTTTTTGGGTTCAACAAATCACTATCTGCACAATGTCATGACTAGACACAGGATTTCCATGACTGGAGCAGTTGGCACCTATCGGCTGCTCTTTCCAAGCCAAGAGCGATGAGTGCGCCGGGTAAGCAGAGGAACCCGCTCTGTGTAATCGGGAGGCCCCCCAAGGCAGCACAATGGCAGGGCCGGATCAGATGGCTTCAGGGGCCGCAGGTTCCCCACCCCTGCCCTATAGGCAGAGCACAATTGTTTGTAATTCTGCATTTAGGGAAGGCTCAGATTTTGCAATTAATAATGGCCTAGCCATTATAACTTTGCAACAAACTTGGACCTAATGACACCTTGCTGTGTATGGTATAGTTTTTGCATTGGTGACTGCTGTTGGCTCGCACTTCATGCTGATGTGAAACTGCCCAACATAGAATAGCACACATTAAAGTTTACTGTAACATTCCTGAAGGCACAAATGGCTTTTTGTCCCTAAAGTGCAATATTTTCATTATGGTGCACATGCATAACAGAATGTACCTCTTCTTGCATATGCATGGTGCAACAGTACACATTTGCTGGGTTAAAAGGACTGAAACCACTAATTGTAAAATGGCAGTTAACTGGTTTCATTACAAATTCAACTTGTTAGTTGACCTGCAGAATGCAGTTGTGTACAGTGCAGCGCACACAACTCTATTCACGGTCCATGCCAGTGAGTGCTGAGTGTAAGGAGCAATGCCTCATGGAACATGTACATGAAATTGGGACAACCATACACCAGTATACAAAAATATTTTTTGAAATGGAAGACCTTATTTCATAACAAATTCCACAAATCAAAGATGAGCTACTAGAAACCAAACCCCATCCTAGGTTGTATGATATAAGCAGCAACAATATGACCAACACTAAATATTAGGGAAAAATATAAAAAGCCTTTTTCTTTAGCTTTCAGCAGCTTAGTAGATGCTCCTTACTTTTGCCTATGCGGTGGTGCAATACATGTTTAAACTGTAATGTGCTATTACATGCTGTGGATGGAATTGTGTTGCCAATATAGAAATAGCCAGCAGAGGATAATTTTGATGTCCATTTTTATTTAGTTTTAGTTGGCCTTATGACTATAAAAAATAAAATGCCATTTTAGTCATCTGAATTGTTTTAGTCGACAAATTGTGTTATAGTCGGCAAACATTTTAGTCGACGAAATTAACACTGCTGTTTGTGGGGGAAAAAAAACGTCAATTTCATTTGGCTACAGCATCGCACGACCGCAATTGTCCGTAAAGTCACGCAGTGCCCAATCGCAAAATAGGGCCTGGTCTTTGAGCAGCCAAATCTCCAGGGCTTAAGTGGTTAAAAAGATTAGCAGAGAGCTTGTCTTGGCATAGTTCTGCAAGTCTCTGCTTATGTGGAAGTGGGGGAAGCCTTTCCTATAATCGGCTGTCTTGCTTTTATGCCAAGAATCAACTCCCAGTGCTGAACAGGAAGAGGAAAATCTCTGTGCACTGTCTAAAGAATATATAAAGCCAAAGACAGCAAATATACATGTAAAACTTCCGTAGGGAGATTAACAAATCTCTATCTGAGGCTAATCCCTTCACTGGGTATATGCAAGGGTTTACATCCACTTTAAACACAGCCTGGGTGCATGAAAAAGTTGTCAAAATCCTGATTTCTTTTTTAAGAGTAGTAAGTAAAATCTTGGACAGAGGAGTTACTGTGGTATACTTGGCTTTTGCAAAAGCATTTGACAGTTCCCCAAACAGATAATGGATAAGGTAAGTCTATGGGCTTGGAAAGATCAGTTTGTAAATGGATAGACTGTCTAAAAGACAGAATTCAGAGTATTAGTCATACTCTGGTGTATCCCAACATTCAGTGTTGGGACTAGGGGTGGGCTTAATGTTTGCCAAACATCGGGTGTTCGCTAAATGGGACGCGTGGCGGGAATAATGCACTTCGCTGGTGCAGTGAATAAATTACTCATGACCTGTATGCTTTGGCCAATCACAGCAGTGTCCTGTCAGAGCCATAAACCAAAGGCAGGCTGCCTTTAACCAATCATGGCTCCGAGGCTAAGTCCACGCCCCACACTATATAAGGCTGCTGCTTGCATGGCAGTGGTGTATGATAATAGAGGTTAGGCAGGTAGTTAGTGGATGGTGAGTTTAGTTCAGTTAGTGTAGTGAACAGGCATACCCCACTTTTATAATGTATAGATATGTTCTAGTCCTTAGTACCCTCTCGGTGCTCCCCAAGTTTTGTGTCCCTGTCACTTATTGTTCGTGAGCACTGCCAAGCTGACTGAAATTTCCCATCAACTCCAATGAGCACTGACAGCTGAAATTGGTCTAGGCGGGAAGGGGTGAAAGTGCCCTGTGGCTAAGGGGAACCCTATGACAGAATTTAACCACTTCAATACAGGGCACTTACACCCCCTTCCTGCCCAGGCTAGTTTTCAGATTTTAGCGCTGTTGCATTTGCGCGGTCATGTAACACAGTACCTAAAACCAAATTTTGTTTGTTTACTCTCCTTAGGAGTAGCTAGGCAAAAGACTTGTTAAAACAAAAGCATTTCCATAGACACACCCATGGGGACTGTCCCACTAGTCCAATACCCCTCCTACAATAGCCATCCTAACCCAGTTTGTCTTCTGCCTAGTTCAGGAGTAGTCAGGCTTCCCTGTGCTGGGGCTACAGTCTCAGCCTTCTTCTATTTTATGATTTTATTTTCTGGAAAAATAATTTTTTTTCTTTGCATTACTAGCTGTTTATTTTGTCAGCTTTTAGTTAGTTGGATCTTCGGATAAAGATGGAGTTTGCGGAGCTGGGAATCGGACTGGTCGTCCTGGTTCTCCGGGACAGAGGATCAGATGGAATCCCAGCCCGCCATCGAGCTTTTCGCAGGCTATGTGTTTGCCCTGGCCTCACAAACGACCCATCCCTGTCCTCAGGGATGCAGCCTTGTGAGGTGGCTACCTCACCGGACACATCCATGGTTCGTCCGTGCGCTCCTGGTGTCCTGCGTTTTGGCTGGCGGCACTCCCCTGCCATCTGAGGGTGGGCGGTTTTCTGTTTATTATGAGGCACCCCACGCCATCGGGTACAGGTAAGTACACTGTGTGGGGCCTCTGTCTGGGGTCGGCAGTCCTCTGTGTCTGTGGTGTCCCCTATGTCTGTGCGTTTTTGGGCTCCCTGATCCTGGTCCCTGCTGGGGTTTTTTCTCTCACAGCCTGCGCTGTGTGGGGTTTGGGGGATCCCTCTCCTGTGTCACTAAGGTGCTTGGAGATGCAGACTAGCGTGGCGACCGCTGCGGGGTTAAAAACCGCCGGTCTGCCATTTTAGGTGTGGGCAGCATGTCTGGCTTCACTGTGGGCGCTTGTATAACATTGTGTGTAGTGTATTTTGGCGCCTTACGATGCCATCTTGTGTGTGGCAACGATCGTTCCGAGCACATGTCGGCGGCCATCTTGCCGAAGCCTCCCATTGCCTTGCATAGGCATCCATGTTTCCTTAGCCTGCAGCCTCTGTTCAGTCTCTGCGGTGACATCACTTCCTTCCTTTAATCAGAAGCGACCGAAGGAGCTGGTAACACACTTCTGGGGCTCTGTCCTGCTGTCCTTTTCTTTTTCTCCATTGTGCAATCTTTCTGGCTCAGTTTGTCCCTGCGGGGGTTCTTGTTCCACAGCCACTGTGGCGGTGTGCTGCGGGGGTCCGCGGTGCTCTTAAAGGGCCAGTACCTCATAAAAAAGCCCTTTTTTGCAATGGAATCTCAGAACAGCAAATTTCCTCCAGCTTTGGTGGGGGATTCAAGTTCTTCTGAATCCTCTACTCTGACTAATTTGGCTGCTGTTGTGGTGACTTTGGTGTCCAAAATGGATGTGCTGATGTCTGAACGTGCTGCTAGAAAAAGGCCTAGGATTTGTTTTTCTTCTGATTCTGAATGTGACATGGTTGCTGTAGGTAGCGTGCCCCTTTCAGGGTCTCGCTCTTCTCAGGACCCACAAAAGTCTGAGGGGGAAGCGGAGGTTACAGGGGTGGATGATTCCCCCCCTGGGACGCCGGAGGAACGTGCGGCTATGGATGCGCTGATTTCTGCCATTAAACACTACATTTAGAGGGTGAGCCCAATCCTCCAGGCATTGTGTCATCTTTTGGTACACACAGGACCCGTAAGACGGCGCAGGTTTTTCCCTGCCCCGCTGAGTTTTAACACACTGTGAATCCTTTTGCGTCTACTACAGTTGCATGCTGGTGTGTGGCTCCTCAAGTGGATCACACTGTAACCAGATTGAACAAGGCTACACTGGTTCCTACCGAAGATTCTCCGGTATTTAGGGATCCTACGGATAGGAGGCTGGAATCGCTTGCCCGCCACACTTATGTGGTGGCGGGTTCCATGCTCAGGCCTATTTTCGCCTCTGTCATGGCAGCTCAGACTGTGGCGGACTGGACCAAGGTGCTCATACGCACACTCGTGGCTGATTCTGCCCCTCCCACTACTGTGGAGATGGTGGACCAGATTTATCAAGGGGTCATGTATTTGTGCGATGCGGCCTTAAATGAGGCCCCTTTAGCTGCGCGCCTGTCCAGTGTCGCGGTGCTTAGCTGTCGGCTGATCTGGTTGAAGAGCTGGTTGGCTGACCAGAAGTCTAGGAAGGCGGTGGCTGACATTCCCTATGCGGGGTCTCGCCTTTTTGGGGAATCCCTGGATGAATTGGTTAAGGGAGTCACTGGGGCAAGAGCACTCTGCTGCCCCAGAATCCTAAGGGCAAGTTTTTCCGCGGCAAGCGGGGTCCCGTCTTTAAACCTAATCAGGGTTCCTTTCGTGCCTTCAAGTCACAGTACAAGGGGAAACCCTTCAAGGGCCAGGGTGGCCAGAGAAAGCCCTGGGCAAACAAAAATCCGGCCAAGCTGGTACGGCGGCTCAGTCCGCCTCTGCCTGAAAGGGCGCCCTCACCCATTTCAGGGGTGTGGGGATGTTTGCGCGGTTCCCTCCAACCTTGGCTGCTCCGAGTTCAGGATAGGTGGGTTCAGTAAATCGTTCGATCAGGGTACAAGATCGAATTTCTTTTACGGCCGGCGGACAGATTCTTTCCCTCAAATCTTCATTTGACCCCAGGGCGGTTACAAGACCTGCATCAAGCGGTGCAGAATCTCCTCGCTCAGGGGGTGATTGTCCCGGTGCCTCATCGGGACAGGTTTCTGAGGTTTTACTCAAATTTGTTCACTGTGCCCAGAAAGGAGGGCAAAGTGCGTCCGATTCTGGACTTGAAAGCTTTGAACCGCTTTGTGCGCGTTTGAAAATTCCGTATGGAATCGCTCCGCTCGGTGGTAGCCCCTCTGAGCCCGGGAGAATTCCTGACCTCTTATCAACCTGAAGGATGCGTATCTACACATCCCCATATTCGAGGGTCATCAGAGGTACCTCTGATTCGCTGTCACGGAGGAACACTATCAGTTCGTGACGTTACCTTTCGGTCTCGCTTCGGCTCCAAGGGTCTTTACCAAAGTATTGGCGCCTGTTCTGGGACTGCTGCGGGCGCAGGGCATTGCGGTCTTGGGTTATCTGGACGATCTCCTGTTAAGATCGAGTGCCAGCCAGAGCCTGCTGCACGATCTGTCCACTACGGTCCAGACGTTCCAGGAGTTCGGTTGGACGATCAACGTTCAGAAGTCGACCTTGTCTCCTTCGGTTCGTCTCCCGTATTTGGGAATGGTTCTGGACTCTGCTCAAGCAAAGGTGTTCTTGCCGGAGGACAAGCTCGGGACCCTACAGTCCGAGGTCAGGTCCCTCAGGGACAACGAATCCTCGTCAGGACCTGTATGCGGTCTCTGGGGTTGATGGTATCGGCCTTCAAGGCGATAACATTTGCACAGTTTCACACGTGGTCTCTCCAAGCGGAGATCCTGGCCAGGTGGGACAAACTACCTCAGTCCTTGGACATGAGAGTGTCTCTGAGTCGCCAAACCAGAATGGATCTCTTGTGGTGGCTTCAGTCCCCGGCTGTGTCGGAAGGAAAATCCTTCCGGCCTTTTACTATGGACGGTGATTACCATGGATGCCAGCCTATCAGGCTGGGGTGGCGTCCTGGGCAACCTATCTGCCCAGGGCATTTGTTCGGAGGAGGAATCCTCCCTTCCGATCAACATTTTGGAATTGAGAGCGATCAGGCTGTGCCTGCTTCATTGGTCTCATCGTCTTCAGGGCCGTCCTGTGCGGGTGCAGACGGACAATGCCACTGCGGTGGCGTACATCAACCACCAAGGGGGCACCAGGAGTGCCCGGGCGGCCCAGGAAGTGACCAGAATTTTGTCTTGGGCCGAGACACATGTCCCGGCGATCTCGGCAGTTCACATTCCGGGTGTGGAGAATTGGCAGGCCGATTATCTGAGCCGCCAGACCCTGGACCAGGGGGAATGGTCCCTGCACCCGGAGGTGTTTCAGATGCTGTGTGCGAAGTGGGGATCCCCGGATGTGGATCTGTTTGCGTCTTGGCTAAACCACAAGGTGGAAAGGTTCGTGGCAAGAAGGCACGATCCTCTGGCAGACTCCTCGGATGCTGGTGGTGCCTTGGCATCAGTATCGTCTGATCTATGCCTTTCCTCCGATTCAGTTGTTGTCCAGGTTCCTTCGCAGGTTGACTCGGAACCATCATTGGTGATTCTGGTGGCGCCGGACTGGCCACGCCGGTCCTGGTACGCAGACATCGTTCACCTGGCCGTCGAGCCTCCTTGGAGGCTGCCAATGCGGGAAGATCTGCTGTCTCAGGGTCCGATCTTCCATCCTGCTTTACAGTCGCTGGCTTTAACGGCGTGGCTGTTGAAAGCCAGGTCCTGAGAGACAGGGGTCTCTCTTCGGAGGTCATTCCTACCTTAGGCTTAATCAAGGCTAGAAAAGCGTTGTCTGGTAAGATTTATTACCGCACTTGGAAAGCTTATTTTGCCTGGTGTGAGTCCAGGGGTTTCTCTCCTCGTTCATACTCGGTGGCGAGGGTGTTGGCTTTCCTCCAATCTGGTGTGGACCAGTGCCTTGCGTTGGCTATGATTAAGGGCCAGGTTTCTGCACTGGCTGTTCTTTTTCAGCGCCCTGTGGCGTCTCATTCTTTGATTCATTCTGATTCGCACATTCACTCCTAGAAGGGAGCCTCTGCCTCCATGGGACTTGAACTTGGTTCTGTCCATGTTACAACGTTCCCTGTTTGAAAACATCAGGGAAATTTTGTTACCTCTGCTATCTTACAAGGTTGCCTTTCTGGTGGCGATCACTTCTGCTCGCAGTGTCGGAGTTGGCGGCGTTGTCTTGCCGCTCCCCTTACTGGTGGTTCATAGGGATAAGGTGGTCTTGCGACCAAACCCGTCCTTTCTTCCAAAGGTGGTTTTGGATTTTCACCTCAATGAGGACATTGTCTTACCTTCACTCTGTGCGAATCCTAAGCATCCTAAGGAGATTGCCTTGCATTCTTTGGATGTTGTCAGGGCGATCAGGGTTTACCTGTCGTCAACTGAATCCTTTCGGAAATCGGATTTCCTCTTTGTCCTTCCTGAGGGACCGCGGAAGGGTATGACTGCGTCTGCAGCGACCATTGCAAAATGGATCAGACAGACAATTGTTCAGGCCTATTCGTTGAGGGAAAGGGTACCACCCTTCCCTGTCAAGGAGCACTCTACCAGATCGGTGAGTGCATCCTGGGCTTTCCGGCATCAGGCCTTGGTGGCCCAGGTGTGCAAAGCTTACGACTTGGTTGTCAGTGCACACCTTTTCAAAATTCCACAAAATTGATGTTCTGGCATCAGCCGATGCCTCCATCAGCTGGCTGCAAAGTTCTCTGTGCGGCAGTCCAGTAGGGGACCCAGGTTTTATGCGGGTCCCTGGCTGTTGGGGTTGTTTTACCCCTTGGTTATTTGCTTTCCTGGGTTGTTGCTCCTGTTGAGCCTTTTTTTGTTACCCAGGAGGTTACCTTTCTGTTCATGTAAGGTTCCTTTCTCTGATATGGGTACTGTGTTGCCTTTTCTGATGGTTGCGTTTCCCACCCCTCATGTCTACACTGCTTTGGGACATCCCCATTGGTGAAGACTGTATGAGTGGGCGGCAACTGTCGGAGGACGTAAGAGAAAACTGAATTTTTGTAAAATCTTACCGTAAAATTCCTTTCTCTGAGTCCTCCGACAGTCGTCGCCCCGCCCCTCTTTTGGGGGTGCTTATACACTTAACTGCTTTGATACCAAACTGAGTTGGGGTGGCTATTGCAGGAGGGGTATTGGACCAGTGGGACAGCTCCCATGGGTGTGTCTATGGAAATGCTTTTGTTTTAACAAGTCTTTTGCCTAGCTACTCCTAAGGAGAGAAAGTCAATACCCCATTGGTGAAGACTGTATGAGTAGGCAGCGACTGTCGGAGGACTCAGAGAAACGAATTTTACGGTAAGATTTTACAAAAATTCAGTTTTTGCATTGATGCATGTCCCACAGGGCAGTACCCAGGTCCCCATACACTTTTTATGGCAAACACTTGCAAATAAGCCTTTAAAATGAGGACTTTTGATTTTTCATGTTCGTGTCCCATAGACTTTAATAGAGCTTGGAGGAAAACGTTTAATTTCAGTCTCTGCAGTTTCAACCAGTGGCAGCTGGTGAAGTTTTAGGATGGTGGGGCGCAAGACCCCGCCCTTCCATTTTGACCCCTCCCATTTCTCTGAAGCCCCACCCCTTATAGACTCCACCCATTTTGTGCCCTGTATTTTGCTTGTGTGAACAAATTCTCCCAATATATCACATATTAAGGGGTCCATCAGTACTAGTATATCCCATAATAGGAAGCAGGGGCCCTATTATGGGATATACTGTGAGAGACACCCTATTATGGGATACACTGACTGAGAGTGGCACAAACCCCACAGTACAGGCCCCCTAGCACTAATCCCACAGTACAGGCCCCCCCTAGCACAAACCCCACAGTACAGACCCCCTAGCACTAATCCAACAGTACAGGCCCCTTAGCACAAACCCCACAGTACAGGCCTCCTAGCACAAACCCCACAGTACAGGCCCCACAGTACAGCTTCTAGCACAAACCCCACAGTACAGGCCCCCTTTCAATGCGGTGACCAGCGTACATGCCGTCTTTCAATGCAGTGACCAGAGTACATGCCCCCTTCAATGTAGTGACCAGCATAAATGCCCCTTTCAATGTAGTGACCAGCGTACATGCCCCCTTTCAATGTAGTGACCAGCGTACATGCCCCCTTTCAATGTAGTGACCAGCGTACATGCCCCCTTTCAATGTAGTGACCAGCGTACATGCCCCCTTTCAATGTAGTGACCAGCGTACATGCCCCCTTCAATGTAGTGACCAGCGTACATGCCCCTTTCAATGTAGGGACCAGCATACATGCCCCTTTCAATGTAGTGACCAGCATACATGCCCCTTTCAATGTAGTGACCAGCGTGCGTGCATGCCCCCCCCCCCCCCCGAGACTTCACTTACCTCTGGTGCCACTGCTGTCACCATGCCTGGCGTGCTGCTCGGGACTCGGTCGGACATCTTCCTCCGAGTCCTCGTCCTGCATGCGCGCCACCCGTCACCGTCCCGACTCTCTGGCATGCTGCTCGGGTGTCGACTTCTTCCTCCATGCGTGCCGCCTCTTCTCTGATGGCGGGCGGGAAGGTGACGTCGGGATGGTGCGTGACTAACGCACGCACCGCCCCCCACGCAACGTCACCCGGGATGTCCTCTATGATTGGTCCAGGCTGGAGACTGGACCAATCACAGCCAGGACATCTGGAAAGTGGGGAGTGTCGGGGCGCATCTCTCTGCGCCCATCGGCGGCTCTGCTGCAAGCACGTGGGGTGCAAAACCCCACCCCCCCCCACAGCCACCAGTTAGTCCGGCGCCCACCAGTAAGTCTCCAGCTTACAAGCTTACCTCAATGCATGGTTTAAATGGGCAGCTATGTGGCAGATGAGGTTTAATGTTGATAAATGTAAAGGTATGTGGGGGGGGGGGGGGGGCTGAGAATATGCATGCATCATACATACTAGGGGGAGTACAACTGGGGGAATCAATGGTGGAGAAAGTTCTGGTAGATCATAAGCTGCTTAATGGCCTGATTGGGCTCTGGCTTACAACCCTAAGCCTTACACATTCTAGGAAACCTTTCCAGCACTGTCCACTTGCAGGATCCCTATACCATGTTGTGGATTATTTGCCGTTCTAGAGTACCTGTGGATCCCACCCAGATCACTGGCACATAGAGCTCGTGCACGCAGGGTCCTGACACTGCCATTAACTTCCCCTTGATATCCCTATATACCCATTATTATATGGCTTTACCACTTGGCAACTTGCCGGTGGGATCTCTATGACAGTGCCACCCCCCACCGGACGTCCCGATACACACTGTGATTTATGTTCATATGTTTTATATTGTTTGTTACCCCTACTGGGCTACCATCACTATTATTATGTATATTGTGTCTGTTACACTATCTGGGTCACCCCACCCACTCATTGATTGCACCTTCATTCCTCTGCACTTTCCTGTTTGAACCATAATTTGTAACATATATTGACTATTATTCAATCCAGAATAAAATACATTATATTTTGTCTATTATCGCCCTGTGGTTTCATTCGTCCACCCCTGCAAGGCTCTCTTTTTGGTCCACTGGTCTCTTCCAGTACAGTTGTTTTATTAATAAATTGTCGGCTTACCAAAAGGCTGCGATCATGCAGCATAAATAGAGAAATCCACCATCTCATGATAAACTTATTTCTACATATTTCTCTTCCTTACTTCACACGAAAACTGATAAGACTTTGATATACCTGAAATAACAGAGGAGGTGTGGCAGAAAATTCTGCCACTGCCGATCCCCACGGTCATCTCCTCTAGGGATAGGGTTATCCAGACCAAGTTTTTATATATGTCTTTTTATACTCCTAGTCTCCTTTTCCGTTTAAATTGGCTGCCCTCTGCTGTGTTCATGGTGTTCTTCGTCAGCTGGCACGTTTTATCATATGGTATGGGAATGCCCACTTATCAGAGCGTTTTGGTCTGTAATCACTGCTTTCAGTAGCTCATATACTCAAATACCTAATGTTTCTAACACCCTAAGATGCCTATTTGGACATATTAATGATGACTCTATCCCTAAACATTCCCAGCTTTTTCTATGCCAAGAAATCTATTGCTGTGCACTGGAAATCTTCAGCTCCTCCTGCTGTAGCCTTTTGGCTGAACCTTATTAATCAGGCGCTCCCATTATACAAACTGACCTAAGAAGCTAGGGGTTACCCCCCAATATTTTTAAAAATTTGGGACCCCTCGAGCTGTACTATACCACCAGATACTTCAGGTGATACTTAATGTGCTGATTTGGACCTAGGGTTTACTTGCTGAAAAATTATTCTGCTGCTTTTATGGTTTGTTTTTTGACGAATTCTATTAGGTGGACATCTGGTTTGCATTGTATGGTGATACTTGAGATAAAACTGTTCAATTCTCTTTTTGTTGTTGTCTTTGTTTTCTATGTATACGTTTATGTTTTATATACTATACAATAAAAGCTGCCTTTAAAAAAAAAATATATATTTTGTTTGAGGCTCCAGAGGAAAGTTCTGACACTGAGTAAAAAAAAAAAAAAAAAATCAATTTGAATGCTTTTTTCAACAGAGAATCTTTTATAGTTTTGTAACAGTGTAATACAGTATTTTAAATATGATTCCATTTATCAACAAATTAAAAACGCATTAAAACCTATGAGGTGACGTGTCCAGTCATGGTCCAGTTAACCACTTAAGCCCCGGAGGATTTGGCTGCTAAACGACCAGGGGGTATTTTGCAATTCGGCACTGCGTAACTTTAACGGACAATTGCGCGGTCGTGCGATGCTGTACCTAAACGAATTTGGCGTCCTTTTTTTTCCCACAAACAGAGCTTTTTTTTGGTGGTATTTGATCACCTGTGCGATTTTTTGATCATGCGCTATAAACAAAAAAAGAGCGTAAATTTTGCAAAAATAGCAATATTTTTCACATTTTTTTATATGAAATTCCCCCCCAAAAAAATGTAAAAATCAAAATTTTTTAACATTTTCGGCCAATTTGTTTTATGCTACCTATGTTTGGTAAAAAAAATCGCAAAAAGCGTATTTTGATTGGTTTGCGCAAAAGTTATCGCGTTTACTAACAAAGGGAAAGATTTTTGTCATTTTTGTTGTTTTTTTTTTTAATGCGTAATGGCGGCGATCTGTGATTTTTTTTGCGGTACTGCGACATTGCGGCGGACAGATCGGACCCTTGACTGACATTTTTGACACCTTTGGGTTTACCAGTGACATTTCTACAGTAATCAGTGCTATATATATATGCACTGTTACTGTAAAAATACACTGGTAGTGAAGGGGTTAACTTTATTTGAGAGGGAGGGGCTGTGTGTGTCCCTAGGGGTGTGCTTTCTACTGTGATTGGCTGTGGCTTCAGCTGTATGAACGGTGATCAACGGTTCTACATAGTAGAACCGTATGATCATCTCTCATACACATGGGAGAATGACAGGCAGCTTGTTTACACAAGCCGCCTGACTTTCTCCCTCTCCTCCGCCGATCGCAGAGTGGCCGGCGGACATCGGGTCCGCCGGTCACACGCGCGGGGGGGTCCGTGACCACGCGGGAGCGGGAGCGTGCCTCCGGGGGCGCGCGCTCGCTCCCTAGACCCTCACAAGCAAGCGACATAGACCTACGTCAGTTTGCCTGTGAGGGGCTGACCGCCGACGTAGATAGTCGTGCGGCGGTCGGCAAGTGGTTAAAGTTCGATTCAAATAAAGCTGAACTGTAAATGTGGTGTGGTGTGTTTTTATTTTTCTATTTTTTCTTCAACTTGCCTTTTTGCAAGCAGTAGTCTTGCCTGTCCATGACAACGTCATCCCTAGCTGCTTTGTCTTCCGGCAGTGGGGATTGCATCCTTCCAAGACCGAGTAAGTAATGGTAAGAGTGTCCTGTTGCTCGGTCTGGGCTCACAGGAAATATGCAGAATGGCATGGTGATGTTCTGCCCTGAAGAGGACAGCCATCATAGGACCAATGAGGAAGTCAGGGCCATCACTGGAACTTGGAGAGAGTGGGTAAAAGTTTTGATTTTTTTTTTTCAGCGCACACCACCACAATGTAATGGTGTGCACTGGAGACTAGGTATTTTGCCTGGTCTTGTGGTGGGGTTGCGCTGGAATAGCCACCCAATGCAGTCCTACCACACTTGTGTGAATCTACCCTTAATGTCTTGACATTGGGAACCTAGAATTCGGCCACCATTCAAAAAGCTACCTCAATAACGCCTGTTGTGGTAATCTAGAGTTTTACTCCTAGCCTCACAGATAGAAGATTTTGCCAACTCCTTAAGGTCAACATCTTCAGACCCAAGTTACATATGGGCATAGCAGAAACCAGCGTTTCTGCAAACTCACTCAAAACGTGATACGCTTGCGATGCCATTATATATATATATATATATATATATATATATATATATATACACACACAGATACACCTCACTTAACGACCAGGTCGTTACAACGAATTGGTCGTTAAATCAGGAGCCACAATTAATCAATATTTTAAGCATTCTTAACTACTGTACTGTATTCTGGGAAAAAAAGGTCTGAACACAAAACTCCAACTCAATAAAGTTGTTTTATTTGCATAAGTACTGAACAAAAATATAAACAACAAAAATCCTGTACATTACTGTATTGTACAGGATATAATGATGTACAGTGCCCAAATAAGTAAACGTATACTGTATAGTAGACATTTACAGTAACATTTTAGTCATCAAATCCTTCAAAGGGTGATAGTGCTTCAGGGTCATCCTTGAAATTACCAGCAGGGTTGACAGTGTCCAGTGTCATCATTGGAGTTACCATCAGTATCATCATTTGAATTACCAGCAGGATCGACAGTGTCATCATTGGAGTTACGAGCAGGGTCATCAGAGTCATCATTGAAATTACCAGCAGGGTCGACAGTGTCCAGGGCCGGCCTTTGGGGTGTGCAAGCTGTGCGGCAGCACAGGGCGCCATGGGCAACAGGGGCGCTGTGCGGCTGTCACAGCTCGTAAATTATGAGGCCGCACAGTGGGAGGTAAGCAGCGACCGCGGCCTGGACAGCGTTAACACAGGCTGCGGCCGCCGCTTACCTCCCGCTGTGCGGCTGTACCTGTCTCCATTCTGAGTCCGGACTGTCTGCAGGGCTGAGCTGTGTGTGATAGGATAGAGAGAGATCGTCCTCCTCCTCCTCCCTCCCCTCTTCTCCTGGGTCTGCCCCGCCCACACGAAGAATTTTAACACAGAAGAAAAGCTGCAGACAGTATGAGCCTTCATCCTGGGGTAAGTAAGCTCTCTCCTGCCCCAGTATGTAATAAATGTAAGGGGGGTCTGTGGGGGGGGGTCTCTGATGTAAGGGGGTCTGTGGGGGGGGTCTCTAATGTAAGGGGGTCTCTGATGTAAGGGGGGGCTCTGTGGGGGGGGGTCTCTGATGTAAGGGGGGGCTCCGTGGGGGGGTCTCTGATGTTAGGGGGGATAAGTTATTCATGAACATAAAAAAGTTCCAAGAAAAGTTCAATGAAGTGCCAAAAAGGTGCAAGAAAATGTGCAAAAAAATATTTATGGTGACAAATATTCAACAGAAGGTGTGCGCCAAAAAAAGCACCCTATGTGCTGCTTCCATCAATCACCCCAAACTGACTCACCAGACTTAAATAAAAGCCTATGTATTTTATGGAATCACGCTATGTTGATTCATTTTTTGCACATTGTAGAGGTTATGAATATTTAACTATTTCATTAGTAGTGGTATATGATATGTATACTGTATTTAATTATTAATTTTGCACTGTGCACTTTTTACAACAGAAACAGATTTGGGTAACATTTATATTTAATATTTTATCATTTTAGGGTAAATACTATTTACTATTTTTGCGCTGATTTTTTTCCCTGTTTTTATCTTGCTGCTGCACCCACTTGCAGTCAATTAGTAGCAATTATACTCTTAAATAGTTTTTCAATAGATACAGCCATGTTTAGGGAGGGGCGAGAGGTGAGGATGGGGGGGCGCCACAGGATTAGCTCACACAGGGCACCTGAACACCTAAGGCCGGCCCTGACAGTGTCATCATTGGAGTTACCAGAAGGATCATTTAGGAGTTGTAGATGAGGGGGAAGGCGACAAGGAAATTATAGAACTGGTAGGGGTAGCTTGCAAGAATTCTGTTAAGGTGCTTTGCTTTGTCATTTTCTTTTTTTCTTCATAAATTTCAAAACATGACCCTGTCTTTAAAGCGGAGTTCGGGGCACAAAATCAATATATTTTTTTTGTGCCCGTCCGCTTCTACACCTTCACCTGAAAAGGAATTGGATAGTTAGGTTTTTTTTTTTTTTATTTACTCACCTTGTAATTGAAGATCGAAGATACTCACCTAGTCTTCACTTCCTCCCTCTGTGCCGAGGCTCAGTCGTCTCTTCCGGGCTTGCACTGATTCCTGGGAGCTGAACGTCATCGCTCCCAGGAATCAAAGCGAGTGCACCGGCCCCGCTCGTCACTTCCGGGCGACGCACCTGAAGTGACGAGAGGGGCCGGTGCAGGCGCATTCTGGGAGAAGAAGACGGGGAAGAAGACGCCGAAGAGGACCGCGCCGGCTTCAGCTGCCCACAAGAGAGATGGAAACACTGTGGAAGAAATTTTATAAGTGAGTATATCTTCTAAAAGGTAAGTACGAACCGGGACAGATCAGAGGCTAGCCATTGTGGAATGTACTAGCCCTGACTGTCCCAGGGGTATGTTTGTTAAAAAATAACTTCTGTGTCCGGAACTCCGCTTTAAATGCCTTAAAACCGGGCATTGTTTTATTTTTTTTCTGTATGTAGGACCTTTCAGGCATTTTTTTTTCCAAAAAAAGTCCAGTTTCATCCACGTTAAATATCTGTTCGATTGTGGAGGTTGAATCTCTCACGAAACCTTTGAAACCATCCATGCCTTGCTGTAAATGTTTCAGTCGATTCTTCTCCTTTGTGCACTTTCAAACTGTCAAAAATACTGCGTGCTTTGGTTTGAATCAATAAAAGACTCATTGGCATTCTTTTTTCTATTTGGTCATCATTCCATACCGCCAGCAATTTCTCCATTTCATGAATGAGGCCTTTCCGCTGCCTAGTTATTATGGCTTGATATCCTGTCGATACTTTTACTGCCTCTTTCCCTCTATCCTTATCATTTAGAATTGTTGAAATGGTAGAATGTGCAAGTTCCAATTCACTTGCTATTTCTTTAACTTTCTTTCCGGCCTCATAGTCCTTAATGATCTTTATTTTTTTCAGAGCACTTTCTGCAGGTACACGCACACTTTTTCTCTTTTCTGACATGCTGTGGGCAATACCTGTACAGTATAAGCACACATTAAATTACTGTACATAAAGCCATAAAACAGTACAAAGAACCACTGGAAGTGGCATTGAGGAGAACCGAGTACAGTACAGTACTGTACATACCTGTAAAACAGCAGGCCGGGAGTGAGAGTGAGGTTGATGCAAAGTGATGACATGACTTCCTGCGCGGGTCGGGAGAGGCGGTCGTAAAACAGGTAAGCCGTTAAACGAGGAGTACCTGTACACAATTTACTTATTTGATTTATTTTTATTTGTGCAGTGTTGAATTGTAAGTCTGTTAACTTGCTGCACATTTTCACTGGCAAGTTGTACACTTGCAGAGCACTTGAACCGCAAGTTCTAGTTGACACTTTTTTTTTGGTTGAAAATGTAATCTTTATTTGCATAAAAGATATACAAAAAACAATACTTTGTCGGGGTACATTCTCCCCTGTACTGCAACGCAGCGCATAAATACACTACATTACAAAACATTTCCGGTCATACAAATAAATACATTCAATCACATAGATTCGTTCTGCGGTATGATGCCTGATGTGTTGTGCGGAGTAAGGATACCCCGTGCCATCACATCATGCATGACGCCGCAATGCCCCTAAAGCATGAAACTGAAAAATCAGTTATCTATACGTTGCATTACTCGAACGATATCAAACAATATAACATTTCAAAAAAGCAACAGGTGTGATGGGGGGGGTGGGAGAGTGGGGTAAGGGGAGGGGAATGAGATCACAGGCCCGAAGCTTTATTGAATGGACAAAGACACACAAGGGAGAGTGGGGGAAGGGGAAATCTTCAGACTTCCACTTCCTCCATGAGATCCATCAGGTTATAGTCTCTGAGCAGACTGTGGACCAGTCTGTGACAGTCCTCAATGGACATCCTCTCCCGCTGGTGGATAAGGCGCTTTCTGGCGCACCATAAAGTGTCCTTAAAGCAACACAACACCCGCCAGGCGTTGTCAATGTCCTCTTGGGAAAAAGTACCATGAAAAAGTCCATTCAGCACAGCGAAATGTGTGATGGCAGTCTGTGGAACAAAGTCTCTAAGTTCAGGTTCCAAGGCCCTCAACAGGCTCTGTGCAAATGAGCACTCCCAGAAAACGTGGAATGACGTTTCCTCATGGATGATACAAAAGGGGCAGTGCCTGTATCTGCACAAGTTTCTGGCATGCATAAATGTCCTGAGTGGCAATCCCCCCTGGACAGCCATCCACGCCAGATCTTTATGCCTGTTGGTGAGTCCCTTTGAAGAAACATTCCTCCAGACCACTTTGCATGTGGCTGAAGGGAGGCCTGAAACAGTCTCAGCAATGTCCGATGCTCTGATCAACTTGTAGATAGTTTTTGGCTTCCACAAGTCGGGCTTAACTCCATGCAGCCCCCGCTCCTTGATGAACTTGAAAGTGTCCAAGTAGTACCAAGGAGTGTCCCAGTTGTAGGGGATGGAGCTTTCCCATTTGTCCCATCCAAGGGACCTCCAGAGAGGCAGGAGGAAAAAACGGGACATGGAGTTGCCTCCAGAGTCCGAAGTTCTGTCTACTAAAGTTCTGCGGATGCAGTTGCAGGCAAAGAACACTCCCAGTAGCGTTGCGATGTCGAGAACTCCCTTACCGCCCTTGAGGGGTTCCATGAACATGACTGCTCGCTTCACTCTATCCATCTTGGAGCCCCAGATGAAGTGGAACACCGCCCTGGTGATGGCCTTACAGGTGTGGACCCGCGGGGGCCAGGCCTGGGCGAGGTACTGCAACACAGGGAGAATCTCGCTGCAGAGTACCAGTGTTTTCCCTTCGATGGTGAGTTCTCTGAGGCTCCATAGTCCAAACCTTTGTCTCATCTTGGACAGTCTCTCCTCCCAAGACTTCAGGGCTGCGCCCTCAGCTCCAAACCAAACTCCAAGAATTTTGATGAAGTCCGCCTTGACGCTGAAAGGGATGGATGCAGAAGAAGGCAGGAACCACTTTCCAAAGAGCATGATCTCTGACTTCCCGCAGTTGACTTTTGCCCCTGAAGCTTTGCCAAAGTCCTCACAGGTCTGGACGAGCGAGTCGATGGAGCGCTGGTCAGCACAGAACACCGTTACGTCGTCCATGTAGAGTGAGCACTTGACAACCCTTCTGTCCGGTCCCGGTGCGGTGATCCCTCTGATCTCTGGGTTCTGTCAGATGCATTCGGCAAAGAGCTCTATACAGCAAACCAAAAGCAGAGGTGAGAGAGGGCAGCCTTGTCTGACCCCAGAGAGAACAGGGAAAAAGGGTCAGTTTTCCAGCCATTCACCAACACCGTACTACAAATGTCATGGTACATCACATTCACATACGAACAAAACATGTCCCCAAGACCAAACCTGCGCAGAGCTCTGCACATAAACTCATGGGAGACACGGTGAAAGGCCTTTTCCTGGTCAAGACTGACCAGGGCCGCGTGCACACGGCGGCCTCGAATGTACTGGACCGTGTCCCGGACAAGCGCAAAGCTGTCCGCAATCCTGCGACCAGGAATGCAACAAGTCTGATCCGGGTGGATGATCTGTCCGATGACAGATTTCAGCCTGTTGGCCAGAACCTTGGCGAGGATTTTGTAGTCCACGTTCAAGAGAGAGATGGGACGCCAATTTTTCAGATCCCATCTCTCCCCCTTCCGCTTATACAAAATCGTGATCATCCCCTCCATTAGCGACGGAGGCATTGTGCCCTCCACCACCATCTCCTCGTACAGCTCGAGCAGGTCCGGGCCAACGAGATCCCACAGCGCTACATAGAGCTCCGCTGGGAGACCGTCGCAGCCCGGGGTCCTGCCTTGCCTAAAGGATCTGACGGCAGAGTGCAGTTCCTCCAGCGCCAAGGGGGAGTTGATTGCCGACATACCTGCAGGATCAATTTGGTTAGTGATACCTGACAAGAACCTGTTGGCCTCAGCCGTGTCTGTTTCCTTCGGGGAGTAGAGGTTGGTGTAGTAGTCGCTGACCACTTGCATCACAGCCTCCTTCCCCTTTTGGAGTGTTCCGGTCTCGTCCCGCAGCTCTGACAAGGGTGTGTGTCCTGAGTGGAGTTTCCTGAAAAAGAAAGAGTTACACTTCTCACCTTTCTCAAGATTCTCCACCTTGGAACGGAAGACGAGGTGCCTGGATTCTTCCTCGAAGTGTCCTTTCAGGCTCTTCTTGGTGTCCTCCAGGTCCTGCCTAATGTCCCAGCCGCAGTACTGAAGGTCCTGCAGGGACTGCAACTGACGTTGCAGTCTCCTGAGTTCCCTCTTCCTGGCACACACTTGCTGGCGTCCCCTTGCCTGAAAGAAGCTGCGCAGCTTGACTTTCACAAACTCCCAGTAGTCGCTTACCTTTCCAAAGAACCTCTTGTCCTCCTTCCAGGTAATGTAGGCCTCCCTGAGTTCCTCCAGCAGTTCCTCATTTTCCAGCAGGGTACCATTCAGCTTCCAGTAGCCCGGACCGGGGGCAAAGCCCTCGCCCAGGTCACCCCGAAAGTGAATGGCCCTGTGGTCAGAGAAAAAGCAGGGGACCATGGAGAACCCACGGTGTCTGACTGTCTTGGAGGTGAGCACGAAGTCTATCCTGGAACGCACAGATCCATCAGGACGGCACCACCAATAGTTCACGGAACCTTTCCCAATGGATCCCACGGCGTCCTTCAAGGAAGCCTCCGCAATCATCTCCTTGAGCAGCCTAGACGTGGTGTCGAGCTTTGCGTACAGGCTGGAGCTGCGCCCATCCTCCTCAATCGGACAGTTAAAATCACCACCGATTACTACTGCCCTGGTGGTTACGAGTTGGGTCCGCAGGGTCTGGAAAAGCTCCAGTCGCTCATTCTTATCTGGGGAGGCGTACACGTTGATGAGCCTAACGAGCTTCTGGACGGAGTCAACCGTGAAATGACCACCCCTGACAAGAATGGCTACCCCTGCAGACTTACAATCGACACCACCGGACCAGTAGGAGGGACCATGGGTCCACTGGGAGGATAGATGAGTGTACCTCCTCGAGAAGGGTAGGGCACACTCCTGGAGCATGTAGACACCACTCATGCTGGGTGGAAAGAAAGGTCAGCGCCACCTGTCTTCTAGACTCATCCTTGATGCTCCTAACATTAATGGAAAAGATGGAGATCTCTGCCATCATGTAAAGGAGATGAAGGGGCTAGTTAGCAGGTGGGCTGAACTTACCTCCCCTGAGGGGGGGTGGTTCTTCCACTGCCTCTTGTGCCTGTCCGGTGTCCTGGTTCAGGCCGCACTCCTTGAGGACGCTGTCCATCAGGTCTTGGGTGAGGTCAGTCCCTGGGGGGGCCAGATCCTTACCTTCCTGCACTTCTCCTTCGTCTTCCCCCGCAGACTCGAGGTCACCTCCGACTCAGAGGGGGTGGGGAGGGATGGGTCGGAGGAGGTGGTAGGGGCCTGGGGAGGGGGGACTCACCAGTGGCTTTCCGGGGTTCCTTCACTGTCTTTTCCCCTGGCTTCTTTTTCCCAGCGCTGTCTGAAGCTTTGCCCTTGGTCAGGGCTCCAGCGTAGGACCGGGATCTCTGGGGGCAGTCTCTGTAGACGTGCTCCGCCAATCCGCAGAGGTTTCTGACATCCAATACTTACGTGACCCTGCTTGCCGCACCTGTGACAGGTCTGGGGCATGTCTGCGCAGTAAAGGAGTCCTGCGGAGGCTCCCAGAGAGAAGTAGGGCTTCAGGTGCTGGAGATCCCCCGAAGGCTCTCTCCTTAGCCTGCAAGAAACTGCCCACTTACCTGTCCAGAAGCCGTTGACATCGAGGATTCTGACTGGGTCTTTGGCCACGATGCAAAACCTCTGGAGGTAGGTGGCGATGTCTTTTCCTGGGGGAAGGGGGTTCCTCATGGACACCGTTACCCGCCTTTAATTCCGTTGAATGGGAGTGTTCGCAACAAAGTTGCGGAAAGGGGATTCCGGGTCACAATTCTTCACAGCCTCCCAGTATCTTCTACAGACCTGTAGGGACACAAAGGTGATATAAAATATACCTTTCATGAAGGTCTGTACGGACAGTGTCTCTGCCTTGCTGAATCCCTGTTCGAGGATCATCTTCTTGCCAAAGATTTCCGGGGTCATGTCGGGGACTCTTCCATCCACCTCCTTCAGCTGCAGCACCACTGTCTGCCTCATCCAGGGTAGGAAGCCCGTCTGTGGACCTGGTTGGCCTTGCTGAGCCCAACTGGCTGACGACGGCCGGGGTGGGGGTGGAGGTTGAGGCGACTTCTCCCGGAGTCTTGGCTGAAGTGGCGGAGACGTGCTTTTTCTTCCCGGTGCTCTTCCCCATGACGGAGGAGTTCGTTGGGAGTCGCTTCAGGTAGACTTCGGCGGCTTCCTTCTTGTTCCTCGGCGTCTTCACTCTTCTGAAGCCTTTAAAAAGGCCCTTTTTGTGCCTACTGCCCGAAGGTAGTAGCGCAGAGTGGGGGGGAGGAGGGAAGATCGCAATCTCGTTCCTTGTGGGGGCTAAGCCTCTAAGCCAATAGCAGCGAGTAGGTGAAGCCAAATTTAATCGATGATCCTACAAGGCCGAGCAGAGGGTACCCCACAAAGACCAAATGGCTTGGATAGATACAAGTGGCTCTCAACGTCCTAGCTGTAAAGCAGAGACACCCCTAAGGGCTAAAGTCGATACTACACTTGATCTTAGCCAAAAGGCCGAGAAGCGATGGTTCAAACAAAATTGTGTGAATGGTGTAAAACATACAACAATTAAGAAGGGGTCTGGAATAAAACCAACTAAATAACCCTATATGGTATTCATTACAGTGAATAAATGAAAAAGTTGCCAGATGCTTTGCCAAACTAAATAACTAATAATATAAATACACAAATAATAATAGGTACAGCCACCAATGTGTAACAAAAAATTATTGTGACAACACGAGTCAAAATCGTGACAGGAATAGTCCCAAATGACACACAAAATGAAATCCGACGGAAAGTACTTTGCATCGGGGGGGAGGAGCCTGGTCATGGCGCCAGATCCGAGTTTGTGCTAGTGCCGACAAGGGAGCCGCCCGAGAAATGCTGGTGAACGCTCACAATCCTCCAGACCCCATGAGAAGTTAGACCGAGACTGCACAACCCCTACCCGATCCCCTACTCGACCGCCTGCAACTCTGCTGAAGGACCCGGAGGGTCGGTTGATCCCTGCCGAGAAGCAGGTTCCCCCGTAGAGCGGAGTCCGATGGAAGGAAGGACTGCTCCGGGGAAGTAGATCCCGAACGGCCACCAGGGTGCAGCAGCGTGTGAGCAGCAAGCTCGGACTGTCCGTACGAGCCAACCCCACTCGAGCCCGCCGGCAGAGAGAGATCCCCTATGTGAAAACGGCGCGCCGTTTGATACAGAGGGAGCAGTTGGACGGCATCGACAGCATTGCCCGGGAAAGAGAGGGGATAGGAGCAGCACCCACTATTTGAGAGCAGCGGGAGTTCGATTCCTCGAGAGGGGAGACGCAGCGGTTGCTGTATACCCGAACAGGCACACAGTGAAGGAGCTTTGATTTGTATAACAAAGGAGACATCACGAGACTGGGTCACAAAGGAGTGGTGAGAGGGTGAAAGCCCCCCCAATTTATATATATATATATATTTTTTTTTTTCTCTTGTTCAATACACACTGTAAGCTCTGCTGAAAGTGATTGTTATTAAGGTTACCCACGGCGATAAGGCTTTGACTGACTGTTTTGTGGCGGGATAGCGACCCGGCAAATTCCTTGGGCCAATTTGCCAGAGATAAGATATTGAAAGGCTCTACAGGTGGAGAAAGGATTCAATAAGTGAGCCATTTAACTCTCCATTAACTCTATTTTAAATACATACCGAAAATAAGGCGGAGAGAGAAGGGGAGGCTGTGGATAGACTGTAACCATGTTATGAAAGGAACCCCTGTGGCCCCTATGGTTTCTCCTGCCCAGAGATAGAGCATCTCCCCAGGGGGAGAAAGGAGTAAATAAGCAAGCTCCCTAATTATCTATTTTTACCGTAAGGGACTACTATCAAGATAATCCCAGGTGGGAAGGTATTAAGAGACGGTAATATGGAGTGATAGTAACCACCCCTGGCCTCTCTGGATCGGAAGCTCAAAAAGGGGATACCCCATAGACTCCTAGAGAAGGAAAGGAAAGGTCTTAAGAATTAGCTGGCCTAGGAGATATACCCCAATGGGGAGATCCTTCAAAAGGTCTATGCGATAGACCACTCTGGATAAACTCTTCAGAAGCTTTAGGCTCTAATAAATAAATACAAGATCACGGAGCCCCCCCCCCCCCCCCCTGAACTACTAAATTAGTCAACTAAAAAGGGAATTACATAGAGGAATCTCCGCGACCACCTAAAACACTTCTCCACGGGAGGCCTCTAATATATACATCTGGGGTAGAGGTCCATACAATACATGTTAAGAGTTCTCTATAAAGAACATATGAGAGTGGCGTGAAGTATAAATACTGTTCAATCTGGGTCGTTAAGGAAATGCCGGAGGTAAGCATATCTGGATAGTTAGGTCAAAAGTAAGTGGACTCGCTTGACAGCTAGGCACTGCCTTCAATAAAGAAAGAAAAGGGGACCTGAAAGGTGCATTGGGTTCGAATACCCACCCGGAAAATATACGTTCTTTTCTTTTTTTTTTTTTTTTTTTTCTTCTTCTTCTCCTTTACCATTTGCTCTACGCCCCGAAGTAAGTATAGAAAGAGGGCATCATGTCAAAAATAAAGAATAAACAGACAAGGGAGGGGACGGAGAAACCTGCTAAAATAACAGCAAGCCCTGGGACTATTAGGAAGTATATGACTCAGGATGGGAAGGAACAAATTGAAGTAGTGGAAAATCAACCAGTGGTAAAACCAAAACAAAACAATGAGGGGAATAAGAAGACTAAAGGCACAAAAAACCCGGAGCCACCGGCAGAGGAGACTATAGATTCATCTAGGGAGAGTACACAAATTATGGGTGACTGTGAATCAGGAAGGGAAGAAGATCAGAGGAGAAAAGATCAGCCACCTACAAAATCTGAAATGATGGAAATGTTCTCCAATTTGGAGAGGTCAATCAAATCTGAAATGTCAACTCTATATAGGGACCTAGGACATACCCTGTTAAGAGTGGAAGAAACAGAAATGAAGATCAACACTCATGGGAAAAAACTAAAAAAACTAAAAGATCAAATGAAGAGAATGCAGTTAGATCAGAGGAATATGGCTTACAAGATGGAAGATCAGGAGAATAGAAATAGAAGGAAGAATTTGCGGATTAGGGGGCTACCGGAAAAGGGCAGAGAAGAAAAACTAGAGGAAATGCTGGAAAGTATCTTCAATCCTCTTTTAGGGAAAGAAATTACTGATAAAATAGAATTCAAAAGAGTCCACAGAATACGGAAACCTCCGAATGCTCCAAAAGATAAACCAAGAGATGTAATAGCGAGATTTCATAAATATGATGTAAGAGCTCAAATCTGGGAAAAGATGAGAGACAGACCAATAATGAGATATGAAGATGAAGCGATACAAGTATTCCCAGACCTGTCTCAGGATACAATAAATAGAAAACGCACTTTAAAACCAGTGGTAGATGCATTAAAGAAACAAAATATTCAGTACTTCTGGAGTCATCCGCCAGGTCTAGGAGCACGAAAGGATGGAAAGACGGCCCTACTGAGGTTCCCAGAAGAGACCTTGACCTTTTGCGAGGCTATGAAATTACCAGTAATGGAGATTCCGGGATGGACACATCAAGATCCCCTGGAGGAGGACTCAGAAGATGAAAATGAGTGGCAGGAAGAGATAAGGAAAAAAAAAAGGAGTTAAGAGAAGAATTAAAGACTGATGCCCGGACTGGGGAAAAGGTGGTTTGACTGGGGGGAGGGAGGGGGGGGGAGGGAGACGTTGGAGGGAGGGGAGGAGGATAGGGAGCAATTTATAAAGAGTCTAAATAGGGTGGCACTATGGAGGCACTAGGGTGAATCTCAACCTTCACCCCAAGGATAGGGAGGAAGGGAACGATTGGCGAGCAGGAGCAGAGCTCAACCCCCGGGAAATGTCGATGGAAAGGAGGGTGGATAAATCGACTAGCCTAGTAACGGGGCAAGTGGTAACTAGGCGCCCAAGGAGGCAAGCTTTGCCTGGGGGAGGGGGAGGAGGGAGGGGGGACGGGGGGTGGGTGGGGAGGGAAGGGGGGAGGTTAGAAGTAGGAAAAAAGAAAATATAAAAATATCCTGTATATCCTACTCATATGAAAGACAAAAACCCACATATAAGAGGGAGAGCCCGAACCATCGAGAACACCAGCCAAACAAATCCAGAGGGGATGAAAAGAAAAAGATAAGGAGTAAAACTAAAATATAGGAAAATAGGAACACCAAGATAAAGGGATGGAAGAGGTAAACTTTCTATCTCATAATGTACGGGGAATGAATTCCCCGGTTAAGAGACAGAGAATTATGAGAGAAATTAAATATCTGAACGCAGACGTAATATTTCTACAGGAGACACACATTACGCACTCTACAAATATTAGGTTTTATTCACATAAACACCCTACATGGTATTATGCGGACTCATATAAGAAAAAATCTAGAGGAGTAGCAATTGGGTTCGCCAGAGGGACGAGATTCGTACTGGAGGAGAGGCTGGTGGACCCGGAGGGAAGGTTTCTCTTCCTGAAAGGAAAGTTAAATGACGAGGAGGTCACATTAGCCAACCTATATAGCCCCAACGAGGGACAAGGGCCCTTCTTGGGTAAAACCTTGGGGAAATTAATAGATTTTAGGAAAGGAGGGGTGGTCTTGGCAGGAGATCTCAACCTGAGCCTCGATCCAAAGATAGATAATACAGCGCGGCACCAAAGAATCTCGACTCACCAGAATAAAGAGATTAAGAAAAAATTATACCAAAACCAATTGGCAGATATATGGAGAATTCTCCACCCAAAAGAAAGAGACTATACCTATTATTCAAATGTACACGGGACATATTCAAGAATCGATTATTTCCTGGTAGAACACCGCTGGATAGAAAAAGTTACAGAGGCGAAGGTTGGGATAAGAACCTGGTCAGACCACTCCCCCATTACATTAAAAATGAAATTGGGTAAAAAACAACCCAGAATGAATGCATGGAAAATCAACGAAGAATTAATTAAGGATAAAATATGGGGGAAGGAAATTGAGAAAGAACTAGAATTTTACTTCCAAAATAACGACATAGAGGAGACACCTAAAAACATCATTTGGGAGGCACATAAAGCCTATATGCGGGGCATATTAATATCAAAAGGGGTACAAAGGAAGAGAGAGAGAATTAAAAACAAAGATAGACTGATGAGTGAGGTGTACGACTTAGAACAAAAACAAAAAAAAATAAACAAGGTTGATCTCAACCCCCTATTGGAGAGGAAAAAAGAGGAACTAAAAGAACTATTAGAACAGGAAATCAGACAAGATTTTAATAGGGTGGCAAGAGAGAAATATGTGGAAGGAAACAAAATAGGAAAAAATTTGGCAAGAATTACTAAGAAAAAAAAGCAAGGAATTATATAGACAAAATTAAAAATAAAGACGGGGAACTAGTCCATTCAGTTACCGAAATAGCACGGGAGTTTCAAAGATACTACAGTAACCTGTATGCAGTAAAAGGGGAGAGAAAACAAGAGGATAGTTCGGATAGAGAAGGAAAGATCAAAGCATATTTGGAAAAAGCAAAAATGCAGAAAATTGATGAGGAAAAATTAATATTACTAGAGGCCCCAATTACAAGTCAGGAGATACTTAGAGCTATAAAAGAAACCACCGTGGGTAAAAGCCCAGGACCCGATGGCTTTACCATCGGGTACTATAAACAATTTAAAGATCTCCTTATCCCAAGGCTTGAAAAGTATATGAATGGACTAGGCATCAAATTTAATATGAGTAAGGAAGCCCTACTAGCCTCAATCACAGTGATACTAAAAGAAGAAAAAGATCAAACGTTATGTTCTAGCTATAGACCGATATCTCTTTTGAACGCAGATACCAAATTATTCACAAAAATACTGGCAATAAGAATGAAAAGGTTAATGAATGAGTGGATCCATAGTGACCAGGTAGGCTTTATACCAAGAAGACAAGGTAGAGATAACGGCATTAGAACAATCTTGCTGATGAATCAAATGCTCAAAAATAAAACCCCAAATGTGATACTGCCAATTGATGCTCAGAAAGCATTTGACAGGGTCGATTGGGAGTTTCTGTTTAGAACACTAGAGGAGCTAGGATTGGGGCCGAGGATGATGGCTTGGATCAAGACATTATACAACCAACCCTCTGCAAGAATAAAAATTAATGGGATATTATCCGACCCTTTTGAGATGCACAACGGAACGAGACAGGGGTGTCCCCTGTCCCCAATGTTGTTTGTGATCTCGTTAGAACCACTATTAGCAACAATAAGGGGAAGCATAGACATCAAAGGGATAAAAGTGGGGAAAGAGGAACATAAGGTAGCTGCGTTTGCAGACGACCTGTTGTTCTATGTATCCAACCCCAGAATCTCCTTGCCAAATTTAATAAAAAACCTAAAACAATATGGAGAACTCTCAAATTTTAAAATCAACCAAACAAAATCAGAGATTCTAAGTATTAAGATGAGTACACAGGAAAGGAATAGGCTAGAAAGTGAGTTCCCCTTTTTATGGAGAAAAGAAGATTTAAAGTACCTAGGAATTAAACTAACCCCTTATCCAGAAAAGCTATATAAGATAAATTTCCTGCCCTTATTAAACAAAATCAAAACAGAAATAAATAGACTAACACCGAGAGCCATATCATGGATGGGAAGAGTCAATATCATAAAGATGGTAATTTTACCTAAAATATCTTATAAATTCCAGATGATACCAATACAGATCCCACAGGTATTTTTCAAAACATTAAAAGCACTCATAACCAAGTTTGTGTGGAAAAATAAAAAACCAAGGATTAAGTACACGACATTAAGTAAAAGTAAGAGAGAGGGGGGGTTAGCACTTCCAGACTTTAAAAAATATTACCAGGCATCAATTCTTACACGGGTGTTGGAATGGGGAAAAAATGAGAGTGAGAAAAATTGGGTTAAAATTGAAAACACAATGAGTGACACTGATTTAGGGAAAATGATCTGGATCCCAGTAAAATATAGAAAGCTAAATATTAATACACACGACATCACACGACAGGCACTGAAAATTTGGGATATAATATACACTAGAGAAAAATGGAAATATAACTCACCACTAACCCCACTTCAGGGCACAAAATTTTTTGCACCAGGGGTGGGTAAGGAATATGGAAAATGGATGGGAGAGGGGGATGTAAGGTTAAAGGACATTATGAAACAAGGAAAAATTATTACATTTGCAGATTTGAAAAAAAGGAGGGACTGAAACCTCACGGAATGGAGGTATTGTCAGCTGAAACACTTCGTTAATTCCCTACCCCAGCCGATCAGAGAGGCAAATGAATTATTGCCATTCGAACAGATATGTATATCGGAGAAAATACGAAATAGTATTTCAAATGTTTATAAAATCCTTAATGAAGGTGAAGAGCTGGCATTGCCTCCATTTGCGGAAAAGTGGGAAATGGATTTAGGTGCTCATAGTCAAGGTTTCCAATGGGAAAAAAGTCTGAAACTGGTTCATAGCTCCGCAATAGACATGAGTATGGCAGAAACTAATTATAAACTGGTCTCCCGATGGTATAATGCCCCAGATAAAGTGGGGAAATACCATGGGGAGAACTCAAAATATTGCTGGAAGGGATGTCAGGTGACGGGTACAATATCCCACATCTGGTGGGAATGCCCAAAAATTAGAAAATATTGGCAGGAAGTTCTAGACGCAATTAAAAAAATTACCAACATAAACATCGATGAAGATCCTTGGGTTTGTTTATTTCATGGGACTAAGATGTCAATAAAACATTATAAAAAATCCTTGATTCCACATCTGTTAAACGCAGCAAAAAGCTTAATCCCCCTAAGGTGGAATGAGAAGGAACCTCCATCATTTAAAGAGTGGCTACTACGAGTGGAGAAAACGAGACAGTTGGAAGCTTTAAGGGTGTGGGGAGAAGAACAATACGAGAATAGGATAGAGATTTGGGAGACATGGCAAAAGTTTAAAGAAAATAGGGATTGTCGGTAGTGGTAAGACAGAGAGGAGATAGGGATGGGGAAAATAGGAGGGAGGGAGAATGGGGAGCTCTATGGGGAAAAAATTGTATACTTTTTTTGATGAAGAATGTAATGAATTGTATCACAATTTCTTTTTATCTTGTGTATTTGAAAATCTTTAATAAAGAAATATAAAAAAAAAAAAAAAATGAAATCCAATTGAAAGTGTCCGTGATAAAAGCCGCTGGGCTAAAGTGTAGAAGCCGGGTGAATTGTGTTCAATATCCCACCACCAGCATAGCTTCTTACCAGAAAGATGAATAATAAGGGCGTGTAAATATGAAGATCCACTCCAGAAATACACAGAGAGAAAGGAAAAGGAGTTAAACCACTCCTGCCTCCCAGGAGGGGTGGAGGGAGATAAGCCTCTTACCAGATATAAGTATATGGAGGGCTGTAAACAAACGCACACTCCTCTCCTTAGCAGGATGCAGTAGTGGATCAATCCCTGATCCTATGTCAGTCGATGCCCAATCAGGAGGAAACGCGTCAGAAAGGAGGCGCCGCATCATCACTCACAGCGTAATACGGCGGTCCGCGCTGCAGGCGGCCGCTGTTATCTGATATCCCGCAAGGGTGAACAAAAGCTTGTATTCTCTTCATACATGTAAGTGCAATTTTACTTTTACAATAAACGGTATAAAAGATAATGCACTATCGGCGGTCCCTCTTCTTTCTCCATTCATTTTGAGGACAAGAGCAGCGACTACTCATCAGGGATTGATCCACTACTACATCTTGCTAAGGAGAGGAGTGTTCGTTTGTTTACAGCCCTCCATATACATATATCTGGTAAGAGGCTTATCTCCCTCCACCCCTCCTGGGAGGCAGGAGTGGTTTAACTCCTTTTCCTTTCTCTCTGTGTATTTCTGGAGTGGATCTTCATATTTACATGCCCTTATTATTCATCTTTCTGGTAAGAAGCTATGCTGGTGGTGGGATATTGAACACAATTTACCCGGTTTCTACACTTTAGCCCAAAGGCTTTTATCACGGACACTTTCAATTGGATTTCATTTTGTGTGTCATTTGGGACTGTTCCTGTCATGATTTTGACTCGTGTTGTCACAATAATTTTTGTTACACATTGGTGGCTGTACCTATTATTATTATTTGTGTATTTATATTATTAGTTATTTAGCTTGGCAAAGCATCTGGCAGCTTTTTCATTTATTCATTGTAATGAATACCATATAGGGTTATTTAGTTGGTTTTATTCCAGACCCCTTCTTAATTGTTGTATGTTTTACACCATTCACACAATTTTGTTTGAACCATTCACACATTTGATTGGTTAGCGCACCTGATATACAAATTTCCCATCTATTTTACCACAAATTATTTCTAAGTTTGCAGCTTTCCATCATCCTATCAGCGCACTTTCATTTTTTACCCAATGGCATTGTGAACGGGCCAAGCCTCTGGCCACCCAGAAAACATATCCCGACAGACCAAGACATGCTCGTTCCCTGGCAAAGTGATATAGTCTATCTGAATGCGCTAAAAGGGATATTCTGGTTTGGGTGAGTGCCATCTCGGTACCATTACCGTTTTCAGCTGCGGTAGTAAAACCAGGGCCAATCCAATGCTCCTCCACCTATGCACACATAACCATCTTCGACTAGTGCCCGGGGTAATGAGCCGAGTGGGCCATCATTGGAAAAAGGGATCTGGGTAATGAGCCGAGTGGGCCATCATTGGAAAAAGGGATCTGGGTAAACACCATTTACCATCAAGACACCAAATGTCATCTGGACCCTGTGTAGCCCCCAAAACCATCCATCTCCTCTTTTCCTGCACTTCCGCTTGGGATGGCAGTTTCTTAAATTCCTCTAGCGACACATCAGAGGTGATGGCTAGCATCAGGGTCTCTGTCACAGGGCTCAGAGCACCTTCCTTAGCAGCTCTATCTGCCAAGGCATTTCCATTGGCTTCCATAGTCGTCTCAGTAGTATGAGCCTTTACCTTCAGAATGGTTCTCGTGTGGCAAGCAAAAGGCAATGAACAGCTCTATTAACCACGCACGTTTCACCGACCTCCCCAAACTAGTCAAGAACCCTCTTGCCTTCCAGACAGGACCACAATCATGTGCCAACCCAAAAAGCATATATCTCGAATCTATATAGAAATTGATCCTCTGATCTCTATGTCTTACCATCTGGGGTGTAGTACCTGGAACCATCGGCAAAAAGGGTAGCGTCTGGAATGGGGGTCTCCTTTGCTGGACTGACAGCCACTGATTGCCACTCCATCAAAGAAAGACAATCGTGTTGTTCCTACTGAAGTTTGAAATTGATGAGAGAGAGGGAGACAAAAAGAAAGAAAGAGAGCGAGATAGAGAGGGAGACAAAAAGAAAGAAAGAGAGCGAGATAGAGAGGGAGACAAAAAGAAAGAAAGAAAGAAAGAGAGCGAGATAGAGAGGGAGACAAAAAGAAAGAAAGAAAGAGAGGGAGAGAGAGAGGGAGAGAGAGAGGGAGAGAGAGAGGGGGAGAGAGAGAGGGAGAGAGAGAGAGAGAGAGAGAGAGGGAGAGAGAGAGAGAGAGAGAGAGAGAGAGAGGGAGAGAGAGAGAGAGAGAGAGAGAGGGGGAGAGAGAGAGAGAGAGAGAGAGAGAGAGAGAGAGGGAGAGGGGGAGAGAGAGAGAGAGGGAGAGGGGGAGAGAGAGGGAGAGGGGGAGAGAGAGAGAGAGGGAGAGGGGGAGAGAGAGGGAGAGGGGGAGAGAGAGAGAGAGGGAGAGGGGGAGAGAGAGAGAGAGAGAGAGGGAGAGGGGGAGAGAGAGAGAGAGGGAGAGGGGGAGAGAGAGAGAGAGGGAGAGGGGGAGAGAGAGAGAGAGGGAGAGGGGGAGAGAGAGAGAGAGGGAGAGGGGGAGAGAGAGAGAGAGAGAGAGAGAGGGAGAGAGGGAGAGAGGGAGAGGGGGAGAGAGAGAGAGAGGGGGAGAGAGGGAGAGGGGGAGAGAGAGAGAGAGAGAGAGGGAGAGAGGGAGAGAGGGAGAGAGGGAGAGAGAGGGAGAGAGGGGAGAGGGAGAGAGGGAGAGAGGGGGAGAGGGGGAGAGGGGGAGAGGGGGAGAGGGAGAGAGAGAGAGAGAGAGAGAGAGAGAGAGAGAGAGAGAGAGAGAGTTTTGAAAATTACCATTTTTCTGCATGGCCTTAACAGGAAGAAGAGACGCAGGGTTCAAAAATAGTGCATAGTTTAAGGTTACGAGGTCTTTGGGGGTCCTTCAATGTCTGTATTCTCTGAGTGGTTAGATGTTGGGTACCCAGAGAAATGCAATGACCTAAAAAAAAACAAGCTTCTCCTTGCAGAACTGGCCTAGCCTGCAATAGAGAGGTTCAGTCACTGACACTGTCTGGCCCGTGAGACCTAAAGTGGGAGTTGTCTCCCCTGGAAGAGGAACCTTGCCTCTGGGGTCTTGAGATCTTAAAACCGTTTTGGCTGCATCGGTGTCAGTGAGGCAAGGGAGGGGCTATTTTAATTCCTCTAGGATGTGAGCTGACACCGGTTTACCAACGCCCTATGATAAGTTATAGTTGTTTCTGACCATACCTACCTTTGAAATTTCAGGATCCTCCAGAATAAATTGCCACTTACCCCACGGACCAGCCAGGTTGGTCGGACAATTATGCCTGATGTACCCTGACTTTCCGCATCCATAGCAGACCTGTTAAAAGAACTTATAGTTTGCCACAGAGTTAGAAGGAGAGGGTTCAGCTGTTATGACAAGCTGTTGAGAAATAGAGACACTGTGAGGTGGGAGGGTGTTAAAAGTATCGAGGTCTGCACTGTAAACTGAAGAAAACGAAGATTAAAGTGCAGAGACAGTAGAGTCGATTACAAGCTGTGAATCAGGAGAGACAGTGACAGGTTCAGTGTCAGCGGATCTGGCTCGTCTCGGTAAAGTTAGCCCAGGAAGAGCTTCCTCCACTTCTCTCACCAGATCGCTGGGCTCGGCTATCTCATCAGGCCAAGTGTACATAATGCGGTTCTTCCGGACTGAAACCGCCTCATGCACGCCTTGCTGATTGACCATAATAGATCTCTGAAGCCACAATTGCACTACACTTAGCATCTTTGTTGCCTGGAGCCTAGTCCTAAATTCAATAATGAACTCCTCCCATCTCCAGACATCAAAAACACCTTCCAAAGGGATGCACCAACTGTTACCCTTGGTTATTCCCCTTCCTGAGGGGTCTCATGGCCCGAGCCCCAAACTCGGACTTCATGTACTGCAAAAGTTGTTTGGCTAATTCCCCCCCCCCTTACATGGATGAACCATTACCCATGACGATTCGAATCGCTCCTTGTACCTGGTTTAGGAGCAACACTGCCAGGTGCCAACTTTGACAGTGTTGGCCTGCTTCCGGACTCCCGATTATTATAAACGGCCCTGCGCCCGTCAGCTAGAAGACCTCAACCCGGTGGCTTCGTACGGCTATACAGCTCATCAACCCCCACACGCTCCCCAAGCTCCAAATATTTTACACAGCCAAATGTGGGGTGGGTTTCGGTATCTACTCCTCACATGTTGAAGGCTGAAACAAGCGTGTCGCAATCACCCGTTTCACGTAGACGGCCCAAAGTACACACGTTCGTTTTGACGTAACCCGTGCAGCCAAACAATCCCGAAAGCACAATGAAAGTCCTCCCTATACAAACCATGGCTTCAGTCTATTCCTTGATGTTGCATTAAAAATTAAATTGAGATGCCGGTTACTGATTGCACACTGGAAGGTATAACCTCTCTACCTAAAATCCAACCTGCAGTACCGAAAACTACCTCTGTGAGAAACAACCACTACTCAGCACAAAACAAACCCGAAAACTGAATCCAATAAAAGAATGGATCAGTCACTCCACAATGTACTCTTATCATTGGAAAAAAACTGAGACAAAATACACCATAAAAACTGCTTAAACAAAAAACTTACAAAACAAAAATAGTTACCCCTGAAAACAGACATAAAAACACAAAAAACAAAAACTGATGGGTTGGATATGTATATGCTAAAGATGAACAAAAAGATGAACAAAGCTAGCTAGAAAAACAACTGCAATGATCCTGTAACCTAGATGTTAAATTTCAATTAAAATGAAGAAACATCACTCTAAACTGAAATACAGTACAAAAATAACATCACAAAGTTGCCCTTTAAAACTACCAAAAAAGAGAAAAATGTTTGTTAAAGCTCAGAATAGCATTTCAGCCACATGGGTTTTAACACCATTTAACAAAATGGTAATGTGGGAGTCCAAGAAAGAATGGCTGCCACACAAAGGAAATGGCATCGCAACCCCATGTTACAAAATGGCCGCCATCCAAGCACATGGTCCGCACGAAATGGTGGCACAAAACAAAGAGTTTAAGCAAACGTGTGGTACTTGGTATACAACAAAGATATACAAAAAAAAAAACACAGAAAAACAGGATTTACAATCAGCTGTATTCAGAGACAATAGCTATCCTCATGGAATGCTGATTTTAGGCTGCACAACACAATCTGCCACTTAAAACAGAAACTTAGTCCAAAACCGTCTGCTCTATGCTCAATTCAAACATCAGAGTCTAAAGCAAAAACCAGTTTCACTAATAAATGAGTTCCTGCCAAAAAAACAATTCCAGCACACACACAAACCAACATCGATCGATAATATATTGTTATCTCATCGAACGAAACTGATATTAAAACAGAGATGTTACAAGGCAATATTTAACACATACAGTGCCTTGCGAAAGTATTCGGCCCTCTTGAACTTTGCAACCTTTTGCCACATTTCAGGCTTCAAACATAAAGATATAAAACTGTAATTTTTTGTGAAGAATCAACAAGTGGGACACAATCATGAAGTGGAACGAAATTTATTGGATATTTCAAACTTTGTTAACAAATAAAAAACTGAAAAATTGGGTGTGCAAAATTATTCAGCCCCCTTAAGTTAATACTTTGTAGCGCCACCTTTTGCTGCGATTACATCTGTAAGTCGCTTGGGGTATGTCTCTATCAGTTTTGCACATCGAGAAACTGAAATTTTTGCCCATTCCTCCTTGCAAAACAGCTCGAGCTCAGTGAGGTTGGATGGAGAGCGTTTGTGAACAGCAGTTTTCAGTTCTTTCTGTAGATTCTCGATTGGATTCAGGTCTGGACTTTGACTTGGCCATTCTAACACCTGGATATGTTTATTTGTGAACCATTCCATTGTAGATTTTGCTTTATGTTTTGGATCATTGTCTTGTTGGAAGACAAATCTCCGTCCCAGTCTCAGCTCTTTGCAGACTCCATCAGGTTTTCTTCCAGAATGGTCCTGTATTTGGCTCCATCCATCTTCCCATCAATTTTAACCATCTTTCCTGTCCCTGCTGAAGAAAAGCAGGCCCAAACCATGATATTCAGGGTGATGAGCTGTGTTGCTTTTACGCCAAACATAACGTTTTGCATTGTTGCCAAAAAGTTTGATTTTGGTTTCATCCGACCAGAGCAACTTCTTCCACATGTTTGGTGTGTCTCCCAGGTGGCTTGTGGCAAACTTTAAACAACACTTTTTATGGATATGTTTAAGAAATGGCTTTCTTCTTGCCACTCTTCCATAAAGGCCAGATTTGTGCAGTATACGACTGATTGTTGTCCTATGTACAGAGTCTCCCACCTCAGCTGTAGATCTCTGTAGTTCATCCAGAGTGATCATGGGCCTCTTGGCTGCATCTCTGATCAGTCTTCTCCTTGTATGAGCTGAAAGTTTAGAGGAACGGCCAGGTCTTCGTAGATTTTCAGTGGTCTGATACTCCTTCAATTTCAATATTATCGCTTGCACAGTGCTCCTTGGGATGTTTAAAGCTTGGGAAATCTTTTTGTATCCAAATCCGGCTTTAAACTTCTCCACAACAGTATCTCGGACCTGCCTGGTGTGTTCCTTGTTCTTCATTTAAACGGACCTCTGAGACTATCACAGTGCAGGTGCATTTATACGGAGACTTGATTACACACAGGTGGATTCTATTTATCATCATTAGTCATTTAGGTCATCGTTGGATCATTCAGAGATCCTCACTGAACTTCTGGAGAGAGTTTGCTGCACTGAAAGTAAAGGGGCTGAATAATTTTGCACGCCCAATTTTTCAGTTTTTTATTTGTTAACAAAGTTTGAAATATCCAATAAAATTTATTCCACTTCATGATTGTGTCCCACTTGTTGTTGATTCTTCACAAAAAATTACATTTTTGTATCTTTATGTTTGAAGCCTGAAATGTGGCAAAAGGTCACAAAGTTCAAGGGGGCCAAATACTTTCGCAAGGCACTGTATATCACAACCCTAGGATGTATTAATTGGGAACCTTGTATACAGGGTTCTCCCCCAATTAATAGACCTGATCTCCAGCCACAAATATTATTACTAAACACGCCATCGTTATACAAAAGAGCGAATGCTGCAAATGAAAAGGTCCTTTTGCTAAGCTGTGTTTCTAACAGTGGACAAAGAAAGTAAGCCTTGGTTTAAAGCAACAAATTTTCAAAAACTGAAATGAAATGAAGAGGCCGGCCTTTGTTGCAGCAAACTCGACTCACTTCCCTCCTTTTTTCCGCTGTGAAGCTAGCAACGATGTGTTAGAACTGCCTGACTCGCCATTACTGTCGTGGAAATGAATAGGGCTTGGAGTATAGAAACCCGCTCAGTGCGCTCAAAATTAATACGCACCAAACACCATTATACCCTTGTACTGAAAAGTACAAATGTACTGCTCTTTTGTATAAGGTTATCCGAGCGCTCGGCAGCAAAGAAAATGGACAGACACACTTGCTGTAGTCAATTCGATGCTATCTGGAGGGTTTCCTCTGAGTGCCTGAGCCCTCCAAGCCACAGCAGGTTTATTTAACAAAAGGGTGTTACAGGGAGTGGCTCCAAAACCACCAATCACAGAACATGTATACATTCAAAAAGTACAATAGAAACTGTAGAGTAGATGCCCATGAATGGACACGGCCGAACAAAGGGAATCCCAACTGTAGCACATGGCTTTCCATCGTTCATCCATGTCAATCCATAAACATAGACTCATACCTGTTAGTGGACCTCATCAAACATGATTGATATATAAACCAAATTTGATAGTGACCATTCTAACTGTTCCAGTCGATGAGGCTTTATATGCATAAGACAATAGTAGCAGTTTTAGTCACACGGATAGAATGGGACTAAAAGATGCCATCTATTAATCATGGTAAAATGATAAGAATTTCCTTATCACAAACATAACTCAGCAGTATGGGGCCCCGAATTGCGGATATAGATCTGTGCGATGGACTCTCTTTGCTACTAGTATGGTGCCATCTCATCCAATGGAAGGTTTTCACTAACAAGTCTTTCCTGCAATGACAGTTAAAGCAATAATTACTGTGAATAGCAATTACTGGTAAAACTGACACTGGGAGACATTATGACTATTTAACTAAAGAAATGTCCACAATTAAATTTCCACAACATACCGCAGTACTGACAGTGCACCTAAATGTGACCCATCTACCCCACCATGCACCTCCAAGTCACCCTGCAATAATGACAGCGTAAATATCACCCTGCACCCCAACATCACCCTCCAATGGTGACAGTACAATAAATTGTCACCCATTACCCTGAATCCCTAGGTTACCTGTAAATGGAGACAGTTCATCGAAATGTCACCTGCCCTTCTCCCCCACCCTGTCACCTTCGGTACTGACAGTACATCCAAGTGTCACACATCACCCTCGTATCACATTCAGTACTGACAGTACATGCAAGTGTCACCCATCTTCCATCACCCTGCACCCTCATGTCACCTTCAGTACTGACCATACACCCAAGTGTCACCCATCTCCCATCATCCTCATGATTTACTGATTTTAATGAGACTTAAAGTGAAACTTAAAAAATGAAAAATTCCTTTAACTTCTTCCGGCCCGCGCTATAGCCGAAAGAGGGCTACAGCGCGGGCTGTAATTTCCGGGAGGCCGTCTTTATACGGCATCCCAGTGACAGGCTCCCCGCGCGCTCCCGCGAGCGCGCATCGGGGAAAATCTGTGTCGGCCGTGTCCCTTGGACACAGCCAATCACAGATCGTGATGAATGGCCAATCACAGCAGCCATTCACCACGTGATCGGACCGTGCAATGAGAGATGATCTCATATGTAAACATATGAGATCATCTCTCATCGCCAGCTCTCCTTCCTCACACAGAGACTGCAGTGTAAGGAAGAGGAGAGCCGATCGGTGGTAAGGGGACACAGAGGAATGTAATCAGGGCACTGATCACCAGTGCCCTGATTACACAAGAGGGGAAAAAAATGCCATAAGTGCCCACAGTGCCCCCCATCAGTGCCCATCAGTGCCTGCTCATCTAGGCACTGATGGGCACTGACTAGCAGCACTATGGGCACTGAGTGTAGGCACTGATGGTACTGCCCATCAGTGCTCATCAGTGCTGCCCATCAGTGCCTTCCATCAGTGCCGCCTCTCAGTGCCGCCCGTCAGTGCCCAGCAGTGCCACCTCAGTGTCCAGCAGTGCCACCTCTCAGTGCCCAGCAGTGCCACCTATCAGTGCTCATCAGTGCCGCCTATCAGTGCTCATCAGTGCGGCATATTAGTACCTCCTCATCAGTGCCACCTCATCAGTGCAGCCTATCAGTGCTGCCTCATCAGCGCACATCAGTGAAGGAGAAAAATGTATTTATTTTCAAAATGTACTCACAGAAAATAAGAAAAACTTTTTTCCTGACAGACTCCATGGCAGCACACGTATGGGTAGGCTCCGCCTCCTCTCCTACCCTATAGGACCCCACTCCCATAAATCTTTGCTCCATACCAGGAGCTGTGTTCCTTTTTTGTCCTCCTCCTGCAAGAAGGAAGTCTTACCTTATATGATATCTATCGGTTTCAGGCGATCTGGTGGCGTGTGGACTTTCCTGTTGTCGTATGCCTCCTGTTTTATGTCCAGCAATCTCGATATTTATCGGGTGGAACCGGGCAATATGGCAATATTGCCTTGATGCTGAAGATGCCGTAAATCCTGCATGAGAGGTGGGCTGCATTGTTGGCCAATACGTCCTTGCTATTAAGAGGATAGGCCCTGATGCCCTGTTGCACACGCGTGAATTTATCCAGGCCTGAGACTGTTCGGCTATCATCATGGTGGTAAAGTATAAAACTTTCTTTAGTCATTGTATTTCTTGTTTGTTGCGGCTGGAGCACTCCTGCGTTCCAGATTGTCGCTTAGGCTCCTCCCCCTGCTTCTCCGAACCTCCGATTGGTCGTTCAGGATGAGGCTTGGCTCTGGCTTTGTTTGCGCACGCACCGCTCCCGATCTCCTATGACGCTATTGCGTCGATTGGGGCGTGGCTTTGCAACGCCCGGGAGATTTAAGCAGCTGTCAAAGCTGTTTTTCAGTAGGATGTCTGCCAGCATTGCGGTGGCTTCCACATGCTGTCTTTCTGCTCCTCAGCGGCGAGTCATGCTTTGAACCAGTGGCTATTTGGGGTTGGGGGGATGGTGTGGAGACGAAAGTTAGTACATGTATGCTTACTTTTTTCCTGTTGCAGGATGTGCTTCTATCTGCAATGGATGCTTCACCACCTCCCGGTGGCCAGTCCCTGCGCAACAGGTAAGCTAGTTACCTTAACCCTTACCTGCTTGCGTTGGCTGGTTGTGTGTGGAGCCTAAGTGTGTTTTCCCTGTTTTTTCCTCTATTCAGCCCTTTTAGGTCTGACCAACGTCCCATTTCTGGATCAAAGGATTGATCTCCTTCAGTCCACCGACACTCTTCATCAAAATCTGGTCATAGGTCTAGCTCCAGGTCTAAACGTCATGAAGACACTACCAGTTCAGTCGCACCACGACAATCCCGCCATTCTGACCGCGGTTCAGGGAAGTCATGCTGGGGCTGTCGAGCCCATGTCTCTGAGGATAGATCCTTATGTGATACCTGTTATTCCAGGGAACTAAAGGAGAAGCAAGACACTGTACAACCAGTGGAGTCTATGGTAAGGCGGATCGTACAGGAATCCCTCAGAGATTGGGATCCTGGTAGGCTGTCTGGTCACTCTTCAGAGGCTCCGGGTCCCCTCCCAAGGGATGAGTTGGAGCCAGATACTTCGCAACCGAGTCGCTTGTCGGAAGATTCTACAGACAGCGAGGATGATTTGGAAGACCAGAATGTAGGTTTTGAACTTGCTATGGTCCCACCGCTAGTTAAAGCGGTTAAGGAGGCACTAAAATGGGAGTCCCCAGCTAAGCAAAATAAATATTTCAAACATCTTAAGAAAGAGCGTTCCCATTTTCCCCTTCTGGGGGAATTGGGAGAAATTATTACAGATGAGTGGCAGGGAGTTGAAAAAAGAAACTCTTTGTCATCCAAGGTCTCCAGGATGTATCCCTTTAAGAATGATAAAGTGAAACATCTAGATTCTGCTCCCACGGTGGATGCGGCCTTGATGAGGTTGGTGAAACACGTGACCTTACCATTAGAAGACTCAGTCTCCTTCAAATACGCTCTTGACAGGCGGATCGACACAGATCTTAAAAAGATTTATCTCTCCGCAGGTATGGAGTGTAAGCCGGCCCTGGCATTGGCAGCCACATCCAAGGCGATGGAAGCCTGGGTGGACAGCGTGGAGGCTACACTTCAGAGTGTTTCCGAAGAGGTGGCCAGGAGCTCGGCCAATTTAAGAGTTGAGGCTGGCAACGGCTTTCTTGGGGGAGGCATCCATTGATATCATCTGCTTGGAGGCGCGGGTCATGCTGTCCTCTGTCACGGCCAAGCGCGCCTTGTGGTTGCGTCCCTGGTTGGCTGACCCTGCCTCTAAACAGGCTTGGTGCAGAATCCCCTTTGAGGGTTCTTCTCTCTTTGGTAATAAACTGGACAGTGCTATTACCCGTGCCACTGGTGGTAAATCGGGGTTCCTTCCCCAGGATCGCCGGTTGATAAAAACAGGCAAAATCCCGATCGTGCCAGAGAGGCTAGTTTCTACAGGCCTGGCCGTGAGTTTAGGAAGAACTGGAAGCGCCCTCAGTCTACGGGCAAAAGTTCTCCAAAGGGAAATCTTCTGGAGGCCGAGAGGCAACTAAGTCCTTTTGATATTGAGCCTGTCCAGATAGTGCGGGTAGGCGCACGCTTACTTCAATTTGCGCAAGTCTGGGCAGCCTCGGTCGAAGATCAGTGGACTGTCAGAACCGTATCACACGGGCATGTGTGGATCTACGACAAAAGTCCTATTCTTCGCTTCATTCCTATGGCCTTACCCCGTTCAGAAGAAAAGAAGTTGACTCTTCTATGATTTGTAGAATCCCTGGTTGCCCAGGGTGCGGCAATACCTGTCCCAGCCGAGGAAAGGTTCCAAGGCTTCTACTCTCCGCTCTTCATGGTCTTGAAGAAAAGAGGCTCTTGGAGGCCGGTTATAGATCTAACACACCTAAACACCTTCATCAAGAAAGAGAGGTTCAGGATGGAGAAACTTTTCACAATTCGTCAAGTGGTGCAGCCAGAGGATTGGATGATATCCATAGACCTGAAAGATGCCTACTTTCACGTCCCAGTCACAACAGAAATGCAGAAATTTCTTCGATTCGCAGTGGGTCAGGTGCATCTTCAGTTTACCTGTCTCCCTTTCGGGCTTACCACATCACCTCAAATCTTTTCAAAGATCTTACTGGCTGTAGTAGCCCTGATCAGAGCAAAAGGGATTCGTCTTTACCATTACTTGGACGACTTGCTTCTTCTGTCAAAACACCAAGATCAAATTCTGCTTCACAGGTCTCAAGTAATTTCCACCCTTCAAGAGTTCGGGTGGCTCCTGAATTTTGAAAAAAGCCATCTGGAACCCACAAAGTTGTTGGTCTTCCTAGGGGCCCTCTTCGATAATTCGCAGCAGGATTCGTCCGGCATTATCAGCCTCTCATCTCTGTGCGTCCCAGTGCATGAAGATAATTGGGACCATGGTCTCCACGGCTCCCATGGTGAAGTGGGCACAGTGGAGGATGAGGCCCTTTCAGATGGGATTCCTCCAACAGTGGAGTTTCGAGAGTCTGGAAGTCCTCATTCAGATAACAACGTCCATGAGGGAAAGCTTAACCTGGTGGCTTCAGCGGGAAAATCTCTTAAATTGCCATTCAATCATTCCAGCATCCTGGTTGGTCGTGACTTCGGACGCCAGCAGGACGGGATGAGGAGTGCACTGTCTGTCGGAGGTGGCCCAGGGCAGTTGGGATTTCCCTGCCAGCAGGGTGGTCTCGAATGTACTGGAGCTTCGGGCAGCGTTCTGCGCTCTCCAGGCCTTTCAGCATCTGGCGACCGATGCCTCGGTCCTCCTAAGATTGGACAATACGACAGCTGTCGCCTACATCAAGAGACAAGGAGGCACCCGCAGTTCTTCTCTTATGAAAGAAGTGAAACCAATTATGGATTGGGCTCAAAGACATCTGTCCAATTTGTCGGCCGCCTACCTTCCAGGTGCCCAGAACGTCCTGGCAGACTTCCTTTCGAGGTCTGTTCTGGACAACAACGAGTGGTCACTCCATCCAGAGACCTTCAGGTGGATCATGTCTCTAGGATGTCTTCCGGAGGTAGATCTATTCGCATCTCCAAGCAATGCCAAACTAGGGAAATTCTGCACGAGGTGATGTTATCCCCAGGCCTATGGGGTAGATGCCCTGACGGATCATTGGAATTTTCAAAGAGCTTACGCGTTTCCTCCAGTGCCAGTCATATTCAAGTTTCTTCAGAGACTCAGGACGGAGAGAGTGGAGATCGTAGCGATTCTCCCCTTCTGGCCAAAGAGACCGTGGTTCCCTCTGTTGCTTCAGCTGAGCTGTCGGGACCCGGTACCTCTGCCAGCCAGACCGGACCTTCTGTCCCAAGGGCCTATTCTTCATCCCTGCCCAGCACAGCTTCATCTCATGGCATGGCTTTTGAGAGGGAAAGACTGAAAGCGCCAGAAGACCCGGCACCAACAAAGTCTACGAAAAAATCTGGTCCAAATTTAAGGATTATGTGGATAGCAGATCTGGTTCTGTTACTGACCCAGGAATCCAGGATATTTTAGGCTTCCTCCAGTCCGGGCTGGACCTGTCATTGGCAGTTCTCTTCAAGTCCAAATTTCAGCCATTTCGGCTTTTACTGGGACTGCATGGGCGAAACACTCTCTGGTTCGCCAGTTCTTCAGAGGTGCTACCAGGCTAAGACCTCCTAGAAAACCCAGGTTTCTTAAGTGGGATCTTCCTACTGTTTTGGATTTTCTTTCCTCAGTCACCTTGAATCAGGAGGATCCATTCTTCCTTAAAAATATCTCGATGAAGACTGCCTTTCTAGTGGCTATTACATCAGCCAAACGGGTTTCCGAACTCTGTGCCTTGGGCTACAAGGAACCATTCCTTACGTTTTTCCCTGACCGGGTAGTATTGGTTCCGATGCTTGGCTCCAATCCAAAGGTAATGTCGGTATTCCATGTCAACCAGGAGATTGTCCTGCCTACGTTCAAATCTCGGAATGAAAATTCTATCCATCCTTTGGATGTGGGGGAAACTCTACGGCTATATCTGGAGACCACGGCTCCTTTTCGCCAGTCAAACCATCTTTTTGTCCTCATCTGCGGAAAAAACAAAGGCAAACAAGCTTCCTCAAGATCTATAGCGAGTTGGATAGTTCAGACCATCCAGTGGGCATATAGAGCCAAGGGACCGGCTCCTCCAGAGGTGGTGATGGCTCATTCCACTAGAGGGATCTCTACGTCATGGGCAGATTCTCTTCATGTAGCTCCTGACGTGATTTGCAGAGCAACTTCTTGGTCATCAATCAATAACTTAATGTCGCATTACTGTGTTGATCCGGCTTCTTTGTCTTCGGTCAATTTTGGTTTAAAAGTTTTGTCTGTTGACGGTGCAAATTAAACCTATTTTCTTTTAAACCAGCAGTTACCCGCCCGGGTGTGTATGGCTAGTTATTTCCCATACGTGTGCTGCCATGGAGTCTGTCAGGAAAACTGAAAATTTATATGAATACTTACCGTAATTTTCCTTTCCTGATGGACTCCATTGCAGCAGGAGTCCCCTCCCATCTGCTGGAGTAGTCTATTTATGGAACACGGCTCCTGGTATGGAGCAAAGATTTATGGAAGTGGGGTCCTATAGGGTAGGAGAGGAGGCAGAGCCTACCCATACGTATACTGCCATGGAGTCCATCAGGAAAGGAAAATTACGGTAAGTATTGATATAAATTTTCAGCTTTTTTTTCAAAATTTTCTGTTTTTCTTTTTGTAAGAAATAAAAAACCCAGAGGTGATTAAATACCACCAAAAGAAAGCTCTATTGTGTGAAAAAAATTATAAAAATTTCATATGGGTACAGTGTAGCATGACCGCGCAATTGTCATTCAAAGCATGAGAGTGCTGAAAGCTGAAAATTGGCCTGGGCAGGAAGGAGGTAAAAGTGCCCAGTAGGCAAGTGGTTAGGTATCGTGCCTGGGGGGGTCCCCTTAATGTGCCTGTAAAGTAGCGCATCTCTACGATGTATGTAGCCTGCTGCAGCAATACTGACATTTCTAAAGGAAAAAATGTCATATACAAATACACATACAAATTTGAAATCGCATGTACTTGTCATACAAGTGCCAAAATTTGAGCCTTTGCTGTTGGTGGTGCCTGAACACCGTAACCAACCTCTCGCAGTTACTCTTGCTGGGCGCAGGAACTGGACCTGCTGGTAAGAATTCCATACAAATTTGAAATTGCATGTACTATACAGATGCCAAAAATTGGGCCTTTGCTGTTGGTGGTGCCTGAACACCGTAACCAACACCTCGCAGTTACTCTTGCTGGGCGCAGGAATGGGACCTGCTGGTAAGAATTCCATAAAAATTTGAAATTGCATGTACTATACAGGTGCCAAAAATTGGGCCTTTGCAGTTGGTGGTGCCTGAACACCGTGCCCAACCCCTCGCAATTACTCTTGCTGGGTGCAGGAACAGGACCTGCTGGTAAGAATTGCATACAAATTTGAAATTGCATGTACTATACAGGTGCCAAAAATTAGGCCTTTGCTGTTGGTGGTGCCTGAACACTGTAACCAACCCCTCACAGTTACTCTTGCTGGGCGCAGGAATGGGACCTGCTGGTAAGAATTCCATACAAATTTGAAATTGCATGTACTATACAGGTGCCAAAAATTAGGACTTTGCTGTTGGTGGTGCCTGAACACCGTAACCAACCCCTCACAGTTACTCTTGCTGGGCGCAGGAACGGGACCTGCTTGTAAGAATTCCATACAAATTTGAAACTGCATGTACTATACAGGTGCCAAAAATTGGGCCTTTGGTGTTGGTGGTGCCTGAACACTGTAACCCCTCACAGTTACTCTTGCTGGGCGCAGGGCACAGGAACAGGGCCTGCTGTTAAAAATTACATACAACATTTAAATTGTATGCAGGTGTCATACAAGTGCAGAAAAATTAGGCCTTGGGGGTTGTTGGTGACCTAAACCAAAAACATTGTTGGAAGATAGCAGAATCAAGGTAGAGGATAAGGATAGTCATCATATGCAGTCTTCAAGGGATGGCAGACCCCTAGCAAATTCAATCAGTTACTTCAGCATCAGGGGCTTGATAGCTCTTGTTGATCCAGGACTGGTTAATTTTGATAAAAATCAGCTGGTCAACAGTCCGTGGACAGACGCACTCTTGTCCGTCACAAAACCTCCAGCAGCACTGAACGTCCATTCGGAAAGCATGCTGGAAGCAGGACAGGCCAGTAGCTCCATTGCATATTGAGAAAGCTCTGGCCAGTGGTCCATCCTCAAGACCCAGTAACCCAGTGGTGCTCAGCTGGAAAGGTCTCCAAGTCTGCTCTTGTGTCTAGATAATCATGCACCATATAATGGAGATGCTGCTGATGGTTGCTTAAATCTAACAGCCCTGGGTGCTGCTGAGGACTAAAGAAATGTTTAAAGGCATCGTTCAGCCGGCCACCTTCTCCACCGTTCCTCCTTTGGCTGAACAATGCCTCAGAAACACGTCCAGAGAATGTTAACTTCCCAGTGTCTGGAAAGATGTTACACAAATTTTTTTTAAGGCCTCCTCAAGATTTCATCCTCTGCAAAAGCAGAATGAGCTCTGCCACTTTACCCTTGTAACGTGGATCAAGAAGGGTTGCCAACCAGTAATTATCCCTCTCCTTGATAGCACGAATCCTCAGGTCCTTTTGCAGGCTTTGCAGAATCAGGGAGCCCATGCAATGTAAGTTTGAGGAGGCATGAGCTTCTGAGCCCTCTGGGTCACTAAGGATGACATTGTCAGAAGCAACCTCTCCCCAACTGTGTACAAATCCTGGGGTTTCTGGGGAATGAAAACCATCCCTTGAAGACTGAAGTATGCTATCCTCTACATCCATGCTGCCGAAATCCTCCTCCTCCTGTGTGTTTTGTGGCCCTGTAGGAATGATATCTGCATAAAGGCGGCCTTGTGAGGAAAGGAAGTCCTCCTCTTCCTCCCGCTGTTCTGCCTCAAGTGCCCTGTCCATGATTCCATGCAGTGTGTGCTCCAGCAGGTAAACTAGAGGTATAGTGTCACTGATGCATGCATCGTCCCGGCTCACCATCCTTGTGGCCTCCACAAATGGTAATAACAGGACGGTGCATGCATCCTTTATCAAAAGCCAATGGCGTGGCGAAAAAAAGCCAAGCTCCCCTAACCCTGTCCTTGTGCCTTATTCACACAGGTACTCATTCATGGCCCTCTGCTGCGTGTGCAGCCGCTGCAGCATTGCCAACGTTGAGTTCCACCTGGTGGGCATGTCACAAATGAGGCGGTTGGTGGGCAGGTTGAATGTCAGATAAGCAAACACTGGTATTGTACGACCAGCGGAAATGGCCACAGACTTTTCTGGCCTGCCTCAGGAGATCTTGGAAGCCTGGGTATCTGCTCAAGAAACGCACCACCACCAGTTTCAGAACATGTGTTAAGTGTCCCTGTCGGACACTTAAGGAGGCACTAATCACTCTGCATTAAGGGGGCACTAATCACTCTGCATTAAGGGGGCACTAATCACTCTACATTAGGGGGGCACTAATCACTCTGCATTGATGGGCCACTAATCACTCTGCATTAAGGGGGCACTAAGATCCAGCAGTACCAGCCAGAGCCAGCAATACCCACAGCAGGACCAGCAGTACCCACAGCAGTACCAGCCAGAGCCAGCAGTACCCACAATAGAACCAGCAGTACCAACAGCAGTACCAGCCAGAGTCAGCAGCACCCACAACATTACCAGCCAGCAGCACCCACAACAGTACCAGCCTGAGCCAGCAGTACCCATAGCAGTACCTACAGCATAGTACCAGCCTAAGTCAGCAGTACCCACAGCAGTACCAGCCTGAGCCAGCAGTACCCACAGCAGTACCAGCCTGAGCCAGCAGTACCAGCCAGCAGTACCCACAGCACAGTACCAGCCTGAGCCAGCAGTACCCATAGCAGTACCAGCCAGCTGTACCTGCCAGCAGTTCTTTTCAAAACTTACCACCACAAAGAGTCGACTACGCTCCAGACTGACCAACGCAAACCTGGAAAACCAGTTGCCAGTAGCAACATCATCAATACCAGCTAACATCACACAATTCACCAAAGAGAAGCAGTTGCAGCCATCACATTAGGGGTGAGTTAATTAAATGCTTGACCAAATATAATAGGCACATTTTTAAGTTGATAATTTTGTATGGCCCCCGAATGATTTTATAAATACCCAAATGGCCTTTGGCAGAAAAAAGGTTCCCCACCCCTGCCCTAGACAGACCATTTGAGGCATGGCATGACATCTTTTAGCCTGACTGCTTGCGTAGCCCCTTGAACGCTTAGGGAGAACTGCTGATTCAGAGGACAATTGAGCAGAAGAGGACATGGAGGAGGAAAGGTGGTGGAGTAGCCAGATATGGCAGAACCAGCACCAGCTTTTGGAGGCGTGGTGCCAAAACAAGCTGCAACAATGAACCCTGTCCTACATCCTTCCCAGCTGGCAGCAGAGTTACCCAGTGCGTCGTGAACGCAATGCAACGTCCCTGTCCATGCCTGCTGGACCAAGAGTCAGCAGATATGTGCACATTCCTGCTGACCGATCTAACCAACGAGGCCAAAACGCTACCTTCCACATGACGGTAGAGAGCTAGATACCCTTAAACGAAAATAAATGCCTTTTTGGTACCCACCACTGTGGTGCAGCACATTCTACAAATTCGGGAAAGGGAGCAGAGTCTACCAGATGAAAAGGCAGCAATTGTAATGCTAGCAATTTGGGCAAGCTAGCATTAAAGACGCTAAGCATGTGGATGGCTGGGACAGTATTTCTTTCTATGGTTTAGCAACTGGGGTAGTGAAATTTGCCTGCTGCTCAGAAGATTGGGTGCAAGTCTCTGTGCCACTCATCGCTATACCATCATCCCTCTCAATGCTGGTATTTGAGAAGGCATGAGGTATAGTAGAGTTAGAGATCACAGATGAGGAGCAAGGAGATGTATGCTTGTTTTGATCTTGTGGCCCTTTCAGGTGCTGTTGCCAACAGACTTCATGGCAGGTCATCATATACCTTGTCAAGCATTTGGTGCCCAAGCGGCTGGTGTTCTGGCCACGCTTGATCCGCTTCAGACAGATGTTGCAAACAGCAACGCTGCGGTCTACTGCACATGTGCTGAAAAAAGCCCACACTAATGAACTTTTGGAAGTGTGCGGGGAGTTTGCAGCACCCTGCTCCTGTGGAGCTCTGTGCTGGAACACAATAGGTTGGCTACTCCTATGGTGGCCTCTGGAGCACATCCTGCCTCGTTAGAGTTGTGCGTCCTCCTCCCCCTCCCTCTCACTTTCCTCCTCTATCCGGTCAGGCACCCAAGTACAGTCAGTGACCTCATCATCCCTTCCCTCCTCGTCACTGGAGCAAATTTGGCAGTATGCTGCAGCTGTGGGAACATGACTTCTAGTTTCCTGTCCGTCATTGTCACCCCCTCTCTCTAGGCTCATGTTATTCCCTTCATCAACCTGGGAACCAACATCACAGCTTTCAAATTGCTGCGCATCCTCCAGCAGCATGTCACTGACACTATGATCGAATAGTTGAGGTGACTCCTCCTTGCATGATGGTGGGGCGACAGAAGGAGTAGCTGTGGAGAAGGAGCCTGTGCAACTGGCCGCTTTGGCAGCTGCGGTGGAAGGCAAACTACTGTGAGAGGATGAGGATGGCTTATTACCATGTCGACTGTGACCACCACTTTTCACTGTGGACACAGAGGCTGCTTGTAATGGAACTGCCAACCCACACTATACTTGTGGTCTTCCGTCAGTATACGGCTTCCTTGCAGTCATGAACATATATCCCAGATTTTCCCAGCCACTTTCATACAAAGCTAGCCAACAACTTAGCTCGTACAAGTTTTGGAACCTTCTCCTTTATTGAATAGTTTCACACTCAATTTATACACACATAAGCACATTCCCCTCCTGATCAAATTACTACACACAGGTCAGGGGATACCTGATTACATTATCCTATGCAGATGAAATTGTATACAGAAACAGAATTAACCTGAACTAATTATCTGGACAGAACAATGTGAGGTCATTAACATTAAACAATGGGACAGGCAGACTTAACACAATCCACATTCCAGCTCAATAGATAGACAATAGGACAAGACTGCCAATGACAGTCTGTCCATCTACTACATTGAAACACATGGAATACACATCTAGGTGTCACAGACTCCATGGAAACAGGCCAGAGGTCTCACAGTGCAAAGTGGGATCAAATCTCCACATTTCTTGAGAGACACCGTTGACAAATATCACTCTCCCATCTGAAGCCATCCAAACCACTCTCTCAGCGTCCCCCATTTCCAGTGGCGGTGGACACCGTCACACTGCTTGCCCTCTTTTCATGGCCTGTGAGTGTCTGCCTCTCCTTGTCAGCCTTTCAGGACATGATGTGGATAGAGATCAATATAGGGTATGTATACGCAACTGACTGATAGATACTCAATGACCTGGTATGATGTAATCGATAGCCCTATATATAGATCAGATGGATATAGGGTATACGCAAGTGACTGATAAAATGCTCAATAATATGATATGATGTAATCAATAGCCCTATATATAGATAGAGATCTGATGTATATAGGGTATACGCAAGTGACCGATAAAATGCTCAATGACCTGATATGATGTAATCAATAGCCCTATAAACAGATAGGGATCTGATGGATTTAGGGTATATGCAAGTGACCGATAAAATACTCAATGACCTGATATGATGTAATCAATAGCCCTATATATAGATAGAGATCTATATGGTCTATGGTATGCACTACTGAATATACTTCACTATCTGATCTCTTAACTTGTAAAAAGCACAAATCTCTCTCCATGCCTAACTGCTAGCAATGTCTCACTGCACTGTCTGAAAAACTGCAAAACACTTTGCTCTCCCTCCCACTCAAACTGCTAGCAATGTCTCACTGCACTGTCTGAAAAACTGCAAAAAACTATTCTCTCCCTACCTCAAACATGTTCCCCTCCCTCCCTACACTGCTAGCAATCTCTCACTGCACTGTCTGACAAACTGCAAAAAACCTATTCTCTACCTGCCTCAAATACGTTTCTCTCACTGTCTCCGCGCCCACACAATCACACTACATGCTGCGGCTGCGCAAGCAGCCTTTATATAGTGTGGGGCATGTACTTAGCCCCTGAGCCATGAAGCCCCTGAGCCATTGGCTAAAGGCAGCCTGCCTTTTGCCAATCATGGCAGAGATAATTTGATTGGCCAAAGCATGAGGTCAGGGTGCATGCTTTGGCCAATCACATAGTGTGCTGTAAGCGCCGCACGCACAGTGCATTATGGGCGCTACAATTTCCAGCGAAGAAGCACATTGTTCGTCATTTAAAAACGACCGATGTTCGTGTCGAACTTACGTTAGAATTGAACTCGAAGCTCATCCCTAACCTTCAGTAATGACAGTACTTCCAAGTGTCACCCATCCCCTATCACCCTGCACCCTCATATCAACTTCAGTACTGACAGTATATCCAAGTGTCACCCATTCCCTATCACCCTGCACCCTCATATCATTTTCAGTACTGACAGTACATCCAAGTGTCGCCCATCCCCTATCACCCTGCACCCTCATATCACCTTCAGTACTGACAGTACATCCAAGTGTCGCCCATCTCCTATCACTATGCACCCTCATGTCACCTTCAGTACTGAAGGTACATCCAAGTGTCACCCATCTCCTATCACCCTGCACCCTCATGTCACCTTCAGTACTGACAGTACATCCAAGTCTCACCCATCTTCATTCACCCTGCACCCTCATGTCACCTTCAGTACTGACAGTACATCCAAGTGTCGCCCATCTCCTATCACTATGCACCCTCATGTCACCTTCAGTACTGACAGTACATCCAAGTGTCGCCCATCCCCTATCACCCTGCACCCTCATATCACCTTCAGTACTGACAGTACATCCAAGTGTCGCCCATCTCCTATCACTATGCACCCTCATGTCACCTTCAGTACTGACAGTACATCCAAGTGTCACCCTTCTCCATCACCCTGCACTCTCATGTCACGTTCAGTACTGACAGTACATCCAAGTGTCACCCATCTTCCATCACCCTACACCCTCATGTCACCTTCAGTACTAACAGTACATCGAAGTGTCACCCATCACCCTCATATCACCTTCAGTACTGACAGTACATCCAAGTGTCAACCATTCCCCATCACCCTGCACCCTCATGTCACCTTCAGTACTGACAGTACATCCAAGTGTCACCCTTCTCCCATCACCCTCATGTCACCTTCAGTACTGACAGTACATCCAAGTGTCACCCATCTTCCATCACCCTGCACCCTCATATCAACTTCAGTACTGACAGTACATACAAGTGTCACCCATCTTCCATCACCCTGCACCCTCATGTCACCCTCAGCATTGACAGTACATCCAAGTGTAACCCATTTCCCTCATATCACCTTCAGTACTGACAGTACATCCAAGTGTCACCCATTCCCCATCATCCTGCACCCTCATGTTACCTTCAGTGCTGACGTGTACATTCAAGTGTCACCCTCCTCCCATCACCCTCATGTCACCTTCAGTACTGACAGTACATCCAAATGTCACCCATCTCCTATCACCCTGCACCTTCAGTACTGACAGTACATCCAAGTGTCACCCATCTTCCATCACCCTGCACCCTCATATCACCTTCAGTACTGACAGTACATCCAAATGTCACCCATCTCAATTTCACCCTGCACCCTCATGTCACCTTCAATACTGACATTGCATCCAAGTGTCACCCATCCCCTACCACCCTGCATCCTCATGTCACCTTCAGTACTGACAATACATCCAAGTGTAACCCATCACCCTGCACCCTCACATCATCTTCAGTACATCCAAGTGTCACCCATCACCCTCATGTCACCCATCTCCCATCACCCTCATGTCACCCTCAGTACTGACAGTACATCAAAGTGTCACCCATCTCCCATCACCCTGCACCCTCATATCACCTTTAGTATTGATTGTACATCCAAGTGTCACCCATCTTCCATCACCCTGCACCCTCATGTCACCTTCAATACTGACAGTTCATCCAAGTGTCACCTATCTCCTATCACCCTGTATCCTCATGTCACCTTCAGTACTGACAGTACATCCAAGTGTAACCCATCACCCTCATATCACCTTCAGTACATCCAAGTGTCACCCATCACCCAGTGGTGTATTAAGGTTTTGTGCTGCCTTAGGCCTGACTAAACATGTGCACCCCCTAATTTAAATATGACCCACCCCTTCCTGTAAATGCCACACCCCTTCCTGTTTATGACCCGCCCTGTCATCTGTAAACCACAGACCACAACCACAGTCTATCAGTGCCCATCTGCGTAGCCTCATCAGTTCCCATAGGTTCAGCCTCATCAGTGGCGACCAGCGCAGCCCCATTAGTGGCCATCAGCGCAGCCTCATCAGTGACCATCAGCGCAGCCTCATCAGTGACCATCAGCGCAGCATATCAGTGAAGCTTATCAGTGCTGCCTCATGCCCATCAGTGCAGCATATAAGTGCTGCCTTACCAGTGCAGCCTCATTAGTGCCCATCAGTGCAGTTTATCAGTACCCACCATTGCTACCCCGTCAGTGGCCATCAGAGCAGCATATTAGTGCCCATCAATGCAGCCTATTAGCGCCCATCAGTGCAGCAAATCAGTGCCCATCAGTGCAGCATATCAGTGCCCATCGGGGAAGCCTATTAGCGCCCATCAGGGCAGCATATCAGTGCCCATCAGTGCAGCATATCAGTCCTGCCTTATCAGTGCAGCCCCATCAGTGCAGCTTTTCAGTGCCACCTCTTCAGTGACCATCAGTGCAGCCTTATCAGTGCCCATTAATACAGCCTTATGTCACTGAATTAGTAAGATTACTCCTTTATTTTAAGATCTTTGGACTTAGGAAGTCCAGAGTCATTATACAAATAAGTGAAATAATCAGTCACAGCAAACACAAGTCCAAATATCTTATAAGATTGGAGTAATCTTACTAACAGGGGAGGGCTGGCAGCCTTAGGCCTGGGGGGGCAAATCCAGTCAAGTGGCCCATTGAACCATTGAATCAGCTCACCATCCGTGCCCACCTGGTTTTATAACAGATATTTATGTTATGAAGCAAGACAAACATGATGCAATGTGGTAACCTAATTTAATGTTAATAGCAACAAAGGAGGTTTAACAAAAATACATGACATTACGCCAGGCGGGGCGTAGGAAGCTCCTATCAGGAGTCTTACAGGGAAGTGACTGTGTTAGTATTGTGCCGGTTGGGTGCAGGAGCGTACTCTGCACACTCATACAGCTCCGCTGCACCTCTGCAAATATAACATTGTGTAGTGGTGACCAGCAGCTGTATACAATGTCTGGCCCCTACATTAATCCAGCCCTGAGTGCGGCCTTTTTACCCAGCAACAGAGCAGCCCGGGGGGCAATTGCCACCCTGCCCCCCTTCCCAGTCCTCCCCTGCTTACTAACCCAGTGGCATTTTGGGATCGCACCTATGGAGTTGAGCAGGTCCAAAATATTATTGCAATCATATAGAAAAAAAAGTCTTAATTGTATATGATGCAATTCAATATACTCACTCAAGGATGTTTAACCACTTAAGCCCCGGAGGATTTGGCTGCTAAAAGACCAGGGTTTTTTTTGCGATTTTTTACTGCGTGTCTTTAACGGACAATTGCGCGGTCGTGCGATGCTGTACCTAAACGAATTTGACGCCCTTTTTTCCCCACAAATAGAGCTTTCTTTTGGTGGTATTTGATCACCTGTGCGATTTTTTGATCATGCGCTATAAACAAAAAAAAGCGTCAATTTTGCAAAAATAACAATATTTTTCACATTTTTTTATATGAAATTCCCCCCCAAAAAAATTTAAAAATCAAAATTTTTTAACATTTTCGGCCAATTTGTTTTATGCTACATATGTTTGGTAAAAAAAAATCGCAAAAAGCATTTTTTGATTGGTTTGCGCAAAAGTTATCGCGTTTACTAACAAAGGGAAAGATTTTTGTCATTTTTGGTGTTTTTTTTTAACGCGTAATGGCGGCGATCTGCGATTTTTTTTCGGTACTGCGACATTGCGGCGGACAGATCGGACCCTTGACTGACATTTTTGACACTTTTGGGGTTACCAGTGACATTACTGCAGTAATCAGTGCTATACATATGCACTGTTACTGCAAAAATGACACTGGCAGGGAAGGGGTTAACTGTATTGGAGAGGGAGGGGTTAAGTGTGTCCTAGGGGCGTGTTTCTAACTGTAAAGGGACATGGCTATTGGTGTAAAAACAAAGATCAACGGTCCTACATAGTAGAACCGTCTGATCTTCATTTTTACACCAGGGAGAATGACGGGCGGCTTGTTTACATAAGCCGCTCCGCCTTTCTCCCTTCACTGGAGCGATCGTGAGTGACCGGCGGACGATCGGGTCCGCCGGTCACACGCACTGACTTGTCAGTGAACGAGCTGGGGCAGGTGCGCACCTCGGCGGGCGCGCGCCCGCCCGCAATTGGCTCACAAGTCAGTGACAGGCGAGTGACGTACCGATACGTCACTCTGCCTGGCCGGGGCTGACCGCCGCGGTATATAGTCGTGCGGCGGTCGGCTGCAGTGTCACACTTATTAGCATTGGTGGCCATTGGGTCAGTTGTATTAGGTGTGGTCAGCGGCCTGCGGTCTGTCCGAATGTCCTCACCTGCCGGTATTATCATACTGGCAGGTAGCAGTGTAACGGACTGCTTTATGGGGGTGCCAGACTGATTTGCCTTCTGGACCCTGCCCTCTGGCCCAATTTGCCCCATAAGTCTGGTACTATACTTAAAGTGTAGCACAAGCCGGCAAAGACACCCATCCCCTATCACCCTCATGTCACCTTCAGTACTGACAGTACATCCAAGTGTCACCCATCACCCGCATATCACCTTCAGTACATCCAAGTGTCACCCATCACCCGCATATCACCTTCAGTACTGACAGTACATCCAAGTGTCACCCATCTCCTATCACCCTCATGTCACCTTCAGTACTGACAGTACATCCAAGTGTCACCCATCTCCCATCATTCTGCACCCTCATGTCACCTTCAGTACTAACAGTACATCCAAGTGTCACCCATCTCCATCACCCTCATATCACCTTCAGTACTGACAGTACATCCAAGTGTCACCCATCTCCCTCATGTCACCTTCAGTACTGACAGTACATCCAAGTGTCACCCATCTCCATCACCCTCATATCACCTTCAGTACTGACAGTACATCCAAGTGTCACCCATCTCCCTCATATCACCTTCAGTACTGACAGTACATCCAAGTGTCACCCATCTCCATCACCCTGCACCCTCATATCAACTTCAGTACTGACAGTACATCCAAGTGTCACCCATCTCCATCACCCTCATATCACCTTCAGTACTAACAGTACATCCAAGTGTCACCCATCTCCATCACCCTCATATCACCTTCAGTACTGACAGTACATCCAAGTGTCACCCATCTCCCATCACCCTCATATCACCTTCAGTACTGACAGTACATCCAAGTGTCACCCATCTCCCTCATATCACCTTCAGTACTGACAGTACATCCAAGTGTCACCCATCTCCCTCATATCACCTTCAGTACTGACAGTACATCCAAGTGTCACCCATCTCCCATCACCCTCATATCACCTTCAGTACTGACAGTACATCCAAGTGTCACCCATCTCCCTCATATCACCTTCAGTACTGACAGTACATCCAAGTGTCACCCATCTCCCATCACCCTCATATCACCTTCAGTACTGACAGTACATCCAAGTGTCACCCATCTCCCATCACCCTCATATCACCTTCAGTACTGACAGTACATCCAAGTGTCACCCATCTCCCTCATATCACCTTCAGTACTGACAGTACATCCAAGTGTCACCCATCTCCCTCATATCACCTTCAGTACTGACAGTACATCCAAGTGTCACCCATCTCCCTGCACACTCATGTCACCTTCAGTACTGACAGTACATCCAAGTGTCACCCATCTTCCATCACCCTCATGTCACCTTCAGTACTGACAGTACATCCAAGTGTCACCCATCTCCCATCACCCTCATGTCACCTTCAGTACATCCAAGTGTCACCCATCTCCCTCATGTCACCTTCAGTACATCCAAGTGTCACCCATCTCCCTCATATCACCTTCAGTACTGACAGTACATCCAAGTGTCACCCATCTCCCTGCACACTCATGTCACCTTCAGTACTGACAGTACATCCAGGTGTCACCCATCTCCCATCACCTTCAGTACATCCAAGTGTCACCCTGCACCCTCATGTCACGCTAATAGCACAGCCCAGGCTCACCTTAGAGCCCCAACTACCTATAGCTTCCCTCTACTAATAGTAACAAACACAGGCACGTTTGTCAGGTGCACTTCGTTTTCATCCATATAAATCCCAATGTAGAATAGCGGTGAGGTAGTGACAACACTCCACCATCTTCCCCAATATATCTCTATTGTGGGATCTCCCAGCCCAGCACAGCTGCACATATAAACACAGACACGTGGGAACTCCGTAGGTCGGGGGCGGACAAGACGCACTTAGATCCAATAAAAACAAGCCGCCACAGGAGGACCCGGCCAATCGAGCAAAAACAGCCTCTGTGTGCAGCCAATAAGCGAGCAGCTGTTGATTTTTAAAGCTGCCTGGTTAGCGGTTGTAACAGACAGTACTCTTAAGTGTGAGCGGCGTGCTAAGCCTTATTGGGTAAGTGAGAGGATGTGATGTGACGAGGGCTGAGTCGGGGGTTCTAGGTGCGCGGCTAGAGCAGCGCCCCATTATGCTGGTTGTAGTTTGGTCCTCTTACTCCTCCTTCCTCCGTTAGCATTGGTGGGTTTGCCCTCGGGTTATTCACCCTCCCCCTAGAGTAAGGATGAAGGGTCAGACATAAGCTCTTGTGTTTCATAGTCCTCCTGATATGAATAGTGTGAGTAATAAGTGCGGTCATCTCTGAGGCTCTTCACCTGTTTGTCTTACAAACCACCTTCTAGAACGCCTCATAACCATGGAGCTTATAGAGGGGGGTTCTCTTGCTTGGCACCCCAAAGTGCAGTGTGCTTTGTGTATGCACAGTAGGGAGCCGACTGCAGCCACAAGGCTTCACTGCTGGTTTGCCTCGCAAGGAATGGTGGTGGTGGCAGCAGCACCCAAGCATTGATTGAAAAATTGTCTGGGATGCCAACATGGTGGGATCCTTGGGCAGGTAAGTGGCCTAATAAAGGTCAGCAGCTACAGAGTTTGTAGCTGGTGACTTTTAATTTTCTGGTGGGAGGGGCTTGAGATCTTTAACCACTTCAATACCAGGCACTTTTCCCCCCCCTTGCCCAGACCAGCTTTCAGTGCTTATACTTTGGCTAATTGGTTATACTACACTGTACTCACACATTTTTGTTTCTATTATAACCTTTTTCAAGTAATTCTTTATAAATGTAGGCTAAAATGTATACTGCTATGCATCTTTGGTTAAAAAAAATAAATAACCCAATAGTCTAAGCCCTTAGGCGCACTGAACACTGCTTTGAAAGCGTGTCAGAGCATCTGCTGCATTTCAGTCAGCCTTCAGGGGTGACTTCAAAGTTATCTGTGCAGCTTCATGCACAGATGTGTATTGAAATTGCCCCAAAAGTTGTGCAGGAACTATTGGGAATCAGTGCAGCACTGCTAAGTTGGCGTTGCAATGACTGTGACTTGACAAGCTATTTGATCTGTCAATTTGTGCCGATGTGAACGGGGGCTGAAAGTTGGTCTACCAGCTATGGTGCCAATCATTAAATTGATCTCACCTGTACTGACTATCTCATTTCTTGAGGTCTTTATGCCCCATACACAATCTGCAAATCGGACAACTGATTGTCTGTTTTTTGGTTGCTAGTCGCAAGTAGAGATTGAATAGGTTACTAAAGGTGCATAAAGTCTCATCTGAAAAAATTTGAAGTAATATATTTATTTTTCAGACTACAACTGTACTGATTAAATAAATTGTACGCTCTGGTATCGTACAAGAAATGATCGTGTCTGATCGGCTGAACTGTTGGCCATCAAAGCTGTGTATTAACAATCAAATTATTAGATAATCGCTTTGAAAGCAGTATTTTTTTGTATGATTTTTGGGTTGTGTGGGCCATAACATGCCAAGACCGTACAAATATTCCCTATTTACCAGTTTTTTTTTAGTTATTTAGTAAGTGGCATGGTCAGTTTAAGTGTGTGGTTTTTATTTTTTTCCAAAATTCTTGGGAAAATTAAGAAGCTTGTCTATTTTCTTTTATTTACATAAAATTAAGAGGTGGTTTTTCACCACGGTATGGGCATGCTTGCAATTACACCCCGAAACATTTTGCTACTCCTGAGTATGGCGATGCCACATGTGAGACTTTTTCACAGCCTGGCCACATAGCGAGGCTCTACATTCAAGTATAGGCAGTCCCTGAGTTACAAACATCTGACTTGCGTACGACTCTTACTTCCAAATGGAGGGACTCAACGGGAAGTGAGAGTAAATCTACCCCTAGGAAGGGAAATTCACTCCGGTAAGAGTTTATCATGGGGGTGGAAGTGTCTAAGTTTTATCACCAATCGTTCCACAATGAACAATTGGATTTTGGGAAACCCTCTTTTACTTTTACACTATTTCCTGACTACCTATCTGTCGAAGGCCCTGGTGCACCAGGCCACTAGAAATGCCCACAAAATGAGCCCATTTTGGAAAGCAAACACCCCAATGTATTTTCTCAGGCGTTCTTTTGAACATGTCTGTAAGCCTGTCGTGCAGGTAAAGAACACATGTTTGCTGACATCTGCAGCTCCATAGAGCAGTGTGTGGTCTGATCAGGGCCACTTGAAACTGACAGGCAGACCTGTTTGGCCCATCAGTGTGAAAGGAGCCTTTAGGTGTCTATGCACACATAGGCACTTTTACAGGTGTATTCGAAGAGGGAGTGTTTACAGCAGGGATTGTCACCTAAAGGGGCCTCCAATGTGGCCCCTGACATCACTAAAAGGCTGCACATTATGATCAGCATGTGTAATGCGAGAGGACTGTCAGACTCCGGATAGAGCTGCACGATTAATCGTTAATTTTTTTTTTTTTGATATCTCGCTTCTTCCTCCCCTCATGATCTTAAAACTGCATTCCCTTGCTTCATACAGAGCTGTTCTCTGCACACTCACAGCTGTCAAAAAGAGCATCTGGCAAACGTTTTTAACGTGTTGGCCCCTTTCACACTTGCCAGTTATATGGCAGATCTGAACGGCTGCCCCATGCATCTCTATGGGGCATCGGATGTCAGCGGAGACATGTCTGCTGACATCCGATCTGGACGGATGGAAACCCTATTTTCCATTGGTCTGGCGGATCGGATGAGAATTCTCATCCGATTCCCGCATAAAGAGCGGGGACCTGATGGCTGTCTGCACACAGCGCGGAGACAGAGCTGCCATCCACCTGCTCAGCGGGGGATCAGCAGATCGATCCCCGCTGAGAAAAACGGGAGTCCTCTGACGGGAGCGGCAAGTGTGAAAGGGGCCTAAGGCTGCTAGAGAACTATAAAAACAATGTTTTACAACGTATCATTTCGTTCTTAGATCCAGGAATGAACTGCTGTCTATAAAGGGCAGTTTAACCTCTTAAGAGACTAAGCCTTTTCTGACACTTGTTGCTTAAAAGTTAAAATCAGTATTTTTTTTTTACATTGACACATGGCTCCTGATTTTCTTAACCATTGGGTTATACTGCCCCCCCCCTACAGGAGGACACTAGGCAGGATAAAGCTTGACTACGCCTATGGTCAGTCCCAGGGTGTATACCCCCACACTCAGTGGGTTTTTTTCTGCCTAGTCATGAGTAAGGACATAGTTACTTGCTAGGATCTCTGATCCTGGTGTGATATATATATTTTTTTTTTTTTCTGTTTCTGTGAACTATTAACTGCCGGACTGGGCGACTGACTGGATAATCTAGATCCACAGTGTCCACCCCCCCCCCCCAATCAGTCTGGCGAGTGCACGCAGGCCTCAGCTCTGTGCTAGGTCTGCCGCGACGTAGCCCCACTGGGTGGGGGCTGGTTAAACGTCTCGCGAGGGTGCATACTACCTGGCCTCAGCCTGAGTTTCAGTGTTCATCCTGGCCGTCAGCCACCCACATTCCGATGGAGTGGTTGTCTGTCAGGAGCGATGCCCACCCTATTCCTGGTATGGTAGGTAGCTGCCCCCCATAACCCCTGGGGATTTTTTGTGGTGGACATGGGACCCCCAAGCACTCCAAAGATTCAAGAGAAAGATTTGTCTGAATCTGTGATTCGTACGCTGTTGAAGGTCTGAGAATCTGCCTCTAGGAAGATCTGCCATCGTATTTGGAAGACGTACATTGTGGTGAGTCTTTTGGGGTTCTCCTCTCCTTTTCAGTGGCTCGGCTCTTGGCTTTCTCTCAACGGGGGTTTGAGCAGCGCCTGGCCTTCGGCTTGATACTTGGTTCCTCCAGTGCGGTCTCTATTACTGTTGTGGGTCCTCAAATTGGTGTCAGTTATCCAGAAAATCTCCCTTTTGAAAACATTGGATGGTTCCTCCTTGCATTGTCCCAGAAGGTAGCCTTTTTGGTGGCTTTACTTCTGCGGGCATGGTGACGGAGTTGGCAGTGTTTTTCTCATTCACCTTACCTGTTGGTTTACAGAGCTAGGGTGGTTTTTTGTCCCTGTCCGTTGTTCCTTCCAAAGGTCGTCTCTGATTTTCCATTTGAATGAAGACCTTGTTGTCTTCCCCATATCCCAGGCCTAAACATGTTAAGGAAATTGCCCAAACCACAAACAGGGAATGCAGAGCAATCAGGGTGTACCTGGCAGCTACAGAGTCTTTTAGGAAGTCAAGACTCACTGTTTGTGCGACGAGCCAGAACCGCAGGGGTGACACGTGAGGTGCATGGTAGGCCGATGAGACAGCAATAATACAGTTCATCGGTTTACTCACGGTTAGCAGAAAGCCTCCCTGGGCTGGTCGCACAGTGCCCGCACAAAATCCTCCGGGGCACGCTCTGTGATAAACACCAGCCAAGATGGTGGTTGAGGTGCCCGTGATGACAGTGGTGTTTAGGGTGCCTTGATGGTATTTGTTGTGATGCCAGTACAGTTAATGGTGGTACAACCAGTTGTATTAGCAAGTATTGAAGAATGAGGTTGACAGTGGTAGGATACAAGTCACAACTTTTACTGTGACTGGTTTTGGTTGCAGTATAAACATCCAGGTAGAATAGTCTATGGGTCAATAGAGGAATTCTGCTGATCCACTGTTGGATTTGGTAATCCTGGACTCAGGCTGTGGTTCAGTATAATGCTTACTTGTAAGGGATTCGGTTTCTGGTATTTTTTTAATCCAGTGACATTCGGTGAGGTTGCCGGTGGCTAAGAAATCCTTAACCTTTATTCTCAAAGGTCTTTGCTGTCGGTTGGTGGCTATTACCCTTTGATTTGAGCACTTTCAATTTGTCCCCTCTCCGGACTGAACTTCTCTCCTTCACATGGTGCTTAATCTGCACACTGATTTCCTGAACTAACTGACCACAGAGCCTAAGCTGGGATAGATATCCCAGAGTGGTGCTATCCCCATCTAGTGGTGGGAAGTATGAAGCACACTTGACCAGCCCATGAACAGGGATTCAACAGGTGTAGCAATGCAAAATGACATGCAATACAGCAATGACAAAGTAATACATTTGCAGTTCCCACGTGTCCTGAGTGGGACACTGCATTTGTACTCGCGGTTGGCCATTTCTTCTGCTACCATTTCCAGATGGATCAGACAGTGATTCAGGCCTATTCAATTAGGGGTCAGGTTCCACATTTCCCTGTTAGGAGGCGCTTAATGGCTCCTGGGCCATCAGGCATCAGTGATGCAGATTTGCAATTTGGCCATCTGGTCATCTGTGCACACTTTTACAAAATTTGTGTTGGCATCTGCAGATGCTTTTGGCTTTCTTTGAGGGTGTATTTTGTTTTGGTTGAGCATATTACCTGGTTGGCCTTGAACTTTATTTTTTTCCTGCTGTTTTCCTACCCCTTATGTTAACACTGCTTTGGGATGTCCCAATGAAGAAGAATCCGGAGCGGTGTCCCTCAATGAACAAAAGAAAATGGGATTTTTGACTTGCTGTAAAATCCATTTCTCTGATGTTCATTGACAAAAGCAGCACCCACCCCTCTGGAGTTCGCTTTCTTCTCACACAGCTATAGGCACTATTTTTGTTACAAGCAGAGTGTGGGTGTATACCCCCTGGGACTGCCCATAGACAGTCAAGCTTTTTCCTGCCTAGTGTCCTACTCGTATAGGGGGCAGTAAAATCCAATGGTCAAGAAGAATTAGGAGCTGTCAATCAATGATCAGAGAAATGGATTTCTCTTGCGTCCTCTGACAGTCTGCTGCCCACTCATTCAGTCTTCACCAATGGGTATTGACCTCTTAATCCATAGGAGCAAGCTAGGCATAAGACTTGTTAAAAACAAAGTAATCTACATAGACACACCTATGGGGCTGTCCCACTGGTCCAATACCCCCTGCTATCAGCATTCCCAACTCAGTTTGTCTTCTGCCTAGTTAAGGAGGAAGATAGGCTTCCCTGTGCTGGGGCTACTGTCTTAGCCTTTCTTCTTTTTATTACTTTTATTTTCTGCAAAATGTATTTTTTTGCACTACTAGCTGTTTATCAGCGTTTAATTAGTCGGATCTTCGGATTAAGACGGCCTTGCGGAGCTGGGAGTCGCGCTGGTTGTCCTGGTGTTCCAAGACAGAGGGCCTTATGGAATCCCAGCCCGCCATCGAGCGTTTAGCAGGCTATGCATATGCCCTGGCCTCGCAAACGACCTGTCCTTGTCAGGGACGAAAGCCCGCAAGGTGGCCACCTCGCTTGGATGTCTCAACCGCGGTTCCGTGCGTTGCTAGCGTCCTGCGTTTTTGGCTGACGGCACCCCCACCACCTGGGGTGGAGGCTTCCTATCGATGTGAGGTGCCCACGCCATTGGGTACGGTAAGTACATTTTATGTGGGGCTTCTGTCTGGGGATGGCAGTCTGCTGTCTGTGGTATCCCCTCATGTCTGTGTTTTGGGCTCCCTTACTCCTGGTCCCTGCGGGGGCTCTGTCGTGTAAAAAAGAAATGTGGGGGTCCCTCTCCTGAGTGCCACTGTCTTTTGGGGTACAGGCATGTGCGGTGACCGTTGCGGGGTAAAAACGCCGGTCCATCATTTTAGGTGTGTGCAGCTGCTGGCTTCGCTATGGGCGCTTCTGCAGCAGTGAATGTAGTGTATTTTGGCGCCTTACAGCGCCATCTTGTGTGTGGCAATGTGTTTTTTCAGAGCATTTTCCCAGAGCCATTGCTTTCTATGGGGCAACCATTTTTCCCTTGGTCTCATTCCTAGTTCATGCGGTGACATCACTTCCTTCTTCACCTGAGGAGATCGTCAGAGCGTGGTAACACTTGTGGGGTCTGTCTTGCTGTTTGTTTTTGTGGGGGATACCTCTGGCTGTCAGCTTATTTCCTACTTGGGGGTCTATTAGCATAGTCCTTCATAGCGGTGTGCTTAAAGGGCCAGTACCTTGGAAAAAAAACTTTTTCCTTATGGAGTCCCAGGACAGCAAATTCCCCCCCCAGCTTTGGTGGATGATTCGGGTTCCTCCGGATCTTCTGCTCTGACTGCTGCACTTGCGACTTCAGCATCCAAAGTGGATCTTTTGATGTCTGAACGAGATACTAGAAAAAGACCTAGGCTTTCTCATTCTTCTGATCCTGACATGGTTGCCGTAGATGGTGTGCCCCTTGAGGGGTCTCGTTCCCAGTCGGAAGGGGAGGGGGGATTATTCCCCCCCCCCCCCTGGGACGGCTGAATGCGCGGCAATGGCTGCGCTGATTATTGCTATCAAAGATGCACTACATTTAGAGGATGAGCCCAATCCTTTGGGCAAGCGGTCCTCTTTTGGGACCCGCAGATCTGGAAAAGCAGCGCAGGTATTTCCTTGCCTCGCTGAGTTTCCCGAAACTGAATAACAATGGCGCAATTTGAAGAGCAATTTTGTGGTGCCAAAACTGTTTCAAGTCCGTTTATCCCTTTGCGTCTCCTACAGATTTGCACTGGTCTGTGGCCCCTGAGGTGGATCAGTGTCCAGGGCCACTCTGGTACCCACCGAGGATCCTCCAGTGTTTAGGGACCCTACGGATAGGCGGTTGGAATCACTTGCCCGCCAGGTGTATACAGTGGCGGGTTCCATGCTGAAACCTATTTTTGCCTCCGTCATGGGGTCTCAGGCTGTGGCAGATTGGACCAAGGTGCTTAGACACACCCTCCTGGCGAATTCTGCCCCCCCCCTACTACTTTGGAGATGGTGGACCAGATTAGTCAGGTGGTTATGTACCTGTGTAATGAGGCCCCCTTGCCCGCGTGCCGGTCTATCGTGGTGCTTAACCGTCGCCTGATTTGGCTGAAGAGCTGGTCGGCTGACCAGACTTCTAGGAAAACGGTGGCGGACATCCCTTATGCAGGGATTTGTCTTTTTGGGGAGTCCCTGGACGAATTGGTTAAGGGGGTCACTGGGGGCAAGAGCACTCTGCTGCCCCAGAATCCTAAAGGGAAAGTTTTTTCCACGGTAAGCAGGGCTCTTCCTTTAAACCAAACCAGGGGTCCTTTTGTGCCTTCAAAGCACAGGATAAGGGGAAACCCTTTAGAGTCCACGGTGGCCAGAGGAAGCCTTGGGCGGGCAAGCAAAAAGCCGCCCAGGCTGGAGCGGCAGCCCAGTCCGCCTCAACCTGAAGGGACACCCTCACCCGTTCCATGGGTGGGTGGATGTCTGCAGTTTTCTCGAACCTTGGCTGCTCCATATTCCGGAAAAGGTGGGTTCAGGAAATCATTTGATCATGTTACAAGATTGAATTCCTTTCACAGCCAGCGGGCAGGTTCTTTCCCTCGAACCTTCATTTGACCCCAGATCGTTTTGCAAGATCTTCGTCGGGCGGTGCAGGATTTGCTCGCCCAAGGGGTGATGGTCCCGGTGCCGCACCAGGACAAATTTTGGGGGTTCTATTCGAATCTGTTCGCTGTGCCCGAAAAGGAGGGCAAGGTGCGTCCAATTCTGGTTTTGAAAGCTCTGAACCGATTCGTGCGCGTTCAGAAGTTCCGCATGGAATCACTCCGCTCGGTGGTAGCCTCTCTGAGCCTGGGAGATTTCCTGGCTTCCATCAACCTCAAGGATGCGTATTTACACATCCCCATATTTGAGGGTCATCAGAGGTACCTCCGATTTACAATCGTGGAGGAACACTATCAGTTTGTTGCGTTACCTTTTGGTCTTGCTTTGGCTCCAAGGGTGTTTACCAAAGTGCTGGCCCCTGTTTTGGCCATGTTAAGGGCACAGGGATTTGCGATCTTGGGATATCTGGACGATCTCCTGTTAAGATCGAGTGCCAGTCGGAGCCTGCTGCGCGATCTGTCCATTACGGTTCAGACGCTCCAGGAGTTCGGGTGGACCAACGTTCAGAAGTCGACTGTCTCCTTTGGTTCGTCTCCCCTACTTGGGGATGGTCCTGGACTCTGCCCAAGCAAAAGTGTTTCTGCCGGAGGACACGCTCCGGACCCTGCAGAACGAGGTCAGGTCGCTCAGGGACAATGAGTCCTCGTCGCTCAGGACCTGTATGCGGTCCCTGGGGTTGATGGTGTCAGCCTTCGAGACGATACAATTTGCACAGTTTCACACACGGTCTCTCCAGGCGTAGATACTGACCAGGTGGGACAGACTTCTCAGTCCTTGGACCTGAGGGTGTCTGAGTCGCCCGACCAAAGGATCTTCTGTGGTGGCTCCAGTCTCCGGCCGTAGCGGAGGGAAAGTCTTTGCCACCGTTATTGTGGACGGTGATTACCACGGATGCCAGCCTTTCGGGCTTGGGTGTCATTCTGGGCACGCTGTCTGCCCAGGGCACTTGGTCGGAGGAGGAATCCTCCCTACCGATAAACATCTTGGAATTACGAGCGATCAGGCTGTGCCTGCTCCATTGGTCGGATCATCTTCAGGGCTGCTCCGTCCGGGTACAGACGGACAATGCCACTGCAGTGGCCTACATCAATCACCAAGGGGGCACCAGGAGTGCCCGGGCAGCCCAAGAAGTGACCAGAATTCTGTCTTGGGCCGAGACGCATGTCCCGGCGATTTCAGCAGTTAACATTCTGGGTGTGGAGAATTGGCAGGCCGATTATCTGAGCCGCCAGACCCTGGATCAGGGGGAATGGTCCCTGCACCCAGAGGTGTTTTAGATGCTATGTGCGAGATGGGGATCCCCAGATGTGGATCTGTTCGCGTCCCGACTAAACAAGGTGGGAAGGTTCGTGGCAAGAACACGCGATCCTCTGGCAGTTGCCTCGGATGCGCTGATGGTGCCTTGGAATCGGTATTGTCTGATTTGTGCCCCCCCCCCCCCCCGATCCAGTTGTTCCTTCGCAGGTTGGTCTCGGGACCAAGTTGATCTGGCGGCCCCAGACTGGCCGCACCAGTCTTGATACGCGGACATCATGCAACTGGTGGTCGAGCCTCCCTGGCGGCTCCTGTTGCGAGACGATCTGCTGTCTCAGGGGCCGATATTCCATCCTGCTTTACAGTCACTGGCTTTAACTGTGTGGCTGTTGAAAGCCAGGTCCTGAGAGATCGAGGTCTCTCTGCAGCGGTCATGCCTACCCTACTTAAGGCTAGGAAGGCTTCGTCCGGTAAGATCTATTACCGTACCTGGAAGGCTTATTTTACCTGGTGTGAGTCCAGGGGCTTCCATCCTCGCTCCTTTTTAGTGGCGAGGGTGCTGGCCTTCCTGCAATCTGGTGTGGACCAGCGTCTTGCGCTGACCACGATCAAAGGTCAGTTGTTGGCACTGGCCATTCTTTCAACGCCCTTTGGCATCGAAATCCTTGATGCGCACCTTTTTATTCAAGGGGTGCGTCATTTAGCTCCTCCTCGGAGGGCACCTTTACCTCCTTGTCCTCCCTTGAAAACATCAGGGAGATTCCTCTGCCTGTGCTGTCACGAAAGGTTGCCTTTCTGGTGGCAATCGCATCTGCTTGCAGAGTGTCGGAGTTGGCGGCCCTGTCCTGCCGCTCACCCTACCTGGTGGTTCGTAGGGATAAGGTGGTCTTGCGACCTAACAAATCTTTTCTTCCTAAGGGGGTTTCGGATTTCCATCTTAACGAAGATTGTTTTGCCTTCGCTGTGTGCAAATCCTAAGCATCCTAAGGAGTTGGCTCTGCACTCCCTGGATGTGGTCCAGGCGATCAGGGTGTACCTGTCGTCCACTGAATCCTTCAGGAAGTCAGATTTTTCTTCATCCTCCCCTGAGGGACCTCGGAAGGGTATGTCTGCGGCGAAAATTTCAAAATGGATCAGACAGACGATTGTGTAGGCCTATTCAATAAAGGAACGGGTTCCTCCATTCCCTGTCAAGGCGCACTCTACCAGGGCGGTGAGTGAATCCTGGGCTTTCCGGCATCAGGCCTCGGTGGCCCAGGTGTGCAAGGCTGCGACTTGGTCGCCTGTGCACACCTTCTCAAAATTCTACAAACTTGATTTTCTGGCGTCAGCAGATGCCTCCTTTGGCCGCAGAGTTGTGTGCGGCAGTGCCTTGATGGGGTCAGGTCGTTGCCTGTCCCTGTCTGTTGGGGGGGGGGGGAGGGGGGGTTGTTTTCTCCCCCTTTGGTTGGTTATTTGATTCCTGGGTTGTTGCTCCAGTTGAGCCTTCTGTTACCCAGAGGATTACCTTGCTGTTCACAAGGTTCTTTCTCTGACGTGGGTGCTGCGTTGCCTTTTATGACGGTCACGTTTCCCACCCCTCATGTCTACACTGCTTTAGGACATCCCATTGGTGAAGACTGAATGAGTGGGTGGCGACTGTCGGAGGGCTCGGAGAAAGGGATTTTACAAAAATTCAGTTTATACGGTAAGTCAAAAAAAATTTTTTTTTCTAGAAAATGACTCAACTTTTTTTTTTTTTCCCTAGAGAATCGAATAGTTGTAATCTTTTGTCACACTGTATTTGCACAGAAGTCTTCCAAACAGTTTTTGGGGAAAAAATACACTTTAATGAATTTAAAAAACAGTAAAGTTTAAATGCTGAGAATCGTGATCTTCTAAGCAAAAAATCGATTCTCATTTTACCTAGAATTGTTCAGCTCTAACTCCAGACCTAATAAAGGAATAGAAGCATCAGATTATGCTACCTCTCTGGCTGGTGATATGCAGCAGAAGACCATCTGAAACTGGGAACATGCTCCAGGAGACTAGTAGATATCAATGTTCCCACTACAGACTGCTGAGATCCAAGGGCCACACATCATACCAAAGGGCTGCAGGCTGGTCACCAGAGGCTTAAGGACTAAAAAACCCCAAATGTCTGTCCTTGAGGAGCGGAGAGTTGTATGCATCTTAATGAATCCCTGTGGCCAGATTAAATTTAGCTAGTAGAATGGGTTTAAGCTTGGTTAAGTGGTTTTCTGCCAGCATTTTTTGGCATTGAGTGCTGGTTCACATATGTGCGGCTGCGGCGATCGCATAGAATATCGGAGCGCACTGCTCCTTCATTACATGCGATCGGCTGTGCGGTGCGATTTCAGCCATACACTTTGACTAAATTCGCACTGCACCCGCAGTAAAGTTGCACATGACCCTTTTTTTGAGCCGCATCAGGATCGGATCGCACAGTGGTTCACACTTGTGCGATCTGATCCTGTGCAAACTGTAAGATCGCACTGTGATATGCGATCAAGCTGGGGGTGTCGTTAACATTACATTGACACCCCCAGCGTATTGCATATGGCAGTGTGAACTGTCAAGGGTGCGTTTGCGATGCGGGAACAGGCTGCGAATTTGTAGCCTTCCCGCATCGCATAAGTGTAAACCGAGCCTCAGGGGGGCTTTACAGATGCCCATGTCCATGAGACCTAAATATTTGATAATTTACAACTAGTATACAAAATAAAGCCTGCAATTTATGTAAACACAAACGATTCCCCCCCCTTCTCATGGTGGCCTCTTTCACGAAGGGTAGATCCATCTCCATTTATTTCCTGGAACATATCTTGGTGTACAGAGGGGGAAGCACTGATGTAGCCTTCTCAGGATATGTCTGAAGTCCTAGTTTGCACAGTCTAACATGTAGGTCTGCACAGGAGCATACCAGGTTGGCAGAAAAAGGACATGTAGTTATTAGCTGGTGGTATTGGGACTGCTTGTGGCAGCCTGAGGATTACTGCTGTGAAAAGGATGTTTCTCCTCTCCTTCCAGGACGGCAAAACAAGTGAGATGAGAGGCTCCTCCCCTACAGAAAACACAATCCGTTCACAGCTGTTAAGGCCCCCCTGGTCCCTCAGTTTGCCTGTGTTGGTTTCTCCCACAGCAAAAAACATTTTTCTCTTACGTCCTCCGACAGTCGCCGCCTCTTCATATTCGTCACATATGGGGTATTAGACTTTGCTCCGAAGGAGTAGCTAGGCAACAGAATATGTTAACAATAAAGCTTTTAACATATCCCACCCTCAAGGGGTGGTCCCCTCAGTCAATACCCTCCTACTTCCTGCAACCATATCTCAGTTTTAATGTCTAGCTTGTCAGGAGTGGCTGGCTCTCTGTGCTGGGACTTTCTGTCCCAGACTTTCTTCTTTTTAAAATTTTGTTTGAGTTTTTCTCTCTACCTTTACTTAGCTGTTATTTTGTCAGCGTTAGTTAGTTCTTCGGATGAAGAGGATCATGCGGACTGGGTCTCGGGCTGATCCCCCTGGTCGCAGGTCGTGGGTCAGTGGCTTCCCAGTCTGCCATCGAGCGTTCAGCCAGGTAACGCTCCTGGCACAGTGAACGACCCATCCCTGTTCGGTGCAGGGATGATTGGTGAGGTGGCTACCTCACTGGACGCTGTGCGGTTTCTTAACCCCCCTTGTGTGCGTCTTGAATGCGACTCTCCCTGCCTCATGTGCAGCGGCTTGTTCGCCTGTGCGGGTCCCCCACGCCATGTGAGGTAAGTGTATTTATGTGGGGACCTGTCTGTCTGGGGGGGTGTCAGTCTGGGACTGTGTAACCTGCCTCTATTCACACTGCTTGTCTCCCTATCTCTCGGCTGCATGCTGTGGGCTGCAAGGGGGGGGGGGAGCTGTATGACACTGTGTGTGTCAGACTGGTCAGTGTGAGAAGCTGTGTGCTGTGGGGCATGTTTTTGGCATGTTTGGGCATATACAGCGATCGCTGCGGCGATCTGACATGTATTCTGATATTGGAATGTAATGTGTGTTTTAATGCACTGTGGAGCGGCGGTTTCGGCGCCAAACGACGCCATTTTGCCTACACTCGCTCCGGCCGCATGGTTTACATGCATGGCGGCCATTTTCTTGTAGCCTCCATAGGCTTACATAGAGCGCCCTGGCAGCATCACTTCCTCTTTCCAGGAACACCGATCGAGGCAGCGGCGAGGGTCTCCTCAGGTTTTATCCTTCTGTTCTTGCTATCCATTGCCTGTGTTCAGTTTGCATATTCCCTGTGGGTCTCATTGTGCTTGAGTGTGGTGCGGTGGGCTGCGCTTGCCGCGCTTGCTTAAAAGGGGCAGTTAACCCTTGGTTGTCTGGCATTACAGGGGCAATGGATTCTCAGGAGGGCAAATTTCCTACAGTATTGGTGGAAAGCCAGGGGACCGCTGTTTCCCCCCCAGGGGGGGATTTAGCCACTATTGTGGCTGGCCTTGCTGCTCAGGTGCAAATGCTGGTGGCTGCTCAATCTACTAAAAGGCCCAGAGTTGCTCTTTCCTCTGATTCTGAGGGTGAAGGTGATGGGGCTGTTATGGCGGGGGCCTCCTTATCGGGGTCCCGCTCCTCTCTTGATCTAGTGGGGTCTGAGGTGGAGGCTGAAGTTGAGGGGGTTGATAATTCTCCCCCTGGCTCGCCTGAAGAGCTTGCAATCATGGATGAGTTGATTGCTTCCATTAAGCAAACGCTGCGTTTGCAGGACGAAGTGTGTCCCCCCGCTGCCTTGGCGGCTTATGGGACGCAGAGGAAACGCAGGACGCCGCAGGTTTTTCCCTGCAATGATGATTTTCAGCGCGCTGTTAAGGATCAATGGCGCAATCTGCGCAAACCTTTTGCGGTACCAAGTAGATTCAAGCTGCGTTATCCTTTTTCGCCTTCCACTGATGAAAGGTGGTGTGTGCCTCCACCAGTGGATCATGCAATTGCGGTTTTGAACAAAGCCACTCCGATTCCTGCAGAGGATTCCCCTGTTTTCCGTGATGCCACGGATAGGAGACTGGAGTCTCTTGCCCGTCATACTTATTCTGTTACGGGTTCTATGCTTAAGGCTCTGTTTGCTTCTCTCATGGCGGCCCAGGCGATCGCAAGTTGGACGCAGATGCTTAGGCGCGTCCTAGTGGCCGACTCGGCCTCGCCGGCGACCCTGGATATGGTGGATCAAATCCACCAGGGTGTCATGTATCTGTGTGATGCGGACCTGGACCTGGTTCCGTTGGCTGCACGTGTGCACAGCGTGGCGGTGTTGTCTCGCCGCCTGGTTTGGTTAAAATGTTGGTCGGTGGACCAATCTTCACGTAAAACCTCAGCCAATCTGCCTTATGATGGGTCTCGCCTTTTTGGGGAGTCCCTGGATGTGTTGATTAAGGGAATCACCGGGGGTAAGAGCACTCTCTTGCCCCATTTCCCCAAGGCTAAGGAGGCTTCTGGGAAGAAGCATGCTAATTTTCGGCCCCCTCAGGGGTCCTTTCGTGCCTTTCGGCCGCACTACAAGGGCAAACCGTTCAAAGGTCAAGGCTCTCAGAAGAAGCCCTGGTCTGGTAAACAGAAGTCCGGCCAATCCGAGAACAGTTCGGCCTGAAGGGGCGCCCTCACCCAGTTTTGGGGTGGGGGGACGCTTGCTCGGTTTTCTTCAGCCCTGGTTGGCCCGTGTGCGGGACAGATGGGTTCAGGAAATCGTTCGATCTGGTTACAAGATCGAGTTTCTCTCTCGGCCGGAGAGCAGATTTTTTCCCTCAAATCTTCAACTGTCTCCAGAGCGCTTGCGGGACCTGCACCTGGCGGTGCGGGACCTGAGGGCTCAGGGAGTGGTGGTTCCGGTGCCTCATCGGGACAGGTTTCGGGGGTTTTATTCCAATCTGTTCACCGTGCCCAGAAAGGAGGGCAAGGTTCGTCTGATTCTGGACTTGAAGGCTCTGAACCGCTCTGTGCGGGTTCGCAAGTTCCGCATGGAATCCCTGCGGTCGGTGGTGGCTGCCCTGGTTCCGGGGGAATTCATGGCCTCCATCGATTTGAAGGATGCGTACCTTCACATCCCCATATTCGAGGGTCATCAGAGATACCTTCGATTTGCCATTGCGGAGGATCACTACCAGTTCGTGGCGTTGCCCTTTGGTCTCGCCTCGGCTCCGCGGGTCTTCACCAAGGTGCTTGCACCGGTTCTGGCATTATTGAGGGCCCAGGGCGTTTCTGTCCTGGGGTATCTGGATGACATTCTGGTTCGGTCTGCGACCAGCCAGGGTCTGGAGAAGGACCTGTCTGTCACGATGCAAACTCTGCAGGAGTTTGGACGATAAATTTTCCAAAGTCGACACTGAGTCCGTCGGTTCGTCTCCCCTATCTGGGAATGATTCTGGACTCGGTGCAGGCGAAGGTCTTCCTGCCGGAAGACAAACTCAGGACTCTCCGGGAGGAAGTCGGGTCCCTCAGGGACGTTCCGAACTCGTCTCTGCGGACGTGTATGAGATGTCTGGGATTGATGGTCTCGGCCTTCGAGGCGATTCCTTTCGCCCAGTTTCACACGCGGGGTCTCCAAGCGGAGATCCTGTCCAGGTGGGACGGGCGACCTCAATCTCTGGATCTTCAAATCTCGTTGAGTCATCGCACCAGAGGAAACCTTCTGTGGTGGCTCCAGTCCCTGTTGGTGTCCGGGGGCAAGTCGTTTCGTCAATCTCGTGGACGGTAATCACCACGGATGCCAGCCTGTCGGGCTGGGGTGGAGTTCTGGGCGTTCTGTCCGCCCAGGGGACTTGGTCGGAGGGGAGTCTTCCCTTCCGATCAACATTCTGGAATTGCGTGCGATAAGTCTCTGTCTTCATCGCTGGACGGACCGGCTGCAGGGTTGCCCGGTTCGGGTGCAGACGGACAATGCCACGGCGGTGGCCTACATCAACCACCAAGGGGGCACCAGGAGTGCCCGAGCGGCTCGAGAAGTGGCCGACATTCTGTCTTGGGCCGAGACTCATGTCCCGGCGATAACGGCGGTTCACATTCCGGGGGTGGAGAACTGGCAGGCGGACTATCTGAGTCGCCAGACCCTGGATCAGGGGGAATGGTCTCTCCACCCGGCTGTCTTCCAGATGTTGTGCGCGAAGTGGGGTCTTCCAGATGTGGACCTGTTCGCGTCTCGTCTCAACAACAAGGTGAAGAGGTTCGTGGCAAGGACGCGCGACCCTCGGGCAGACGCGTCGGACGCGTTAGTGGCCCCGTGGCATCAGTACAGGCTGATGTACGCGTTTCCACCGATTCAGTTGCTGTCCAGGTTCCTTCGCAGGTTACACTCGGAACGCAACACGGTGATTCTTGTGGCACCGGACTGGCCTCGCCGGTCCTGGTACGCAGACCTCGTGAATCTGGCGGTCGACGCCCCGTGGCGTCTACCTCTTCGAGACGATCTACTGTATCAAGGACCGATATACCATCCTGCTTTACAGTCGCTGGCTTTGACGGCCTGGCTGTTGAGACCGAGGTCCTGAAGGAGAGGGGTCTCTCTCCGGAGGTCGTTCATACTTTAATCAACGCGAGGAAGTCTTCCTCAGGGAAGGTTTATTACCGTACTTGGAAGGCCTATTTTGCCTGGTGTGAGTCCAGGGGGTTTTCACCCCGCACGTACTCGGTGTCCCGTGTGCTGTCTTTCCTTCAAACGGGTGTTGTTCAGCGTTTGGCGCTGGCTACGATAAAGGGTCAGGTGTCTGCTCTGGCCGTTCTGTTTCAACGTCCCGTGGCTTCCAACCCATTGGTTGGCACCTTTGTTCAGGGTGTGCGGCATCTGGTTCCCCCTAGGCGGGATCCTCTGCCCCCTTGGGACTTGAATCTCGTTCTATCTGTGTTACAACGTGCTCCTTTTGAACAGATCAGGGAGATCTCGTTGTCTATGTTGTCCAAAAAGGTCGCCTTTTTGGTGGCGATCACTTCGGCTCGCAGAGTGTCGGAGCTGGCGGCTTTGTCCTGCAAGTGTCCGTACCTGGTTATTCATTTGGATAAGGTGGTCTTGCGACCTAATCCTTTTCTTCCGAAACGAGTTTCAGAATTCCATCTTAATGAGGATATTGTCTTGCCTTTGTGCACGAAGCCTAAACATCCAAAGGAGGTGAGATTGCACTCTCTGGATGTTGTTCGGGCGATAAGGGTTTACCTTAAATCGACTGAGTCTTTTCGAAAGACGGACTCCTTGTTTGTTCTTCCAGAGGGTCCTTGGGAAGGGCATGGCGGCTTCGGCCTCTACCATCGCCAAATGGATCAGGCAGACCATTGAACAGGCCTATGCTTTGCAGGGGAAGGTTCCCCCTGTGCCTGTGAAGGCGCACTCTACTAGATCTCTGAGTACGTCTTGGGCCTGTCGTCATGGGGCTTTCTGTAGCCCAGGTGTGTAAGGCGGCGACCTGGTCGACCGTGCACACTTTCACAAAATTCTACAAAGTAGATGTTCAGGTATCGGCGGATGCTTCCTTTGGCCGCAAGGTTCTTAGTGCGGCTGTTCCCTAGGGTCCCTTGTTGGGGACTCCTGGCTGTTAAGTTTTATATCCCCTGGTTTTTTGTCTTTTCCTGGGTTGTTGCTCCTGTTGAGCACTTGTTTTTTGCTGTTGCCCAGCTGGTTTCCTTCCTTTGGTAAGGTTCCTTTCCTTGATGCGGAGACTGCGTTGCCTTTCGGCGCGGATGCGTTTCCCACCCCTCATGTTTGCACTGCTTTGGGACGTCCCCATATGTGACGAATATGAAGAGGCGGCGACTGTCGGACGTAAGAGAAAACTGAATTTTTGTAAAATCTTACCTGTAAAATTCCTTTCTCTGAGTCCTCCGACAGTCGCCGCCCCCGCCCCTCTTTTGGGGTTTGGTTGTATACTCTACTGCTATTCCACTAAAACTGAGATATGGTTGCAGGAAGTAGGAGGGTATTGACTGAGGGGACCACCCCTTGAGGGTGGGATATGTTAAAAGCTTTACTGTTAACATATTCTGTTGCCTAGCTACTCCTTCGGAGCAAAGTCTAATACCCCATATGTGACGAATATGAAGAGGCGGCGACTGTCGGAGGACTCAGAAAGGAATTTTACAGGTAAGATTTTACAAAAATTCCGTTTTTTTTTTTTTTTTTTGTTTTTTTCTTTTCTGACCTGAAGACTTGAGTTGGATGGTCCCCCTGTGAGGCAGGCTCAAGAACGCTGCTGAGGGCTGCACTCTACCTGCACGCCTTTTAGGCTTCTCACAGGTCGCCCCAAGGTACAGGCAGTCGAATGTAAAGGGTTGCAGTTCTCAAAAAAAAAAAAAAAAAAAACCCTAGGTAGTTTTGCCAACATCCCCCTTGGATATAGATTGTTTGAGGTTTGGTGCCTCAGGCCAAGTGTGAGTGGGACTTATGGCTTTAAATAGCCTTTAAAGTCCCACTCACACTTGGCCTGAGGCACCAAACCTCAAACAAGGTACAGGCAGTCGGTCAGTGGTGGTCCCTCCAGAGCCTGTGGCCTGCTCTTCAGCAGGGGTCTCCTCCAGTCCTCTCGGCCATTGAACTGGATTTTGCATTCACAGGAATTTAAAAATAAAAAACACTGGACAGCGTGCTCCAAGCCTCGCATTGAAACTGGAACTTCCGGTTTGTGCAGGAAAGGTGGAGCATGCACGACCCGGAAGAGGGAGGCGAATACGGAGGAGACGCCTGACCCGCATGGTGGCGGTAAGGCAGACTCTACGGTCAAAAGAAAGCTGCCAAAGAAATGAAGCCTGCCACAACCCACCTCATGGAGAAGGAGGGAAGTTCGGTTTAGGTGGCTACAGGCAAAAGCAGATCGAAATCCGGTAAGTGCTGTTTGGAGCGGATACCAGTTTTAGGCTTAGTCCCTGGTAGCTCCCATCCTCTCCCTCAGCAGGGCCTGTAGCCAAGTTACTATGGGCCAGGAAGAATGATCTGTTCTCGCCTCTTCTCTTGCAGAATCCCCAGGTAGAACCCAGGAGGCTGCTGATAAAGCATCCCTTGGCACTAGATCCTCTGTGTGGTAATTGCGGGGAGAGACTGCCCAGGTCTCACACTTAAGCCCTTTTGTTAGAAGTGTATTAACAAACTGGCTGGTAAGGAGGCCTTGGAGTTAGTGCCGGTTCACACTTTTGCGATGCGGGAACGCTGCAAATATGCAGCCTGTTCCCTCATCACATCCGCACCTCTGGCAGTTCACACTGCCATATGCGATACGCAGGGGGTGTCAATTAAATGTTAATGACACCCCCAGTTTGATCACATATCGCAGTGCGATCTGACAGTACGCACAGAATCGGATCGCACAAGTGTGAACCACTGTGCGATCCGATTCTGAGGCGGCTGACAAAATGCCTCCTGTGTGTCTTTGGTGTGTATACAGTGCAAATTCAGCCATACATAGTGTATGGCTGAACTCTCATCCGCACATGAGATCGCATGTAATGAAGGAGCACTGCGCTCCGAATTACATGCGATCTCGCAAGCTGCAATAATGTGAACCGGCACTAAAAGGGAGATTTCCTTAAGTCTATGCGGGAGGAAATGCTAGCCACTATCCAGTCCTTCTGCACCTCTGTGGCTTCCCCCAGGTCCCTAAAGAGTTTACATTTCAAGGCAGGCCCATCTGCTTTTCTGCCTGGTTTGCAAGGTCTCCCCAACCCCCCCCCCCCCCACCGCTCAAGCAAGGGAAGGGGAAGACATAGAAAACGCAGAAAGTCAGGCTCAGCTGAGAGTCTCAGCTTGGCTCTGGAGAGGAGGATGATGGGGACCCAGATAGTGAGGTGGAAGAGACCAAATTGAACAGAAATCTGTTTTGCCTGGAAAATCTGGAGGGACTCCAAGCGGTTTATGCTACTGAAGAAATACCAGAACCCCCCCAAAGAAACCTCTGTATGAGCTAAGATGTATAAAGGACTGGTTAAAAATCAATCCAAGGTATTACCTGTTCACCAATCCTTAAGTTTTAATCCTTCAAGAATGGACCTCTTTGAGGACACAGGAATTATCAGATGTCGTGGACTGTAATTCTGAATCTTTGTTAAAAGTAGGGCTGGGCGATATGGCTGAAAACTGTATCACGATATCAGTGTTTCATATCGGTCGATATCGATATATATTGATATTTTTTATTACCCATTTAAAATAAGGACCCTAGGGTGAGAATGTAGGGCACTGGCATGGTGCAGGAGAATGTAGGGCACTGGCATGGTGCAGGAGAATGCATGGTGCAGGAGAATGCAGGGTGGCTGGCATGGTGCAGGAGAATGCAGGGTGGCTGGCATGGTGCAGGAGAATGCATGGTGCAGGAGAATGCATGGTGCAGGAGAATGCATGGTGCAGGAGAATGCAGGGTGCAGGAGAATGCAGGGTGGCTGGCATGGTGCAGGAGAATGCAGGGTGGCTGGCATGGTACAAGAGGATCCGGGGTTGTGGGCATACTACAGGAGATGCAGTGCTGTGGGCATGGTACAGGTAGACTATGCCCGAAGCACTGCATCCCTTGAAGTGTGCCCGCAGCCCTGCATAACAGCAGGTAGTGAAGCTGTTTCACTTCCCTGTTCCAGAGGCGCCTTCGTTTTAAAAATGGCGCCGCCCGGCGCCGATACGTCATTGCGCACGCGCCACCTCCGCTCGTGTAATTTCGGCTATTCCCGGCCTCTCCCGAGCGGCGGCGCGTGCGCAATGACGTGTTGGCGCCGGGCGGCGCCATTTTTAAAAGTTTAAACCCGTCGGAGCGGACTTTTCGATTTATCGTTCAAGTTTTCCTATTGCTATCGAGCATGGGACTATCGCGATACCTATCGGTATCGTTTTATCGCCCAGCCCTAGTTAAAAGCCTGGGATGACAACTCGTCCACTATTGCTCCAGCACTGGCTGCAACCTGCATTGCTAGGAATGCAAATTTCTGGATAGAAAGGCTTGCAAAACACCTTTCACAGGGAAATAAATCCCAGGACCTGCAGGATTCCCTTCCAGTTATAGAGAAAGCTGTTGCCTGCCTGGCTGATGCAGCAGTTGAGTCAGTAATAGCCTCGGCCAAGACCGGGGATCATTCAGCTAGGAGAGCCATTTGGGTTAAAGCTTGGGAAGGTGACTTTACTTCAAAAGTGAAGCTCTGTGGGCTGCCTCTTGAAGGGTTCTTACTGTTTGGCTCAGGCCTGGATGACGTTTTAGCTAGATCCTCTGAGAAAGGGAAGAAATTTCCTACCAAGCCCAAAAGGGAGAGATGTTGGAAATTTTTTTTTTTTTTCCATGGCCCCCCTGGGGCAAAATCAAGAGCCAAGAAAGCCCAATAAGTGGGGTTGGGTAAAGGTAGGCAAAGAGAAATGATTTGCTCGACAGTCCTACAGACACTAGGCTGGTTAGTCAGCGTGGAAAAGTCTTCCCTGGAGCCTTCCCTGGAGCCTTCCCGGGTTCAGACTGATTTTTAGGGTACTGTATAGACTCACGGGTACAAGTATTTTCCTCCCAAGGGAAAAGGTAGAGAAGGTAGCCTCTTCAGTAAGAGCATTGTCGCCCCCCCCCCCCTCGTGCCCAAGGAGAGAGAGATCCTGAGAGTTCTGGGGCTCATGTCCGCCAGCAGTAGCTTGGGTGCAGCTACACTCCAAGAGACCTTCAATTCTTCCATCTTTGCTCCTGGGACTAAAAGGTCAAGTCCTTGGATGAAAAGGTAATTCTCACCCCCTCGGGTAAAAACCTCCCTGGAGTGGTGGTCTGTTCAAGCAATTTGCAAAAGGGCAGACCTTGGGGTCAGTGGAGCCCTCTGAAGGTCACCAGACACAAGCACCTGGGGGTGGGGGCTCATTCAGAGGGAGCCCAAGGCATCTGGGACAAGGAAGTAGCCCAGGCCTCAAACTTCAGAGAACTCAGAGGCCCTAAAAGCATTCGATAAGTACCATTTCAAGTATGGAAATTCAGGTCTGATATGACAATTCTACAACAGTAGCTTACCTGAATCACCAAGGGGGTACCAGGCCAAGACCCCTGTTGGTACTAGCCTAGAAAATCCTAGGCTGGGCCTTAGTTATCTCCCTGTTGGCCATATAAGGGGAAAGCAACTCGGAAGCAGATTTAAGTTGCCATCCAATAAGACAAGGAGAATGGGGAGCTAAATCTCAAGCTATTAGTTCAAAAATCTGGCTGCCCAGATTTGCCAGCCTTCAAAACAAAGGTAAAGAGATTTTTCCCTTTCACGAGAGGGATGTCCCCCCCCCCCCCCCCCCCCCCCCAACTCTTGCACCTCAAGTGTTACAGAAGCTCAATTGTTCCTTGGGCTTTCGCCTCCTCCTGATAGCGCCTTGGTGGCCGAGGAGGGCATGGTTTGCCACCCTGAAAGCATTATCGGTAGCACCTCCTTGGGTGGGTTTCTAAACCTCCCAGACCTGCTATTGCAGGGACCAGTTTGGCACCCCAGGCCGGAAATTCTTCCAGTTGATGGCCTGGTTAGTGAGAACCAAATTCTTAGATTAAAGGGCTGCTCAGACAGTGATACATACTCCTCCTGAGCAGCAAACCAGTCACGAGGAAGATATACAAAAAGTTTGGAAAACTTTTTGTACTTGGCGTAGGGAGAAGCAAATTTCTTCCACCTGTCCCCATAATTTTGGATTTTCTTCAAGATGGGGTAGAGAAGGGTGTGGCAGTTAACACCCTTTGGGTACAAATGGCAGCTCTGTTTTTCTAGATGCAAGACTTTCAAAAGAACCTTTAGTTAAAATTTTGATGGCCAGTGATAGAGCTACCCCTGTCACTAGACAGGTTCCCTCCTTGGGACCAGACTAGTGTTCTAGAGGTGTTATCTAGAAGCCCTTCTGAACCTATAGGAGGGGTTCCCTTTTTAAGGTTTTTTTTTTTTTTTTTTTTTTTTTTTTTTTTTTTTTTTTTTCTTAGCTGTGAGATGCCTCCTCTTATTTAGAGGCCCAGGGCGATCTAATCACCTTTTGATCCTCTACTTTGGACCAAGAAAAGGACTGCTGGCATCAAAACCTTCAGTCTCCAGGTGGATTGGGCAAGCCATTACCATGTCAGGTGTTCTGCGCCAGCAAAGCTAAAAGCACACAAGAGCACTGGCACCATCCTGAGCTGAAAAAGCAGGAGCTTCCTGGGATCAATTCGCAGTGCAGCCACCTGGTCCAGCCATGACACTTTTCGGAAGCACTACCGAGTGGAGGTGCTGTCTCGGAAAGACCTAGCCTTTGGCTGAAAAGTACTACAGGCGGTGGTCCCACCTTAAGGTAGGCCTGTGGTTACTTTATCCTCTGACGTGTTTGCCGTCCTGGAAGGTGAGGAGAAACCTCCATTAGACTTGCCAGTAATGGTGTTTCTACAAACCTTCCAGGACAGCAGGCCTACTTCCCTGTTAAAAGGGTGAGGAAAGTATGTAAGCAATAGGTGGTAAGTATCTGTGATACATCCTGTGTGAATTGGTTGGACTTTTAACAGCTGTAAACTGATTGTTTCCTGTAGGGTGGAGCCTCTCATCTCTCATGTGTTTGCTGTCCTGGAAGGTTCGTAGAAACACCATTACCGGTAAGTCTAATGGATGGTTTTTGGTGTCCAGCTGACTTCAATAATGCTAAAATCTCTTGTAATTACTACTTTACAGTTTTTGACTGAAGTGAAGCATGGCAACTGTAATCTTCATTGACCAAGAGAATAAAGATGTTGCTTCTACTACCCTGTCCAAGGATCACCTTAAATCTCAAAGCTCTGGTGAGTTTGACTTGTGCTCAGTTTCCAGCTGTGATTTCAACAAATGTTGCCGTTTGTATGCAATTTATTGCTGTGTCACAAGGTTCATAAATAGTCCAGTGCTCCACAGTGCCATTTGTTTAGTGAAGAGATGATGCTCCATCTTTCCCACATGCAAATACAACAAACTATTTGTAGTGCAGCTGAAATAATCCAAAAATAATGGCTCCTGGTCAATGCCTTTTGTGGTGAAAAGTGTTGGATGGAGATAGCAACAAGCCTGCAACACACTGCAGGCTGCCATGGAAGATTTTTCCCATATCGCTCAAATTCATTGTCATTGATGTATGTACAGTTTATTTTATATACATGCACTATGAGCATCTCCTATCTTTTATAACCACATGTGATTAAGGAGCACCATAAGTCTAGATATATTCCCTGGAGCTGGCTGACCACTTGTCTTCATACACATGGGAAAGGAAGGGCCTCTGATCTCTTGGTGGGATCTTTTGATATGGTAAGTGGCCTATTTTTCACCTACAGCACAACAGTGATGCCCTTTCCATTGTGGATTCTTAATCTCTTCACTAAACACATTGAATTGTGGAGCACTGGACTACTTATAACCTTTTTGCACCATTTTATTTGATTGTGGCTACTTCACAAATTTATTTCATTCATTGACTGACACAGCTCCTCATCTTCATGCCTATATGGGTTATACTACCCCCTACTGGAGTAGGACACTGGGCATACAAACTTGACTACGCCTATGGGGACAGTCCAAGGGGGTATACTCTCTCTGCTATAGGTATTCAGTTTTTTTTTTTGCCTAGTCAGGAGTAAGGGCCTAGTTCCTTGCTGGGATCTGTAGTCCTGGCAATTTCTCTTTTTTTTTTTTTTTTTGTTCCTGTGAGATCTACAATCAAGTGCCAGACTGGGCGAGTAACTGGATAATCTAGATCCTTAAGGTCCGACCAGCAAACGCATATAGACTGCAAGTCTGCGCTCTGTCAGCCGCGGCATAGCCCCACTGGATGGTGGCTGGCCTGCATATTAAACGTCTCATGAAGGTGCATACGAACTGCCTTCGGCCTGAGTTGTAGCGTTTTTTCCTCCTGGCCAACGGCACCCCCATTATGGAGTGGTGGGCAGGGACCTTCCTATTGGGATTTTTTTTTTTTTTTGTTTTGCTGCTAGGAGCCATCATTTACTTGTAGCATTTTAAGCTACAGATCAGCGGCCGTGTTTGTGTAGCCTTGGTAACCATTTTCCTATGGTTTCCCATTTAAAATGGCGGGTGGTCATGTTTTTGGGAGTTGGATGGGCAGCGATTCTGCGATGGGAGCTCTTACTCGGCCTCTAGTGCTGATCATGGATGTTCCTCTTCCTGATCATTGCATGGTGTGCAGTTCGGGCTGTGAGTACCTGACCAGTGATAGTCATTTTGTGGGGTTTTCTCTCCCTCTTGCTATAGTGGGTGCGGTAGTGCTCTGTGCTGGGCCTTGTGGTGCCGACAGCATGGTGGGGGGTGTCCCTTGCAGTGTTACTTTTGTGTGGGTTCCCCCTCTTCTTTCATGGAGTCATTGGAGCATATTTCACAGCCCGATCGCCCCCCCCCCCCCTCTGAGGCTGTTGGGCCCTCGGAGTCCCAACAACTGACTGCATTAATGGCGGTCCTGGAGTCAAAGGTAGATTTGGTCCGGGGCAAACGGACCAGCAAGAAGAATCCCCCCACCTTCACCTGTTTCCTCTGTCTCATCAAATCCAGAATTGGATTTGGCTGCCTCAGATGCGAGTTACTCGTCTGGGTCTGCATCCATGCACCCTTTGTGATCAGATAGTGAGGATTCCTCTTCTCCTCTAGCTGCACATGACAAGGCGCTAGTGGATGCACGGATTGTATCACTGTGCAAAACCTTAATGGAGGATGTGTCCCAACCCACAGGTCCTCAAAAGCAGAAAAGGTGTTCTTTCCCGCCACCTTTAACAGTGGGTGCCCAAAAAGCACCTTTTCAATGCGGTACCCCTATGAGGATTCCCTCAAAAAAGAAAAAAAAAAGTTCCTCCTGTAGTACTCCCCTGGTTTCCAGGTCGCATAAGCCACTGTTATCCCAGTGAGTCCCTGGTCATCAGACCTGACTGTTAGAGGTCTTGACCCGTCATGTATTCACTGTGGCTGCTTTAGCACTTAGACTGGTATTTACTATTGCTCTGGTGTCGCAAGCCAGGACAGTGGGCAAAAACGTCTACACTGGGACCTGGAGGGGGGAACATCTTGCCCCTGGCCATGGTGGATCAGTTGGGTCCAAGGGCTACAGTTTGTCTGTGATGCCTCTTTGGATGCCACTCGATTTCTAGACTCTCAGCAGTTGTCCTGCAGCATATTATCTGGCTAAAATGCTGGTCTGCAGACCAGGTGTCTAAGAAGGTCTTATCCGATCTTCTATTTGTGGGGTATCGCCTGTTTGGATGGCCTCTAAGGGTAAGGAGTCCCGTTGCAGACAGGGACCATTTCATTCCTCGAGGTCCAAGATAAGAGATGTAAGCCCTTCAGGGCCACTGCCAGTTCTGAGGTCTTGACCCAGCAAGCTAGGAGAACGAAGCCACCAGACACCAGACTTGGCAGTGTGCACTCAGGGACACTGGAACAATCCAGGCTACCATCAATGTACTGGAGCTCTGAGTGATCAGACTGTCTGGCTCATTGGACAAGTCTCCTCCAGGGGTGTCCGGGATTCAATCACCAAGGGGACACGTGTGCTGGCAGCTCAGGAAGTAGCTGGCATTCTCGGGTGGGCAGAACAAATAGTTTCAGCCTTCTGCTGTACACATTCCAGGGGTGGAAAATTTGGCAAGTGGATTACCTCAGTCAGGTGTTGGACCAGGGGGAACGGTCCCTTCATCTGGAGGGGTTTCATCAGTTGTCTCCAGTGAGGTACTCCCAAAGTGGATCTGTTGGCCTCTCACCTCAGCAGGAAAGTGGAGATTTGTGGCATGGTCCCAAGAGCCTCTGGCCAATGCCACAGACTCATTAGTGGCTCCTTGGAGTCTGTCTGCTTTACGCCTTTCCTCCTCTCAAGCTTCTGCCGAGACTACTGCGCAGGATCGAGGCAGAAGGGATTCTGGACCTAGTGGCTCCAGGCTGTCCTCGCTGATCTGGTCGCCAGTGCCCCTTGGAAACTTCTCCCTCAGTGAATATCTGCTGTCCTAAGGGCCAATCTTGCATTCTGCTTTAGTCGCTGGCTTTGACAGCTTGGCTGCTGAAAGTCAGGTGCTGAAGGATGGGTTTGTCTGAACCGGTGATTCCTACACTGTTCAAAGCTAGGAAAATCTACTTCTAGGAAATTTACCATTGTACTTGGAAGATTAAATTGCTTGGTGTGAATCCCTCAGGGTTCACCCAGACTCCTTGGTGAATTGGGTCTTGGCTTTCCTCCGAGGGGTTGAGCAGTGCCTGGCCTTGAGTACAATCAAGGGCCGGGTCTGTCTTGGTTTTCTTTCAATGTCCAATGGCAACACATTCCTTGGTGCGTACCTTTCTCCAGGGAGTGAGCCACTTGGTTCCTTCAGTGCGGTCTCCTCCATTGCTGCTGTGGGACCTCAATTTGGTGTCACTTCTCCAAAAGCCTCCCTTTGAAGATATTGGGTTCCCCCTTATATTATCCTAGAAGGCGGCTATTTTAGTAGCTATCACTTCTGCGTGCAGGGTGTTGGAGCTGGCAGCGGTGATTTGTCTTTCAAAGGTTCTCTTATTTTTAATTTGCATGAAGACCTCATGTTGCCTTCCCGGTGTCCGAGGCCTAAGCATCCTAAGGAAGTTGCTTTGCATTCCCTGGATGTGGTTTGGGCATGAAGGAGTGTACCTGGCAGCTACAGTGTGGGGTGTTCAACACCCCCCCCCCCATGTTTGACAGTGCCTCGTCTTCATGACTATATGGAACATCTCAAAGCAATGTCAATGAAGAAAATGGGACTTTTGACTTGCTGTAAAATCAATTTCTCAGATCTTTGAGGGACATGGCACCAAGCCCCTCTATGGAATTTAGTTTTCTTTTCCCTTCTGACACGGCTTGTAACAAAACCAAATGCCTATAGCATGAGTGGGAGTCTGCCCCATAGGTGTCAAGTTTGTCTGCTGGTGTCCTACTCCTGGTGGGGGGTTATATAATCATGAAGAGGAGCAGTGTCCGTCAATTAACATCAGACATGGATTTAAAGTTTTTTTCCTTGATGCACTGTTCCAGGCAACACATTTCACTCAAGTGACTTTGCCATTTGAATATTCACAATTTGATTTTGTTGCATCTTTTAGCCTAATTTTAGGATATCTGTCAAAACAGACTGTTCTGGAGGCAACCCAAAACTTGGGCCTTTACTTTCAGTAAGAATGGTTAACATGACAAATGGATGGTGAATCCCTGAACCAGGGCACAGACAGCAATAAAAGCCTGGACTGGTGTTCTAATTGCTCTCCAATTTTTCAAACTAGTTCTGCCTTTAGTTTCACTTTACCACTTGTGAGATTTCTTTAGTATTTTCCTGCCTCACCCTGACATGCCTTATCGGACATGCTTACCTTACCCCACTGCATTAGTGAGGGCATAGATTGGTGAGTATACTAGGGTGGTAGGCTAGCCAGATACATTGTAGCTTTGCCCTAAATGGGCAACTTGCCAGTGGTAAAGCACAATTCCTGCCACAGGCTTTTCTACTGGGGTAAATCTAAGCGGGGATATTGCAGTTTCACCACCCTTGACCTGGCATCTAGCCCTCTTACATGAGATTGTGGTGGTTTGGGCAAAATGCACAGGGGCACCAAGTGTTAGAGTAGCATGCACCAAGGGCTAATGCCTGGAACAAAAGACTGGTCATCTCTTGACCGAACATGTCCAGCAACTACAGGCTACTGTAGAAATTACAGTAAAGTGGCAGACCAGCCGCCCTGCACAAGAAAGGGGCATCAGTAATTGGGTCTGTATCACAAGCTATTCACAACAGTGTGGCCATGCGGATAATGTATTAAGTACAATGCACAATCGAAGCCTTAATATTTAACTGTTAGGGCAGATATTTAAAACCAGTTCCCAACTGATAATGGGGATCTGCAATACATATAGGGTTGTTAATAACATTACTCTTCAACCCTCTCCTTAATACTATATGGTAAGGAAAGCTAGGTAGGATGTTTTAAGCATGTAAACGGCGGTGGTGTAAGTGGCAATTTGTGTGTTGTGCTTTGTGAATAACAGCACATTTTAAAAGTGGATGCTATCCTGGTTTGCCTGCAAAAGTGGTAATGACAGTTGTCGCCAAAAACAGCAAGAATTCATATGGTCCATTAGGGGTATACAGGTGCAATCATCTCTGCTGTTTGAACTGTTGCCACCCCCTTTTAGTAGCCTGTAGCAGAATGCAAATGTAATGCTTATTTCTCATCGTCCATCGACACTCAGCCTCATCTTCATCAGCTGAATGGTTATGCTGCCCCCTGCAGGAGTAATCTAGGCAGTAAAAAATTCTACATGTACACACCAACGGGGCTGTCCCCTCAGGCATAACCCACTTACACTCCGCTCAGTAAACCAGTTTTTTTCTGCCTAGAGTAGGACCTAGGCTTCCTGCTTGGACTCCAGTCTCATATATATATATATATATATATATTTTTAAATCTTTTTTTAGAATAGTTTTTCTCTTTACTTGCTAGTGTCGGGAATTCTACTGGTGATCTACAAGCAATGCCGGATCGGGTTTCGCACTGGATAATCTATCCTTATGGGCCCCCCCAGCCTGGCCTACGAGTGTGAGTAGGTTATAGTCCCGCACTAGGCCTCGCCACGATGGTGCCCCTTTCCGGATGGGGATGAGCCTGCGAGCAGATGCCTTGCCGGGACACAATGGCCTGGAACGCCCTGAGTCGCAGTGTACCTTTTCAGCTGGCGGCACCCTCACATCAGGTGGGAGGAGGCATGTCCAGAGGAACCTACCTGGTTCATCGTATGGTGAGTAAATGTGCACACTCTGCTGTTAGTGTATTTTAAAGGGGGGGGACTCTAAAGAAAATGGCGATCGGGGGTGGGAACCGCAATCGGTTCTTAAAGTGACAATACTGTTTTTGGTAACTTAATTATGGAGTCCCAGGCTGTAAATTCACCCTCAGACCCACTCTGTACGACTCTCGGAAAGTCTGGATCGCAGTCGCTGGCCGCAATTTCAGCAGCTCTGGAAAGCCTAGCAACTGAGGTTGATTTGGTCATGAAAAAAGTTAATGGCTGGAAACAGTCGCTGCCTTCTCCATCTTCATCCTCTGATTCAAAGGCTGAGGTGGCTGCCCCAGAGGGTCTCTGTGCTCGCAGTTGGATGGTAAAGAGGACCTGTCTTCAGCTGCAGCGCAGGCACACTTTTTTTTTTTTTTTTTTTTTTTTTTTTTTTTGGGGAAGCCCTGATTATTTCAGTGCAGGAAACTAACATTGGTTGATCCCACGCCAGCAGGGACATGGGTGGCTTTTGGCTCCCGCAAAACTCAAATCTGGCAAGGTTTTTCCCTTGTCCTGACACCTTTCATGATATAGTGAATGAGCAAGGGTGGCGCATTATAGTGAATGAGCAAGGGTGGCGCATTAAACATGCGCTAGTGGTTCCAAACGCTTTAAACGCCGGTATCCTTTTGCTAGTTTACAACTGTTGGACGGTGCCTTCTAAAGTGGACCACCCTTTTTTCCAGGTTTAAAGAATCTACTATTGTGCCTGTGGAAGATTCCATGGTTTTTATGGATCTGGTGGACAGGCGGTGGAATCTTTTCCCGCCATCTTCACATGTTGGTGGGTTCCATTTTTGAAACCCGTTTTTGGTTACAGAATGGATTGGGGCCCTGAAGGGTTCATTGGACCCTGAAATGGTTCCTCTGCAACAGCTGGCACTTTGGACCAGGTGGCCCAGGCCCTGGTATTCCTGTGATGTGTTTATGGCTGTGGCTCCCCTGGTGGCCAGAGTCTCAGCTGTGGAGATTTGCCTAGGTGGCATGGTTTGGCTGAAGAGCTGGTCGGCTGACCAAGCTTTTAAGAAAGCCCTGACAGACTTCCCTTTTCTGGTAGAACTGTTTGATCAACTCATCCAAAAGGAGTCAAAGGTTTGACGGGTAGGGAGAGTACTCTTCTTCCTCAATCCTCCAAAGGTAAAACACTCTGTATTAAGCAGGGTCCTTTTACTGCTCAGACTGTTTTTACACTTACAGGCACAAGAAAAGGGCCGTTTAGAGGGACTAAAAAACATTGGAGCAAGTCAAAAGCCAGTCTTCAGCATGAAGGGGCACCCTCACCCATCTCAGGGGTGGGGGGACATCTGCGCTTTCAGGAGCCCTGGAGTACATTCAGGACAATTGGGTTCATGAGCTGGTTTTGTTCTGGGTACAAGATTGATATTTGGTCCTGGCCGGGGGACAGGTTTTTTCAGTCAAATCTTCACCTGTCTCTGGAGTGTTTTGAAGGATCTTCGGGAAGCTGTGCAGAATCTCCTGGCTCAGGGGTGATCATGCCGGTTCTGCCACAGGAACGCTCTTGGTTTCTATTCATACCTGTTCACGGTACCTAGAAAGGAGGTCAAAAGTGCGTCCCATCCTGGATCTCAAGGTTCTGAACAACTTTGTGCAGATGCAGAAGTTTTAAATGAGTCCATTCGGTCAGTGGTGGCATTGAACCAGGGGGAGTTTTCTGGCCTCCATCAATATCATGCATATCTCCATGTCCCCATATTTAAGGGACATCAAAGATTCCTCTGCTTTGCGGTGGCAGAGGGTCATTTTCAAATTGTGGCATTACCCTTTGGTCTCGCCTCTGCTCCCAGAGTCTTTACCAAGGTCCTGGCCTCTGTGCTGGCCTTGTTAAATCAGCAAGGTATCAATTGTGGGATATCTGGACTATCTTCTGTTGCGAGCAGTCTCCTGTTCAGATCTGTTGGGACACATCTATTACAGTTCAGACCCTTCAACAATTTCAGGTGGACGATCAATTTCCAGAAATCTGTTGACACCATCCGTGTGGGTCACTTATCTGGGGCTGACTCTTGACTACTCTGGCAAGGGTCTTTCGCCTCTTAGACAAGCTTCAGAAGCTGCAAGGGCGATCAGGTTGCTGATAGAAACTGATCAGTCTTCCTTGCAGACTTGCATGAGGGCCCTGGGCCTGATGGTGTCGACCTTCGAAGTAGTCACGTTTTTGCTCAGTCTCACTCGAGACCTTCGCAGAAGGAGATTCTGGCAAAGTGGCACAAGGATTCTCGGTCATTGGACTAGATTAGTTTGAGCCATCTCACGAAGTCGGCTCTGTCCTGGTGGATCCAGTCACCTGTTCTGCGACAGGGAAAGTCATTCCTACCATTCTGGATGGTGGTGACTGGGGAAACTTTATTCTCAGGGGACTTGGGCAGCAGAGGAGTTGTCAATATTCTGGAGTTGATAGCGATCCTGCTCTACCTGCTCCACTTGATGAGTCATCTACTCTGCTCAGGTTCGGATACAGTCTGACAATGCCACGGCTTGCATCAATCAAGGGGGCACCATGAGTGCCCTGGCCGCCAATGAGGTGGCTGAGATTCTGGTTTGGGCGGGTGCCAATTTTGTCTCTCCGCAGTCCACATTCCGGGTGTGGAAAATTGGCAAGCAGATTACCTGAGTCAGGTGTTGGATCAAGGAGAATGGTCCCTTCATCCGGCCTTTTCACCACCTGTGTCCGGTGGGGGACTCTGGAGGTGGATCTGTTTGCGTCTTGCCTCAACAGGAAAGTTCAGCAGTTTGTGGCCAGGTCTCGGATCTTCTGGCCGACGCCACAGACGCTGTGGTGGCTCCTTGCAGCCTATATCTCCTGATTTATGCCTCCTCTCCACTCGTACTTCTGCCAAGGGTTCTTCGCCGGGTAGCAGTGGAAGGCATTCTGGTGGCACCAGACTGACCTCGGCGGTCTTGGTACGCAGACCTGGTAAAAATGGTCATTGATCCTCCATGGCAGCTTCCTCTGGAAAGATCTGCTGTCTAAAGGACCGGTCTTCCATCCTGCTGTTGAAAGCAAGGTGTTGAGGAATAGAGGTCTTATAGATTTCAGGGATTCCTAGCTTTTTTTTTTTTTTTTTTTTTTAAGGCTAGGAAGATCAATCATCGTACAGGTGATCGTACATTTCATTGTGTGAATTGCTGCAGCTGCACCCTCACTTGTGTTCTATAGCTAGGGTTTTGGCCTTTTTACAAAAATGGGTTGAGGAGCACTTGGCGTTGGGCACCATCGAGGGCCAGGTGTCTGCCTTGGCCATCTACTTCAAACATCTGTCTAATAGCTTGATTCACTTTTATTCAAGGGGTGCGTTATCTGGCTCCTCTGGAGATCCCGGTTACCTCCGTGGGATCTCAATCTGGTGTCTGCTCTTCAAAAGCCTCCTTTAGAAAATCTGACTTTGTCCATACGGACAGTCCTCGCAAAGGTTTGGCTGTGACCATTTCGAGATGGATCAGGCAGACGGTTCAGGCTTCATCAAGGGTCCTGTTCCTCCTTTCCCTGTGAAGGCGCACGAGCGCTGAGTGCCTCTTGGGCTTTTCGCCATCAGGCCTCTGTTCTACAAGTTTGTAAGGCAGCGACTTGGTCATCTGCATACTTTCACTAATTTCTACAAGGTAGATTTGTTGCCATCTTTGGATGCCTTTTTTTGACCGCAAGGTTTTGCAGGCTTTCGTAAGAGTACGTTCTGTTCTCTTAGGGGTCTTTGAGCTCCTGTTCGGTTGAGCTTCATGTTACCAAGTTGGCTAAGTTTAGCCTTTGAAATTTGCATTTTACTTTCTGTTTGCGTTCGTCCTTTCCCTCATGCCTACACTGCTTTTTGGACGTCCTATTCAGCTGAGGCTGCGTCTGTCGCTGGACGTTAGAATTTTTTTTTTGTGAGATCAGAGATTTTACAGTAAGTTGGCAGAAGCAGCACCCGCCCCTCTAATTTGGGGATGGTTTTTCTTCACTGCTTGCAACTATACTGGTTTGCGTGGGTGGGTTATGCCTGCGGGGACAGCCTGGACTACTTCTGCAGGGGGGTAGCCTAACATTCAGCTGATGACGATGAGGCTGCGTCTGTCAGACTTCAGAGATATTTTACAGTAAGATCTTACAAAAATCTTCAAATTTTTTTTTTTTTTTTTTCTTCTAGGACCCCTTTTTAAAAGTCGCCAAGCAAAAGTGTTTGGCAGCTCTGGAACTGTGGTGAAGCCGAGAAGAGCTCTGGGAAATGTCAACCAGGTTGTCAACACTGCAGTTCCCCAGAAGGGAGCACTTGGGGTGAAGAATTCTACACCAGTTACTAAGCAGGTACTATTCTGCCATGTTAGACTGGTCACTTATTTCTAAGTCAAAACTTGCTAGACCTATCAGGCTGCCTGTGTCCACTGGAGATCTAGCACTTTTTATTGCCAGACTGAAAATCTAATAGTACAGTAGGCATTGCAAGAGGTTCTAACCTTTAAGAGATTTACATGGTAATCCAATTTGTTTGAATCACTGACATAGTGGGTGTAGCTGGTCTGAGCTGTGCACTTGCACCTTTTAAAGGCAGTGATACGTTCTGAGTACTAGTTTGGCAGTATTTCTGTGGTCTCATGCAACTTTCCCCATTAGACATGACTTGTTCACATTAGTCTCTGTGGAGGCAGGACTTTGATTCCCATGTCAAAGCATGAGTAATTGCCACCATGTACTCTTGGCATCTAAATAACTACTTTAACCACTTTAGCCCCAGCCACTGTGCTGCTACTGTGGCACAGTGGCTCGTTCCCGTCCAGCGGCGTAGACCTACGTCGCTGGACTCCTCCCCCTGTAGGCGGCGCTCGCACGCCGCCGGAGGCGCGCTCCCACTGTTTTCAGTAACAGCGGGAGTCGGGCCAGGGGAGGAGCAGCAGCGATCGCCTCCGCTCTTCCCCGATCGTCGGGGAATCGATTGAGGAGATCCGCCCGCCTGTGTAAAGAGCGGGCGGATCTCCTAAGTGACAGGGACTGACAGATCGGAGTGTTCAGCATAGCTGAACATCCGATCTGTCCTTCTGTCACTCGGTCTCCTCTCCCCCCCCCCCCCCCCCACGTTATAAGCACCAGGCATACATTAACCCCTCCCTCTCCAATAAAATTAACCCCTTCACTGCCAGTGTCATTTTTACAGTAACAGTGCATATATATATATAGCACTGATTACTGCAGTAATGTCACTGGTACCCCCAAAAGTGTCAAATGTCAGTCAAGGTTCCGATCTGTCCGCCGCAATGTCGCAGTCCCACAAAAAAAATTGCAGATCACCGCCATTACGCGTTAAAAAAAACACCAAAAATGACAATTCTTTCCCGTAGTTAGTAAACTCAATAACTTTTGCGCAAACCAATCAAAATACGCTTATCGTTTTTTTTTTTTTTTTTTTTTTTTTTTTTTTTTTTTTTTTTTTTTTTTTTTTTTTACCAACATAGGTAGCAGAAAAAAAATTGGCCAAAAATTTTTAAATTTGATTTTTAAATTTTTTTTGGGGGGGAATTTCATATAACAAATGTTAAATTATTTTTTTCAAAATGATAAACGCTTTTTTGTTAGCACAAAAAGTGCACAGGTGATCAAATACCACCAAAAAGCTCTGTTTGTGGGAAAAAAAGGACGTAAATTTCGTTCGGCGTCGCACGACTGCGCAATTGTCAGTCGCACAGCGCCAAATTGCAAAAAGTGGCCTGGACGTGAGACAGCAAAATCCTCCGGTGGTTAAATTGGCTAGCTTAAGATTTGGGTGTTATGCACACAGGACTTTTTCTCTCCAGTGGACACCTTTGCTCCGAAAGCTGCAATTTGCAAAACATTTAGGCACTTGGATGGGCACTCATTCGATTGGCCTGAATATTCCCTTATGGCTATTGGAATCTTTTCTCAAGTGCTAAACATGCCTAGCATTTTGGAACCTGCAAAAGTGTCTGGTGGGTTTTTTTTTTCCTGCCTCAATGGTTGTGCATAGTAGGGATAGACCAATATTTTCAGGGCCAATACTGATATTTTGGTCACTAAGGATCGGTATCTGCCGATATTTTGTACTTTAAAGGTTTAAAAAATGAGACCAATTTTGACACAAATCTGGTACCGAACATGTTAATGTTTAATTTTTTTAACATTAAAGGCTTGTTCTTCACACCTTACTGCATGAAAACTTATAGGAAAACTGCACAGCTTTCACTTGCAGGAACATCAATTTCACATGTGAATGTGAGTGCTGCAGTAGTGCCCTCACTGCAATGATTTTAAATGACTACTGCAGTCAGTGCAAAAAAGCTAGACGGTGGATTGGAGTGGACACTAGTACTACTACACTTTTCAATACTGTTAAGTAGAACAATATTCTAGTGCAGAAAGCATAACACTTCAGCATGTTCACCTGTTAAAACGTTTTTTCCTTTCACATATTGCTGCCACTTAACACGCTCACTTGGTACAGGAGAGGAAAGAGGAGCAGAGATAGCTTCTAGCATGAGGCAAGTTTTTTTTTTTTTTTTTTTTTTGTAGCATGCCTCCTTTTTTCTTTTCACTACTTCATCTCGATTTGAAGGAACCAGTAATTGACAGAAGTTCATCTTCAGGCTCATTAGTGCAGATTTAGAAGAATTCTCTGCATGAGGCCCCAATAAAACTTTGAACATGCCATCAATTTGACCACGATGAAGATTCTTTGTCTTTTTGGACATTTTTCTGTTTGCAGCTTTCTGCTCCTTTCAGATTATAAAAATGCTGTTCTGGACTTGACTTTTCGGCAGGAACCTCCTCTTCTGTCAGCCATTGTTTTGCCTTGGCCAATACATCCTCCGAAGAGAGCATGGTTCTTGTATCGAGGATCCAAAAGACCTGCCTGCACAACATTTTTAATCTCTTCGCTTCTCAACTCAAAATGTGTATCTCTTTGGCTTGATGCACCATCCTTTAGGAGTTGGAGGGTGTTGGTCATGCAACTGAGGTCTGACACATCAGCAAGCCTCATTCCTTTCCACATGTTTGCTCCGCTGTGGAGCACAAGCATGCTTTGATTCCCCAGTCTTCAAGCATGCCTAGAAACATTTCTCTACTGTATAGTGTGGGATCCTTGCGTCACTTTTGTATTCAACACCAAATGCCTTTTTGTCCATCCGATGTCAATGAAGTGGCATGTAAGATTCATTAGTGACTGTCCTTACCAGCAGTCAGTCATGAATGAGTGTTGCCAGCATTCTCTGGTTACAGCATAGCCTTTTCTTTCTCATTGACCTTTTGGTGAACCTTGCCCAGCATTTTTGGTTTGCTAATGCCGCACTCTTCAGTGTTTACCTTGGCTCAGCTATGGACATCAACCGCTTAAATCCAGAGACTGACATCATTATAAATGGCTGGTTATCAATGACCATCCTGTGACTACTCTGTCCAGCAGTTGTGATCTTCCATCTAAATTTATCCACTTTTTTTTTTTTTTTTTTTTCCTGAACATATCTTGTTGCCTGGGATAGTGGAGGAGGTATTTCACATTGATTCATCTTGTTTCTGTGCTACAATTTAGATGGGCCCAAAGATTTGATGTATGTCTTTTGCCGTTACTGATCCCATGCTTACTTTGTTTGTGCATGTGTTGCACACTGCTGCTTTTCCTGGAGATGGTTGAGATGAGAAATGGTCCCAGATCACACTTAATTTTTCTGTCTGCATCCATCTCCATTGTAATTTGAGAGACATGAGGTTAAAAAAAATGGCTGGGACAGGGGCTGTGGGTGCCTGGATGGCTGCCAGTCCGTGGACACTGGCTGAGGTGAGGGAGGCGGCTTAAGAAGGTAGAACATGTGTAATAGGCCCAGCTCATGGAGACACATCGAGCAACACTCAATGACCTCACTTGTGCACCGTGCCCAATATCAATATCGTCACGTTCTTGGACTGATACTGATATATCGGGAAAAGTGCATATCAGCCCTCCGTTTATCAGCTTTGCTGATAATTGGTCGATTCCCTAGTGCATAGACCGTTTAAGGCCAACAGGTCAATTCTGCATTATTGGTTGCATATATTCTATGCTTGACAGACCAACTCCCCACCTCTGCCTCAGTAAGAATTCCTTTACCGGTCTCATGAACACTCTAGAAACTAGATAGCGTTGACCATCAATAGGTTCACATTCCTTCTACATAAAGGTGCATCCTCCACCATCTCAGCCTGCCTTGGGTGCCAGGATAAATTGACTCATTTATACTTTTATAGCTTTGAATAGTGGGGATAAGGTTAGAACACTTGGGGGGGGGGGGGGGGGGGGATTGTATTTCCACAACAGCAGCTGGGGCAAGCATAGCTCCACCCATCTTCCCAGGAAACGCCGCAGTCATGACCTTTAAAGGACTGTCCCCCCCCCACCCCCCTTTCCACCATGGCCGGAGTTTAATTTTTAGGGTTTCCCCCACCATGGAAGCGCTGCAGGGAACCATGGTTGGGCTTTCTCCAGGTGGAGAAATGTATAAGGCATACCTGTCCTAGAATTGAGTCCTTATCCCTTTTTCCAACCTGGCCAAGGTAATGGCTGGCAGAGGATCCAATCTGACTGGAGGATGGGAGTGGATGCTGCATTAGGCTTGGATCCTGTCTGCCTGGTAGTGTGGTGGACTGGGAGGCTGCGGCGTCTCTTGTAGCTTCCATTCCTTTAGGCCCTGGTGACAGGGGACATTGCTTCTGGTTCCAGCCACTGGAACACGGGGGAAGGGGCGGGTCTGCGTTGGTGACTTTTTTTTTTTTCCGGTCCTTGCAGTGGTGAAAGGACAGGATATTTTAAATGGGCCGAATTCCACTCTGCTCTGCAGTAATGGAGTCAGGCAAAACGATGGCGGGACCCACGAGCACCAGCCAGACCCAGATAAACAGGGGCAGAGGCTCCTTTGTTTTGATCCTTCCCTGAGGATATGGGGGAGGGGGACTGCATCAGACTCTCTAGGTTACTATGCTAGGGAAGTAGGTTTGCCTTATTCTTTAGTGTGGCGTTCTCCCTCCCCCCCCCCCCCCCCAAAAAAAAGATGTTTCAGCCTTTATGTAAGGCCTGCATAGCGGATCTAGTTAACAGGACATTTCCTGTGCTCAGCCAAGCGAACTTCACTCACAAAGGGCTAGCAGATACCTCAGTCACTTTGCTCTTATCTGGATAATTGTCCCGGGCCACAGCCTAGCAGCAAGGGTATTCTACCTTCTACTTCCAGACGTTAGGGATCTGGCAGTAGAGAGAAGTGACTCCACAGGGTCAGAAGGGAAAGAATTAAACTTCATCCTGTTACAGGCTTTCCCTGGAAGATGTGGACTATCTCCTGAAGACCATCCGTACTGCCCTGAACATAAAAGGTAAAGCGCAGTTCTCAAGATGTATGGGGGAGGTCAAGCACAGGGTCTTCCCAGTGCACAATAAGTCCTTAGAGGCTGTCCCAAGGTCTCTTAAAAGATTTACTTTTGATGAGGATGAGACCTGTTTGGAACAAGAGAACCAAGTTGGTAGCGGCCTTTTCCCAGGTCTCTCAGAACATGGATTTAGCATTTGAGGATATAGGGGTCCCAAAAGATACCATGGACAGAGTCCCTCCTAAAAGAGGGCTTGGACTCTATCTTGGCTAATATTAAACCTGCAATGGCTTCTATTGTGGTTGCCAGGAATTTGGAGCAATTAAAGGAGCATATCAAGGCTGGCACGTCCCGAGAAGATCTGCTTGAAACCTTGCCGGTTTTACAAAAAGCAGTTGGCTACAGGGCAGGTGCCTCTGTGGAATCCGTAAGGATGTCCAAGATCTTCAGCCTTGGTGAACTCGGCACATGGGGCATTATGGGTAAAGATGAGGGCCTGGGGACTGTGCCTCCAAGGTGAAGCTCTGTGGCCTGCAATTTGAGGGAATTTTTTTTTTTTTTTGGTCCTGACCTGGACACCTAGATGAAACTGCAGGTAGAAAGAGCCTACAAGACTCTGCACAAGGACTTTTTTCAGCAGACCCAAAAATCTAAATCTGGGTCTAAGACCCTGGAATTCACAAAGGTGTGATGGCAGAACAAGTGGTGTTCCAGCCTCCTAGTCAGTCCGCCAAAAACCAGTGGCAGATTTCTGGCTGTGGGAGGAAGACTACAATAAAAGTCTTCCCGCAGTGGAAGACGGTGACATTCAGTCCTTTTTGTCTCCAGGCGTAGAAGCCCAGGACTACAGACTGGAATTTTCAGAAACTCCTCCAACCTTTTTTGTAACTCAAGTTCCCAGAGGGCAGGAAAAATCACTAGCAATGTCCCTCTTGCAGGAATTTTTGCAGGTGGCAGTGATTTCCCAGTTCTATTCACGTGTTCCTAGTCGGGAAGCCATCTGGAAAGCTTTGGTTAATCCGAAATCTGAAAATGAACAAATTGAGCAGATACAGGCTTCCTGCCAAAGGTCTCTTCGGTCTTTCATTGGTCTCAGGAACTGGTTCTATCGCTTTTTGCCCATGTCCAAAGGAAGAAGCCTTTACATTTTGGAAGCCTTTACATTTTGGATGTAAAAAGATGCTTGTTGCATTATCTGAATCACAAGGGAGTTTAGGAAAACTCTGGTCATATTTTCAGGACCATGTAAAGGTTTCAGGACTTGCAAACAGAAGATGGCTTCAAATAGCCATTAGTTTTATATGGCCTTCTGGGTAGAACCTCCCCTTGGGGTTGTAGCCCATTCAACCTGGACTGTGGCAACATCCTGGACAAAAAGCTGGTGCTTCACCAGAACAAATCTGCATGGCAGCCACTTGGACAAGCTTCTCAACGTTGCCTGCCATTACAGGATGGAGTTGCTTTAAGCTGCAGAGCAATCTTTTGGCAAGAAGGTTCTGCAAGTGGTGGTCCCACCCTAGAGTAAGTGCTCGCTTATCCTCTCCAGGTGCTATCCTGAGACTGGCTGGGAAAACCTTAGTTAGACTTCACCATATTTCTAGGAATCTTTCAGGACAGCACCTATGACTTTTTTTTTTTTTTTTTATTTTGCCTGGAAACTTGGATTACACCCTAAAGAGCAGGGCTCCACAAATGCCAGATTGCAACTAGAAATTGCATCCTGTCCTTTCTCGGCCTATTCTGTTGGCACCAGGTGTGAGCATGGAATGCAAACAATTGGCCGCGATGCATGGCAACCTCCTGTCGAGTCCCTCCACCTTTGACCAACTCCTGGCTATCTTATGGTCAGGGAGGGGGGGCTTTGATTTCCCACGCAAGGCCCTGTAGCGCTGGTTGGACGGGGTGTGGGATTCCTGCCTGTGATTGGCTTCGGTGTAGCGTCAGTCAAGGCATCAGGTGGCTGGGCTACACGCGGCCTTTGGTTTTTTTTTTTTTTTTGGCTTGGCTGGTCTGGACGGCAGCGGCTCAGGAACCGGTCAGTGGTTGACCTCAGTCATCGCTCGTGAATGTATCTTCCCGAGCCTGTGACATGGAGCTGTGAGGCAGCATCCCAGGGAGAGGTTTGGCCAGTGTAGCTTGCGTTGGCTGCATTCAGTGCTCCCCCCCCCCTTCCTTATCTCTGCTCATTTGACTCCTCCTCCATGCTACTGTAGTTCCTGCTGGCTCCCCTGTTTGTCCCTCCTAGGAGCCTGGTCTGTAGCTGGCCTCTCCCAGGCTAGAGGTTGTGTGATGTAAGGGCCAGGCTGTCCTTTGGCTGCTTCCAGGGATACTGCTGCTGACCCACGATTCAGCAAGTAATGTCCCTGGGGGAAGGATGGAGTTCCTAGTAGGGATGCACCGAAATGAAATTCTTGGCCGAAGCCGAATAATAATGAAATGCTTGGCCGAAGGCCGAATACCGAATGCGGTGTTTCGCATTTTTTCCATTTATTTTGCCAATTTTTAGGGGGCACGCTGATGGGGCACATTTTATGTTAGGGGGCACGCTGATGGGCACATTTTGTTAGGGGGCACTCTGATGGGCAAAACATTTAAATCAGCGTTGCTCTTAACATAAAATATGCCCATTAGCGTGCCCCTTAAAATAAAATATGCCCATCAGAGTGCCCCTTAACCGCTTCCATACAGAGCAGTTAGACCCCCTTCCTGCCCAGACCAATTTTCAGCTTTCAGCACTCTCACACTTTGAATGACAATTGCTCAGTCATGCTACACTGTAACCAAACCAAATTTTTATCATTTTTTTCACACAAATGGAGCTTTCTTTTGGTGGTATTTGATCACAACTGGGTTTTTTTTTTTCGTGATATAAGCAAAAAAAGAGCAAACATTTTGCAAAAAAAACACTTTTTTTTAGTTTCTATTATAAAATTTTGCAAAAAATTAATTTTTCTTTATACATTTGGGCCAAAATTTATACTGCTACATATCTCTGGTAAAATTAACCCAAATTAGTGTATATTATTTAGTCTGTGTGAAAGTTATTGAGTCTAGAAGCTATGGTACCAATTACTGAAAATTGATCACACCAGATGTACTGATCTCCTTTCTTGAGGCCCTGAAATGTCAGGACAGTACAAATACCCCCCAAATGACCCCTTTTTGTAAAGTAGACAGTCCAAGGTATTTAGTAAGAGGCATGGTGAGTTTTTTGAAGTTATAATTTTTTCCCACAATTCTTGGGAAAATGAAGAAAACATTTTTTTTTTCTTCTTCTTTTTTTTTTTTTTTTTTTCCCAAAACGTTGTCACTTTATAAGCTATTTCTAACACATAGCATGTACACAGCAAAAATGACACCCCAAAATTCATTCTGCTACTCCTTCTGAGTATGGTGATACCACATGTGTGAGACTTTTACACAGCCTGGCCACAAAAAGAGACTCCACGTCCAAGTAGCACCATAAGGCGTTTTAGGAGCATAAATACACATAAAACTTTCTTACTACCTATCACACTTTTCAAGGCCCTAGAGCACCAATACAATGGAAAAGTCCAAAAAATGACCCCATTTTGGAAAGCAAACACTCCAACGTATATTCTATGAGGCATTATGGGTCCTTTGAACATGTCATTTTTTTTTTCCACAAGTTTTTGGAAAATGTGGGAAAAAAATAAACTTTTTTTTTTTTGTTGTCAATTTATAGGATATTCCTAACACATAGCATGTACACAGCAAAAATGACACCCCAAAATACATTCTGCCACTCCTCCTGAGTATGGCAATACCACATGTGTGAGACTTTTTCACAGCCTAGCCATATAGAGGGGCCTAAACATCCAAGGAGCATCATCATGCATCCTAGCCACTTGCCTAGGCCTATTTTTGACATTTGGTGTTTACAAGCTAAAATCAGTTGTTTTTGCTAGAAAACTACTTGGAACCCCAAAACATTATATATTTTTTTTTTTTAGCAGAGACCCTAGAGAATAAAATGGAGATTATTGCAATATTTTTTATCGCACCGTATTTGCGCAGCGGTCTTCCAAACGCAATTTTTTGGGAAAAAAATCACTTTTTTTAATTAAAAAATAAGAAACCAGTAAAGTTAGCCCAATTGTTTTCCATAATGTGAAAGATAATGTTACGCTGAGTAAATAGATACCCAACATGTCATGCTTCAAAATTGCGCACTCTCACAGAATGGTGACAAAGTTTGGCGACATTTTAAAAATTTCTACAGGTTGCTATCTTGGAGTTACAGAGGAGGTCTATGACTCAAATTATTGCTCTTGCTCTAACGATCGCGACGATACCTCACATGTGTAGTTTGAACACTGTTTACATATGTGGGCGGGGTTTCCGTATGCGTTCGCTTCTGCGCGCGAGCTCGCGGGGACACGGCGCTTTAATTTTTTTTTTTTTTTTTTTTTTTTTTTACTATTTTATTTATTTTATTTTTACACTGTTTTTTTAAAAAAAATTGATCATTTTTATTTCTATTACAAGAAATGTAAACATTGTAATGTAATAGAAAAAGGCACGACAGGACCTCTTTTTTGTGAGATCTGGGGTCAAAAAGTCCTCAGATCTCACAAGTACACTAAAAGATAGAAAAAATAAAAGAAAAAATAAAAAAAAAAATTAAATAAAATGAAAAAAAAAAAGGGACCTTTAAACTGGTTGCTAGGCAACGTTTGCCGTAGCTCCGGTCCTCCAAGACCATAGAGTCGAGTGAGGGCAAGCTTGCCCTCACTCGACATCCTGTCTGGATCTGGGACCGGATCGTTTTCCCCGCTGCCGGCGGGTCCGGTAAGCGGGGAAAAGGACCAGAATGCAGCGGGAGGGGGGGGGGGGGGCACCTCTTCCACCACCCCGGAAGGGTGATCCTGCGGCGAATCCGCGGGTGGAACGCGCGCGTGACGTCACACCCCCTACTCGTGGCCGGACAGGACACCGGCGGCGTGTGAGAAGGGAGCCACGAGCCGCAATGAGGAAGGTGAGCGGTCAGGGCGGAAGCTGACATTGTTCGGCTCAAAATTATTCGGCCTTTTGACTTATTCGGCCGAACGCCGAAAGTGCTATTTTCTCTATTTTCGGCCGAATAATGTTCGGCCGCCAAATATTCGGTGCATCCCTAGTTCCTAGTATTGATTTAGAACCGTGTGATGGGGTCTGAGGAGTTCACTTGTATAAGGTGTGTTCTCACACCTCAAACCTAAAAATTCTACAAATGTAGTGCAACTTCACTTATTATAACTGCTGCCCGTCCACAGTAAATTTACTGTGGGCAGATGGCACGAGCAGGCTGGATAACGTACATGTGCATCATCCAGCCTGTTCTGGGTTAGGGGTACACATGTGGGCACTCCCTGCTGATCCACAGGCTACAGTGGGATTTTGTCAGCAGGTCCTGGCCAATGGTTTATGGCTTAGACCTGCTGATCAGCGGTAGCCAGCAGAGTCCTGCACTTAAAACCTACAGGGCTCTGTACACAGGTCGGCGATCTTTGTTAGCTAAAGTTAAGAGCCAGTTTTTTTTTGTCTCCTAGATTCAAAGCAAATATGTCAAGCCCTGCTGGGACTTTTAGTTAACTACCTGTTAAACTGTCCTTTTAATTTCCAGGCTTCTGAAGCATGCATCAAGCGTAGCAAACCAAGTTACTCTGAGATTGAAAAGTGTGTTCCTTATGATCCTGCAGGTAAGATTTTTTTTTTGGGTTTTTCCTTACAGAACAAGACCTTCAGGTTTACCCCATGATTTTTTTTTTTTTTTTTTTTTTTCCCCCTAGATTTTGAAACCTTTGAGGTTCCAGAGGAGCACAAACTGAGCCATCTCTACCTTGCTGGAGTCCCCCTGTTTGTGCATGAAAAGGAAGCTGCAAAGTTTGATACATTTGCCCATGAACCAGCTCCATTGGATATTCCAGTCTTTAGCTGGGAGTCAGGTTGGTTTCTAAAATGAGTAACTTGCAGAAGGGAACAAGAAATGGAACACCTAGTTCTCAGAATCTGCTGTCAAACTTGACAGACAATAGACATCCAAATGCCCCACGACTGCTGTGGGCCACCATCTTGGGGTGTGGTGGCATTCCCAGCAGACTGAGCTGACATTAATTCCCCCCTGTGCTCCTCCAGATAACTACATACGTTTTCTAGGGGATCAGGGAAGATAACTAGAGAAGAGCTGTGCTGGGGCATAGACTTTTCTGAAGTATTTGCCAGCATGTTTACAGGCACATTGCAAGTCTGGTGTGTGTGTGTGTGTGTGGTCCTACAAAGTGATAGCACATTGACAAAAGTCCCCTCCAGGCATACCCCCCCCATATTCCAGAAAGGCTTCAAGGTTTTCTTTGCTAGTGTCAAAGGTGACTGGTGGGTGCTGTGCTGCTCTTTGCACAAATGACCTGATTCTCAACAGGGGTCAAGGTGCTTGGTCTATGGATCTATGCCTACAACTGTAATTGCAAGAGGATTGTACCCAGAACCTGTAAGACTCTGAGCAGTAATCTTGTCTGCTAGGGTGCTATTCAGGTCCATGGCAGTTGACCCTAGCTGGGGATAAATTCCTTGAAGGCCATTCTGGGCGCAGCCTGCAATGATGTGTGAAGATTTGACTCTCTGCATTAAGACTGGCAAGTGCTGTGGGTGGTTTGATGGTGTGCCTATGACAGTGGAGTATGTGTGCTGTTGGGCTTGCTGCCCCAGTGTCTTTGAGCCCTTCCTGCTGCTGAACCTGCCCCCCTTGCTTTACTTCTATGCTTTTGTTTTATGCAACTGCAGGCGATCTGTTGCGCTCCTCCACTGGACAATACAATTGCAGGGTCGTCCTAGCAGTTCAGTCACAAGTCTACAGCTTTGACATGCATTAATCAAGGGGAACAAGGAAGTCAAGCAACTCAGGAAGTTGATCTCATCCAGTCCTGGGTGGTGCTTCACTTCCCCACACTGTCAGTGGTTTACATTCCAGGAGTGGAAAACTAGAAGTTGGGTTTTCTCAGGGGGGAGTGGGTCTTGGCTGCAATGTTGCAGGCTGCTACAGATGGGTAGCTTTGGGGTTTTTGGGTGGGGCTTGTTGGCTGTTGTCCCAAATGATTAGAGGGCAACTTTTTATGGGGCTGCTTGTTTTCCTGTAATATACACTCTAAAATTTTTATAGGCAAGTAACATTTTGTAACTGCCACTTTAGTTGTGTGATGGTCTTTGTAGATGAAACAAAACTTGTGTAAATTATATGGTAAAGCTTTAAATGCATGAATTGTTTAGGTTTAGTGCTCTTTATGCTCTTCTTTTGGCACTTTTCCACTGCAAGTACCGGCTAGTACCGGCTCTGCTCTACTCGGCCCTGCTTGGCCCGGTTTGCTTTTCCACTGCGGTACCGCATGGTATAGTGTCGGAACGGTTCGGTACGGTATAGGTTTGCTTTTCCACTAAAGTAGTACTAAAGTTAAGTGGGTGGGATAACAACGGGGTGGGTGTGATTCTCTGACCAATCAGTGGCTAGTAGTGACTGCATGCAAAGGATTGTGGGATATGGTACCAGTTTGGTACCTGTTGGAACCACAATCGAGTAGGTACTGTTTTTTCAGAGCCGTACCGTACCGTTCGGTTCCATGCAGTGGAAAAGCAAACCTATACCGTACCGAACCGTTCCGACCCTATACCATGCGGTACCGCAGTGGAAAAGCACAAAAGCGTGCCAAGCCGTTACGGTTCTATGCAGTGGAAAAGCGCCATATGTGTACTCAAAATGGGAGAATGTATGCCAAACTAGTCTGAGTCTTGTAGTGACAGAGCACAGTACTGAATAAATGCTTGTATAGGCCAGGTAATTGTGAACAAGGCTTTATCCTCAAGGTGTGTAACTACTTTTAACCCTTTACTGTCAATGTTCTAATCTCAGCTATTTTGATTACAATCCTCAGATTGCTGTGGATTGGATAACACTTGGGGCTCTTTAACACGGTCCGCCTCCGTAGGCGGATCCGTGCTGCTCAGTGGGGATCGATCTGCCGATCCCCGCTGATCCGGCGGATGACAGCTCCCTCTCCGCTTGCAGTGCGGAGAGGGAGGTGTCTCAGCCCCCGCTGCTCGATCGGATGAGAGCGGACCGCATGTCCGCTCTCATCCGATCCCCAGGACGGATGGAAAATAGGGTTTCCATCCGTCCAGATTTCACAGACAGGATCGGATGCGGGTGTCAGCGGAGGTGTCTCCGCTGACATCCGCTGCTCCATAGGGCTGAATGGGCATCCGATCAGATCCGCCTAAAAAACTGACAGGCGGATCTGATCGGAACGCCCGTGTGAAAGAGCCCTTAGTGGATCAGAATTATCTAATAGTAATTTGTGCTCCAAATGAGCAAAAAGTAAAATAAGAATGTATGCAATAACATCTATGCAGTCATTGGCATAGTGGACAGAGGTGACCTTACCAAATTTGTAGCACTTCAGCATTAAATTCTTTTAGTTGCTGAGACTTTTTTTTTTTTCCTCCAAGAAGCTTCAAAGGACCAACTGTCATTGGTACAAACTTCCTTTAAATGCTGCTGGATTGGTTGTCAGTGACTAACTTTTTTTGGCTTAGCTTGGTTGCCTAGAGCTGTACACTTTCTGCTGAAATTGTTCCTGACAGGCAATCTTTTCTGCACAAGTGCACTGTGGCACCATTCAGGTGTATGGGGAGCTATACTTGTGACTTCTAGAGGTCCCATAAGAATGGTCAGATGGTGCACATGTAGAGTAAAGGCTCTGGGCAAAGTGGCAGTGTGTAGATGACTAAAGGAGGGGCATAAGTTGTGTTTTGGGGGTTGGCATCTCTCCAAGTAGTTTATGTCCAACTTTTAAATCGCATACTGATATTACTTTCACAATGTATCTAGATGTCTAAAACCCGAATTATACAAGTAACTTTTCTTTTTCTCTCCCCAGATATTTCAAGCACACTACCATCTTTCCTGGCAGCCTTTGATGCCACACTTGATTTACCTCAGATGGTAAACTGTTAGCATTTTACTTTGTATGGTTTTTTTTACATGTGTGTGTGAGATAAATAAATTACTTAATCTGTAATGGTCTCTCTAACTCTAACGTTTTTCCCCTAATGAATTCACTTTACAAACTTTTTTCTTGATACAAGTTGGCTGTTTAGCATTCTACTAAACGGGTTGGTCTCTCTGGCTTTTGGCATTTGATGGTGGTCTTTGCTTATTGTCATCCCCTAGCAGTTTTATGTTTTTGACAGATATTGAATTTGGGCAATAGGATGGAGACATAAGGTAGCGTGTTTTTCTCCCTTTTTGGAGCTGAGGTATGCATACTGGGTAAATTACAGATTAAGTGTTACTAAACCCCCAGGACCGTGTTGACCCTCTGACTAGAAAGTGCTGATCACATGCACTCTCCCAAGAAATACAAACTCTCTAGCAATACACAACTGAGCATGTGCAGCCTTACTCCAAAAGCTGTTTTATCCATATACATGGTGTGGGTGGGGGCGCAATGCAAGAAGGGGAGGCTCTGTGCATACAGTAACAAACAGCCTTTCTTTTTCATTCACTGACACACAGCTCCCATGTTAGACCCTTGTGCTTATGCTGCTCTTCAGAGGACTAGGCGGAAACCATTTTGGCTGCACCCCTCAGGCAGTCCCAGGGGGTATACCATCACTTAATGCTATAGGACTTCAGTTTTATTTTCTGCCTAGTAAGGACCTGGCTCCCTGCTGGGATCTGCAGTCCTGGAATTTTTTTTTCTCGTTCTTTTCTGTTCCTGTGTGAACTACATGCAACAGGTCGCATACACTGATCACGACCAGTCACACCTCTGGCCGCAGCACCCCATTCCAAGATGGCATGGTGGCCTGCTGGGAGTGGTGCTGGCTAATTTCCAAGGCGTGGTGAGAAGTGTGGGGGTGTGTTTTTTTTTTTTTTTTTTTTTTTTTTTTTTCTCTCTCTGGGAATTGCTGGGGTGGATGTGGGCCCTTCCTGGGGATGGTAGGCCCCCCTGTCCTTCCTCTCTCATATGGTCCCCCCTCTGGGGTGCACAGGCATTTTCTGGGTGGGGGTGTTGGTTAGGTGCTGGGCCGGAGGGTGGTGGGATTGTGCTGCTGGCAGCTCCCTTTTTTAGGGGTGCCTGCACTTTTTGCCCTGCGGGGGGGTCCCTGGGTAGGGGGCTACCCCATGGTGGACTGACAATCCCTGGGGTCCCCGGTTCCATGTGAGGCTGCCATTTTGCCGTGGAGGGTTGTATTCAGCCTCGGCGGCTATGTTTATGTGGTTTCCCATTGTAGCCTATGCGACGACCATTTTCTTTGAAATGCAGCGGGGGCCTCTAGTGACAGTCGGTGTTTCCTTTCTGATCGCAGTGTGGCAGGCTGTTTGGTGCTCTGAGTGCATAGTGGGGAGTCCCTGTGGGTATACAGTCCTTCCTCTGCTTGACGGCGCCACAGGTGTGCTGATCCTTGTGGTGCTCGTGCAGTGTACAGGGGGTTCCGCCCACCAAATTTTTTTCCTTTTGTGCCGTGTGAATCCAAATTTTTATTCAACCATGGAGCCCCTGGAATGTGAATCGCCACCTGACCCACTCCTTGAAGCCACAGGATCCTCTCAGACTGCCTTTGCGGCCAGAACGGTGACCCTGCAACCTCCTGAGGTGGATTTGGCAGACGTGACTTAGCCCACTGGGTCTGCGTCCATGCATCCTGAGTGCTAGAACAGTGAGGATGAATCTGCTTCCTCTGAAGCTGCGCTGGTGGAGGCACTGTCAGCTGAGTACTCAGACTTCAAAGTTTCCCGCACTGACGCGGAGTTGGCAACGCTGGTGCAGCTTGGCACCCGCAGATCCTTCAAGGTGACTAAGCTGTTCCCCTTTCTTTCCTAATTTGAAATTTTCACTAGTCAGTCAGGATCCGTGAAATGCATGGTTGGAATACCTAAGCGTTTTACTAGGAAATTGGTTTCTTCAGGAGAGACTCACCAACCAAGGGATGACCGTTCCACTGTTGGTGGACTCAGGTTTCCAGGCTAAATAAGGCCACACTTTTGCTGGTAGAGGATTCTCCATCCTTTATGGATCCTGTGCACAAGAGCTGAGGCTCTGGTCTGTTACCTTTTCACCGTGGCAGGTTTCATTGAGGCTGGTGTTTGCTATCACCTTGGTATCCCAGACCTTAACAGAATGGGGGAAATTTACACCAGGATCAGGAAGGTGATGCAACATCCTACTGAGCTGGCAGATCAGTTGATCCAGGGGCTACAGTAAATTTGTGATGCATCTTTTGGATGCAACCCCTTTTGGCTTGCAGAGGATCTGTGACGGCGGCGATCCTTCACGGCATGATTAGGCTAAAGTACTGGTCAGCCGACCAGGCTTCTAAAAAGGTGCTGACTGATTCACGTTTCTTGTAGGTGACTGTTCGTTCAGTGCCTCCTATGGAGTAGATCATTAAGGGCCTTACCGGAAGTAAGGGTACCTTCCGCAGGTTGCTAGCGGCAAGGAACCTCGTTAATGTTTTTTTTTTTTTTTTTTCCCCCTTCACAACTGGCCCTTTTGTCCTACTGGATTGCAAATAAAGGGTTCAAAATCCACCCATACGTTTGCAGACGGCTCCAAGAGACCCTGGAATGGTAAGTCAAAAGCGGGCACTGTTGGTTCTGCAGACAAGCCTTCCCCCCCCCCCCCCCCGAAGGAGCACTCTCACCCTTATCTTGGGTCCACGAGTTGGTTTGGTTCCAATATCGCGTTTCAGTCCCTGCCTCTGGCAAGGTTTTCCTTCCATCTTACTCCTGTCTCACGATCGGCTGCAGGGGCTGTACAGGACCCGGTGAGCAAAAGGGGTCATTGCGCCACTTCCAGAGTCTGAATGTTTCAAGGAGATATATATATATATATATATATATATATATATATATATATATATATATATATATATATATATATATATATATATATATATATATATATATATATATATATATATATATATATATTATATTTTTGATTGTGAGGTGTGGACACGATTGTAGTGTATGCTGCAGGTCGTTATTTATGCACATTTTTTTGCATTGCTCACATTGCACTGTCAATTTATGCATATTCTATTTATATAATTCCCAGCACTGTTATTTGCATTGTGTTGCGTTATTAATTATCACTACACGGTTTGCGCTGATATTATTTTATATTTTATACAACATCTGTTACTGTTCCCAGGAAGGCAAGGTCTGCCTGATCTTGGACATCCAGGCTCTGAACCACTTTGTGTGGGTTCAGAAATTTCGGATGGTCCACTTGCACGGTAGTGGCTTTCCTTCATCAAGGGGAGCTTTTGGCTTCTATTGCTCTCAAGGATCCTTGCCTTCATATTCCAATATGTCTGGCACCAGCATGTTTTGCTGTGGGCGAGGAGCATTATCAGTTTGTGGCGTTACCTTTTGGTCTCGCTTCAGCTCCTCTTGTTTTTCACAAGTTTTTGGCCCTCGTGTTGACCTTGCTCCAGCAGAAGGGATTGCAGTACTAGGTTACCTGGATGATCTGCTTCTGCGTGCATAGTCTTCAGCTCTAGAAATCGACTTGGATATTATGTGAACAGTAGTTTGGATGGACACTGAACTTTCAGACATCTGCTTTGACTCAATCCACCAAGCTGGACAACTTGGGTCTGACGCTGGATTCAGCATTGGCCCGAGTGTTTCTTCCACAGGAGAAACTACTAAAGTTGCAGGATGCTCAGGACTTGCATGCAAGTACTGGGTCTGGTCTCCACCTTTGAGGCGGTCCCGTTTGCTCAGTTCCATACCAGGCCCCTGCAAAGATTCTTGCCAAATGGAACAAGCATCTGCAGTCACTGGACGATCTGATCCTGTTGAGTCGGGGGTGTGAGGGTCTCTGACCTGGTGGCTCCGCTCTCGGGCGCATCGCCTGGGAAAATCTTTTCTTCCCATGTATTGGAAAGTGATTTCCACAGGTGTCTGTCTGGGTGGGGAGGTGTCTTGCATGTATATACGGCTCAAGGTGTTTGAATTCAAGAGGAATCCAGTCTACTGATCAACATCCTGGAGATTCGGGCGATCAGGCTTTCTGTCTCAGTGGATGGATCGTCTGCAGATGCCTGGTGAGGATACAATCTGACAAGGCCATGGCATGGGTCTCATCAAGGGGCAAGAGAAGTGCTCAGGAAGTAGCCAGCATCCTGAGGTGGTAAGAACTATGGCGTCGCCAAAATAGTTTTCCCCCTAGTCCTACTTGTTCTCTAGGACAGAGCTAAACCTTCCTGCTCCATAAACTTCAGATACCATTTATTGATCTCAAATTTATTAGAACAAGCCAGGTGACACTACAAATTGAAAAAATAAACCTCAATCAGTACAATTTATTGCATACTACAAAAACTGATCTATAATGCAGGATGGGACTCGCTTTTTAAACTCTCAGGGATGATGGCGAGAGTGAGACATGTCTTGCTGCCCTGCTGTAGCTTCTCAAAATGGTGGCTGATTCACTTCCTGTAGAACTCCTACCCAGAATGCTCTAGTTCCTAAACAACTTTAATACATTGAGTTTACAACATGTCATTTATGCAGAACTGAAGCTATAACAAAGACAGTAGATGGTGCCTGTGTTCTGCATATAACTTGTGTGTATCAAGAAAACCTAACATGTGTTAAACAAACACAAGTACTGAATAATTCTGGTGGACAGAACACTCCCAGCCTGACATCATGTGACGTCACTAACTGTCTTCTGCAGAAAGCAACTGAACCAGTTCGGCCACTGGTCTTAAAATTACTTTGGCCTCATTCTGCTGGAACATCTTGACTTCAGCTTTAGACACACTTATCCTCACTTGGCAGTACTCTGGTGACCAGACCTAAAGGCCACTCATTCCTATTTGTCTGGCACTCATGAGTAAATCACCAGTTTTAGAATTTTCAATGTGCCACTCTCCTTGGTTGAAGAGTAGATATATTGTTTCCTCCACTGACTCCAGAAGGTATTGGCAAGGGTTTGTACTTTTATCCACTGTAAAGGTCCTTTTCACAAAACTCCCCAGCTGGAGCACCAATAAGGCCAGTCTTTTGAGTGAGTAACAAGGATCCAGTGATTCTCACACCGTCCATGTCTACATAAATTAAATGTGGCAAGGTCGTTGGTTGCAGTCGGGACTGCGCAGAAAGGTGGGACCAGTGAACCATGAAGTACTTTCGAAGTGGCTGGTTGCTAGGTCTGCAGGATTGCAGTCTGTAGGCACAAAATGCCATTATTCTGGGCGGGTGGACCTCCTTATCCTCAACACTGTTGTTGACAGACATGGTTTCATTGTAGCTGTAACCCAGAATTACTTTACTGTCGTGTGACTCAGCTTCTTGAATTTTTCTTGCTGTTGCAATTAGTTCAGCTAGCTCTATAGCGAATACTGCAGCACAAAGTTCCAATCTAGGTATGGTGTGTTCAGGGTGCAATTTTTGCTTTACCCATTACAAAACCTATGTGGCATTGTCCTTCAGTGTCTATGGTTTTGAGGTAGGCTACTGCAGCAAATGCTTTAATAGAAGCATCGGAAAACAGTCTTTGCATCTGAACTTCTGTAGATGACATGGGGGCATATGGGTGTGGAATTGGCTAGAGCTGTTACTGAGTCCTTCCGCTCTACCCATAGGTTCTTCCTGTCAGTGGGGGGGGGGGGGGGGGAGAGAGGGTTGTCCCAGTCTGACTCACAGGTTAAGTCTTTAACCACTAAGACTGCTCACGTTGCTGCTACTGCAGCAAGGTGGCAGCCCTGGGTCCAGCGATGTAGACCTACGTCGCTGGACTCCTCCCTGTCTCGGCGGCACGCTCCCACTGTGTTTAGACACAGTAGGAGTCGGGCCGGAAGAAGACGGCGATCACCGTCTCTCTTCCCCGATCGTCGGAAAGTGAGAAAATCTGCACGCTTGTGTAAATAAAGCGGGCGGATCTTCTGTGACACAGGAGGAAATTGCAGTATTCAGCATAGCTGAACCTGCGATCTGTCTGTCCAGAATTTTTTTTATCGGGAAAAAATAAAGCGCAGGTGTGATCAAATACCACCAAAAAGCTGTTTGTGGGGAAAAGATGTAAATTTGGGTACAGCATTGCATGACCATGCAATTCTCAGTCACGCAGTGCCAAGTTGAGAAGTGGCCTGGTCCTTAAGCAGGAAAATCCTCTGGTCTTAAAGTGGTTTAGTGCTTTACCCCGGATGGCAACAGGTGCTGCAAAGCCTAAAGGATCATCCAGGCTGTTTATAGTAGACAGGACACCTACCGGTAAAGGGCTTTACTTGGAAAGTAAGTGTCGGATTTTAGATCTCAAAGCAAACCAAAGCTGCGTTGCATGGGAAGGGAGTCTGCCTAGATCTAAGTCCTTAAAACCGCTAGAATGATCTTGGGCATCATTGCAGTTTGGGGAGATTAATTGGCCTGGACTGTAATCAAAGGGAAATTTTACAGTCTTTCCAGTTAAATCAGAATTGAAGAGATTTCCATTGTCTTCAATAAAATACTTACACAGCTCGGTGTACGTTCTGACTGGGCAGGCATGTGCCACTCAAGCTTAAATTTTGGCAGTGCTTGTGCCAGGATGACTGTACTCCAGTGCATGCTTGGAAGTGATGTCATTCCACATTGGCCAATCAAGAGATAAATACTAGCATCCAGAAGAAGCTGGAGAGCAGATGGTCTCACTTAATGGGCATTGGACCTTACTCCATTTTAAGGTCAGGCTAGTGGTCCTTGATCTTGCACCTTTAGGGACTTAATTCCTATCCTCCATATGTTCATGCCACTTTTAGGTAGTATCTCAGGGCAGGTCAGACTTCTTTTTTTTTTTTTTCTCTTTTTTTTCTTCGATTGTTCATTGACTGACGTAGTCTCTGATCTTCATATCAGTAGGGTTGTGCTGCCCCCTACAGGAGTAGGACACTAGGCAGAAAAGTTCCAGCTATGCCTATGGACAGTCCCAGGGGGTATACCCTCTCTCCCTGCTAAAAGTTTTCAGTTTAATCTGCCTAGTCAGGAGTAAGAACCTAGTTCCTTGCTGGGATCTCTGGTCCTGGCAATTTTTTTTTTTTTTTTCACGTGAGATCTACAAGCAACTAAGCCAGATCTGGATGATGGGCTGGATATATAGATCCAGTGGTCACCCCAGCTGGCCAACGAGCATGTGCAGACCCCAGCTCCGCGCTCAGTCAGCCACAACCTAGTCCTACTGGACGGGGACTGGTCCCACGAGTTAAACGTCTCGCCAGGTCGCATACAACCAGGTCTGGGCCCGAGTCGCATCGTTCCATTGGCCAACAGCCCCCTCCCACTTTGCCAGAGGGTTCTGTCAGGAGATGGTGCCCGCCTGTTCCTGGTATGGTGAGTAAATGTCCCCCCCTCTTCCCCCTGGTGGATTTTGGGTTGGCAATCTTGTGGTGGGATTTCGTATAGGAATCGCTGGCGGCCATGTTTTGGGAGTTCCTGGAGATGTTTTCAGGGTTAAGGCCCTCCCTATATACTCTAGTGCTGATCTTCAGATCCTCCTTTCTGGATCAAGATTGCTGCTGACATGTGCTCTGTGGACGTTCTGGGCCTCCTGGTGCATCTTTGGTGTATTGTGGGTAGTCTGGTGGGTCGCTCTGCCTGACCTCTTGGGTGCGCTGTAGAGCGGTGGGACATTGTGGGGAAAGTTTGTTCAACTTTACTGACAGGTTCCCCTGGTGCCACATGGACCCTGCAGAACCATTTATCCCCACCTGACCCCCTCAAGGAGGCCGCAGGGCTCTCTGGATCCCAGCTGTCAATAGATGCACTTTCGGCAGTCCTGGAATCGTTTGTGTCCTGGGTGAAGGTGGCCTTTTAAAGGGCAAGGTGCCAAAAAACTCCCTCCACCTTCCCCTGCCTCATCTGATGTCTCAGATTGAGTCCGATGCAGACACGGGTCTCCCTGCCAGGTCTACTACCTCGTGCCCTGTCTTCTGACAGTGAGGATGACCATTCTACCTCCGCCACCGCGCAAAAAACACTGGTGAACAGAGGCACTGGCTGTATCGGTGCGTGAGACCCTAAGAATGGAGGATGCAGCTGCGACTGAGGCGCAGGTAACGTTTGGCACTCACAAGCCATCCAGAGCGGCAAAGGTTTTTCCCTTTCCCACATATTTTGACATGCTCAAATATTTGGGGTGCCCTAAGCGAGATTGCTAGATGCTACCCTTTGAGGAGTCCCTTAAAGAAGTGGACTGCCACCTACAGTGCACCCTCCAATCTCCAGACTGAATGAAGCGACCATGATCCCAGTGGAGGATTCCGCCAGATCCTTAAAGGACGGGGATAGAAACGCAGAGTCTGTGGCCTGCAATATGTATTCCCTGGCAGGGTCTGCACTAAGACCGGTGTTTACGGGTGCCCTTGTATCGCAAACATTAACTGAATGAGGTAAGTTACTACGCCGTAACCTGCAGGGGAAGCATCTTCCTACTGTCTTGAGGATCTGTTGGACCAGCTGGCGCAAGGGCTGCAATTTGTTTGCAATGCCACGCTGGATACTGCTCCCATATTGGGCCGACTGTCAGTTTTAGCAGTGGTCCTCCGGCATATAGCTGTCAGTTTTAGCAATGGTCCTCCGGCATATACTTTTGGCTAAAGTGCTGGTCTGCGGATCAGACTTCAAAGAAGGCCTTGGCTGACCTACCTTTTCAAGGAGATCACCTGTTTGGTGCTTCCCTGGATGACATTATCAAAGGTCTCACAGGGGGTAAGAGTACCTTTCTCCCACAGACCAACAAGGTTAAGGACCCTCGTCGCAGACAGGGGTCCCTCCTTTTCAGCACAAGTGTTCTTCTTTTTTTTAATTTTTGTTCCTCCAGGGTCAGTCGATAAAGAGAGCCCTTCAAGACTCCCTCGGGTGGTTCCAAGCGACCCTGGTCTGGCAAACAAATCTGAGTTTCTCCCAACCTGAGAATAAGGCCACCTCGGCCTGAAGGTGTGCCCTCACCCGTATCTGGGGGGGGGGGGGGGGGGATGTCTTTACCGGTTCCTGGATACAAGACAAATGGGTTCACAAGGTCATACGGTCCAGTTACAAGATCGCGTTTCTGTCCTGCTGGTAAAGTTTTTCCTTCCAATGTGCGACTGTCCCTGGATCGCTTACAGGCTCTTTGGGGCAGTAGAAGACCTGGTACAACAGGGAGTAATAGTTCCAGTTCCATGTGTGGAACGTTTTCAGGGCTTTTATTCAAACGTGTTCAGTTCCCAGGAAGTAAGGCAAGGTGCGTCCAATTCTGGACCTGAAGGCACTGAATTGCTTCATGCAAGTTCAAAAATTCAAGATGGAATTTGTTTGCATAGTGGTGACCTCCATAGACATCAAAGATGCCTACCTTCACATCCCAATCTGTGCAGGTCACCCAACGGTTTCTGTTTTTGCAGTGGGAGAAGATCACTATCAGTTTGTGGCATTACCCTTTGGTCTCGCCTCTGCTCCTCCAGGTCTTCACAAGGTGTTGGCCCTGGTGCTGTTATGGCAGCGGGGGATATCAGCCCTAGGTTACCTGGATGATCTGTTTCTACGTGCGACCCATGGTGCTGGTAGCAAATTTTGAAATCCCCCCCCCCCCCCCCATGAGAACTCCTGGAGGAGTTCGGTGGATTCTGAACCTTCAGAAGTGGTCCCTGTTCCCTTCCCATGAGACTGGACTATCTGGGCCTGACTTTGGACTCGTCCTCAGCCAGGGTTTCTTCCTCCGGATAAACTCCAGACTGTGGTTCAGCTGTTGCTGTCCAGCAAATGGTTGCTCCTTTGGACCTGTAGGAGTTCTGGGACTGATGGTGCCATCCTTCAAGGCGGTCCCCTTCGCTCAATTCCACACGAAGATCCTCCAGAAGGAAATCCTTCTCGAATGGAATAAGAATCCAAATTCCCTAGACAATTGGAACTGGCTGAGCCAGGTGACCAGGGAGTCTGATATGATGGCTTCAGTCCTCGATGCTCAAGCAAGGGAAATCCTCCTTCCCTATATATTGGACAATTGTCACCATGGAGGGGTTCTCGGCAGGTTGTCTGGTCCCTGGAAGAATCCAGGTTACTGATCGATGGTCTGCAGCTGAGGGATCAGGCTTTGCCTAGTCCACTGGACTAAGCACCTGCAGTGAGCATTCAATTGGACAATGCCACAGCCGTGGCTTATGATCACCAAGGGGGCTCCAAAATGGTCCTTGCGGCTTTGGAAGTGGCAGGCATCCTTCGATGGGCGGAACGCTTTGATCCAGCTCTCCGCCTGCCAATTTTCCACTCCTGGAATGTGAACAGCTGATTAAATCAGTCAACAGGCCTTGGATGCAGGGGAATGGTCTCTCCATCCAGGGGTGTTCCAGCAGTTTTGCCTTCATTGGGGAACTCCAGATGTAGATCTGTTGGCATCTCGGATCAACAGGCAAGTGCAGAGGGTTTGTGGCCTGCTTCGGGACCCTCTGGCAGATGCCGCAGACACACTGGTGGCCCCGTGGGGTCAGTTTCAGCTGATGTATGCCTTTCCTCTTGATGCTGCCAAGACTTCTTTGCAGGATCGAGGCGCAAGGGATTCCGGTCATTCTTGTGGTTACGGACTGGCTCGCTGTGCTTGGTACGCTGACCTGGTCAGGCTAGTTGCAGACGCTCCTTGGAGACTTCTTCTCTGGGAGGATCTGTCTCGGGGGGGGGGGGGGGGGGCAATCCTCCATCCTGCTTTGAAATCTAGGTGCTGGACAGGGGTTTGTCTGTTTTGGTGATTCCTTTTCTGCTTAAAGCAAGGAAAACTACTTCTAGAAGATCTAGCATCATACGTGGAAGGCGTATATTGCATGGTGAGTCTCTTGGGTTCCCCCTTGCTCTTACTCTGTGGCTCCGATCTTGGCTTTCCTTCAACAGGGAGTTGGCCTTGAGTACGATCAAGGATCAGGTCTCGGCCTTTGCAATTTTCTTTTGAAGGCCATTGGCCACCCATTCCCTGGTGCCTAACTTTTATCCAGGGGGTGTGACACTTGGCACCTCCGGTGCAACCTCCGTTGCCACCTTGGGACCTTAATTTAGTGCTGTCCATTCTCCAGAAACCTTTTGAAAGAATTTGGGAGATTCCCCTGCTTGCCTCATCCCAGAAGGTGGCCTTCTTGGTGGTTATTACTTCTGCGCACAGGGTGTCCGAACTGGCGACGTTGTCCTGTCCTCCCTATCTGGTGGTTCACGGGGATAAAGTGGTACTTGGTCCGGATCCGTCCTTCCTTCCAAAGGTGGTTTCCAGTTTTCACGTAATTGAGGACATTGTGTTACCCTCTGTGTCCTAAGCCAAAACATCCTAAGGAAATTGCACTACATTGGATGTGGTTCGGGTAATCGGGGTGTACTTAACCTGAATCTTCGAAAGTCATTCTCTCTTTGTACTCACAGATGGTCCAAAGAAAGGGCTGCTTGCGTCTGCTGCGACTATTTCCAGATAGATCAGACAGTGGCGCAGGCTTATTCAATTAAGGGTCAGGTTCCACCTTTCCCTGTTAAGGCGCATTCTACTCGGGCGCTTAGTGCTTTCTGTTTTCGTCATCAGGCATTTGCTTCAGGTTTGCACGGTGGCTACCTGGTCATCTGCTCACTTTCACAAAGTTTTACAAGGTGGATGTGCTGGCATCTGCAGATGCCTCTTTGGCTGCAAAGTTTTGCAGGCTGCTGTTTGAGGGTGTTTTTAGTCTCTCTTGAAGGTGTTTTAATGTTTGTTCAGGTGGGTCTCATCTTGTTCTGAGGAGTCCTATGTTGCTTGGTTGGCAATGGTTTAGCCTTGGATTTATTTTTGTTCCCACCCCTCATTTTTATGGCACTGCTTTTGGACGTCCCTACTGATAAGATCAGAGACTGCGTCCGTCAATGAATGATGGACAATTGGATTTTTGTCTTAACGTAAAATCCTTCTCTGAAGTTCATTGACTGACTCAGTACCCGCCCCTCTATTTGAGTTGGGTTGGTATTTTCTGACACTGGTTTGATGCAAAACTGACACATGCAGGAAGAGGGTGTATCCCCTGGGACTGCCGATAGGTGTAGCCAGAACTTTTTTTTTTTTTTTTCTGCCTGGTGTCCTAGTCCTGTAGGGGACAGCATAACCCTACTGAGATGATCATAGACTGCGTCCGTCAAACTTCAGAGAAAAGGATTTTACGGTAAGACAAAAATCCAATTGGTTTTATATATTCCCATGGCTGGCTGATTACCCTACAGTAGCATAGTTGTGTCATTCACATTCCTTCTGCATTATGATAGATGTGCACTATGGAGTGATAGCCAGCAATAGCAGTATACATATTGCAGATGTCATGAGAATGCATTTGCCCATCCTTCACAAATTCTGATCCTATTGTTTTCCAGTGACTCTCGGCTTCATCTTGTGGCTGTAATCCTGAGGGGTTTGGGTGGTGTGGGTTTTTCCCCCTGAGATTTTACTTATGTAGCGTCAGAACCAGGAGGGTGGAGTTTCTCCAGTAGGAAGACGCAATGGAAACCTAAATTTTAACCCCCCAACTCTTGCTAAAACTAAGGCTGGGCTTAATCTAATGTGTATCTGTTTTGAAAGTGCTAACTGCTGCCCTTAAACAGTTAAATGTTCAATTTCAGATTTCTGAAGCCTGCATCAAGCCAAGCAAACAAACCTACCCTGAGATTGAGAAGTGTCTTCCATACCATCCTGAAGGCAAGTGTTTTTACTTGGGTTTTTTCAGGCTTACTGACATTTTCTAAATGGCTTGTATGCTATGGTTTACACCAGGCATGTTGTCCTTCCCAAAAGGTTTCTATATCAACTCTTGCCAGTGTAGACTGTAGCCCTGTATTCTGTGCATCCTGTACCTATCTTTTTTTTTTTTTTTTTTTTTTCTTTGTGTTGACTTTACTGCTAAAACTGAGCATATGATGTAATGTCCATTCATCCAGACATTGCTAAAGAGAATTCTAGTTGTGCTTTATGCCTCACTATTGGTCTAGCTTCCCAAGGGGAGCAAAAGCTTAACTTTTTGATGTGGTCCAACTATTTGCTTCACTAAAGGTTGCACTATGTAGCTTCAGCTACAATGGTATAGTGCTGAGATCTGGCTGTGAGACTTCCGGTCTCACACCCAGAACAAAACAATCAGTCGGAGAATGAATGCAAAGCTTCCTCGGGCTGATGACATGACAATCTGACTCATAGTGGCACTCAGCCATTCATGGGCAGCTTTGTATTCTGTGATTAACTGCTTGTTCGCATGTGGGACATGTCTGGTGCATAGCTGGAACCCATCAGTGGGTACTGCAAGTAGATGATGCTACATACAGTGCTTGGAGGCAGTGCAGCAGTTGGTGAAAAATTGTTGGTTTGTACCAGCTTGGTCCAAACTTAAGTGACAGGAAACTTGGAGATCAGCTTTAGAGTATTTGCATACTTGACAGTGGGGTAAAAATAATTTAACTTGCACATATTGGGAAGATGTAACAAATACAATGGTTTGCTTTATGTATGTACATGTTAAGGAAAGTCCCTTTATTGGACAGTGAGTGATCTTTTCAGAGCCCAACAGAAGTCTACCAAAATCTGTTATTTTGCCCAAAGTAACGGAGGATTAGGTCTCTTGGAAACTGTCTAATGCCACGGTTTTAGGCCTTTTTACTGATATAAATACAGCCCATTGCTTTTAACAAGTGTGCGAACTTGCACTGCTTATAGGTCAGTATGGCTAGTATTACATGCAGAAAGCTAGAATTTATGCATATGCTCCAAATTTTCTCATCTATTTGACCCACTGATTAGAAAAATGAACGGAACAAACTTTCTTAAAACATTTCCTAAATTCTATGGCCAGCTCTAGGCATAGGGAACAGAGGTAACTTCAAGTTGTCTAAGATAGATTGAAGCGTGATCAACAAGATAAGATGTTCTGTGGCTCCTAATGCACCTTTTAGTTTTCTGGTGTTGTACCAAGAGAAGTCTAAGGAATGGGGCTGTTAAAAGATTTTTGTGGGTTTTTTTTCCACCCCCCCCTTCCCATCTGGTATTAATTGGACTACCCCCCCTCCCCCATATGCCACTTTGGGGTTGGTTAATTTTTAACCTGAGAAGGTTCCAAATTCCTCTTCACTAGGGTATGGCACAGGTGTGCTCTGGGTTGAAAGGGAACAAATGGTGGGATGTTAATTCTATAGTAACATTGAGCAAGAGGGGAGAGAGCAGCCTTGTAGAGGGATTGGAGGACAGTTCTTCTAGATTTATTTTAGCAAATGGGAAAGCATACATGGATGTATTAAATGTGGGAAATCTCATGAAAGCTGGATTGTTCTAATTGGAAAACCCACTTCCATCTAATGCTGTTTGTGTTGTGGGAAAAACTCCAGTTAGACAGCAGAAAACCTTGTTAGTCATTTGGCCTGCATCTAAGAAGCATGAAACCTCAAACAACCCTGTGAGAAATTTGAGTTTGCTTATATTGCTTGCAGTGGGTTTGTTCAATCGGTTTTGATGGCCATGAACAGTATATAGGAGAGACTCCATCCATCTCTATGGGGTTTTGCAGATGTATTCATCTAATGTCCCCCATATTTTCTCAAGTACTCCTCGATATCAATTACCAATGCCTATTTTTAATGTGTCTTATTTTTGATTAGGAAAAAATAAATTACTGTTTATGAACAGTTCTTCTGACTTTGAAATTGCGCTACTTTAGCGTGATTTCAAAGCTGCAGATCGGTGCAATTTTTACCTGATTTCATTGTGGCTTGCATTTTAACAGAACTCAATGGAATTGCAAAAAAGTTTTAGCATTGGAGCACCCCTTCAGTCAGCTCTCCTGGACCTTGAGTTCAGGTCTTCTCATCCATTCCCCTTGCCCTCAGGACAACCTCCTGTGACCATGTGCTGCTGCTACAGAGGCAGACGCCCCCTCCCTCCCGAGAATCTGCACTCCAGTTAAAGACCCTGCAGCACGTGCTCCTGGCTTTCATACAGTATCCCAGAATGCACTGAGGTGACCTGCCAATCACCAGGACTGTATCAAAGCCTATGCATTCATTTTCCAGGTTTCCTCCATTGTCCAACATGCCTCCCTATTGGACCAGTGTGAAACATTCTCTAGACACAATGACTTGCATACTAAGCAGACCAACAGATCCTGCTCTATGGTAGGCAACGAGCAATATAGCTGTTTATAACCCCCCCGATTTCGACAATCGACCAACTTATCGATTATAAAATTCATTAGTTGCAGCCCTACTCTGGAGTCTCAATACATGCACAGAGAAATCTGAGTAATCTGGCATCAGTCTTTTTGCATTCTGTATGCCTGTTGACTGCAGGCTTTTACAGCATAGTCGGATAGTGTACCATTACAAGTCAAGCCTGAGAAGGGCTTGTTTGTGGAGGCCTGTTTCTGTGAGCTTGTACTGCTTGCCCCCTTTTCAGGGTTTCAGTTCTGGCTTTGATGGCCCCAACTTATTCCCAGAGGTAAGGTCTGGCTTGAGAATACACTGCTACCTCCACTGTAATCAACAGAGCAGATTTACATGGCTCAATTTTTGCTTTCTCCTCTCACCTTCCAGGACAGCAACACAGGAGATGAGAGGCTCCACCCTACAGGAAACACAATCAGTGCACAGCTGTTAAAAGGCCCACCCTTCCCCCTTGTCCCTCAGTCTTGATTGTTTCTCCTACAGTGAAAACATTTTATTTTTTTTTCTTACTTGAGGACTGCTGGCTGGTCCCCGTGAGGCAGGTTCAGCAACACCAGTGAAGTTCACACTTTACCTGCATGCCTTCTAGGCTTTTCACAGGTTGCCCCAGGATACAGGCAGTCTGTCAGTGGTGGTCCCTCCAGAGCCTGTGGCCTGCTATTCAGCAGGGGTCTCCTCCGGTACTCCCGGCCATTCAGCTGGAATTCGCATTCAGCCGGAATTTAAAAATAAAAATGCTGGACAGCACACTCCAAGCCTTGCTTTGAAACCTGAACTTCTGGTTTGTGCAGGAAAGGCGGAGCATGCGCAGCGCGACCTGAAAGGGGGAAATGAGTACGAAGGAGACGCCGGACCCACATGGCAGCGGTAAAGCAGACTCTCCAGCCGAAAAGCCAGAAATGCCAGGCATGAAACCTGCCGCAACCCACCTCATGGAGGAGAAAAGGTCAGTTCAGGTGGCTACAGGCAAAAGCAGATCGGAGCCCCGTAAGTGCAGTGTTTTTATTTATTTTATTCACCTGCCAAGCTCTCCCCCCCCCCCCCCCCCGATTGGGGCTGATACCTGTCGGGCTTAGTCCCTGGAAGTTCCCATGCTCTCAGCGGGGGCCTGTAAGCCAAGTTACTATGGGGCAGGAGGAGTGATCTGTTCTTCTCTCTTGCAGAAACCCCAGGTGGAACCCAGGAGGCCTCTGATAAAGCACCCCCTGTATCTGGTAGCACTAGCACCTATAAAAATGTATTTGTGGTGAGATACTGCCCAGATCTCTCATCAAGCCCTTTTGTTATAGGTGTATACACTGGCTGGTAAAGAGGCTTCAGGGTTGATGAAAGATTTCCTTAAGTCTATGCAGGAGGAAATGCGAAGTCCCTATCTAGTCCTTCCGCTTCTCCTGTAGCTTCCCCGCCAGGTAAGAGCCAGGAGAGCTCAGAGTTTACATTCCAAGGCAGACCCATCTGCCTGGTTTGCAGGGTCTGTTTGGTCTGAAAAATCTGGAGGCACTCCTTCAAGCTGTTTATGTACAGGAGAAATCCCAGAACCCCGCCAAGGAGATCTCGGCACAGGATAAGATGTATAAAGGACTGGTTAAAAACCAATCCAAGGTATTACCTGTTCACCAATCCTTGAAAGATTTAATTCTTCAATGGAAGTTTCCTGAAAGGTCTGGTTAGACCAAAGCCATGGAAAAGGAGATTCCCTTTTGAGGAAGAGGTGCAAAAATTCCTAAAGAGTCCAAAATTGGATGCCTCCCTGTCAAGTGACTAAGAGGTCTGATCTCTGACGACACGGGGAATATCAGATGTCATGAATATCAGATGTCATGGACCCTGCAAGTCAGAATCTGTTAAAGAGCCTGGGATGCCAACTCATCCACTATGGCTCAGCACTGGCTGCAACCTACACGGCTAGGAATGCAGACTTCTGGATAGACAAGCTTACAAAGCACCTTTTCACAGGGAAATGAAGTCCCAGGACCTGCTGGACTCCCTTTGTTATAGGGAAAGCTGTTGCCTACTTGGCCGATGCAGCAGTTGTCAGTGATGGCCTCGGCTAAAACCAGAGCTCTCATTAATTCAGCTAGGAGAGCCTTTTGCGTTAAAGCTTAGGAAGGCGACTTTACTTCAAAGGTGAAGCTCTGTGGGCTACCTTTTTTGAACAGTCCTTACTGTTTGGCTCAGGCCTGGATGAAGTATTGTCCAGATCCTGAGAAAGGGAAGAAATTTTCCTAACAAGCCCAAAAGGGAGAGATATAGCAAATTTTTTTCAGTGACAGCTGATCATGTAAACAGCAGCTGGCGATCAGCTTTTTTTTTTTTTCTGTGTGAGGAGGAAAAACAATCGCCGGCTGCGGTCAGAGGGACATTGATTCCTGAAGAGGAAAGGAGATTGTGCCACCCACCAGAGTCGCCTGCCAGTGCCCCATCAGAAGTATTGCCCATTAGTGCCACCTACCAGTGCCCTTTGACGCCTTATCAGTGCAGCCTACCAGTGCCCATCAGCACACATCAAAAAAGAGAAAAATTACCAGTTTGCAAAATTTTATAACTGGGTTTTTTGGGTCAGCAAAAAAATAAAAACCCCAGTGGTGATTAAATACCACCAAAAAGCTTTGTTTGCAAAAGTTTAATTTGGGTAGTGTTGCATGACCCATCGAGTGTTGCCATTAAAAGTGCAACAGCGCTAAAAGCTGAAAATTTGCCTGGGCAGGAGGAGGTTTTAAGTGCCCAGTAGGCAAGTGGTTAAACCAAGTTCCTAGCATACAATAGGTTTTTCAATGGAAGGTATTTATGCAGTCCGCAAAAACCTGTTGAAAGATGTGTTTGACTGCTCTGGATCTCAGGGATGCATACCTGCATGTTCCAATTCATCGAACACCAGGCCTTTCTGAGACTTGTGGTGGTCACCAAGGGGACTGCACACTGGCAGTTCAGGGCACTCCCCTTTGGTCTAGCAGCCAGTCCAAGGACTTTTACCAAGATCCTGGCAGAGGCGGTGGCATATCTTCATCTCCAGGGAATAGCTTTGATTTCTTACCTGGACGATCTACTGATTTTTGGTCCATCAGTGGACCAATTGAGAGAAACACCCAAAAGGTGTCAACAGTCCTACAGATGCTAGGCTGGCTGATCAGCATGGAAAAGTCATGCCTGGAGCCTGCCCAGGTTCAGACCTATTTTAGGGTACTAAAACGACTCACGGACTTTTTCCTTGGGGGGGGGGGAGGGGGGGGAGGTAGAGAAAGGTTGGTGGGTTGCCTCCTCATGCTCCAGGAGAGAGATCCTGAGTTCTGGGGCTCATGTCAGCCAGCAGTAGCTTGGGGGCAGCTACACTCGGACCATCAATTCTTCCATCTTTCCTCCTGGGACAAAAAGGTTGAATCCCTGGACGAGAGAAATATACTTAAAAGCTTGGAAAACTTTGTACTTGCTGTAGGCAGAAGCAAATGCCGTGGCTTGCATCAATCAAGGGGGCACCAGGAGTGCCGAGGCGGCCGAGATTCTGCTATGGGCGGAACACAATGTTGCGGCTCTTTCCGTGGTCCACTTCCTGGGTTTGGAGAATGGGCAAGTGGATTACCTGAGTCATCAGGTGTGCTCCCTTCATCCAGAGGTTTCAGCTCCTGTGTGCCTGGTGGTGGGGCTCCAGAAGTTGATCTGTTTGCATCTCGCTTCAACAGGAAAGTTCAGAGGTTTGTGGCCAGGTCTCGGGATCCTCTGGCCAACACCACAGACTCTCTGGTGGCTCCTTGGAGTCAGTATCGCCTATTTATGCTATCCTTCTGCTCGTTCTCCTGCCGAGGTTTCTCCCCCCCCCCCCCGGTGGGGATGGAAGGCATTCCGGTCGTTCTGGTGGCTCCAGACTGGCCTCAGCGGTCTTGGTACTCAGAACTGGTAAATGGTTGTGGATCCTCCATGGCGTCTTCCTCTGCGAGACGATCTATCTCAAGGACTGATCTTCCATCCTGCTTTAGTCGCTGGCTTTAACAGCTTGGCTGTTTCAAGCAAGGTGTTGAGGGATAGCTGTCTGTTTCCTACCTACCCTTTAGAAGTCCAGGAAATCTACATCTAGGAAGATCTATCATCGTACGTGGAAATCATACATTTCATGGTGTGACTCACTTCAGGTGCACCCTCACTTGTTTTCTATAGCTCGGATTTTGGCTTCTTTACAAAGTTTCGCAGCGCTTGACATTGGGGACTATCACAAAGGCCAGGTGTCAGCCTTGGCTATTTCTTTTCAACGTATAGTCTGGTTCGCACCTTCATTCAGGGGGTGCGTCACCTGGCCCCTCCATGCGATCCTAATCTGGTTTTGTCTGTTCTTCAAAAGCCTCCTGAGAATGCTAGGGAGATTTCTCTGCATTTGTCGCAGAAGGTTGCCTTCCTGGTGGCTATCGCTTCTGCCTGCAGAGTTTCTGAGCTGGTGGCGTTGTCCTGTCCACCTTATTTGGTGGCCCACAGGGATAAGTGGTCCCCAACCTGCCTTATGTCCTAAGCCTAAACATCACAAGGAAGTGGTCTTGCACTCTCTAGATGGGAGTTTGGGCGATTTAAGGGGTTTAACTGGCCGTTACCGAGCCCTTCAGAAAGTCGAACTTTGTCCTGGACAGGCCTTGCAAAGGTTTGGCTGTGTCCGCCACAACCATTTCGAGCTGGATCAGGCAGACGGTTGTTCAGGCTTATTACATCAAGGGTCAGGTTCCTCCTTTCCCTGTGAAAGTGCATTCTACTAGAGCGCTGATTGCCTCTTGGGCGTTTTGCCATGATGCCTCAGTTGTATTTGTAAGGCGGCGACTTGGTCGTCTGTACACACTTTTACAAAATGACTTTGTTGGCATCTTTGGATGCCTCTTTTGGCCGCAAGGTTTTGAAGGCTGCTGTTGCGTGACAATGTTTTTTGCTATTAAGGGTTTTTTACCTGGGTGAGCTCCTGTTTGGTGGAGCTCCCGGTTGGCTACGTTTAGCCTTTTAGTGTTGTCGCTGTCTGGTAGTTTCCCACACCTCATGCCTTTACTGCTTTGGGACATCCCACTCAGCTCATGGAGATGAGGCTGCGTCTGTCAACGGATTATGGCGAAAATTAAGATCTTACCGTACAATCTTCTCTGATGTCCTTCGACAGACGCAGCTCCTGCCCCTGTTTGGGGTTGGTTCTTTGTTTTCACTGCTTTTACACTAAACTGTGCTGAGTCATGCAGTGGGGGTTTATGCCGAGACAGCCCCCCTTGGCGTGTGTATTCAATTTTTTTTATGCCTAGATTACTGGTGGGAGGGAGATGAGGCTTAGGGAGATGAGGCTGCGTCTGTCGACGGACATCAGATTTTACGGTAAGATCTTGCAAAAATCTTTTGCAAATCCTATTGCTACTCCTTTATCTGAATCCCCATAATACCTCACTGGATGGTTCCTTTGAGTAGTTTTATTCTTGATTCATGGGAGATATGGGTCTCCTGAACAATATCGAAAAAATATTGTCTTTACCGGAAAATTTAGTCCTTTTGACGTTTTCATCTTTTTTCTGACCCTTCATCTTTCTCCCCTCCCTCGGCGTCCCAAGACTATATATTTCTAGGACTTGTATCTTTAGAAGTGGGTGACTTAAGGGAATGTATACTACCCTGTAGATCCAGGAGGAAAAGGTTCCGCTCTCCGTGCTTGATAATAAAATGGATCAGGGACTGGATTCATCCAAACACGGTGTATTCCCAGTACATAAGGTTCTGTCAGACAGCCAAGAGTGGAAAGATCCTGCGAAAACCCTTCTCCCTCTCTCTCCCTCCCCCAAGACTTGGAAGGTTCCCCTTCAGTGGTAAGGCCCATGTGTGGAATAAAAGGCCTAAGGTTGATGCAGCCTTTTCTGAGGTCTCTACTCAGATTTGGCATTCAAGGATATGGGTGTCTTAAAGTGTGCAATGGACAGGAAAGCTTATTCTCTCCTTTAAAGGGGCATGGAATTCTACCTCAGCTTTTGGCCAAAGATGCCTTGGTTTGCATCACTTCTCAATTTAGCCACAAAACTCTTCTGCTCATGGGGATCTTCTAATGCAATGAACCCTAAACCATCGAGTCAGATCACCTACAATTGACAGTTTGGTTTCTGAAGACCTGTCAGAAGGGCCAAAGGTCTGTCTGAGAAACTTATTACTACTTTCTACTAAGGTGTCTAGAGCGATCTACCTGAAGGTGTGAAGAAATCCTTGTGTTCCTTTAAGGGACTTTAGGTTAAATATAGTTGCAGTTTTGGTATTCCTCCATGAAGGAATGAAGGGGCTGGCAGCCGGCACGCTAAAAACCCAGTGGCGGCTTTCAGGGGTTTTTTTTTTTTTTTTTGCTTTCTTTGAGAACTTTATCGCAAGAAGCTCCATTTGATTTTTTTCAGGGCATTGGCACAGAAGTGGCCAGTAGCCCTTAGGGTTTTTCCTAGATGGGATTTCTCTTGTTTCAGGGCTTCACTAAAGCTCCCTTTTGAGCCTTTAGAGTTTTTCTGGTAGCAATCACCTCGGCCCAAAGAATTAGCAAAATTCAGGCTTGGTCTATACCAGATCCTTTTTTTTTTACTTTTGCAGATCGAATAATTAGGAAAGATCCGGCTTTTCTTAAGATCTCAACTTGCTTTCATCGTACTCAAATGGTACTTCCTACCTCTTCTTCGACTCCAGCGAATGCTAAAAGGACTTTCTGTACTTTAGATGTGAGAGGTCTAGTTTAGATGTGAGAGGTCTAGTTCAGTATCTAGCAGTGATCCGGCAAAGGAGAAAAGGCCTCCAAAATTACTTTGCCCCCAAGCCACCTTCCCAATCAAAGAAGCTTGCATAGCCCTCCTCCTGAGGGTATTGCTGCCCATTCTATTAGGTCAGTGGCCGCTTCCTGGGCCAAAAGAGCCGGTGCCTCGTGTCGTGAAAATTAATAGGGCTTGGAGCATAGAAACCCACTTCAGTGCGCCCAAGATTATTACGCACCAAGCTCCATTAATAGCTTGTACTGAAAAGTACAAATGCACCGCTCTTTTGCATAACGGTTTACCAAGCGCTCGGCGACAAAGAAAGGAACAGATGCGCTGGGTCATTTTGATGCCATCTGCCAGGTCTCTTTCCGGATATGTAGGTGTGTAAGGGCAAGTGTTTGTGTGTTTCTGTGTGTCTTCAGGGATGAAATGGCTGTGCGAGCTTGTGTGAAATGGCTGTGTGAGCGTGTGTGTCTTCTGTCCCCTGTCTCCCAGGGCAGGGCTTGGTTTATTTACAGCAAGTGAACAAAAGGCGTGGCTTCAAGACCACCAATCAGATACGTATACATTCAAAAAGCACAATAGAAACTGGAGTACATGCCCATAAATGGACATGAGCGAACAAAGGGCTCAACTACCACATGAAGCACATGGCTTTTCATTGTTTGTTCATGTCAATCCATAAACATTAGTCCATTACCTGTTAGTGGGTCCAATCATACATGATTCATATATAAACCAAATATGACAGTGACCATTCTAACTGTTCCAGTTGATGAGGCTTTATCTGCATAAGACAATAGTAGCAGTGTTTCAATCACACGGATCCAAATGTGACTAAAAGGAGCCATCTATTTATCTTGGTAAAATAAGAATTTCCATATCCCAAACAACTCAGCAGTACAGGGCCCTGAACTGCAGACATAGATCTGTGCGATGGACTCTCTTTGCTACCAGTATTGTGCCATCTCATCCAGTGGAAGATTTTCACCAACAAGTCTTTCCTGCAATGACAGTTAAAGCGATAATCACTGTAAATGGGGATTATCAGTAAAACTTGACACTGGGAGACATTATGACTAAACTAAAGAGAATGTCCAAAACCAAAATTTCCACAACACTCGCCTGAACAAATCTGCAAGGCAGCTACCTGGTCCAGCTTTTCTGCTTTTTTTCGGCACTATAGGCTAGACTTCCTGTCAACTGCAGATCAAGCCTTCGGTAGGAAGGTGCTGCAGCCAGTGGTCCCGTCCTAGGGTAAGTTGCTCGGCTGTCCTGAAAGGCGATTTTGAGAAAACCTTAGTTAGCAATACCTTCACCGGTAAGTCTAAGCCTTTCAGAACAGCAGCCTACTTTCCTCCCTAGGTGTTTTTCTAAGAATGTCCTAATCTGTTTTGGTTGGTTGCTATGTTGGGTTTGGTTTTCCGGCATGTTGGAGGCTACTCTTTAACTGAAGGCATGGTGGAAGTGGAGGGATTTAAAGTCTGCTGTTTCCTGGGATTTTGGTGGAGCTGCGCTCTCCAGGTGCTGTCCTGAAAGGCTTAGAAATACTGTCACTGTAAAGTCTTTAACTTTTTTTTTTTTTTTTGGGTTATACCTGCAGTGAAGGGTCTCTCCTTTAAGAATCCTTTCTCGGATGTAGTAAGGAAGTTGTATGTAATGGACTGGATATGCCTTAAGCTGGCCTTAGACTGTTTTGTTTGAATCTCAACTAGCTCCTGCTGAACCAGCCAAGATACAAACCATGTATCCATGTGTCGCTCTATCAACTTGGGTACAACCTGCATCTGCCTGTTAGATTTTACAAGCGATTATAGCTGCTAGCAATTGGTGGTCTCCCAGCAGGGATGGCTTCCCCTGCCAGAACACAATAGCTCTAAGGGAGGGATTTCCCCATCAACAGTCCATGTTGCAAGAAAGAATCGCTTTGTCTATGGCTGGCTTTAATGGGTTTGGATCTAATCTTTAAATGGGTGAAAGTACATCCTAAAACTAATCTCCATCTGCAGGCATCCACGATAGAAGACTAACCGATCTAGCCCTGTAAAGAAGAAATCGACTATACATGCATTTTTCTGAAGCCAGTCCTGTCCCATGCTGTCAGCAGTGGCTTTGTTGTGGAGGCACGTGCAGATGAGGCAGACACCAATGGAAGCCCCATGGTAACAGTGACGTTTTCCAGCCGTTGTCGGCTGTCTCCTCTGAAAAGCTTCTGCTGCTGGAGACCGGATCGGCTTCAAAAAGGTATCTAGACAAATTTCTTTACAGGGGTTAGTCTTGGATCATGGATGCCTGTAGATGTAGTGAATTTAGTGTTTGGGTGGACTTCACCTATAAATTACATGTGGGGGGGACTTCACCTATAAATTACAAGTGTGGGGGGGGGGGGGGGATGATATTGGCACAACACCTAGCCAATGGGGCATGCAAAGGAACCTCCTACTTGGCAGTCCAGAAAACTCTGATCCATTTGAACGGATTCTAGGTAAGCAAATTAGCATTTTATTTAATATTGAAGGATTGCCTGGAAGTTACCAGGTAAGTGCTTTAAAGTGTCACCAGCATTTTCTTTTTATAAATGGTTTTTTCACTTCGTCAATTTCCTAGCATAGTCCTCTTCTGTGAGCCTTAGCTCTGTGCTGATCCAGCTTCTCTTCTCGCACTAACTTTTTGCCGAGTGACAGCGGAGTTATTGGGTATGCTGACATCGCACAAGGTGGTGGCCTCAAGCAGCAGTCAAGCTTTTTGGTGGTCTGCAAAAGGGTCTTTATAGGTAAATGGCATGCAAAAGTTTAACCCGATATTTCACTTCAGTTTATAAGAGTTTCTCTCCAATTGCAATTTTTGCTTGAGACTAACTGACCTAATGTGGCTGAACTGTTTCTTGCCAAGTGACTCAAGTAAATGCTATTTAACTCATCCAGTAATGCAAAACACAAGCTGCTTGATCAATCGGTAATGGTCATGGAAGTTTGTCTAGCAAGGCTATTTCTCTTCCTAGAGTTTGAAACCTTTGATCTTCCTGAAGAGTGCAAACTGAGCCATCTCTACCTTGCTGGAGTTCCCCTTATTGTGTATGAAAAGGAGGTTGCATTATTGACCAAGCAGCCAGCTCCAATGGATATTCCAGTCTTCAGCTGGGAATCAGGTTAGTTTTTAACAACTTTATGACTGCAACACGCCTTTTTGTATTTTGATCCAAACTTTTGATCTAGATGTTTGTGTGGGTTTTACTGTATCTGAAACTGACTGACTTCCCTTCCAATTCTGCAAAAACTCCTTGTAATGGCCAAAATGTAGTTCCAACAACCTAATGTGTGACCGATGGTAGGGGGTGACAGATGAGCTGTAAGTTTATTAACCTGAAGTGTGTTCTCTGCTCAGTTCTCAGAAGAAGATAATCTCCTGTAGCCTGTTAAGACAAGAACTTCAGTTCTCACAGGGAGGACAAGTTTGTTTCTTTTGAAACCGGCTGAGATCTGTGCAAGTGGGTGGACTGCCTGTAATTATGAATACAGTGCAGTAAAGTTTAAAAAGTGAAACCAAAGTTTAAAAGCATGTAAAATGTCCTGACACGAGAGGTGTGTTGCTAGGGAGAGCCCTTGGCTTTAGCTACAGGTTCTTGTGGTTTCTGACCATGTTTTTTAGGCACATCCTTTTCTAATTTCTAAGTCTTCTGTAGAAATTGCTAATGGGTTATTTGTTACCTAGTGTATCTGACATTACTACTACAATATTACTATAATAAAATTGACTTATCTAATTTTGGAAAGAATGAAAATTTACAATGGGAGAAACTTGATATTAAACAATATCACAAATTCTAATGAACTTGGTGTTGTGGGGTGTTTTATTATTTTTATACACCACTAGGTGGAGATATGGCTCCTTATAATCTATAAATGAAGAACTAGAAATGCCTAGGTGGGAAGTGTGTGGGTTTTTTTTATGCAAAGCATGTCCAATAGGTACAGAGCTATCTTAAGTGCCCTACTTTAAATGAAGATTTTTTTTTTTTTTTTATTTAACTTTTCAACGTTCAACAGAGGATTACTAGAATTGTGTGGGCTGTTTTTCAATAGTGAATAAAATTAACTCCCTTTAGATATATTCTAAGCAAAATGTCTGGCATGCTGTGATCTAGGCTTGACAAACGCAAATGCTGGTGCAGAGCCTTCTCTTGACAACCAAAGCTGCTTGGTAACTTCAGGAAACGGGACCTCTGCCTTTACCCATTGCAGCCATTAACATTTGCAATATGCATGCTGCTGGACTACATGGTACAATCTCTAAGTTGGAAGCTTAAATAGATCTATACTAAGTTGGGAAATGTTTCATTTTGCATCAAATTAACTGCACATATGCAACTAGTGCCCAAAACAGGGGCTTCACTTTGTCCACATTGAGGCTGCATATAGTACATCAGCCATAACATTATGACTATCGACAGGTAAAGTAACATTGATTACCCCATTACAATGTCATCTGAAAGTGGGCAGGATAGTTAAGGCACCAAGTAAATGTTGTGAAACTATCAGCACAAACCAAAAGTTATCAGTGAATATAAAAAGTGCAACTAATAATAGATATCCAGCAGCACGCACTTAATTGTGCCTACACCTCACAATCCAAACGATCAAACATGTAAATAGTGATGTGCCAGATAAAAAATATATACACATTGGTGACGTGAATGAAGAGCAATAACCGTGTACAATCAGTGAAAAATATTGCCCAATCCGTGAAAAATAAGTGCATAAAGTGTCCATATAATGCAGAATATCCAGAGTGTTCAAAGAAACCAATATTCACACATATACAAAAGACACCTCTGTGAATTCCTTCACTGAGTGAAATGGTCTCTTACCTCAGCTCAAGACCCAGACGTGTCAGCACCAGCTTTATTCATAAAAATATGAGACACGAACCAAGGGGGCTCTATCCAGCCTCGCTTCCGGATTAAGGCATATGTAGGGGGACAAAAAAGGAACAGATCTCTGGTTTGAATTCCAACAAATTTATTAGCAAATGGTAGCTGTACTCACATTAGGTAGCACTAAGCAGTGCATACTTGTATGGCAGATATCGGTACCAGGAAGAAGCGCAGGGTCAGGTACGCAGGCTCCGCCCCCTATATGCATTACGTCAGCTTCAATAGTGTTGACTTATTTGGAAGAACTACTACCGAAGAAGTCAACGCTATTGAAGCTGACGTACCGCATATAGGGGGCAGAGCCTGTGTACCTGACGCCATGCTTCTTCCTGGTACCGATAGCTGCCATACAAGTATGCACTGCTTAGTGCTACCTAATGTGAGTGCAGCTACTATTTGCTAATAAATTTGTTGGAATTCAAAGCAGAGAGCACTAGACCTGTTCTTGTCCCCCTGCATATGCCTTCCTCAGAAGTGAGGCTGGATAGAGCTCCCTTGGTTCGTGTCTCATACTTTTGAATAAAGCTGGTGCTGACCCGTCTGGGTCTTGAGCTGAGGTGAGAGGCCATTTCACTCGGTGAAGGATTACACACAGAGGTGTCTTTTGGATATATGTGAATATTGGTTTCTTTGAACACTCCGGATATTCTGCACTATTGGACACTTTATGGTTACTTTTCACGGATTGGGCAATATATTTCACTGATTGTACACGGTCATTGCTCTTTCACGTCACCATTGTGTATATATTTTTATCTGGCGCATCACTATTTACATGTTTGACCAAGTAAATGTTGTCCCTGAAGTTGATATCCTGTGTGGGTGTGTGTGAGATGGCTGGTGTATATCCTGCCTGTGCAATGCATTTCGAGCTGGGTACGTAAATTTTGTTGCTCACAAGAATGGCAACGTAGGCGTTTCAACTTTTTCAGAATTTTTGTTTAACATGCCTATTTTTGCTTTCTGGAAACATGCCTTGTGGAGCTTCAGTGAATTTTTTTTAAGTGTGCTGTTGGTATTCTACTGCACATTTTACCTCAATTGGCCAAGTATGTCTATATGGTAAAACCGTACAATGGTTTAAAGTTGGTAAACTGCAGTTTAATCTTTGTGCCTGACCAGTAACAGGTCTTTTACCAGCTTAGCAAAACTGGTGTAATCTCATGCAAATTGTAATTTACTTCTACTTCTCACTAGCAGAAAATTGTATCTGAATTGACTCAAATTAACATTGTATTTTTCAGATATGCCAAGTACATTCCCTTCCTCCCTGGCAACTCTAGATGATATAACACTTGACATGCCCAAGATGGAGAACTGTTAGCATTTTTTACTGATCTTTTTGTATGATTTTACATTTGTGTATTGTATCATTTTTACATTTGTATTAAACTTTTATTTAGCTATCCAATTTTTTGACTTTTTTTTAATATAAGCATCACAATTGAAATTACCAGTTTGCTTGAAATTTAAAAAAATAAACTCTTTCGTTGACACAAAGCTCTTCATCTTCATGACCATATGGCTATACTGTCCTCTTTAGGAGTAGGAGACTAGGCAAAGCAGCTCCGTGCTAGGGCGGCCACGACAGCCCCGCTGGGGGGCGGCGGGCTGTCCTGAGTTAAACATCTCCCGAGGGCGCATACAAACTGGCTTCGGCCTGGGTCGCAGCGTTCCTCCCGGTCGGTGGCACCCACATTACAATGGAGCAGTGGCCTCTCTGGAGCAGTGCCCACCCTGTTCCTGGTGGGGTAAGTAGTTGTCTTCCCCCCCACCCCTGGTGCATTTTGGGGCAGACATGGGCCCCCTCCCTGAGATGGTCGGACCCAAGATTCCCTTCCGCCCAACCCCATCTCACCTACGCCCCCCATCTCCGTGGTCTGTGGCCCTCTTCTGCTTATCAAATCCCCCCCCTCGGGGCGGACATTTTTCTGAGGTGAATTGGGGTGTGGCACGGAGGATGGGGGGGAGTGTGCCCAAAATGATCGCACCTTGAGAGACTGGTCTGGTGGGGGCACCTGTCCCCCCCCCCCCGCTCCCTGTTGAGACCATCTTTTTTCACAGCCTTGGGAGCCACGTGCTGCCACCATTTTCTTGTAGCCTGCTTAGCTAATGATTGGTGGCCATGTTTGTGTAGCCTCAGCAGCCATTTTCCTATAGTTCCCATTGAAAATGGCGGAGGCCATGTTTTTGGAGCTCAGATGGGCAGGGATTTGGTGGTGAGAAGTCCTCAGCCTCTAGTGCTAATGGCAGACCTGCCTTTTACTGATCGCCGCATGCTGTGCAGAAGCTTACTGTGAGCTGTTGGGGAGTACCTGTGGCCCCCTCTCCCTCCTGCTATACAAGGATAGTGCTGGGCCTTGTGGTGCAGTGGGGTGTCCCTTAGTGCGTTTTTACACTTGTGTAGATTTCCTCTCCATTCATGGAATTACTGAAATCTGTTTCACCATCTGATGCACTCTGAGGATGCAGGGCCCTCTGGGGCCCCACAACTGGCTGCACTGATGGCGGTCCTGGAGTCCTTGGTGTCCAAAAGTGCATTTAGTCCTGGTCAAATGGGCTACCAAAAAGCATCCCCCGCCTTCACCTGCTTCCTCTTTTCATAGCCACGGTCTGAATCTGCCGCCTCGGATGCCAATTACCCTTTGGGGGTCTGCGTCCACACATCCTGTGTGATTAGTGGGTGATTCCTCTGTTCCTCTAGCCGCAATTGAAAAGGCGCTAGTGGATGCACTGATTGTATGAGTGCGGGAAACCTTACATTTGGAAGATGCAACTAAGGCGGCATCAGAGGCACAGGTCCCTTTGGCACCCACAAGTCCTTCAAAGCGGCAAGGGTGTCCCCCCCCCCCCCCCGCCTTATTGGACTATCTTGTCTCAAACAGTGGGGGGTCCCCAAAATGTACCTTTGCAATGCGATACCCTTAGGAGGAGCTTGCAATGCGATACCCTTAGGAGGAGCTTGCAATGCGATACCCTTAGGAGGAGCTTGCAATGCGATACCCTTAGGAGGAGCTTGCAATGCGATACCCTTAGGAGGAGCTTGCAATGCGATACCCTTAGGAGGAGCTTGCAATGCGATACCCTTAGGAGGAGCTTGCAATGCGATACCCTTAGGAGGAGCTTGCAATGCGATACCCTTAGGAGGAGCTTGCAATGCGATACCCTTAGGAGGAGCTTGCAATGCGATACCCTTAGGAGGAGCTTGCAATGCGATACCCTTAGGAGGAGCTTGCAATGCGATACCCTTAGGTGGAGCTTGCAATGCGATACCCTTAGGTGGAGCTTGCAGGTTGAATAAAGTCTTGAATATACTGGTAGTCCTTTTTTTTTTTTTTTTTTTTTTTTTTTTTTCTGATTCGCCTGATGGGTCTGAGGCCTTCATCTGCTATATGTTCATTGTGGCTGGGTCAGCACCTAGGCCAGGGTTTACCATCACCCTGGTGTCACTCTGACTGGGTAAAGTGTGGTTTTTTTTTTTTTTTTTTTGGTTATAGGCTGCGACCTCCTGAGTTTTTTTTTTTGGAGCTGGAGGATAAATTTGGTCCTAGGGCTAAAATTTGTCTGACGCCTCTTTGGATGCTTTCTAGACTCTCGGCGGTGGTCCTGCGGCGCATTATCTGGCTGAAATGCTAGTCCCCAGACCAGGCTTCCAAGAAGGCCTTGTCAGATCTTCCATTTGTGGGAGATCGCTTGTGCAGCTTGCTTGGATGACATCAAAGGCTTCAGAGTAGGCTTCTTCCTCGGGCTACCAAGGGTAAGGTGTTCTGTTGCAGATGGGGACCCTCCTTTTCTGCTCCCAAGCGGCTTCTTCGTTTTCTTAGGACAATGGATCAAAACATTTCAGGGCCTCCAATGGGGGTCCCAAGAAGTCTTGGTCAGGCAAACAAAGAGCAGGGTCTGCCAGGCCAGCGGACAAAATCTCCTCCTCATGAAGGGGCACTCTCACCCCTATCAGGGATGAGGGGACATCTTTGCTGTTTTGTGGACCTTCCTAATTCAGGACAAGTGGGTCCAATAATTGGTTCTTTCCTTCCAACCTGCACTTATCCCCAGATCGCTTACAGGATCTCTATGGGGCAGTGTAAGACTTGTATCACAAGGAGTGATTTGTCCTGGTTCCCATGACGGCCGCTTTCAAGGTTTCTATTCAAACCGGTTTATTAATCCTAGGAAGGAGGGCAGGGTGCATCCAATTCTGGACCTCAAGGTGCTGAACTGCTTTGTGCAGAAGTTTCAAATGGAGTTGATTCACACGGTGATGGCATCCCTACATCAGGGGGACTTTCTCGCATCCATTGATATCAAGGACGCTTGCTTTCACATCCCCATTTGTATCTTCCGTCAGCCCTTCCTCTGCTTGGCTATGGGCAAGGAGCATTATCCATTTGTGGCATTAACCTTTGGTCTTGCCTCGTTTCTCGGGTCTTCACAAGTGTTGGCCCCGGTTCTAGCATTACTGCGTCAGCGGGGATTGCAGTACTGGGGTACCTGGACGATCTGCTTTTTGCAAGCAGAGTTTTCAACTGCCCTGTTGGCCAACTTGGAGATCATTATGCAAATGCTGAGGGAGTTCGGTTAGATTAAGAATCTTCAAGTCTGCTCCTGGTTTCGTCCACGAGCATGGAATATTTGGGACTGACTCTTCCTTGTGTTTCTCTCAAGTTGCAGGAGGCAATTTGGCTTCTGCTGTCCAGCAGACGGTCATCTCTTAGGACTTGCCTGAGGTCTACCTTCGAAGTGATTTGGTTTGCACTGTGCCACACAAGATCTCTGCAAAAGGAGATTCTGGTGACGTGGAACAAGGATCGTCTGTCTCTGGACATCTGATCTTGTTGAGCCGAAGAACAAGAGGTCCCTGATTTGGTGGCTCTGCTCTCCAGCACTTCAGGGGAAAAATCCTTTCTTCCCTTGTAGTGGACGGTCATCGCCACAGATGCCAGCCTATCCGGGTGGGGAGGGGTCCTAGGCACTGATTGTTCTCAAGGGGTCTGGACTCTGATCAGTAGCCTGGACTCTGCTAATGTACTAGTGCTAATGTACTAGAGTTCCAAGTAATCAGGCTTTGCCTGGATAATTGGACAGTTTGTCTCCAGAAATATCAGGTAATCACAGGGGTGGCCTAGGGCAATCACCAAGGGGGCACTAAGAGGGCATGAGTGTTCTGGTGGCTCAGGAAGTAGCCGGCGTTCTAAGGTTGGCAGAACAGTTTGTTCCAGCCCTCTGTGGAAAATTGGCAGGTGGCCTGTCGACAGGCATTGGATCAAGGAGTATGGTCACTTCATCCGGAGGTGTTCAGTCATTTCTCAGGTGGGGACCTGGTTGGCCTCTCACCTCAACGGGAAAGTTCAGAGGTTTGTTGTACTATCTCAGGACCCTCTAGCTGACGCCACAGACTCCCTGGAGTCATTGTCTGATATACCCCTTTCCTCCAAGCTTCTGCCACAACTCCTGCGCAGGATCGTGGCAGAAGGGATTCATTCTAGTGGCTCCAGACTGTCCTCGCCAGTCTTGGTATGCTGATCTGGTACGGCTGATCGCTGCCGTTCCTTAGACTCCCTCTCAGGGAAGATCTGTCTCAAGGACTGATCATCCTGCTTTAGTTGCTGGCTTTGACAGCCTGGCTGTTGAAAGCCAGGTGCTGAAGGATGAAGTGTTGTCTGATTTTGGTGATTCCTAAGCTTTTGAGCTAGAAAATCTACTTCCAGGAAGATTTTATAATACTTGGAAGATGTACATTGCATGGTTTGAGTCTCTTGGGGTTCACCCTCACTCCGTGACTCGGATCTTAGCTTTCCTCCAGCAAGGGGTCGGGCAATGTTTGGCCTTGAGTACCATCAAGAGCCAGGTCTCAGGCCTCTTTTTTTTTTTTTTTTTTTCTCCTCCCCTGTAATGTCCATTGGCCTCAGTCCTTGGTGCATACTTATCTTCCAGGGAGTGGGACACTTTGCTCCCCCAGTGCGGTCTCCATGGCTGCTGTGGGACCTCAATTTGGTGTCAGTTCTTCAGAAACCTCCCTTTGAAAATATTTGGGAGATTCCCCTGCTACATTGTCCCAGGTGGCATTACTTTGGCACGCAGGGTGTTTGAGCTGGCGGCGCTATCGTGTCCAAAGGGATAATGTGGTTCTTTGACCATGTCCATCGTTCTTCCAAAGGTTGTCTCCAATTTTCATCCGAATGAAGACATTGTTGCCTTCCCTGTGGCCTAAGCATTCTAAAGAAGTTGCTTTGCATTCCCTAGATGTGGTTCGGGCAATCGGGGTGTACCTGGCATCTACGGAGTTTTCTAAATTGGAACTCGCTGTTTGTCCTCACGGATGGGCCTCGCAAGGGGCTAGCTGCTTCTGCTGTGACCCATTTCTAGATGGATCAGGCAGACTGTGATTCAGGCTTATTCTATTAAGGGTCAGGTTCCTCCTTTCCCTGTCAGGACAGATTCTTCTTGGTCGCTTGGTGCCTCCTTGTCCTGTTATCAGGCGTCAGTTGTGCAATTTTGCAAAGCGGCCACTTGGTCGTCTGTACACAATTGTCAGTTTTATAAGTGGATGTGTTGGCATCAGCAGATGCTTCATTTGGCTGCAGTTTTTGCTGTACAGTATTTGTCCCTTGAGGGGTTTTTTTTTTTTTTTTTGAGCTCCATGTTTCCTGGTTTGTTTATCCTTTGGGAAGTTTTTTCTGCTGTTCCCACCCCTCATGTTTGACACTGCTTTGGGATGTCCCTGGAGTAGGACACCAAGTGGGAAAAAATGACTATGCCTATAGGGCAGTCCCTGGGGGGTATACTCCCCACTCTCTGGTCCTGGCATTTTTTTTCTAAACAATCTTGCTTTTCTGTTCCTGTGAGAACTACAAACTGTCACTAAGGATCTAGACTATCCAGTCCGTCGCCCAGTCTTCCCAGTCCCGTGAGCAAGCGTGACCCGAACTAACTTCGCGCTGGGTTGGCCGCGACAGGCCCGCTGGACGGGCTGGTCGTAGAGTTAAATGCCTCTTGGATGCATAGCCCTGGTCACAGCTACTGCTGGGTCCACTGCACCCCCATTCCAAGATGGTGCGGTGCCCGTCTGGTCTAAGGTGTGATGAGTAGTGTCCCCTCTGGTGATTTTCTCGGGGTGGATGTGGGCCCCTCCCTTGGTTGGTCAGGACCCAGAGTGCCCTTCCTTCCCATTACACTCCCCGCCCTCACTAGCAGGGTTCCTCTGCGGACCATCACCCATGCCTAGTCAAACTCCTCCCCGGGGGAGGCCATGCCTTTCTGGGGTGGGGGGACACTCCACTGGCTGCGCAAACTTTTTTGGCGGGGTGAGGGTCATGGTGGGGGTCCCTTTGGCTGTCCATAGGTGCCTCAGGAGCCACCGTGGGCCCACTATTGTGGATGGCTGCTGTATATATCAGTGGCCATGTTGTCTGGCGGCCATTTTCTTTCCCATTGCGATCACAGGCAGCCATGTTCTTGAAGTCTATGGAGCAGTGAATCGGCGGGTCTCTAGTGGCAGTTCACTGAACTTCCTTCTCTCTGATCCTTGCACGGTGTGCAGCCTGACACGCCATCAGAGAAGGGGGTGGTGGTGAGTCCCTAATGGGGGTTAAACGATTCTTTTGTTATAGCGGTTTTGGTGCAATGGGATTTGTAGTACTACTGGTGCAGCTGTGGATTGTTACTTTTCACAGCAACTTTTACACTTTTTTTTTTTTTTTTTTTTGCTGGCGGTTCCCAGGTTAACTCTAGGAGTCCCTGGAGCATGTATCACCACCTGACCCCCCCCCCTCGCCTCGAAGGATGCGGGGTCCCAGTCGGCTTTGTCTGACGGCAGTCACTGGTGTCCAAAGTGGATATGGCCCTTCAAAATGGGATGAGTAAAAAGCAGTGCTGATAGGATTGATCCTCACTTTTTCACTGCAGGCACGCATGAAAAGACGCTGGTGGATGCATTCTGTCTGGGTACCCACAGAACCTCCATGGCGGCAAAGGTATTCCCCCCCCCCCCCCTTCCTGCCTATTTGGACAATTGTTGCAAGCCAGTGGGGTTCCCCCAAATATTTAGGGTCCCCAAGCGCTTTGCTGGAAGGTATCCTTTAGCCGAGTCCCTGCAAAAAAACTGACAGTACCACCTGTGGTGGACTCGCATGTTTCCAGGCTAAATAAAGCCATCCCCCTTCCGGTGGACTTTCTGTCCTTTTTAAAGGACCCTTTTGATGAGCTGTATCTCTGGCCTGATACTGGTTTACCATGGCCGGTGCCAGTTTTCGCCATAACCTTGGTTTCCCAGACCTTGACCGAATGGGCTAAGCTCCTGTGCCAGGATTTGGAGGGGAGAGTCAACCTCCTGACCTGGCTGACCAGTTGGTCCAGGGGTTGCAGTAAATCTGATTTTTCTCTCTGTATGCGGCCCGCCCCTAGCCTGCAGGGTGTCTGACGGCGTTGACTCTTCGCCGCATGATTATAGTTAAAATGCTGGTCTGCAGACCAGGCTTCCAAGAAGGCATTGACAGATCTCCCTTTTGTAAGAGACTGCTTGTTTGGAGCTTCTATGGAGATCATTATAGGTCTTACTGGAGGTAAGGGTACTCTACTACTAGTCTGCGGAAGCAATGGGGTTTGTCACAAGCGTGGCCTGCCGTTCTTGGCCCATAAGCGGTCCTTTCGTCCCTCGGGATCTAAGGACCAGGGATCAAAATCTACCTGTGACCCTGCAGCTGGTTTCAGGAGGCCCTAGCCTGGCAAGTCAAGAGCAGGCCCCTCAGGACTGCAGACAAACCTACTTCTGCCTGAAGGGGCGCCCTCACCCATTTCTGGGGTGGGGGGTGTCTTCACT